>NC_058097.1:89372500-89978333 GCF_020171115.1 Neogale vison
TTGTCAGATGATTGCTCACACTGGAGTTTGTGTCTATCATGACCAACAAATGGAGGGGTGCTGTCAAGGGGCCATGCAGTATTTCCCTTGCTGAGGCTTGTGAAATGCTCCAAACAGCAATGTTTCCTTCTAATGGACAGTTGGAGTCTGGTTTGTTTGCTCTAGGGGCCCCCATGTGGAAAGTATAGCTAGCGGAGCTCTCCCATATTAATGCTAGGAAAGGACACCTCCTTTGACCATTGCTGCTGATGGACATGGCAGGTTCATTCTGGTGCCTCTGGGCCGAAGTATCACGACCTTGAGTTGACACTGAATCTCTTTCACATGGGCCACAATGCTGGTTTGTTTCCAGGGAGATCTTAAAATGTGCTGTTGACTAAGGTTCCATGCAGGATTCTCCTACCCTGAGGGTTTGACACAGGTAGAAGAGCATGAATTCCTTGTGGGGACAGGAGATGTTCTTTTGGGTGGCCCAGGGGCCACATGTTGTATCCTAAGTTGGTATTCCAGAACAGGCCCCTGTGGAGAGATGCCTGAAATCCTAATCTGTGGTTCCAGCAGTCCTAGGGACATGTCTGTTTCAATCTTCTGACTCAGGATCATTGACTTGGGTGTCTTCCTGGATGTAGGTGATCAGGTTGTTTCAGACTGTGCCTTTGCCTCCAGAGCTGCCGCCAATATAGGGTGGGCTTGGAGGCCTTGCAGGATTCTCCTAATCTGGAAGGTTTGGGAAAATGTGATGGGCACAGTTTCCTTGGAGATGGCAGCACAGTCCTGTTGTGTGACTCTAGAGACCCCATCCTGGAAAGCATGTGAGCCATGGTTTTTAGAGAGAAATCTGCAAACACAAATTTGGGTTAGGTTTAGTGGCATGGTAGTCGCAGGCCTAATGCATAGACTTGGAGGGCAGCTTGTCAGGAAGTATAATTGGGGTGATGGGAAGGCAGTAGCACAGGCTTTTCTATGTTGATAATGTGTCCAGTATGGCCTCGGAATGCAGGTGTGGTCTCATGGTTCCATGGGACAATTTTCCTCTCTATGGATCCTGGCGGCTCCCCATAGTTTAGTGGCTTTTTCGGAGAAGGGAACAGTTTTGTTTTCCATCTTAGGAGTGCCCCCAAACTGGGAATCCAGAGACTGATTCTGGGTCTGGGCACCAGCAAAATCCCACCTAGGGTTAGGATTTGGGCCTAGGGGCATACCAGTCCTGCAATACTTGATACTGGTGGCGCAACGAGAGGGCTTCTTTGAAATCATGCTCAGGCTGAGTGTCACAATGCCTGTTTGTGCCCAGGGGGGCCCCTCAGGATTGGACGTGGTCTCATTGGCCATGCACCTAGCTCTGAATTGAAGGTTGTACACCCATCCCAAAGCCACGTTTCCTGCCATGGGAAAGAGGAGTTCTCTATTGTGCGTCATGTTCCCCCATTGGCAGGGATTCTAGCAAATGTCTGGGAACAGGTGCCTGAATACCAAGGATGGGTAGAGATGACAGACTTGGCCCATAGCTGGACTCACACGCTGGATATGGGGCCTGCTCTCTGGGTGCCTGACATGACGTCAGGGCTCAGGCTCTGTCAGAAACAGCACTAGTAACCAGGGTAGCCTATAAATTGGGGTCCCCTCGAGTTTTGAGCAGATTGATCCTCATGTGGGGTTTCTGGGCAGACTCACGAAGCACTTCTTCTTTCTATGGGGAAGGCAGAATGCTGCGTTGTGGCTCCAGAATTCACTTTCAAGAGGGCTTGGGGACCAGTAGGGTGAGGATGGAATTGTAAACACAAGCTATGGTTCATTTCAGTGCCAAGCAGAAAGCAGTTCCAATGTGCAGCTGTTTATTCGAGATACTCTGCACTTGAGAAAGGGCATATGGCAGATGATTGCTGACACTGGAGTTTGTGTCTATGATAATCGACAAATGGAGACGTGGCGTCAGTAGGCGTCAGATGGACACCCATCCCAACAGCCAGGTTTCCTGCCTTCGGGAAGGAGGATTTCCAATGCTGAGAATTGTGAGATGCTCCACACAGCAAGGTTTCAATCTACTGAACAGGTGGAGTCTGGTTTGTTTGCCCCAGGTCCCACATGTGGAAAGTTTGGGTAGCAGAGCTCTCCCGCATGGATACCTGGAAAGCACATTTCCATTGACCATTGCAGCTGAGTATCATGTCAGGTTCATTCTGGTGGCTCTGGGCGAAGTACCAAGGCCTTGAGTTCATATTGAATTCTTGCAGATGGGTCACAATGCTGGTTTGTTACCAGGGAGATCTTAGAATGTGTTGGTGGCTAAGGTGCCCTGCATGATTCTCCTACCCTGAGGTTTTGGCACAGGTCGAAGCACACGGTTTCTTTCTGGGGACAGGAGATGGTCTGAAGTGTGGCTCAGGAACCACACATGGTATCATAAGTTGGTATTCCAAAACAGGCCTCTGAGGACTGATGACTGAAAACCTAACCTAGGGTTCCAATGAGGCCCTAGGTGCATGTCAGGTTCAATCTTCTGACTCAGGACCATTGACTTGGCTGTCTGCCTGGATGTAGGGGATCAGGGTGCTTCAGAATGTGCAGTTGCATCCTACCACCTGCCAATATTGCGGTGGGTTCAGGGGCCTTGCATGTTTCTCCTAATCTGGAAGGTTTGGGCAACTCTGACGGGCATAGTTTCTTTGGGGATGACAGGAAAGTCCTGTGGTGTGGCTCCAGAGACCCTATTCTGGAGGGCATGAGAGCCATGGATTTTAGAGAGAAATCTGCAAACACAAATTAGGGCTAGGGTTAGTGGCAATGTGATCACAGGCCCAATGTGTAGACCTGGTGGGCAGCTCGTCAAAAAGTGTAATTAGGGTGACTGGAAAGTGGTAGCACAGGCTTTTCTATCTGGATTGTGTGTCCAAGATGGCCTCGGAATACACGTGTGGTCACCTGTATCCATTGGAGATTTTTCCTCTCTAAGGATTCTGGCAGCTTCCCATAGTTTGGTGGATTTTTCAGGAATGGGAAGACTGCTGTTTTCCATCTTAGGGGTGCCTCAAACTGGGATTCCAGAGATGGACTCTGGGTCGGGACACCTGGAAAATTCCACTAAGTGTTAGGATTTGGGCCTAGGGGCGTAGCAGGCCTGCAGTCCGGCATCCTGGTGGTGCAAATGAGAGGGTTTCTTTGAAAGTATGCTCAGGCTGAGTGTCACAATGCATGTTTGTGCCCAGGGTGGCCTTCAGGAGTGGGCGTGGTCTCATAGACCATGCAGCTGGCTCTGACTTTGAGGGTTGGACACCCATCACAACAGCCAGGTTTCCTGCCTTGGGGAAGGAGGAGTTCTCTATTGTGTTTCAGGTTACCCTTTGGCAGGAATTCCAGGAAAGTTCTGGGGACAGGTAACTGAATACCAAGGATGGGTAGAGATGACAGACTTGGGACATGGCCGGTCTCACATGCTGGATATACGGCCAGCTGTTTTGGTGGCTGACACTAGGTCGGAGCTCAGGCTCTGTCAGACACAGCACTAATGTCCAGGGCAGCCTATAAATCGGGGTTCCCTCGAGGGCCTATCATATCGATCCTCATGTGGGTTTTCTGGGAAGACTCACGAGGCACTTCTTCTTTCTATGGGGAAGGCAGAGTGCTGCATTGTGGCTCTAGAATTCCCTATGAAGAGGGCTTGGGGACCAGTAGGGTGAGGATGGAATTGTAAACACAAGATGTGGTTCAACTCAGTGCCAAGCAGAAGGCAGTTCCATTGTGCAGTGGCTAATTTGAGATATCCAGCACCTGAGTAAGGGCGTTTGTCAGATGTGTGCTCACACTGTAGAGTGTGTCTACCATGACTGACAAATGGAGGGGTGCTGTCAAGGGGCCATGTATGATTTCCCATGCTGAGGCTTGTGAAATGCTCTAAACAGCAATGTTTCCTTCTAATGGACAGTTGGATTCTGGTTTGTTTGCTCTAGAAGCCCCCATGTGGAAAGTATGGCTAGCAGAGCTCTCCCACATTAATGCTAGGAAAGAACACCTCCACTGACCATTGCTGCTGAGGAACATGTCAGGTTCGTTCTGGTGCCTCTGGGTCAAAGTATCACGACCTTGAGTTGACACTGAATCTCTTGCACATGGGCCACAATGCTGGTTTGTTTCCAGGGAGATCTTAAAATGTGCTGTTGACCAAGGTTCCATGCAGGATTCTCCTACCCTGAGGGTTTGACACAGGTAGAAGAGCACGAATTCCTTGTGGGGACAGGAGATGTTCTGTTGTGTGGCCCAGGGACCACATGTTGTATACTAAATTGGTATTCCAGAACAGGTCCCTGAGGACAGATGCCTGAAATCCTAATCTAGGGTTCTAATGTGGTCCAAGGGACATGTCTGTTTCAATCTTCTGACTCAGGACCCTTGACTTGGGTGTCTGCCTGGAAGTAGGTTACCAGGTTGTTTCAGACTGTGCATTTGCGTTCAGAGCCACCACCAATATTGGGGTGGGCTCTGAGGCCTTGTAGGTTTCTTCTAATTTCAAGGTTTGGGCCACTTTGATGGGCACAGTTTCCTTGGGGATAGCAGCACAGTCCTCTTGTGTGGCTCCAGGGACCCCATCCTGGAGAGCATGTGAACCATGGTTTTTGGAGAGAAATCTGCAAACACAAATTTCAGTTAGGGTTAGTGGCATGGTGGTTGCAGACCCAATGCATAGACCTGGAGGGCAGCTCGTCAGAAATAGTTTATGTTGACCTGATGGCAGAAGCACAGGCTTTTCTGTATTGATTGTGTGTCCAGATGGCCTCAGAATGCAGGTGTGATCTCATGGTTCCATGGGACACTTTTCCTCTCTAAGGATCCTGGCAGCTCCCCATAGTTTGGTGGCTTTTTTGGGGAAGGGAAAATTTTGTTTTCCTCCTTAGGAGTGCCACAAAACAGGGATTCCAGAGATGGGCTCTGCGTCTGGGCAGCAGCAAAAATCCCACCAAGGTTTAAGATTTGGACCGAGGGGCATACCAGGCCTGCAATATGGGATCCTGATGGGGCAACTGAGAGGGCTTCTTTGAAATCATGCTCAGGTTGAGAGTCACAATGCCTGTTTGTGCCCAGGGCAACCCTCAGGATTGGGTGTGGTCTTACTGACCATGCAGCTGGCTCCCACTCTGAGGGTTGGACACCCATCCCAACAGCCAGGTTTCCTGCCTTCGGGAAGGAGGAGTTCTCTATTGTGCTTCAGTTTACCCCATTGCCAGGGATTCCAGGAAAGGTCTGGGGAGAGGTTCCTGAATAACAAGGATGGGTACAGCTGAAGGAATTGGGTCATGGCCAGTCTCACATGCTGGATATGGGGCCCACACTCTGAGTGGCTGACACTAGGTCGGGGCTCAGGCTCTGTCAGACACAGCTATAGTGGCCAGGGCAGCCTATAAATCGTGGTTCACTCGAGGGCTGAGCAGATTGATCCACAACTGAGGTTTCTGGGCTGACTCACCAGTCATTTCATTTTACTATGGGGAAGGCAGAATGATGGGTTGTGGGCCCAGAATTCCCTTTCAACAGGGCTTTAGGATCAGTAGGGTGAGGATGGTATTGTAAACACAAGCCAGGGTTCAATTCAGTGCCACGCAGAAGGCAGTTTGTATGTGAAGCATCTTTTTCGAGATATCCAGCACCTGAGTAAGGGCGGATGTCAGATGTTTTCTCTCATTGGAGTTTGTGTCTATGATGACCAACAAAAGGAGGGGTGGCGTCAAGAGGCCATGGAGGACTTCCCACCCTGAGGTTTGTGAGGTACTCCAAACAACAAGGTTTCCTTCAACTGGACAAGTGGAGCCTGTTTTTTGTTTGTTTGTTTGTTTGTTTGTTTGTTTTGCTCAAGTGTCCCCCATGTGGAAAGTTTGGGTAGCATAGCTCTCCCGCATGGGTGCCTGGAAAGCACACCTCCATTGACCATTGCAGCTGAGGAACATGTCAGGTTTGTTCTGGAGGATCTGGGGCGAAGTACTAATGCCTTAGTTGACATGGAATCTCTTTCAGATAGGTCATAAGATTGGTTTGTTACCAGGGAAGTCTTAGAATGTGCTTGTGGCTAAGGTGCCCTGCAGGATTCTCCTTCCCTGAGGGTTTGGCACTGGTCAAAGAGCACGGCTTCTTTCTTTCTGTGGACTGGAGATCTTCTGTTGTGTGGCTCAGGGACAACATGTTGTATCATAAGTTGGTATTCCAGAACAGGCCGCTGAGGACAGATGCCTGAAAACCTAATCAAGGGTTCCAATGTGGTCCTAGGCTTATCAGGTTCAATCGTCTGTCTTTGAACCATTCACTTGGCTGTCTCCTTGATGTAGGTGATCAGGTTATTTCAGACTGTTCATTTGTGTCCAGAGTGGCTGCAAATATTGGGGTGGTCTCAGGCTCCACAAGTTTCTCCTAATCTGAATGGTTTAGGAACTGTGATGATCCTGTGGATCCTTGGGGCAACTGTGCCATCCTTGGGGATGGCAGGCACAGTCCTATGGCTGACACAGTCCTGTGCTGTGGCTCTAGAGACCCCATCCTGGAGAGGATGTGGGCCATGGTTTTGGGAGAGAAGTCTGCAAACACAAGTTCGGGTTAGGGTTGGTGGCGAGGTGAAAGCAGGCCCTATGCATAGAGCTGAGCACAGCACATCAGGAACTGTAATTAGGGTCACTGGAAGGCGGTAGCACTGGCTTTTCTATCTGGATTATGTGTCCAGGTTGGCCGGGATGCAGGTGTGGTCTCTTGGGTCCATGGGAGATTTTTCCTCTCTAAGGATCCTGGCAGCACCCCATAGTTTGGTGGCTTTTTCGCGGGAAAGAAAGAGTGCTGTTTTGCATCTTACAGGTGCCCCAAAAACAGGGATTCCATAGACGGGATCAGGATCTGGGCGCCTCAGAAATCCCACCAAGGGTTAGTATTTGGGCATAGGGTCATATCAGGCTTTCAATGGGGGATCCTGGTTGTGCAACTGAGAGGGTTTGACCCTCAGGCTGAGGGTCACAATGCCTGTTTGTGCCCAGGGCGGCCCTCAGAAGTGGACGTGGTCTCATTGGCTATGAGGCTGGCTCTCACTTTGAGGGTTGGACACCCATCCCAACAGCCAGGTTTCTTGCCAAGGGGAAGGAGGAGTTCTCTATTGTGATACAGGTTCCCCCATTGGCAGGGATTCCAGAAAATGTCTGGGGACAGGTGCCTGAATACCAAGGATGGGTAGAGATGACAGACCTGGGCCATGGCCGGTCTCACATGCAGTATATGGTACCCACTCTCTGGGTGGTTGACACTAGGTCAGTGCTCAGCGTCTCTCAGACATAGCACTTTTGGCAAGGTCAGCCTATAAATCGGGGTTCCCTCGAGGCCAGAGCAGATTGATCCTCACATGGGCTTTCAGACTCACCAGGCACTTCTTTCTATGGGTAAGGCAGAATGTTGCGTTGTGGCTCCAGAATTCCCTATCAAGGGGTCATAGGAACCAGTAGGGTGAGGATGAAATTGTAAACACAAGCTACAGTTTAATTTTTTGCCAAACGGAATTCAATTCCAATTTGAAGTGGCTTATTCAAGATATCCAGCACCTGAGAAAGGGCAGATGTCAGATATTCCCTCACAATGGAGTTTGTGTCTATGAAGACAGATAAAAGAAGGGGTGACTTCAAGAGGCCATGGAGGATTTCCCACACTGAGGCTTGTGAGATGCTCCAAACACCAAGGTTTTCTTCTACTGGGCAGGTGGAGTCTCGATTGTTTGCCCCAGGGTCCCCCATTTTCAAAGTTAGTGTAGCAGAGCTCTCCCACATGGATACCTTGGATTCACACCTCCATTGATGATTGCAGCTGAGGAACATGGGAGGTTCGTTGCGGTGGCACTGGGGTGAAAGACCAAGGCCTTGAGTTGACATGGAGTCTCATGAAGATGGGACACAATGCTGATTTGTTACCAGGGAGATCTTACAATGTGCTGGTGGCTAAGGTGCCATGCAGGAGTCTCTTACACTGAGGGTTTAACACAGGTCAAAGAGCACGTTTCCTCTGGGAACAGGAGATGTTCTTTTGTGGGGCTCAGGGACCACATGTTGTATCATAAGTTGGTATTCCAGAATAGGTCTCTGAGGAGAGATGCTGAGAACCTAATCTAGGGATCCGTTGAAGTCCTAGGGGCATGTCAGTTCCAATCTTCTGACTCAGGACCATTGGCTTGGGCGTCTTCTGGATGGAGGTGATCAGGGTGTTTCAGAGTGCACATTTGCGTCCATAGCGGCCTCCAATATTGGGGTGGGTGCAGGGGCCTTGTAGATTTCTCATCATCTGGAGGTTTTGGGCAACTATGATGGGCACAGTTTCCTTGGGCATGGCTGGACAGGTCCTGTGGTGTCGCTCCAGAGACCCCATCCTGGAGGGCTTGTGAGCCATAGCTTTGGGATAGGAGTCTACAAACACAAATCCAAGTTATGTTTAGTGTTGAGGTGATAGCAGGCCCAATGCGTAGACCTGGACCACAGCTCATCAGGACTGTTATTAGGGTGACTGGAAGGCAGAAGCACAGGCTTTTCTATCTGGATTGTTTGTCCAGGATGGCCTCGTAATGCAGGTATGGTCTCGTAGGTCCATGCGAGATTTTTCCTCTCTAAGGGTCTGTGGCTCCCCATAGTTTGGTGGCTTTTTCGGGGAAGGGAAGCATGTTGTTTTCCATCTTAGGGGTGCCCAAAAACAGGGATTTAAGAGACGGGCTCTCTGTCTCTTGGCCTGGACAATTCCACCAACAGTTATGATTTAGGCCTAAGGCCGTACCAGGTCTGAAATGTGGTACCAAGGGCACTCAGGCTGAGGTCACAATGCCTATTTGTGCCCAGGACTGCCCTCAAGAGTGGGCTGGTCTCATTGGCCTTGTAGCTGTCTCCCACATTGATGGTTGGACAGCAATACTAATATCCAGGTTTCCTGCCATGGGTATGGAGATCTCTATGTACATAAGGTTCCCCCATTGGCAGGGATTCCAACAAAAGTCTGGGGAAAGATGCTTGAATACCAAGGATGGTTAGAGAAGATGGACTTGTCCCAGGGCATATCTCACATGATGGATATGGGGCCCGGTCTCTGGGTGGTTGACAGTAGGTCGGGGCTCAGGCTCTGTCGGACACAGCACTAGTGGCCAGGGCAGTGTATACATTGGGGTTCCCTCGAGGGCTGAGCAGATTGATCCTCATACGGGGTTTCTGGGGAGACTCACTGGGCATTTCTTCTTTCTATGGGAGAGGGAGAAACTGTGCTCTTCAACCTGTGCCAAACCATTAGGGTAGGAGAATCCTGCATGGCACCTTAGCCATCAGCACATTCTAAGATCTCCCTGGTAATAATCCAGCATTGTGACCCATCTGCAAGAGATTCCATGTCAACTCAAGGACTTGGTACTTCTCCCAAGAGCCACCAGAACGAACCTGCCATGTTCCTCAACTGAAATGGTCAATGGATGAGTGCTTTCCAGGCACCCATGGCAGAGAGCTCTACTACCCAAACTTTCCAGATGGGGGACCCTGGAGCAAACTAACCAGGCTCCACCTGTCCAGTAGAAGGAGACCTTGCTGTTTGGAGCATCTCACAAGCCTCAGTGTGGGAAATTCTCCATGGACACTTGATGCCACCCCTCCATTTGTGGGTCATCATAGACACCAACTTGAGTGTGAGCAAACATCTGACATCCACCCTTAGTCAGGTGCTGGATATCTGGAAAAAGCCACTGCACATTGGAACTGCCTTCAGCTTGGCAGAGTTGAAACTTAGCTTGTGTGTACCCTTCCATCCTCACCCTACTGGACCCCAAGTCCTCTTGATGAGGAATTCTGGAACAACAATGGAGCATTCTGCCTTCCCTATAGAAAGAAGTGCCTGGTGCGTCTGCCCAAAAACCCCTCATGAGAATCAATCTGCTCGGCCCCCAAGGGAACCCTGATTTATAGGCTGCCCTGGCCACTACTGCTGTGTCTGACAGAGCCTGAGCCCCGACATAGTGTTACCCACTCAGAGAGTGGGCCCCATATCCAGCATCTGATCCCGGCCATGGCCCAAGGCTATCATCTCTACCCATCCTTGGTATTCAGTCACCTGTCCCTAGACTTTTGATGGAATCCCTGCCAATGGGGGAACCGGAAGCGTAATAGAAAATCCCTCCCCCCACCATGACAGAAAATCTTTTGTTTGGATGGTTGTCCATCCCTCACAGTGGGAGCCAGCAACATGGCCAATGAGACCACGTCCACTCCGGTGGGCCACCCTGGGCACAAACAGGCATTGTGACCATCAGCCCGAGTATGCTTTCAAACAATCCCTCTCAGTGGCACCACCAGAATCCCGCATTGCAGGCCAGGTATGCCCCTATGCTGACATCCTAAGCCTTTTTGGGATTTTCCAGGCGCCTAGACCAAGAGTCCGCCTCTGGAAACCCTGTTATGGGGAAGCCATATGATGGAATACAGCTCTCTTCCCTTCCCCAAAAAAGCCACTAAACTATGGGGAGCTGCTAGGACCCTTAGAGAGGAAAAAACTCCCATTGACCTATGAGGCCCCAGCGGCATTCAGCGGCCATCTTGGACACACAATCCAGATAGAAATGCCTGTGCTGCTGCCTTCCAGTCACTCTAATTTCATTTCCTGACAAGCTGCTCTCCAGGTCTATGTATTTGGCCTGCAATCACCTCGCCACTAACCATAACCCGAATTTGTGTTTGCAGACTTCTCTCCTGAAACCGTGGCTCCCATGCCGTCCAGGAAGGTGTCTCTGGACCACACCAAGGACTGTGCATGCCATCCCCCAAAAAACTGCCCATCATAGTTGCCCAAACCTCTCAAATTGGGAGATACCTGCTAGGTCCCTTAGCCCACCCCAAAACTGACAGCCGCTCTGGATGCAAATGCACAGTCAGAAACACCCTTATCACCTACATCCAGGCAGATAGCCAAGTAATTGCTCCTGAGTCAGAAGATAGAATCTGACATGCCCCTAGGACCTCATTGGAACCCTACATTAGGTTCTCAGGCAACTGTCCTCAGAGGCCTGTTCTGGAAGACCAACTTATGATACAAGACACACAGTGAGCACCTGCCTCCAGGCAAAATTCAAGTCAAAGTCCCAGAGTCAGAAGATTGAATCTGACATGCTCCTAGTACTTCATCGATGCCCTAGCTTAGGTTTTCAGGCTCCTGTCCTGAGAAGACTGTTCCCCCATACCATCTTATATACCAACATGTTTTCCCTGAGCCATACAACAGATCCCTCTTGTCCCCAGAAGGATACCGTGCTCTTGGTAGCTGTGTCTAAGACTCAGTGTAGGAGAATCTGGCATGGCCCCTGACCACCAAACTTTCCAGCATCTCCCTGGATACAAATCAGCAATGTGTTCCAACAGCATGGAACTCCATGTCAACTCAGCCCCCTTGGAAACTGGCCCCAGAGCCCCAAGATCGAACCTGCCTTGTTCTTGAGCTGCCATGGTCAATGGAGGTGTGATTTCCAGACATCCATGTGGGAGAGCTCTGCTCCCCAAAATTTCCATATGGAGGACCCTGGAGCAAACAAACCAGGCTCCCCCATCCAGTAGAAGAAAACCTTGCTGTTCGGAATATCTCACAAGCCTCAACGTGGAAAATCCTCCATGGCCTCTTGGTGGAACCCTTCCATTTGTTAGACATCATAGACACAAACTCCAGTGTGAGCAAATATCTGACATTCACCCTTACTCAGGTGCTTGATATCTCCAATCAGCCTCTGCCCAATGGAACTGCCTTCCTCTTGGCACTGAATTTAACCTTAGGTTGTGTTGACAATTCTATCCTCTCCCTACTCGTCCCCAAGCCCTCTTGATAAGGAATCCTGGAGCCACAACACAGCATTCTGCTTACTCAATAGAAGGGAGTGCCTGGTGAGCCTGCCTAGTAACCCCACATGAGGATCAACCTGCTTGGCCCTAGAGGGAACCCTGATTTATAAGCTACCATCACCACTAGTGCTGTGTCTGACAGAGTCTGAGCCCCGACCTAATGTCAGCCACCCAGAGAACAGGACCCATATCCAGCATATGAGACCGGCCACAGCCAAAGTCTCTCATCTCTACCCATCCTTGGTATTCAGACAACTGTACCCAGACCTTGCTGGAATCCCTGCCAATGGGGGAACCTGAAGCACAATAGAGAACTACTATTCTCCATGGCAGAAAACCTGACTGTTGGGATGGGTGTCCAACCCTCAGAGTGGGAGCCAGCTTCATGGCCATTGAGACCACGCCCACTCATGAGGTCCTTCCTGGGCAGAAAGAGGCAGTGTGTCCCTCAGCCAGAGTATGCTTTCAAACAAGCTCTCTCAGTTACACCACCAGAATCCTGCATTGCAGGCCTGGTGCACCCTTCGGCCCATATCCTATCACTTGTTGGAATTTTCCACGTGCCCAGACCCAGAGCTCATCTCTGGAATTCCTGTTCTGGGGTACTGCTAAGATGGAAAACAACACTCTTCCCTTTCCCTAAAAAGCCACCAAACTATGGGGAGCCGCCAGGACCCTTAGAGAGGAAAAATCTCCCAAGGACCTAGGAGACCACAGCTGCATTCCGAGGCCATCCTGGAAACGAAATCCAGATAGAAAAGCATGTGCTACTGCCTTCCATTCACTTTAATTACATTTTCTGAGGAGCTGCCCTCCAGGTGTATGCTTTGGGCCTGCTATCACCTCACCACTAAACCTAACCCCAGTTTGTGTTTGCAGACTTCGCTCCCAAAACTATGACGCATATGCTCTCCAGGATGGGGTCTCTGGAGCCACACCACAGGACTGTGCCTGTCATCACCAAGGAAACTGTGCCCATCACATTTTCCCAAACCCTCCAGATTAGGAGAAACCTGCAAGGCCCCTGAGCCCACCGCAATATTGGTGACTGCTCTGGACTCCAATGTATAGTCTGAAACAGTCTGATCCCGTACATCCAGGCAGATAGCCAAGTCAAGGTTCCTGAGTCAGAAGATTGAACCTGACATGCCCCTAGGACCTCATTGGAACCCCAGATTAGGTTTTCAGGCATCTGTCCTGAGAGGCCTATTCTGGAATACCAACTTATGATACAACATGTGGACCCTGAGCCACACAATAGAACATCTCCTGTCCTCAGAATGAAACCGTACTCTTCGACCTGTGCCAAACCCTCAGTGTAGGAGACTCCTGCATGGCACCTTAGCCACCAGCACATTCCAAGATCTCCCCGCTTATCAGTCAGCATTGTGACCCATCTGCAAAGAGATTCCTTGTCAACTCAAGGCCTTGGTACTTCGCTCCCCAGTCACCAGAACGAACCTGCCATGTTTCTCAGATGCAATGGTCAATGGAGGTGTGCATTCCAGGCATCCATGTGGGAGTGCTCTGCTACCCAAACTTTCCACATGGGTACCCTGGAGCAAACAAACCAGATACCAACTGTCCAGTAGAAGGAAACCATGCTGTTTGGAGCATGTCACAAGCCTCAGCGTGGGAAATCCTCCATGGCCTCTTGATGCCACCCCTCCATTTGTCAGTCATCATATACACACAGTCCAGTGTGAGCAACCATTGGACATCCGCCCTTACTCAGGTGCTGGATATCTCGAATAAGCTGCTGCACATTGGAACTGCCTTCTGCTGGCACTGAATTGAACCCTTGCTTGTGTTTACAATTCCATCCTCACCTACTGGTTCCCAAGCCCTCTTGATAGGGAAATCTGGAGCCACAATACAGCATTCTGCCTTCCCCATAGAAGGAAGAAGTGCCTGGTGAGTCTGTCCAGAAACCCCACCTGAAGATCAATCTGCTCTTCCCACCACATTCTAAGATCTCCCTGGTAATAAAACAGCATCGTGACCCATCTGCAAGAGATTCCAAGTCAACTCAAGGCCTTGGTACTTCGCCACAGAGCCACCGGAACGAATCTGCCACGTTCCTCAGCTGCAATGGTCAATGGAGGAGTGCTTTTCAGGCATTCATGTGGGAAAGCTCTGCTACTCAAATTTTCCACTGGGGGGCACTGGAGCAAACAAATCAGGCTCCACCTATCCAGTAGAAGGAAACCTTACTGTTTGGAGCATCTCACAACCCTCACCGTGAGATATCTTCCATGGCTTCTTGACGCCACCACTCCATAAGTTGGTCATCATAGACACAAACTCCGTGTGAGCAAACATCTGGCATCCATCCTTACGCAGGTGCTGGAGATCTCGAATAAGTCACTGCAAATTGGAACTGCTTTCCGCTTGAAACTGAATTGAACTCTAGCTTGTGTTTACAATTCCAACCTCACTCTACTTTTCCCCAAGCCCTCTTGATAGCGAATTCTGGAGCCACAACAGATCATTCTTCCTTCCCCATAGAGAGAAGTGCCTGGAGAGTCTGCCCAGAAACCTCCCATGAGGATCAATCTGCTCGGTCCTTGAGGGAACCCCTATTTATACGGTGCCCTGGCCACTAGTGCTGTGTCTGACAGAGCCTGAGGCCTGACTTACTGTCAGCCAACCAGAGAGAGGGGCCCATATCCAGCATGTGAGACTGGCCATGGCCCATGTCTGTCATTTCACCCATCTTTGGTATTCAGGTACCTATCCCCAGAACTTTGCTGGAATCCCTGCCAATTGGGGAACCTGAAGTCCAATAGAGAACTCCTCAATCCCCATGGCAGTAAACCTGGATGTTGGGATGGGTGTCCAAACCTCAAAGTAGGAGCCAGCTGCTTGGCCAATGAGACCACTAACCCTGAGATCCACCCAGGTCACAAACAGGCATTGTGACCCTCAACCTGAGCATGCTTTCAACAAGCCCTCTCAGTGGCACCACCAGGTTCCCACATTGAGGCTTTTGACAGCACTATGCCCAAATCCTAACACTTGCTGGGATTTTCCAGGTGCCACTACCCAAAGCCCATCTCTGTAATCCCTGTTTTGGGGCACTGCTAAGATGGAAAACAGCACTCTTCCCTTCCCCAAAAAAGCCACCAAACTATTGGCAGCCGCCAGGTTCCTTAGAGGAAAAATCTCCCATGGACCCATGAGAACACACCTGCATTCGGAGGCCATCTTGGACACACAATCCAGATACAAAAGCCTTTGCTTAAGCCTTCAAGTCAGCCATCCAGGTACGCATTGGGCCTGCGATCACCTCGCCACTAACCCTGACCTGAATTTGTGTTTGCAGACTTCTATCCCAAAACCATGTCTCACATGCCCTCAAGGATGGGGTATCTGGAGCCACACGACAGGACTGGGCCTGCCATACCCAAGGAAACTGTGCCCATCACAGTTACCCAAACCTTCCAGATTAGGCGAAACCTGCAGGACTCCTGTTCCCACTCCCATACTGGCGGCTTCTCTGGACAGAAATGCGCAGTCTAAACCATCCTGATCACCTCAATCCAGGCAGACAGCCATGTCAATGGTCCTGAGTCAAATGATTGATCCTGACATGCCTCTAGGACCCCACTGAAACCCTAGAATAGCTTTTCAAGCATCTGTCCTCAAGGGCCTGTTCTACAATACCAACTTAGGATACAACATGTGGTCCCTGAGCACAACAACAGAACATCTCATGTCCCCAGAAGGAAACCGTGCTCTTCAACCTGTGCCAAACCTTCAGGTTTGGAGTATCCTGCATGGAACGTTAGCCACCAGCATAATCTAAGATCTGCCTGGTAACAAACCAGCATTGTGACCCATCTGAAAGAGATTCCATGTCAACTCAAGGCCTTGGTACATGGCCTCAGAGCCACCAGAATGAACCTTCCATGTTCCTCAGCTGCAATGGTCCATGCAGTTGTGCTTACCAGGCATCCATGCCGGAGAGCTCTACTACCCAAACTTTCCACATGGGCAGTGCTGGAGCAAACAAACCAGACTCCACCTGTCCAGTAGAAGGAGACCTTGCTGTTTGGAGCATCTCACAAGCCTCAGCATGGGAAATCCTCCATGGACTCTTGACGCCACCCCTCCATTTGTCGGTCCTCATAGACACAATCTCCAGTGTGAGCAAACACCAACATCTGGCCTAACTCAGGTGCTGGATATCTTGAATAAGACGCTGGACATTGGAATGGCCTTCTGCTCCGCACTGAATTGAACCCTAGCTTGTGTTTACAATACCATCCTCACCCACTGGTCATCAAGCCCGTTTTAAAGGGAATTCTGAAGCTACAACCCACCATTCTGCCTTCCCCGTAGTAAAATGAAGTGCCTGGTGAGTCTACCCAGGTACACCAGTTGAGGATCAATATGCTTGGGCCTCAAGGGTACCCCAATTGATAGACTGCCCTGGTCACTAGCGCTGTATTGAACAGAGCCTGAGCCCAGACCCAGTGTCAGCCAAAAAGAGAGTGGACCCCATATCCAGCATGTGACCGGCCATATCCCAAGTCCTTCATCGCTACCTATCCTTGGTATTCAGGAATCTATCCCCAGACCTTTGCTTGAATCCCTACCAATTGGGGAACCTAAAGCAGAATAGAGAACTCCTCCTTCCCCATGGCAGGAAACCTGACTATTCGGGTGTTTGTCCAACCCTCACCATGGCAGCAAGATTCATGGCCAATGAGACTGTGCCAGTACTGAGGGCTTCCCTGGGCAAAAACGGACATTGTGACCCTCAGCCTGAGCATGATTTCAAACAAGCCTTCTCAGCTACACCAACAGGATCCCGCATTGCAGACCTGGTACGTCCCTAGACCCAAATCCTAACCCTTGATGGGAATTTCAAGGCTCCCAGACCCAGAGCCCATCTCTGGAATCCCTGTTCTGGGGCACCCATAAGATGAAAAACAACACACTTCCTTTTCTTAAAAAAGCCACCAAACTATGGGGATCCGCCAGTATCCTTAGAGATGGAAAATCTCCCATGGACCCATGAGATCACAGCTACATTCTGATTCCATCCTGGACACACAATGCAGATAGAAAAGCCTGTCCTACCGCCTTCCAGTAACTGTAATTACAATTCCTTCCAAGCTGCCCTCAAGGTCTACGCATTGGGCCTGCAATCACCTTACCACAAAACCTAACCTGAATTTGTGTTTGCAGACTTCTCTCCCAAAAACCCTGGCTCATATGCCGTCCAGGATGTGGTCTCTGGATCCAAACCACAGGACTGTGCCTGCCATCCCCAAGGAAATGGGGTCCGTCACAGTTGCCCAAAACTTTCAAATCAGGAGAAACCTGAAAGGCCCCTGAGCCCACCCCAATATTGACGGCCCCTCTGCACGCAAATGCACAGTCTGATACACCCTGATCACCTACATCCACAAGACAGCCAAGTCAATGGTCCTGAGTCAGAAAATTGAACCTGATATGCCCCTAGGACCTCATTGGAATCCTAGATTAGGATTTCAGGCATCTATCCTCAAGGGCGTGTTCTGGAATACCAACTTATGATACAATATGTATTCCCTGAGCCACTCAACAGAATGTCTCATGTCCTGAGAAGGAAACCGTGCTTTTCGACCTGTGCCAAATCCTCAGGGTAAGAGAACCCTGCATGGCACCTTAGCCACTAGCACATTCTAAGATCTCCCTGGTAACAATCCAGCATTGTGACCCATCTTCAAAGGATTCCGTGTCAACTCAAGGCCTTGGTATTCGCCCCAGAGCATCCAGAACAAACCTGCCATATTCCTAACCTGCAATGGTCAATGGAGGTGTGCTTTCCAGGCAACCATGTGGGAGAACTCTGCTACCCAACCTTTCCAGATGGGGGACCCTGGAGCAAATAAACCAGGCTCCACATGTCCAGTAGAAGGAAACCTTACTCTTTTGAGTATCTCACAATCCTCAACGTGGGACATCCTCCATGGCCTCTTGACCTCACCCTGCCATTTGTCGGTCATCATAGGCAAACTCCAGTGTGAACAAACATCTGACATCTGCACTTAATCAGGTACTGGATATCTCACATAAGCTGTTTCACATTGGAACTGCCTTCTGCTTTAAACTGAATTTAACTATAGCTGGTGTTTGAATTCCATCCTCACCCTACTGGTCCCCAAGCCCTCTTTATAGGGAATTCTGGAGCCACAATACAGCATTCTGCCTGCCCCATAGAAAGAAGAAGAGCCTGGTGAGTCTGCCCAGAAAACCCACAAGAGAATCAATCTGCTCTGCCCTCAAGGGAACCCCGATTTTTAGGCTGCCCTGGCCACTAGTTCTGTGTCTGACAGAGCCCGAGCCCGGACCTAGTGTCAGCCACCCAGAGAGTGGGCCCCATATCCAGCATATGAAACCGGCCATGGCTCAAGTCCGTCATCTCTACCAATCCTTGGTATTCAGGCAACTGTCCCTAGACTTTTTCTGGAATCCCTGCCAATGGAGAATGGGAAGCAAAGAGAGAACTCGTCCTTCCCCATGTCAGGAAACCTGGCTGTTGGGATGGGTGTCCAATCCACAAAGTTGGAGTCAGCTGCATGGCCAATGAGATCACACCCACTCCTCAGGCCCTCCCTGGGCACAAACAGGCAGTGTGACCCTCAGACTGAGGATGCTTTCAAACACGCCTTCTCAGTGGCACTACCAGAATCCAGCATTGCAGGCCTGGTTCATCCCTAGACCCAAATACTAAACCTTGGTGTGATTTTCCAGCCACCCAAACCAAGAGTCCGTCTCTGGAATCCCTGTTCTAAGGCACCCCTAAGATGGAAAACAGCAGCCTTCCATTCCTCGATAAAGCCACCAAACTGGGGGGGGGGGACAAGATGGCGGGGTACTAGGAAGAGGCGTCTTTTCAGCTGGTACCCCAAAGTGAGCTGATTACCTACCAAAGAACTCTGATCACCCATGAAATCAGCCTGAGATCAGAATTATACACGTCTGGATCTCTACAGGGGCAGAAGACGCCAGTGAGCAGGTAAAGCGGAATGGGAACAGCGGACTGATATCGGAAGATAAACAAAAGGGGGAGGGAGCCACCAGAGGTGACCGGTGCAAAAGTAATACCCCGATACGAGCGAGAGTGCCCTGCGTCTGGGGACCAGCATTAACTCGGAGACTGGTTGAAAGCACTCCAAAAGAGCAAAGGATCCCGGGGGCAAATTGTGGGAATCGGGGCGGCTAGGGACAGGGGCTTGAGTCCCGGGTCCCAGACGGCCTCCCCGGCGCGGAGGCAGAGAGAGTGCGGCGGAGAAACCGGCTCCTGGTCCCTAAGCCGCCAGCGTGCCCCAGAGCGCGGGGTTCCGGCTCCTGTGAGGGGATGGGAGCCGCTCTGCAGAACGCGCGCTAGCCCTACCACAAAGCTTGAGATGCGCGTGCACGTCGCTCCAGCTCTCCTGGGTTTCTAAGGCCCTGGGGCGCTTCTTGACCCGGGCCATTGTTTCAAAGTCTAAGCCGCGCGCCCGCGAAACTCTTCCCCGGACAGAGGCGCGCAAAAGCCCAGCCTGCGGCTTACGGACCAGCGCCCCGTTCTCAGTGCCCCAGACGCGCGCCCGACCCACAGCCGCCTCTGAAAAGAGGTGCGCGCAAGCCGGGCACTCCCAGCCCTGGCCAGCGGCAAAATCTCAGTGTGCGATCGCTGCTTGGAACCTCTCTGGCGGTCAGGAGCTCCCAGACAGCCGCCACTGCCTTGGCTTTGGGGACGAGCAAAAGATCCTGCACCCCCAGGGTCTTTAACTTGGAACCTGCACTGCCAGCGTTCAAGGGGGAATTTATTCAGCTTCTGCACCCAGACTGAGGCTTCTGAGATGGAGATCAGGAAGTGTTCCAGGGTGCACCTTGACTGCACCAGAGTTGATACATCCAGCTACATCTGTTCAGTCTTCTCCCACCAAAATGACTAGGAGGAGGAATGCCCAACAGAAGAAAAATACAGAGGATGGACCTTCCGCAACAGAGCTAACGGCTATCAACATAGACAATATGTCGGAAAGAGAATTCAGGCTAACAATTATCCAGGCAATACCTAGGTTGGAGAAAGCCATGGATGACCAAACAGAATTGATTAGAGCCGAACTGAAAGCGACCAGACAGGATGTTCACAATGTTAGGGCGGAGCTTAAAGCTACCAGGGAGGAGGTCCACAATGCTCTCAATGAGTTCCAATCCAACCTAAACTCTCTCAAAGCTAGGGTAACTGAGACAGAAGATAGAATTAGTGATCTGGAAGACAAACAGATAGAGAGAAAGGATCAGGAGGAAGCCTGGAACAAACAGCTTAGATCCCACGAAAGCAGAATTAGGGAAATAAGTGATGCCATGAAGCGTTCCAACGTCAGAATTATTGGAATTCCTGAAGGGGAGGAGAAAGAAAGAAGTCTAGAAGATGTCGTGGAACAAGTCCTTCATGAAAACTTTCCGAATCTCGCGAATGAAACCAGCGTTCATGTACTAGAGGCTGAACGGTCTCCACCCAAGATTATACACTCCAAAAAAACATCACGACACCTGATAGTCAAATTGAGAAATTATAATTGTAGGTATAATCTCTTGAAAGCTGCCAGGGCAAAGAGGCTCCTTACTTACAGAGGGAAGCCCATCAGAATAACGTCAGACCTGTCCACAGAGACCTGGCAAGCCAGAAGAGGCTGGCAAGATATATTCAGGGCACTAAATGAGAAGAACATGCAGCCAAGAATACTTTATCCAGCAAGACTGACATTCAAAATGGATGGAGAGATAAAGAGTTTCCAAGACCGACAAGACTTAAAAGACTATGCAACCACCAAGCCGATACTGCAGGAAATATTAAGGGGGGTTCTATAAAAGAGGAAAAATCCCAAGAATAGTATTGAACAGAAATATAGAGACAGTTTACAGAAAGAAAGACTTCAAAGGTAACTCGATGTCAATAAAAACGTTTCTATCAATAATCACTCTCAATGTGAATGGCCTAAATGCACCCATAAAACGGCACAGGGTTGCAGATTGGATAAAACGACAGGACCCATCCATATGCTGTCTACAAGAGACCCATTTTGAATCTAAAGATACACGCAGACTGAAAGTGAAGGGGTGGAGAAGCATCTTTCATGCCAATGGGACTCAAAAGAAGGCTGGGGTAGCGATTCTCATATCAGATAAATTAGACTTCAAACTAAAGACTGTAGTCAGAGATACAGAAGGACACTACATAATCCTTAAAGGGACTATCCACCAAGATGATCTAACAATTTTAAATATCTATGCTCCCAATATGGGAGCAGCCTATTACTTAAGAAAACTGTTAATCAAGATAAAGAGTCATATTGATATGAATACACTAATCGTAGGTGATCTTAACACGCCTCTTTCAGAATTAGACAGATCATCGAAGCAGAAAATCAATAAAGAAACAAGAGCATTGAACGACACATTGGACCAGATGGACCTCATAGATATATACAGAACATTCCACCCTAAAACAGCAGAATACTCATTCTTCTCAAGTGCACACGGAACCTTCTCCAGAATAGACCACATACTGGGTCATAAATCAGGACTCAGCCAATACCAAAAGACTGAGATTATTCCCTGCATATTCTCAGATCACAATGCTTTGAAACTGGAGCTCAATCACAAGGAAAAGTTCCGAAGGAACTCAAACACCTGGAAGCTAAAGACCACCTTGCTTAAGAATGCTTGGATCAACCAGGAGATCAAAGAAGAACTGAAACAATTCATGGAAACCAATGAGAATGAAGACACTTCGGTCCAAAACCTATGGGATACAGCAAAGGCGGTCCTAAGGGGAAAATATATAGCCATCCAAGCCTTGCTCAAAAAAATTGAAAAATCCAGAACACACCAGCTGTCTCTACACCTTAAAGAACTGGAGGATCAACAACAAATCAAACCAACTCCACACATAAGAAGGGAAATCATCAAGATTAGAGCTGAGATCAATGAGGGAGAAACCAGAGATACAGTAGAACGTATCAATGAAACTAGAAGCTGGTTTTTTGAAAGAATCAATAAGATCGATAAGCCACTGGCTACACTAATCCAAAAGAAAAGAGAGAAATCCCAAATTCATAAAATTATGAATGAAAGGGGAGAGATCACAACTAACACCAAGGAAGTAGAAACAATCATCAGAAGTTACTACGAACAGTTATATGCCAATAAGCTTAGCAACCTAGATGAAATGGATGCATTCCTGGAAAAATATAAACTACCAAAATTGAACCAGGAAGAAATCGACAACCTGAATAGACCGATATCTAATAACGAGATTGAAGCAGTGATCAAAAATCTCCCAAAAAACAAGAGCCCAGGACCTGACGGATTCCCTGGGGAATTCTACCAAACCTTCCAAGAAGAAATAACACCTATTCTCCTGAAGCTGTTTCAAAAAATTGAAGCAGAAGGAAAACTTCCAGACTCTTTCTATGAAGCCAGCATTACCCTGATCCCCAAACCAGGCTAGGACCCTACCAAAAAGGAGAATTTCAGACCAATATCACTGATGAATATGGATGCTAAGATTCTCAACAAGATCCTAGCCAACAGGATCCAACAGCACATTAAAAAGATTATCCACCATGATCAGGTGGGATTCATCCCTGAGCTACAAGGATGGTTCAACATTCGCAAATCAATCAATGTGATACAACAAATTAATATGAGAAGAGAGAAGAACCACATGGTCCTCTCAATTGATGCAGAAAAAGCATTTGACAAAATCCAGCATCTGTTCCTGATTAAGACGCTTCAAAGTATAGAGATAGAGGGAACATTCCTGAACCTCATCAAATCTATCTATGAAAGACCCACAGCAAATATCATCCTCAATGGGAAATGGCTTGCAGCCTTCCCGTTGAGATCAGGAACAAGACAAGGATGCCCACTTTCACCACTCTTGTTCAACATAGTATTAGAAGTCCTAGCAACAGCAATCAGACAACAGAGAGAAATAAAAGGTATCCAAATTGGTAATGAAGAAGTCAAACTCTCTCTCTTCGCAGATGACATGATTCTTTATATGGAAAACCCAAAAGACTCCACCCCAAACTACTAGAACTCATACAGCAATTCAGCAGCGTGGCAGGATACAAAGTCAATGTGCAGAAATCAGTGGCTTTCTTATACACTAACAAGGAAAATACAGAAAGGGAAATTAGAGAATCGATTCCATTTACTATAGCACCAAGAACCATAAGATACCTGGGAATAAACCTAACTAAAGAGGTAAAGGATCTATACTTGAGGAACTATAGAACACTCATGAAAGAAATTGAAGAAGACACAAAAAGATGGAAGACCATTCCATGCTCTTGGATCGGAAGAATAAACATCGTTAAAATGTCTATACTGCCTAGAGCAATCTATACTTTTAATGCCATTCCGATCAAAATTCCACCGGCATTCTTCAAAGAGCTGGAGCAAATAATCCAAAAATTTGTATGGAATCAGAAGAGACCCCGAATCGCTAAGGAAACGTTGAAAAACAAAAATAAAGCTGGCGGCATCACCTTACCTGATTTCAAGCTTTATTACAAAGCTGTGATCACCAAGACAGCATGGTACTGGCATAAAAACAGACACATAGACCAGTGGAACATAGTAGAGAGCCCTGATATGGACCCTCAACTCTATGGTCAATTAATCTTCGACAAAACAGGAAAAAATATACAGTGGAAAAAAGACAGTCTCTTCAATAAATGGTGCTGGGAAAACTGGACAGCTATATGTAGAAGAATGAAACTCGACCATTCTCTTACACCGTACACAAAGATCAACTCAAAATGGATAAAAGACCTCAACGTGAGACAGGAATCTATCAGAATCTTAGAGGAGAACATAGGCAGTAATCTCTTCGATATCAGCCACAGCAACTTCTTTCAAGATACGTCTCCAAAGGCAAAGGAAACAAAAGCGAAAATAGACTTCTGGGACTTCATCAAAATCAAAAGCTTCTGCACAGCAAAGGAAACAGTCAAAAAAACAAAGAGGCAACCCACGGGATGGGAGAAGATATTTGCAAATGACAGTACAGACAAAAGGTTGATATCCAGGATCTATAATGAACTCCTCAAACTCAACCCACACGAAACAGACAAACACATCAAAAAATGGGCAGAAGATATGAACAGACACTTCTCCAATCAAGAAATACAAATGGCTATCAGACACATGAAAAAATGCTCATCATCATTAGCCCTCAGGGAGATTCAAATTAAAACCACATTGAGATATCACTTTACACCAGTTAGAATGGCCAAAATTAACAAAACAGGAAACAACATGTGTTGGAGAGGATGTGGAGAAAGGGGAACCCTCTTACACTGTTGGTGGGAATGCAAGTTGGTGCAGCCTCTTTGGAGAACAGTGTGGAGATTCCTCAAGAAATTAAAAATAGAGCTTCCCTACGACCCTGCAATTGCACTCCTGGGTATTTACCCCAAAGATACAGATGTCGTGAAAAGAAGGGCCATCTGTACCCCAATGTTTATAGCAGCAATGGCCACAGTCGCCAAACTATGGAAAGAACCAAGATGCCCTTCAACGGATGAATGGATAAGGAAGATGTGGTCCATATACACTATGGAGTATTATGCCTCCATCAGAAAGGACGAATATCCAACTTTTGTAGCAACATGGACGGGACTGGAAGAGATTATGCTGAGTGAAATCAGTCAAGCAGAGAGTGTCAATTATCATATGGTTTCACTCATTTGTGGAGCATAACCAATAGCATGGAGGACAAGGGGCGTTAGAGAGTAGTAGGGAATTTGGGTAAATTGGAAGGGGAGGTGAACCATGAGAGACTATGGACTCTGAAAAACAGTCTGAGGGGTTTGAAGTGGCGGGGGGTGGGAGGTTGGGTTACCAGGTGGTGGGTATTATAGAGGGCACAGCTTGCATGGAGCACTGGGTGTGGTGAAAAAATAATGAATACTGTTTTTCTGAAAATAAATAAATTGGGAAAAAAAAAAGCCACCAAACTATGGGGAGCTGTGAATATCCTTAGACAAGAAAAATCTCCCATGGACCCATGACACCACACCTGCATTCCGAGGCCATCCTAGACACAAAATCCAGAGAGAAAAGCGTGTGTTACCGCCTTCCAGTCACCCTAATTACAGTTCCTGACGAGTTGCCCTCAGATCTACACATTGGGCCTGCAATCACCTCGCCACTAACCATAACCGGAACTTGTGTTTGCAGACTTCCCTCCCAAAACCATGGCTCACATGCCCTCCAGAATGGGGTCTCAGGAGCCACAACACGGTAGTGGTCCTGCCACCCCCACGGAAACTGTGCCCATCACAGTTGCCCAAATCCTCCAGATTAGGAGAAACCTGCAAGGCCCCTGAGCCCACCCCAATAATGGAAGCTGCTCGGGACACAAATGTGCAGTCTGAAACACCCTGATCACCTCCATCCAGGCAGACACCCAAGTCAATGGGCCTGAGTCAGAAGATTGAAACTGACAAGCCCCTAGGGCTTCATTGGAACCCTAGATTAGGTTTTCAGGCATCTGTCCTCAGAGGCCTCTTCTGGAATACCAACTTATGATACAACATGTGGTCCCTGAGCCCCACAAAAGAACATCTCCTGTTCCAGTAATGAAACCGTGCTCGTGGGCCAGTGTCAAACCCTCAGGGTAGATGAATCCTGCATGCCCCCTTAGCCATCAGCACATTCTAAGATCTCCCTGGTAACAAACCAGCATTGTGACCCATCTTCATGAGACTCCATGTCAACTCAAGGCCTTGGTACTTCGCCACAGAGCCACCAGAACGAACCACCTGTGTTCCTCAGCTGCAATGGTCAATGGAGGTGTGAAATCAAGGCATCTATGCGGGAGTGCTCTGCTACCAAAACATTCTTCATGGAAATCCTGTAGCAAGCAAACCAGACTACCCCTGTCCAGTACAAGGAAACCTTGCTTTTTGTAGCATCTCACAAGCCCCAGCATGGAAAATCCTCCATGGCCGCTTGAAGCCACCCCTCCATTTGTTGGTCAACATAGAAACAAACTCCAGTGTGAGCAAACATCAGTCCTCTGTTCTTACTCAGGTGCTGGATATCTGGAATCAGCCGCTGCACACTGGAACTGTCTTCTGCTTGGCACTGAATTGAACCGTAGCTTGGGTTTACAATTTCATCCTCACCCTACTGGTCCCTAAGCCCTCTTGAAAGGGAATTCCGGAGCCACAAAGCAGCATTCTGCCTTCCCCATAAAAAGAAGAAGGGCCTGGTGAGTCTGACCAGAAACCACATGAGGATCAATCTGCTCTTCCCTCAAGGAAACCCGGATTTATAGGCTGCCTGGCCACTAGTGCTCTGTCTGACAGAGCCTGAGCTCCGGCCTCATGTCAGCCACCCAGAAAGTGGGGCCCATATCCACCATGTGAGAGCAGCCATTACCCAGTTCCATCATGTCTACCCATCCTTGGTATTCAGGCATCTTTCCGCAGACCTTTGCTGGAATCCCTTCCAATAGGGGATCCTGAAACACAGTAGAGAACTCCTCTTTACCCATGGCAATAATGCTGGCTGTTGGGATGGTTGAACAACCCTCAGAGTGCAAGCCAGCTGCATGGCCAATAAGACAACACCCACTCATAAGGGCCGCCCTGGGCATGAGCAGGCATTGTGTCCCTCACCCTGAGCATGCTTTCAAGCATGCTCAAGCCCTCTCTGTTGCACCCACGATCCCGCCTTGCAGTCCTGGTTCGCACCTAGGCCTAAATCCAAACCCTTGGCGGGATTTTCCAGGCACAGAGACCCAGAGGCCGCCTCTAGAATTCATTTTTTGGGGGCACCCCTAAAATGGAAAAAAGCAATCCTCCCTTCCCCAAGAAGACACCAAACCATGGGGAGCAACCATGATCCTTAGAGAGGAAAAATCTCCCATGGACCCATGAGACCACACATGCATTTTGAGCCCATCCTACACACAGTCTAGATAGAAGAGACGGTGCTACTGCCTTTGAGTCACCCAATTTACAGATCTTGAGGAGCTGCATTCCAGGTCTATGCATTGGACCTGAAATCACCTTGCCACTAACCATAACCAGAGCTTGTGTTTGCAGACTTCCCTCCCAATACCGTGGCTCGCATGCCGTCCAGAATGGGGTCTCAGGAGCCACAACACAGTAGTGGTCCTGCCACCCCCATGGAAACTGTGCCCATCACATTTGCCCAAACCCTCCAGAATAGGAGAAACCTGCAAGGCCCCTGAGCCCACCCCAATATTGGAGGCTGCTCTGGATGCAAATGTGCAGTCTGAAACACCATGATCACTTCCATCACGGCAGACACCCAAGTCAATGGTCCTGAATCAGAAGATTGAACCTGACATCTCCCTAGGACTTCAGTGGAACCCTAGATTAGGTTTTCAGGCATCTGTACTCGGAGGCCTGTTATGGAATACCAACTTCTGATACAACATGTGGTCCCTGAGCCACACAATAGAACATCTCCTGTCTCCAGAAGGAAGCCATGCTCTTGGATCTGTGTCAAACCCTCAGGGTAGATGAATCCTGCAGGACTTTTAGCCACATCACATTCTAAGATATCCCTGGTAACAAACCAGCATTGTGACCCATTTTCATGAGACTCCCTGTCAACTCAAGGCCTTGGTACTTCGCCCCAGAGACACCGGAACGAACCAGTCATCTTCATCAGCTGCAATGGTCAATTGTGCTGTGCTTTCTGGCATCCATGCAGGAGTGCTTCGTTACCCAAACTTCCCACACTGGGGACATTAGAGCAAACAAACCAGACTTCCCCTGTCCCGCAGAAGGAAACCTTGCTGCTTGGAGCATCTCACAAGTCCCAGCATGGGATATCCTCCATTGCCTCTTGACACCACCCCTCCATTTGTCGGTCGTCATAGACACAAACTCCAGTGTGTGCAAACATCTGACTTCTTCCCTTACTCAGGTGCTGGACATCTTGAATCAGCTGCTGCACCATGGAACTGCCTTCTGCTTGGTACCGAATATAACCATAGCTTGGGTTTACAATTTCATCCTCACCCTACTGGTTCCCAAACCCCCTTGATAGGGAATTCTGGAGCCAAAACGCAGCATTCTGCCTTTTCCACAGAAAGAAGAAGGGCCTGAGGAGTTTGACCAGAAATTCTAGCTGAGGATCAATCTGCTCTGTCCTCCAGGGAGCCCCGATTTATAAGCTGCCCTGACCACTAGTTCTGGGTCTGACAGAGACTGAGCCTCGAACTAGTGTCAGCCACCCAGAGAACGGGGCTCATATACAGCATGTTAGACTGGCCATGGCCCAGGTCTGTCATCTCTATCCATCCTTGGTATTCAGGCTTCTCTCCCTAGAACTTTTCTGACATCCCTGCCAATGGGGGATCCTGAAGCACAATAGAGAACTCCTCTCTCCACCATGGCAGGAATCCTGGCTCTTTGGATGGGTGTTCATCCCTCAGAGCGGTAACCAGCTGCATGTCCAATGAGACCATGAAACGCTTGAGGGCGGCACTGGACACAAACAGGCATTATGCGATTCAGCCTAAGCATGCTTTCAAACAAGCCTTCTTAGTGGCACCTCCAGGATCCCACATTGCAGGCCTGGTACACCCCAAGGCACAAATCTTAAAACTTGGTGGGGTTTTCTGGTGCCAAAATCCAGAGCCTATCTCTGTAATCCCTGTTTTGGGGCACCCGTAAGATGAAAAACAACACTCTTCCCTTCCCCACAAAAGCCACCAAACTATTGGGAGCCTCCAGGATCCTTAGAGATGAAAAATCTGCCATGGAACCATGAGACCACACCTGCATTCTGAGACCATCCTGAACACACAATCCAGATACAGAAGCCTGTGGTACCGCTTTTGAGTGTCCCGATTTACAGTTCCTGATGAACTGCCCTCCAGGTCACTGCATTGGGTCTGTGATCACCTCACCACTAACCCTAACCCAAGTTTGTGTTTGCAGAATTCTCTCCCAAAACCATGGCTCACATGCCCTCCAGGATGGGGTCTCTGGAGCCACACTACAGGACTGGGCATGCCATACACAAAGAAACTGTGCCCATCACAGTTGCCCAAACCCTCCAGATTAGGAAAAACCTGAAAGGCCTTTAAGCCTACTCCAATATTGGAGGCTGCTCTGTTCCCAAATGCGCAGTCTGAAACACCCTAATCAGCTCCATCCAGGCACACACCCAAGTCAATGGTCCTGGTCAGAAGGTTGAATCTGACATTTCACTAGGACTTCATTGGAACCCTAGTTTAGGTTTTCAGGCATCTTTCCTCAGAGGCCTGTTCTGGAATATCAACTTATGATACAACAAGTGGTCCTGAGCCACACAAGAGAACATCTCCTGTCCCCAGAAGGAAGTCATGCTCTTGGACCAGTGTCAAACCCTCAGGGTAGATTAATACTTCACAGCCCTTAGCCAACAGCACATACTAAGATTTTGCTGGTAACAAACCATAATTGTGACCCATCATTATGAGACTCCATGTCAACTCAAGGCCTTGATACTTCGCCCCAGAGCCACCAGAATGAACCTGCCATGTTCCTCATCTGCAAGAGTCAATGGAAGTGTGCTTTACAGACATCCAAGCGGGAGAGCTCTGCTACCAAAAATTTCTACATGGGGAACTCTGGAGCAAAAAAACACACTCCCCATCTGATTGTCTGATTGAAGGAAACCTTGCAGTTTGGAGCATCTCACAAGCTCCAGCTTTGGAAATCCTCCATGGCTTCTTGAAGCTACCTCTTCATTTGTTGGTCATCATAGACACAAACTCCAGAGTGAGCAAACGTCTGACATCCATCCTTATTCAGGTGCTGGATATCTGGCATCAGCCACTGCACACTGGAACAGCCTTTCACTTGGCACTGAATTTGACCGTAACTTGGATTCACAATTCCATCCTCAACCTACTAGTTCGCAAGCCCCCTTGATAGGGAATTCTGGAGCCAAAACACAGCATTCTGCCATCCCCATAAAAAGAAGAAGGGCCTGGTAAGTCTGCCCAGAAAATACAAATGGGGACCCATCTGCTTGGCCCTCGAGGGAACCACGACTTATAGGCGGCCCTGGCCACTAGTGCTGTGTTTGACAGAGCCTAAGCCCCGACCTCATGTCAGTCACCCAGAGAGCGGGACCCATATCCAGCATGTGAGACCAGCCTGGCACAGGTCATCATCTCTAACCATCCTTGGTATTCAGGCATCTGTCCCCAGATCTTTGCTGGAATCCCTACCAATCAGAATCCTGAAGCACAATAGAGAACTGCTCCTTCTACATGACAGGAATCCTAGTTGTTGGGAAGGCTGTCTAAACCTCAGAGCGGGAGCCAGCTGCATGGCCAACGAGACCACACCCACTCCTGTGGGCCGCCCTGGCCAGTAGCAGGCATTTTGACCCTCAGCCTGAGCATGATTTCAAACAAGCCTTCTCAGTTTCACCTCCAGGATCCTGCATTGCACAACTGGTACGCCCCTAGGACTAAATCCTAACCCTTGGTGGCATTTTCCCAGCGCCCAGACACAGAGCCCATCTCTGGTATCCCTGTTTGGGGGCAACCCTAAGAGGGAAAACAGCACTCTTCCCTTCCCCGAGAAAGCCACCAAACTATTGGGAACCTCCAGGATCCTTATGAAAAATCTCCCATGGACCCATGAGAGCACACCTACATTTCGAGGCCATCCTGGACACACAATCCAGATACAAAAGCCTGTGCTGCCGCCTTCAAGTCACCCGATTAACAGTTCCCGACCAGCTGCCCTCCAGGTCTATGCATTGGGCGTGCGATCACGTCACCACTAACCCTAACCTGAGTTTGTGTTTTCAGACTTCTCTCCAAAAACCAGGGCTCACATGCCCTCCAGGATGGGGTCTTTGGAGCCACTCCACAGGAATGGGTCTGCCATCTTCAAGGAAACTGTGCCTGTCACAGTTGCCCAAACCCTCCAGATTAGGAGAAACCTGCAAGGACCCCGAGTCAACCCCAAGATTAGAGGCTGTTCTGTATGCAAATGTGCAGTCTGAACCACCCTGATCAGCTCCATCCAGGCACACACCCAAGAGAATGGTCCTGAGTCCGAAGATTGAAACTGACAAGCCCTTAAGACTTCACTGGAAACCTAGATTAGGTTTTCAGGCATTTGTCCTCAGAGGCTTGTTCTGGAATACCAACTTATGATACAACATGTGGTCCTGAGCCACACAACAGTACATCTCCTGTCCCCAGAAGGAAGCCATGCTCTTGGACCTGTGTGAAACCCTCAGGGTAGATGAATCCTGCATGGCCCCTTAGCCAAAAGCACATTCTAAGTTCTCGCTGGTAACAAAGCAGCATTGTGACCCATCATCATGAGACTCCATGTCAACTCAAGGCCTTGGTACTTCATAGCAGAACCACCAGAATGAACCTGCCTTGTTCCTCATCTGCAATGGTCAGTGGAAGTGTATTTCCAGGCATCCATGTGGGAGAGATCTGCTACCCAAAGTTTCCACATGGGGAACTCTGGAGTAAACAAACCAGACTCCCACTGTTGATAGAAGGAAATCATGCTGTTTGGAACATCTCACAAGTCCCAGATTTGGAAATCCTCATGACTTCTTGAAGATACCCCTCCATTTGTTGGTCAACATAGACGGAAACTCCAGAGTGAGAAACATCTGACATCCATTGTTACTCAGGTGCTAGATATCTCAAATCAGCCACTGCACACTGGAAGAGCCTTTTGCTTGGCACTGAATTTAACCGTAACTTGGGTTTAAAATTCTATCCTCAACCTACTAGTCTGCAAGCCCACTTGATAGGGAATTCTGGAGCCACACCACAGCCTTCTGGCTTCCCCACAGAAAGAAGAAGGTCCTGGTGAGTCTGCCCAGAAAATACACATGAGGACCAGTCTGCTTGGCCCTCGATGGAACCACGATTTATAGGCTGCCCTGACCACTAGTACTGTGTCTGACAGAGCCTGAGCCCCGACCTTGTGTCAGTCACCCAGAGAGCGGGACCCATATCCAGCATGTGAGACCGGCTTGGCCCAGGTCGTCATCTCTAACCATTCTTGGTATTCAGGCATCTGTCCCCTGATCTTTGCTGGAATCCCCACCAACGGAGGATCCTGAAGCACAATAGAGAACTGCTCCTTCCCCATGGCAGGAATCCTAGTTGTTGGGATGGCTGTCCAACCCTCAGAGTGGGAGCCAGCTGCATGGCCAAAGAGACCACACCCACTCCTGTGGGCCGCCCTGGGCACAAGCAGGCATTGTGACCCTATGCCTGCGCATGCTTTCAAACAAGCCTTCTCAGTTTCACCTCCAGGATACCGCATTGCTGGACTGGTACTCTGCTAGGCCTAAATCCTAACCCTTGGTGGCATTTTCCAGGTGCCCAGACCCAGAGCCCATCTCTGGAGTCCCTGTTTGGGGGCATATCTAAGATGGAAAACAGCACTCTTCCCTTCCCCGAGAAAGCCACCAAACTATTGGGAGCCTCCAGGATCCTTATGAAAAATCTCCCATGAGAGCACACCTGCATTGAGAGGCCATCCCGGACACACAATCCAGATACAAAAGCCTGTGCTACCGCCTTCAAGTCACCCGATTTATAGTTCCTGACCAGCTGCCCTCCGGGTCTATGCATTGGGAGTGTGATCATGTCGCCATTCACCCTAACCTGAGTTTGTGTTTGCAGACTTCTCTCCAGAAACCGTGGCTTACATGCCCTCCAGGATGGGGTCACTGGAGCCACACCACAGGAATGGGCCTGCCATCCCCAAGGAAACTGTGCCTGTCACAGTTGCCCAAACCCTCCAGATTAGGAGAAAGCTGCAAGGACCCTGAGCCAACCCCATGATTGGAGGCCGCTCTGGACCCAAATGTGTAGTCTGAACCACCCTGATCAGCTCCATCCAGGCACACATCCAAGACAATGGTCCTGTCAGAAGATTAAACCTGATATTCCCATAGGACTTCACTGGAACACTACATTAGGTTTTCAGGCATTTGTCCTCAGAGGCCTGTTCTGGAATATCAACTTAAGGTACAACATGTGGTCCATGAGCCACAAAACAGAACATCTCCTGTCCCCAGAAGGAATCCATGCTCTTGGACCTGTGTCAAACCCCCAGGGTAGATAAATCCTGCACGGCCTCTTAGCCACCAGCACATTCTAAGAACTCCCTGGTAACAAAGCAGCATTATGTCCCATCTTCATGAGACTCAATGTCAACTCAAGGCCTAGGTATTTCGCTGCAGAGCCACCAGAATGAACCTGCCATGTTCCTCAGGTGCAATGGGCAATGGAGATGTGCTTTCCAGGCATCCATGCGGGAGAGGTCTGCTACCCAAAGTTTTCACATGAGGAACTCTGGAGCGACCAAACCAGAATCCCCCTGACCAGTAGAAGGAAACATTGCTGTTTGGAGCATCTCACAAGACAAAGTGATGGAAAACCTCGATGGCCTCTTGACACCACCCCTCCATTTGTTGTTCATCATAGACACAAACTCCACTGTGAGCAAATATCTGACATCCCCCCTTACTCAGGTGCTGGATAATTAAATCAGCCACTGCACACTGGAACTGGCTTTAGCTTGGCACTGAATTTAACCCTAGCTTCGGTTACAATTCCATCCTCACCCTCTGTTCCACAAGCCCTCTTGATAGGGAATTCTGAGCGACAACACAGCCTTCTGCCTTCCCCATAGAAAGAAGTAGGGCCTGGCGTGTCTGCCCAGAAACTGCACATGAGGTTGATTCTACTTGGCCCTCGAGGAAACCCAGATTTATAGGCTGACCTGGCCACTAGTGCTGTGTCTGACCGGGCCTGAGCCTCGAACTAGTGTCAGCCCCCACAGGGTGGGGTCCATATCCAGCATGTGAGACCGACCATATCCAAGGGCAGTCATCTCCAGCCACCCTTGGTATTCAGGCATCTGTTCCCAGACCTTTGCTGGAATCCCTACCAATGGGGGAACCTGAAGCACAATTAGGAACCCCTCCTTTCCCATGGCAGGATTTCTGGCTGTTGGGATAGGTGTCCAACCCTCAGAGTGGGAGCCAGCTGCATGGCCAATGAGACCCACTCCTTAGTGCCGCCTGTGCAAAAGCAGGCATTGTGCCCCTCAGCCTGAGCAGGCTTTCAAACAAACGCTTACAGTTGCACCTCCAGGATCACAAAATGCAGGCCAGATACGCCCCTAGGCCCAAATCCTAACACTTGGTGGGATTTTCCAGGCACCGAGACCCTGAGCCCCTCTCTGGGATTCCTGCTTGGTGGCACTTCTGTTTCCAACAGAAAGTCTGTCCCCAGAAGGAAGCCGTACTCTTAGACCTGTGACAAACCCTCAGGGTAGATGATAGATGAATCCTACATGCATTCATCATTCTAAGATCTCCCTGGTAACAAACCAGCATTGTGACCCATCTTTATGAGACTCCATGTCAACTCAAGGCCTTGTTACATTGCCCCAGAGCCACCAGAACGGACCTATCATGTTCCCCAGCTGCAATAGTCAATGGAGGTGTGCTTTCCAGGCATCCATGCAGGAGTGCTCTGTTACCCAAAATTTCTACATGGTGGAACCAGGAGCAAAAAAAACAGACCTCCCCTGTCCGGCAGAAGGGAACCATGCTGTTTGTAGCATCTGACAAGCCTAAACGTGAAAAATCCTCCATGGCGTCTTTTTTTTTTTTTTAATTTTTTGATTTATTTATTTTCAGAAAAACAGTATTCATTATTTTTTCACCACATCCAGTGCTCCATGCAATCCGTGCCCTCTATAATACCCACCACCTGGTACCCCAACCTCCCACCCCCCCGCCACTTCAAACCCCTCAGATTGTTTTTCAGAGTCCATAGTCTCTCGTGATTCAACTCCCCTTCCAATTTACCCCAACTCCCTTCTCCTCACTAACACCACTTGTCCTCCATGATATTTGTTATGCTCCACAAATAAGTGAAAGCATATGATAATTGACTCTCTCCACCTGACTTATTTCACTCAGCATAATCTCCTCCAGTCCCTTCCATGTTGCCACAAAAGTTGGGTATTCATCCTTTCTGATGGAGGCATAATACTCCATAGTGTATATGGACCACATCTTCCTTATCCATTCGTCCGTTGAAGGGCATCTTGGTTCTTTCCATAGTTTGGCGACCATGGCCATTGCTGCTATAAACATTGGAGTACAGATGGCCCTTCTTTTCACGACATCTGTATCTTTGGGGTAAATACCCAGGAGTCCAATAGCAGGGTTATAGGGAAGCTCTATTTTTAATTTCTTGAGGAATCTCCACACTGTTCTCCAAAGAGGCTGCACCAACTTGCATTCCCACCAACAGTGGAAGAGTGTTCCCCTTTCTCCACATCCTCTCCAACACATGTTGTTTCCTGTTTTGTTAATTTTGGCCATTCTAACTGGTGTAAGGTGATATCTCAATGTGGCTTTAATTTGAATCTCCCTGAGGGCTAGTGATGGTGAACATTTTTTCATGTGTCTGATAGCCATTTGTAGGTCTTGATTGGAGAAGTGTCTGTTCATATCTTCTGCCCATTTTTGATATTTTTGCCTCTTTCATGTGTGTTGAGTTTGAGGAGTTCATTATAGATCCTGGATATCAACCTTTTGTCTATACTGTCATTTGCAAATATCATCTCCCATTCCGTGGATTGCCTCTTTGTTTTTTTGACTGTTTCCTTTGCTGTGCAGAAGCTTTTGATTTTGATGAAGTCCCAAAAGTTTATTTTGGCTTTTGTTTCCTTTGCCTTTGGAGACATATCTTGAAAGAAGTTGCTGTGGCTGATATCGAAGAGATTACTGCCTATGTTCTCCTCTAGGATTCTGATGGATTCCTGTGTCACGTTGAGGTCTTTTATCCATTTTGAGTTTATCTTTGTGTACGGTGTAAGAGAATGGTCGAGTTTCATTCTTTTACTTATAGCTGTCCAGTTTTCCCAGCACCATTTATTGAAGAGACTGTCTTTTTTCCACTGTATATTTTTTCCTGTTTTGTCGAAGATTAATTGGCCATAGAGTTGAGGGTCCATATCTGGGCTCTCCACTCTGTTCCAATGGTCTATGTGTCTGTTTTTATGCCAGTACCATGCTGTCTTGGTGATCACAGCTTTGTAATAAAGCTTGAAATCAGGTAACGTGATGCCCCCAGCTTTATTTTTGTTTTTCAACATTTCCTTAGTGATTCGGGGTCTCTTCTAACTCCATACAAATTTTAGGATTATTTTCTCCAGCTCTTTGAAGAATACTGGTGGAATTTTGATCGGAATGGCATTAAAAGTATATATTGCCTTAGGCAGAATAGACATTTTAATAATGTTCATTCTTCTGATCCAAGAGCATGGAATGGTCTTCCATCTATTTGTGTCTTCTTCAATTTATTTCATGAGTGTTCTGTAGTTCCTCGAGTTCAGATCCTTTACCTCTTTGGTTAGGTTTATTCCCAGGTGTCTTATGGTTCTTGGTGCTATTGTAAATGGAATCGATTCTCTAATTTCCCTTTCTGTATTTTCATTGTTAGTGTATAAGAAATCCACTTATTTCTGCACATTGACTTTGTATCCTGCCACGTTGCTGAATTGCTGTATGAGTTCTAGTAGTTTGGGAGTGGAGTCTTTTGGGTTTTCCATATAAAGAATCATGTCATCTGCAAAGAGAGAGAGTTTGACTTCTTCATTACCAATTTGGATACCTTTTATTTCTCTTTGTTGTCTGATTGCTGTTGATAGGACTTCTAATACTATGTATGGCCTCTTAATGCCGCCCCTCCATTTGTCAGTCATCATAGACACAATGTCCAGCGAGAGCAAATCTGACATCCACCCTTACTCAGGTGCCAGATATCTCGAATTAGATGTGCTGCACACTGGAAATGCCATTCACTTGGCAATGAATTTAACCGTAGCTTGGATTAACAATTCCATCCTCACCCTACTGGTCCCCACGTACTCTTGATCGGGAATACTGGAGGCACAACGCGGCATTCTGCCTTCCTCATAGAAAGAATAAGGTCCTGGTGAGTCTGCCCAGAAATTAAAAATGAGTATAGATCTGCTTGGCCCTCGAGGGAACCATGATTTATAGGCTTTTCTGGCCACTAGAGCTGTGTCTGACAGAGCCTGAGCCCCGACCTCGTGTCAGTCACCCAGAGAGCGGCCCCCATATGCAGCATTTGAGACGAGCCTGGCCCAGGTCTGTCATCTCTAACCATCCTTGCAATTCAAGTATCTATTCCAAGACGTTTTCTGGAATCCCTGCCAATGTGGGATACTGAAGCACAATAGGAACTGCTCCTTCCACATGGCAGGAATCTTTGCTGTTGGGATGGCTGTGCAACCCTCAGAGTGGGAGCAAGTTTGATGGCCAAAGAGACCACACCCACTCCTGTGAGCTTCCCTGGGCACAAGCAGGCATCGTGACCCCCAGACTGCGCATGCTTTCAAACAAGCATTCTCAGTTGCACCTCCAGGTTCCTGCATTGCACGACTGGTACGCCCCCAGACAAATCCTAACCCTTGGTGGGATTATCCAGGTGCTGAGACCCAGAGCCCATCTCTGGAATCCCTGTTTTGGGGCACCCCTAAGATGGAATACAGCACTCTACCCTTCTCTGTGAAAGCCACCAAACTATTGGGAGCCTCCAGGATCCTTATGAAAAATCTTCCATGGATCCATGAGAGCACACCTGCATTGTGAGGCCATCTTGGACACACAATCCAGATTCAAAAGCCTGTGCTACAGCCTGATTTACAGTTCGAGTCACCTGATCTACAGTTCCTGACGAGCTGCCCTCCAGGTTAGGAGAAACCTGCAAGGCCCCTGAGCTCACCCCAATATTGGAGGCCGCTCTGAATGCAAATGCGCATTCTGAAATGCCCTGATCACCTCCACCCTGGCAGACAACGAAGTCAATGGTCCAGAGTAAGAAAATTGACATGCCCCAGGACCTCATTAGAATGCTAGATTTTGTTTTCAGGCATCTGTCCTCAGAGTCCAGTTCTGGAATACCAACTTGTGATACAACATGTGGTCCCTGAGCCCCAAACTGAACATATCCTATAACCAGATGGAAGCCATGCTCTTGAACCTGTGTCAAACCCGCAGGATAGATGAATCCTGCATGGCCTCTTAGCCACCATGACATTCTAAGATCTCCCTGGTAACAAAACCAGCATTGTGACCCATCTTCATGTGACTTCATGTCAACTCATGACCTTGGTTCATTGTCCCAGAGTCACCAGACTGAACCTTCCATGTTCCTTAGCTACAATGGTCAGTGGAGGTGTGCTTTCCAGGCTTCCATGTGGGAGTACTCTGCTACCCAAACTTTTCACATGGGGGACCCTGGAGCAAACAACCAGACTGCCCATGTCCAGTAGAAGGGAACCTTGCTGTTTGGAGCATCTCACATTCCCCAGCGTGGGAAATCCTCCATGGCTTCTAGACGCCACCCCTTCATCTGTCAATCATCATAGAAACAAACCCCATCATGAGCATACATCTGACATCCGTCCTTACTCAGGTTCTGGATATTCGAGTCAGTCGCTTCACACTGGAAATGCCTTTTGCTTGGCACTCAATTTTACCACAGCTTGGGTTTACAATTCCCTCCTCACCCTACTGGTCCACAAGGGAATTCTGGAACCACAACACAGCATTCTGCCTTCCCATTAGAAAGAAGAAAGGTCTGATGAGTCTGCCCAGAAACTCCACATGAGGATCAATCTGCTTGGCCATCGAGAAAACCCAGATTTATAGGCTGCCTGGCCACTAGTGCTATGTCTGACAGAGTCTGAGCCGCATCCTCGTGTCAGCCTACCAGAGGATGGGGCCCATATCCAGCATGTGAGACCGGCCATGGACCAGGGCTGTAATCTCTACCCGATATTGATATTCAGGCATCTGTCCCCAGACCTTTCCTGGAAACCCTACAAATGGGGAAACCTGAAGCATAATAGAGAACTCCACGTTCTCCATGGGAGGATTCCTGTAAGTTAGGATGGGTGTTCAACCTTCAGATAGGGAGCCAGCTGCATGGCCAATGAGACCACTCCTACTCCTGAGGGCTGCCCCGGGCACAAGCAGGCATTGTGACCCTCTGTCTGAGCATGCTTTCAAACAAACACTCTCAGTTGCACCCCCAGGACCAGCATTGCAGAACTGGTTCACCCCTAGGCCCAAATCCTAACCCTTGGTGGGATTTTCCAGGTGCCCAGATCCAGAGCTCAACTCTGGAATCCCTGTTTTGGGGCACCCCTAAGATGGAAAAGAGCACTCTTCCCTTCCCCGAAAAACGAACCAAACTATGGGGAGCCACCAGGATCCTTAAAGACGAAAAATCTCCATGGACCCATAAGACCACACCTGCATTCAGAGGCCATTTTTGACACACAATTGAGATACAAATGTCTGTACTACTGCCTTCGAGTCACCTGATTTACAGTTCCTGATGAGCTACCCTCCATATTTATGCATTGGGCCTGTGAACACGTTGCCACTAACCCTAACCCGAGTTTGTGTTTGCAGACTTCTCTCCCAAAACCATGGCTCACATTCCCTCCAGGATGGGGTCTCTGGAGTCACACCACAGGAATGGGCCTGCCATCCCCAAGGAACTGTGTCACTCACAGTTGACCAGATTAAGAGGAACCTTCATGTCCCCTGAGCCCAACACCTATTGGAGGCCGCTATGGACACAAAAGCGCCATCTGAAACAACCTGATCATCTACATCGAGTCAGAACGCCAAGTCAAATGTCCTGTGTCGGAAGATTGAAACTGACAGGCCCCAAGAAACTCATTGGAATCCTAGATTAGGTTTTCAGGCATCTGTCCTCCGAGGCCTGTTCTGGAATACCATAAACTTATGTTACAACATGTGGTCCCTGAGCCGCACAACAAAACATCTCCTGCCCCCAGAAGGAAACCGGGCTCTATGACCTGTGCCAAACGCTCATGGTAGGAGAATCCTGCACGGCACCTTACGCACCAGTACATTCTAAGATCTCCCTGGTAACAAACCAGCAGTGTGGTCCATCTGCAGGAGATTCCATGTCAACTCAAGGCCTTGGTACGTCACCCCAGAGAAACCAGAACGAACCTGCCATTTTCTTCAACTGCAAGGGTCAATGGAGGTCTGCTTTCCAGGCATCCATGCCGGAGAGCTCTGCTACCCAAACATTCCACATGGGGGATGCTGGAGGAAACAAACCAGACTCCACCTGTCCAGTAGACGGAATCCTTGCTGTTTGCAGCATTTCACAAGCCTCAGCATGGGAAATAATCCATGGCCTCTTGACGCCATGCAACAGCATTTGGTCGTCATCATAGACACAAACTCCAGTGTGAGCGAACATCTGAAAACAGCCTTTACTCAGGCGCTGGATATCTCGAATCAGTCGCTGCACATTGGAACTACCTTTTGCTTGGCAATGAATTGAACCATAGCTTGTGTTTACAATTCCATCTTCACCCTACTAGTCCCCAATCCCAGTTGATAGGGAATTCTGGAACAACAATGCAACATTCTGCCTTCCCTATAGAAAGAAGAAGTGCCTGATGAGTCTGCCCAGAAAACCCACATGAGGATCAATCTGCTCGGCCCTTGAGGGAACCCCGATTTATAGGCTACCTTGGCCAATAGTGCTGTGTCTGACAGAGCCTGATCCCCGACTGTGTGTCAGCCACCCAGAAAGCGGGTCCCTATCCAGCATGTGAGACTGGCCTAGGCCCAGCTTCTAGATCCAGGCACCTGTCCCCAGACCTCTGCTGGAATCCCTTCCAATGGGGAACCTGAAACACAATAGAGAACTCCTCCTTCCCCATGGCAGGAAACCTGGCTGTTGGGATGGGTGTCCAACCCTCTCAGTGGGAAGCAGCTTCATGCCCAATGAGACCACACCCACTCCTGAGGGCCACCCTGGGCACAATCAGGCATTGTGTCCCTCAGCCTGAGCATGCATTCAAACAGGCCCTCTCGGTTGCACAACCAGGATCTCACATTGCAGGTCTGGTACTCCACTAGGCCCAAATCCTTTCCCTTGGTGAAATTTTCGAGGTGCCCAGACTCAGATCCCATCTCTGGAATCCCTGTTTTGGGGAACCCTTAGATGGAAAGCAGAACTCTTCCCTTCCCCGAAAAAGCCAGCAAAGTAAGTAGAGCCACCAGGATCCTTAGAGAGGGAAATTCTCCCATGGACACATGAGACCACAACTGCATTCTGAGGATATTTTGAACACAACATCCAGTTAGAAAAGCCTGTGCTACCAGCTTCCCGTCACCCTAATTACAGTTCCTGATGAGCTGGACTCCAGGTCTACGCATTGGGCCTGCAATCACCTCACCACTATCCCTAACCCTAATTTTTGTTTACAGACTTCTCCCACAACAATGGCTCACATGGCCTCCAGGATGGGGTCTTTGTATCCACACCACAAGATGGTGCCTGCTATCCCCAAGAAAACTGTCCCATCACAGTTGCCCAAACTTTCCAGATTAGGAGAAACCTGCAAGGCCCCTGAGCCCACAATATTGACGGCCACTCGAATAAAATGCACAGTCTTAACAACCTGATCACATACATCCAGGCAGAAAGCAAAGTCAATGGTCCTGAGACATTGAACCTGACATGCCAGTAGTACAACATTGGAACCCCAGATTAGGTTTTCAGACATCTGTCATTAGGAGCATCTTCTGGAATACCAACTTATGATGCAACATGTGGTCCCTGAGCCACACAACATAATATCTCCTGTCCCCAGAAGGTTACCGTGCATTTAGACCTGTGCCAAACCCTCAGGGTATAAGAATCCTACAGGGCACCTTAGCCACCAGCACATTCTAAGATCTCCCTGGTAACAAACCAGCATTCTGACCCATCTTCAAGAAATTCCATGTCAACTCAAGGCCTTGGTACTTTGCCCCAGAGCCACCGGAATGAACCTGCCTTGTTCCATAGCTGCAATGGTCAATGGAGGTGTGCTTTCAGGGCATCAATGCAGGAGAGCTCTGCTACCCAAACTTTCCACATGGGGGACACTGGAGCAAACAAAACATACTCCATTTGCCCAGAAGAAGGAACCATTGCTGTTTGGAGCATCTCAAAAGCCTCGGCGTGGGTAATCCTCCATGGCCTCTTGACACCACCTCTCCATTTGTCGGTCATCATAGACACAAACCCAGAATGAGCAAACATCTGACATCTGCCCTTACTCAGGTGCTGGATATCTCGAATCAGCTGCTGCACATTTGAACTGCCTTCCACTTGGCAATGAAGTGAACCGATGATTTTGATAACAATTCCATCCTCACCCTACTGATCCTCAAGACCTCTTGATAGGGAATTCTGGAGTCACAACGCAGCATTCTGCCTTCCCCATAGAAAGAAGAAGTTCCTGGAGAGTCTGCCCAGAAACCTCACATGAGGATCTATCTGCTCGGCCCTCTAGGGAACCCCAATTTATAGGTTGCCCTGGCCACTAGTGCTGTGTCTGACAGACCCTGAGCCCTGGCCGTGTGTCAGCCACCCAGAGACGGGCCCCATATCCAGCATGTGAGACTGGTCATGGCCCAATTCCATATATTTACCCATCCTTGGTATTCCAGCATCTTTCCCCCGATCTTTGCAAAAATCCCTGCCTATGAGGGAAACTGAAGCACAATAGAGAACTCGTCCTTCCACATGACAGGAAACCTGGTGTTTGTTGGGATGGGTATCCAACCCTGAAAGTGGGAGCCAGCTGAATGGTCAATGAGACCACGCCCACTCCTGAGGGCCACCCTGGGCACAAGCAAGGCATTTTGACCCTCAGCCTGAGGATGCCTTCCAATAAGCCCTCTCAATGGCTCCACCAGGATCCTGCATTACAGGCCTGGTATGCCCCTAGGCCCAAATCCTAACCCTTTGTGGGATTTTCCAGGAGCCCAGAAACAGAGGCCGTATCTGCAATCCATATTTTGGGGCACCCCTAAGATGGAAAACAGCACTCTTCCCTTCTGTGAAATAGCCACCAAACTATGGAGAGCCACCAGGATCCTTAGAGAGGAAAAGTATCCAATGGACCCAGGAGACCACACCTCTAATCCTAGGCCCTTCTGGACACAAAATCCAGATACAAAAGCCTGCGATACACCTTTCAGTCACCCTAATTACAGTTCCTGAAAACAGTACGGAACACACCTCCATTTGTCGGTCATCATAGACACAAACCCCAGAATGAGCAAACATCTGACATCCGCCTTACTCAGGTGCTGGATATCTCGAATCAGCTGCTACACATTTGAACTGCCTTCCGCTTGGCAATGAAGTGAACCAACGGTTTTGATAACAATTCCATTCTCCGGTCAAATGCATTGGGCCTGTGATCACCTCGCCACTAACCCTGACCTGAATTTGTGTTTGCAGACTTCTCTCCAAAAACCATGGTTCTCATGCCCTCCAGGATGGGGTCTCTGGAGCCACAGCACAGGACTGTGCCTGTAATCCCCAAGGAAAGTGTGCCCATCACAGTTGCACAAACCTTCCAGATTAGGAAAAAAACTGCAAGGCCCCTGAGCCCAGCCCAATATTGACAGCCACTCTGGACGCAAATGTGCAGCCTGAAACACCCTGATGACCTACATCCAGGTAGATACTAAAGTCAATGGTCCTGAGTCAGAAGATTGAACCTGACATGCCCCTAGGACTTCACTGGAACCCTAGATTAGGTTTTCAGGCATCTGTCCTCAGGGGCCTGTTCTGGAACACCAATTTATGATACAACATGTGGTCACTTAGCCACAGAACAGAACATCTGTCTCCAGAAAAAAACTGTGCTCTTCGTCCTGGCCCAAACATTGAGAGTAGGAGAATCGTGCACAGGAGCTTAGCCACAGGTACAATCTAATATCTCCCTGGTAACAAACCAGCACTGTTGCCCGTCTGCAAGAGATTCCATGTCAACTCATAACCTTGGTACTTTGACCCAGACCCACCAGAACGAACCTGCCATGTCCCTCAGCTGCAATGGTCAATGGAAGTGTACTTTCCAGGAATCCATGTGGGAGAGCTCTGCTACCCACATTTTTCACATGGCGGACTCTACCTTCTAGTATAAGAAAACCTTGCTGTTTGGAGCATCTCACAAGCCTCAGCATGGGAAATACTCATGACCTCTTGACGCCACCCCTCCATTTGTCAGTCAGCATAGACACAAACTCTAGCGTAAGTGAACATCTGACGTCTGCTCTTACTCAGGTGCTGGATATCTCGAATAAGCCACTGCACATTGGAACTGCCTTCTGCTTGGCACTGAATTGAACCATAGCTTGTGTTTACAATTCTATCCTCACCTACTGCTCATCAAGGCCTCTTGATAGGGAATTCTGGAGCCACAACGCAGCATTCTGCCTTCCCCATAGAAAGATGAAGTGCTTAATGAGTCTTTCCAGAAACCCCACATGTGGATCAATCAGCTCAACGCTCGAGGGAGCCCCGATTTAAAGGTTGTCCTGGCCACTAGTGATGTGTCTGACACCCTGAGCCCCGACATAGTGTCAGCCACCCAGAGAGCGGGCGCCAAACCAGCATGTGAGAATGGCCATGGCCCAAGTCTGTCATCGCTACCCATCCTTGGTGTTCAGGCACCTGTCCCCAGACCTTTGCTGGAATGCCTGCCACTGAACAATCCTGAATCATATAGAAAACTCCTCCTTCCCCATGGTAGGAAACCTGGCTGTTTGGAAGGGTGTCCAACCCTCTAAGTGGGAGTCAGCTGCATACCAATGAGACTACTCCCACTCCTGAGAGCCGTCCTGGGCACAAACAGGCAGTGTGACCCACAGCTTAAGCATGTGTTCAAATAAACCCTCTCAGAGGCAAAAAAAAAAAAAAGTTTCCCGCATTGCAGGCCTGGTAAGCCCCTAGGTCCAAATACTAACCCTTGGTAGGATTTTCCACTCGCCCAGACCCAGGGTCCATCTCTGGAATCCCTGCTTCGGGGCACTCCTCAGATGGAAAACAACACTCTTCCCTTCCCTGAAAAAGTCACCTAACATAGGGGAGCCGCCTGGATCCTTAGAGAGGAAAAGTCTCCAATGGACCCAGGAGACCACACCTCTAATCAGAGGCCATCCTGGACAAACAATACAGATAGAAAAGCCTGTGCTACCACCTCCCAATCACCTAAATACAGTTCCTGGCGAGCTACCCTCCAGGTCTAGGCATTGGGCCTGGAATCTCTTCGCCATGAACCCTATCCCGAATTTGTGTTTGCAGACTTCTCTCCCCAAATCTTGGCTCTCATGCCCTCCAGGATGGGGTCTCTGGAGACACACCATAGGACTGTGCCTGCCATCCCCAAGGAAACTACGGCCGTCACAGGTGCCCAAAACACCCAGATTAGGAGAAATCTGCAAGGCCCCTGAGCCCGCCCCAATAATGGAGTCTGCTCTGGACACAAATGCACAGCCTGAAACACCCTGATCATCTAAAATAGGCAGAGAACCAATTAAATTGTCCTGAGTCAGAAGTTTGAACCTTACATGCCCCTAGGACCTTATTGGAATTCTAGATTAAGTTTTCAGGCATCTGTCCTCAGGGGCCTGTTCTGGAATACCAACTTATGATACAACATGTGGATTCTAAGCCACACAACAAAACATCTCCTGTTCCCAGAAGGAATACTTCGACCTGTGCCAAACCCTCAGGTAGGAGAATACTGCACAGGATCTTAGACACTAGCACATTCTAAGATCTCCCTGGTAACAAATCAGCATTGTGACCCATCTACAAGAGATTCCATTTCAACTCAAGACCTTGGTACTTTGCCCCAGAACCAGCAGAATGAATCTGCCATGTTCCTCAGCTTAAAGGGTCAATGGAGGTGTGCTTTCCAGGGATCCATGCCAAAGAGCTCTGCTACCCAAACATTCCACATGGGGAACGCTGGGGCTAACAGTCCAGACTCCAGCTGTCCAGTAGAAGGAATCCTTGCTGTTTGGAGCATCTCACAAGTCTCAGCGTGGGAAATCCTCCATTGTCTCTTGACGCCACTCCTCCATTTGTCTGTCATTATAGACACCATCTCCAGTGTGAGCGAACATCTGAAATCCACCTGTACTCCTGTGCTTGAATATCTCGAATCAGCCGCTGCATATTGGAACCACCTTCCGCTTGGCACTGAATTGAACTGTAGCTTGTGTTTACAATTCCATCCTCATTCTACTAGACCCCAAGCCCACTTGATAGGGAATTCTGAAGGCACAATGCAACATCCTGCCTTCCCTATAGAAAGAAGATGTGCCTGGTGATTCTGCAGAGAAACCCCACATGAGGATCAATCAGATCGGCCCTAGAGGGAACCACGATTTATAGGCTGCCCTGGCCACCTAGTGCTGTGTCTGACAGAGCCTGAGCATTGACCGTGTGTCAGCCACCCCAAAAGCGGGCCGCATAACCAGCATTGAGACCGGCCATTGTCCAAATCCGTCATCTCTACACATTCTTGGTATTCAGGCCCCTGTCCCCAGAACTTTGCTGGAATCCCTGTCAGTGGGGGAACCTGAAGCACAATAGAGAACTCATACTTCCCCAGGGCATGAATCATGGCTGTTGGAATGGTTTCCAACCCTCAAAGTGGGAGCAAGCTGCATGGACAATGAGACCATGCCCACTCCTGTAGGCCGCCCTGGGCACAAACAGGCATTGTGAATCTCAACCTGAGCATGCTTTCAAAGGATCAATCTGCTTGGCCCTTGAGGATCCCCGATTATAGGCTGCCTTGTCCACTAGTGCTGTGTCTGAGAAAGCCTGAGCCCTGACCTCGTGTCAGTCCCCCAGAAAGCAGGACCCGTATCCAGCATTTGAGACCAGTCATGGCCCATTCCGTCCTCTACCCATCCTTGGTATTCGAGCAACTCTCCCCAGAACTTTGCTGTAATACCTGCCAGTGGAGTAACCTGAAGCCCAATAGAGAAGTCCTCCTTCCCCATGACATGAAAACTAGCTGTTGGGATGGGTGTCCAACCCTCAGGGTTGGAGCCAGATGCATGGGCAATGAGACCATGCCCACTCCTATGAGTCGCCCTAGGAACAAACAGGCATTGTGACCCTCAGCATGAACATGCTTTCAAACAAGCCCTCTCAGTTGCACCTCCAGGATCCTGCGTTGCAGGTCTTGTACACCCCTAGGCCCAAATCCAAACCCTTGGTGGGAAATTCTTGACGCCCAGATCCAGAGACCATCTCTGGAATCCCTGTTTTGGGGCACCCATAAAATGGAAAAGAGCACTCTTCACTTCCCTGAAGAGCTTCCAAACAATTGGGAGCCTCCAGGATCCTTAGAGAGGAAAAACCTCTCATGGACCCATGAGACCACACCTGAATTCCGAGGCTATCCTGGACACACAATGCAGATAGAAAATCCTGGGCTACCACCATCAAGTCACCCTAATTACAGTTCCTGACGAGCTGCCCCCCAGGTCGATGCATTGGGCTGCAATCACCGTGCCACTAAACCTAAACCTAGTTTGTGTTGGCAGACTTCTCTCCCGAAACCATGGCTCACATGCCCTCCAAGATGGGGTCTCCAGAGCCAAATCACAGGACTGTGCCTGTCATCCCAAGAAAATTTTGCCCATCACAGTTGCCCAAAACCTCCAGTTTAGAAGAAACCTCCAAGGCCCCTGAGTTCACGCCAATATTGGAAGCCATTCAGGATGCAAAATGCAGTCTGAGACACCCTGATCACTAACTTCCAGGCAGACACCCAAGCCAATGGTCCTGAGTCAGATAATTCAAACTGACATTCCCCTAGGACATCATTGGAACCCTAGATTAGGTTTTCAGGCATCTGTCCTCAGAGGCCTGTTCTAGAATACCTAGTTAGGATACAACATGTGGACCCTGAGCTACACAACAGAATATCTCCGGTCTCTAGAAGCAAACCCTGCCCTTGGACCTGTATAAAACCGTCAAGGTGGGAGAAACCTGCATGGCCCCCATGGCCACCAGCACATTCTAAGATCTCTCTGGTAACAAACCAGCATAGTTAAACATCTGCAAGAAATTCCATGTCAACTCCAGGCCTTGATACTTCGCCCCAGAGGCAACAGAAGGAACATGCCATGATCCTCAGGTGCAATGAATAATGGACGTGTGCTTTCCAGACATCCATGCGGGAGAGCTCTGTTATCCAAACATTCCACAGGGAGGTTGTGCAGCAGCCAAAGCAGACTCCACCTGTCCAGTAGAAGGAAACCTTGCTGTTTGGAGAATCTCACAAGCCTCAGTGTGGGGAATTCTCTATAACCTCTTGACACCACCCCTCCATTTGTCAGACATCATAGACACAAACTCCAATGTGAGCAAGCGTTTTACATCTGCCCTTACTCAGGTGCTGGATATCTCAAATAAACCCATGCACATTGGAACTGCCTTCTGCTTGGCACTGAATTGAACTGTAGCTTGGTTTTACAATTCCATGCTCACCCTACTGGTCTCCAAGCCGTGTTGAGAGGGAATTCTGGAGCCACAACGCAGCATTCTGCCTTTCCCATAGAAAGAAGAAGTGCCTGGTGAGTCTGCCCAGAAACCCCACATGAGGACCAATCTGCTCAACCCTCAAGGGAACCCCGATTTGTAGGCTGCCCTGGCCACTAATGCTGTGTCTTACAGAGCCAAAAACCCGACCTCGGATCATCCACCCAGAGAGTGAGGTGCATATCCAGCATGCAGACCGGCCATAGCTCATGTCCGTTATATCTACCCATCCTTAGTATTCAGGCATCCGTCCCCAGTCTTTTGTTGGAATCCTTGCCAATGGGGAAACTTGAAGCACAATAGAGAACTCCTCCTTCCCCATGGCAGGAAACCTGGCTGTTTGGATGGGTGTCCAACCATCAGTGTGGGAGCCAGCTGCATTGCCAATGAGACACACCCACTCCTGAGGGCCACCCTGGGATCAAACAGGCATTGTGACCCTCAGCCTGAGCATGTTTTCAGACAAGTGCTCTCAGTTTCACCACCATGATCCTGCTTTGCCAACATGGTACACCCCTAGGCCCAAATCCTAACCCATGGAGAGATTTTCCAGGTGCCCATACCCAGTTTCCATCTCTGGAATTTCTCTTATGGGGCACCCTTTAGATGGAAAACAGCACTCTTCTTTTCCCAAAAAAGCCACCAAAGTATTGGGAGCTGCCAGGATCCTTAGAGAGGAAAAATATCCCATGGACCCATGAGACCACACCTGCAATCCAAGACCATCCTGGACACACAATGCAGATAGAAAATCCTGTGCTACCTCTTTCAAGTCACCCTAAGTACAGTTCCTGACAACCTGACCTCCAGGTCTATGCATTGGGCCTATGATCACCTCACCACTAACCCTAGCCCGAGTTTATATTTGTAGATTTCGCTCCCAAAACCATGGCTCAAATGCCCTCCAGGATGGGGTCTCTGGAGCCAAACCATAGGACTGTGCCTGTCATCCCAAGGAAAATTTGCCCGTTAAAGTTTCCCAAACCCTCCAGATTAGGAGAAACCTGCAAGGCCCCTGAGCCCACCACAATATTGGAGGCAGCTCTGGATACAAATGCGTATTCTAAAACACCCTGATTACCTACATCTGGTGACATTCAAGTCAATGATCCTGAGTCAGAAGATTGAAACTGACATGCCCCTAGGACCTCACTGGAAGCCTAGATAGGTGTTCAGGAAGCTGTCCTCAGAGGCCTTTTCTGGAATACCAAATTATGATACAAGATGTGGTTCCTGAGCCACAGAACAGAACATCTTCTGTCCCCAGAAGGAAACCATGCCCTTTGGCCTGTGTCAAACACTCCAGGTGGGAGAATCCTGCATGGCCCCGTAGCCACCAGGACATTCTAAGATTTCCTTGGTAAAAAACCAGCATTGTGACTCATCTGAAAGAGATTCCATGTTAATTCATCGCCCTTGGTATTTCACATCAGAGCCACCAGAACGAACCTTCCATATTCCTCAGATGCAATGGACAATGGAGGTCGGCATTCAAGGCAGGGGGAGAACTCTGCTACCCAAACTATCCACATGGAGGACACTGGAGCAAACAAACCATACTCCCCAACTCCAGTAGAAGAAAGCCTTGCTATTTGGAGAATCTCACAAGCCCCAACGTGGGACATCCTCTATGGCTTTTTGACGCCACCCTTCCTTTAGTTGGTCATAATAGATACAAACTCCTGTGTGAGCAGACATCTGATATCCACCCTTATTCAGGTGCTGGATATCTTGAATCAGCCGCTACACACTGGAGCTACCTTCCGCTTGACACTGAATTTAACCATAGCTTGTGTTTACAATTCCATCCTCACCCTCAAGGTCTCCATGGCCTCTTGATTGGTAATTCTCGAGCCACGTCAGAGCATTCTGCCTTCCTCATAGAAGGAAGAAGTGCCGGTCAGTCTTCCTAGAATGCCCACATGAGGATCAATCTGCTTGACACTCGAGGGAGCCCCTATTAATAGGCTTCCCTGGCCACTAGTGCTGTGTCTGACAGAGCCTGAGCCCAGACTTCATGTCAGCCACCAAGAGACCGGAGAATATCCAGCATGTGAGACCAGCCATGGCTCAAGTCTGTCATCTCTACCCATCCTTGGTATTCGGGCATCTTTTCCCAGACATTTGCTGTAATCCTGGTCAGTGGGGGAACCTGAAGCACAATAGAGAATTCCTCCTTCCCAATGGTAGGAAACCTGGCTGTTGGGATGGGTACACAACCCTCAGAATTGGAGCCAGCTGTATCAGCAATGAGACCATGCCCACTCCTGAGGGCTGCCATGGGATCAAACAGGCATCGTGACCCTCGGCCTGAGCATGCTTTCAAACAAGCCCTCTCAGCTTCACAACCAGGATCCCGCATTGTAGGCCTGGTACTCCCCTCGGCCCAAATCCTAACCCTTGGTGGGATTTTCCAGGTGCCCTGACCCAGTGCCTGTCTATTTAATTTCTGTTGGGCCACCCCTAAGATGGAAAAAAGAACTCTTCCCTTCCCCGAAAAAGCCACTAAACTATTGGGAGCTGCCAGGATCCTTAGAGTGGTAAAGTCTCCCATGGACCCATGAGACCATACCTACATTCCGAGGCCTTCCTGCACACACAATCCAGATAGAAAATCCTTTGCTACTGCATTCGAGTCACCCTCATTATAGTTCATGACGAACTGCCCTCCAGGTCTATGCATTGAGCCTGCAATCACCTCGCCACTAACCCTAACCTGAGTTTGTGTTTGCAGAATTCTCTCCCAAAACCATGGCTCAAATGCCCAGGTGGATGGGTTCTTTAGAGCCACATCACAGGACTATGCCTGCCATCGCCAAGGAAAATTTGCCCATCACAGTTTTCCAAACCCTACAGAATAGGAGAAACCTGCAAGGCCCCTGAGACCACCCCCTTATTGGAGGATGCTCTGGTCGTAAATGCACAATCTGTAACACCCTGATCACCTACATCCAGGCAGACACCCAAATCAATGTTCCTGAGTGAGACGATTGAACCTGACATGCCCCTAGGACCTCATTGGAACCCTAGATTAGGTTTCCAGCCCCCTGTCCTCAGGAATGGGTCATAATGCTGGATTATTACCAGGGAGATCTTAGAATGTGCTGGTGGCTAATGTGCCTGGCAGGATTCTCCTACCCTGAGGGATTGGCAAAGGTCGAAGAGCACGGTTTCCCTGGAATACCAACTTATGATAGAACATGTGGTCCCTGAGCCACACAACAGTACAATTCCTGTCCCCAAAAGGATGCTGTGCTCTTGGACCTGTGTCAAACCCTCAGGATAGGAGAATCCTGCATGGCCCCTTAGCCACCAGCACATTCTAACATCTCCGTGGTAACAAACCAGCATTTTGACCCATATGCAAGAGATTCAGTGTCAACTCATGGCCTTTGTACTTTGCCACAGAGCCAACAGAAGGAACCTGCCATGTTCCCCAGCTGCAGTGGTCATTGGGGGTGTGCTTTCCAAGCATCCATGCAGAAGAGCTCTGCTCCCAATCGTTCCACATGGGGGAATCTGGAGCTAACAAACCAGACTCCATCTGGACATTAGAAGGAAGCCTTGCTGTTTGGAACATCTCACAAGCCCCAGCATGAAAAATCCTCCATCGCCTTCTGACGCCACCCTCCATTTGTTTGTCATCATAGACCCAAACTCTTGTGTGAGCAAATAGCTGACATCCTCCCTTACTCAAGTGTTGGATATCTCCAATCAGCCGCTGCACACTGGAACTGCCTTGGTAATGATTTTAACAGTTGCGTTTGTTTACCATTCCATCTTCATCCTCCTGGTCCACAAGCCCTCTTGATAGGGAATTCTGGAGCAACAATGAAGCATTCTCTTGCCCCAAGAAAGAAGAATTGCATGATGAGTCTGCTCGCAAACCCCATATGAGGATCCACCTGCAGGGCCCTCGATGACACCCTAATATCTTAGGCCACCATGGGAACTAAGCCTCTCTCTGACACAGCCTGAGCCACGACCTCCAGTCAGCCACCCAGACAGTGGGCCCCATTTCCTAGAGGTGGAACTTGTTGTGGCCCAAAGCCGTCATTTCTATTCAACCTGGATATTCAAGCCTCTGTGCCCAGTCCATAGCTCAAATCCCTGCCTATGGGGTACCGGATATGGGGTACCTCCTCCTTCCTGATGGCAGGAAATCTGGCTGTTGGGATGGATGACCAACTCTCAGAGTGGGATCCAGCTGCATGGACATGAGACCACAGCCACACATGGGAGCCACCCCGGACACAAAGAGGTATTGGGACTCTCAGCGTGAACCTGCTCCCAAACGAGCCCCCACGGTAGCTGGACCTGGAGGCCGCAGATTGGGACATCCTGGCCCCTAGGGGCAAATCCTCACCCTCGTTGGTGTTTTTCAATCACCTAGACGCAGAAGCTGTCCCTGGAATCCCTCTTGTGGGGGTCCATTGAGATGGAAAACAGCAGTCTTCTCTTCCCCCAGAGAAAGCAAATTCTTGGGAGATGGGCAGAATCCCCAGAGATGAACAATGTTCCATGGCCCCATGAAGCCACCCCTACATTTTGCGATCGTTCTGGACACACAATCCAGACAGAAAAGTCTGCCCAACTGCCTCGATGACACCTTAATTTCACTACACAATGAGCTTCCCTCAGATCCTGCAGATCAGGGCTGTGATCACCTCGGGCCTCGCCCTATGCTAGTTTGCATTTGCAGATTTCTGTCTACAAAATCCTGTTGCACATGACCTCTAGGAAGGGGCCTCTGGAGCCACACTGGACGACTGTGCCTACCCTCCTGAAGGAAACTGCCCTTCAGTGTTGCCCAAACCCTGAAGCTTAGGAGCAAAGTACAAAGCCCCTGAGCCCACCTTAATTTCCAAGAACGGTCTGGACCCAAGTGTACATTGTGACACACAGTGAGAACCTGCCTCCACGAAAACATCCAAGTCAAAGGCCCTGAGAAAGAAGATTGAACGTGACATGCTCCTAGGACCTTATTGATGCAGTAGCTTAGGTTTTCAGGTGCCTGTCCTGAGAGGTCTGTTCCCCCATACAGTCTTATATTTCAACATGTTGTCCCTAAGCCACAAAACAGAACGCTCCTATCCCAGAAGGATACCCTGCTCTTGGTAGCTGTGTCAAAGACTAAGTGTATTAGAATCCTGCATTGCCCTTGACCATCCCAACATTTCAGTGTTCCCTGGATACAAACCAGCATTGTCATCGAACTGCGTCAAACTCCGTGTCAACTCAGCCCCCTTGCAACTTCACCCCACAGCTACCAGATGTAACCTTCCATGTTCTGAGCTGCAATAGTCAATGGAGTATTGCTTTCCAGGCATCCATGAGGGAGAGCTCTTCTACCAACCTTTCCATATGAGGAACCCTGGAAAAAACAAACCAGAATCCCCCTGTCCAGTAGAAGGAAACCTTACTGTTTGGAGTATCTCACAAGCAGCAGAGTGGGAAATACTCCATGGCCTCTTGACACAAACCCACCATTTGTCCGTCATTCCAGACACAAACACCAGTGTGAGCAAATATCTGACATCTGCCCTTACTCAGGTGCTGGATGTCTCGAATAAGGCACTGCACGATGGAAGTGCCTTCCATTTGTCACTGATTTGAACTGTAGCTTGTGTCTTTAATTCCATCCGCACCCTCCTTGTCCCCAAGCCCTCCTGATAGGGAATTCTGGAGCCACAATGCAGCATTCTGCCTTCCCCATAGAAATAAGAAGTGTCTGGTGAGACTGCAAAGAAATCCCACATGAGGATCTATCTGCATGGCCCTCGATGGCACCCCAATATCTTAGGCCTCCATGGGCTCTCAGGCACTGTATGACAGAGCCAGAGCCATGAACTCCAGGCAGCCATGCAGACAGTGGGCCCCATATCCTGCAGATGAAACGTGCCATGGCCAGAAGCCATCATCTCTATTCCACCTGGGTATTCAGGCATCTGTCCCAAACCATAGCTCAGATCCATGCCTATGGGGGAACGTGAAGCACAAGAGTATGCCTCATTCCCGATGGCCGGACACCTGACTGTTGAGATGGGTGTTTAACCCTCAGAGTGGGAACCAGCTGCATGGCCCATGAGAACATGGCCACTCATGGGAGCCACTCTGGGAACAAACTTGCATTTTTACCCTCAGCATGAGGCTGCTTTCAAACAAAACCCTTCGGTAGCTGGACTAGGAGCCCGCAGAGCACGCCTACCACCTTAGGGCCAAACACTCACCCTCATAGGTGTTTTCCAGGCGCCCACACCCAGAGCCTGTCTCTGGAGTCCCTCTTTTGGGTGATCCCTGAGACGGAAAACAGCAGTGTTCCCTTCTCCCAGAGACAACAAACTCTTGGGAGCTGAGCAGAATCCCCAGAGCCGAAGTATCTCCCATGGCCCCATGAAGCCAACCCTACATTTTGCGAAAGTCCGGGACAAACAATGCAGACAGAAAAGCCTGCACAACCACCTCCATGATACCTTAACTTCAGTACACTATGATCTTCCAACAGGGCCTGCACATCGGGCCGGTGATCACCTCAGCCCTCAACCTAACCCTAGTTCGCGTTTGCAGATTTCTGTCCCAAAACCCTGGCCTACATGCCCATCAGGATGGGGCCTCTGGAGGCACACCAGACAACTGTGCCTACACACCCGAAGGAAACTCTGCCCTTCACGGTTGCCCAAATACTGAAGATTAGGAGCAAAGTTCAAAGCCCGTGATCCCACCACAACTTTGATGAAAACTCTGGACCCAAGGGCACATTCTGACACACAATGAGCCCCTGCCTCCAGGCAGACATCCAAGTCAAAGGCCCTGAGCCAGAAGATTGAACCTGACATGCCTCTAGGACTTTATCAATATCCTAGCTTAGATTTTCAGGTGACTGTCCCCAGAGGCCTGTTCTTCAATACCAACTTATATTCCAAAATGTGGTCCCTGAGCCACACAACAGAACCCCTCCCTGTCCCGTAAGGGTATCTTGCTCTTGGAAGTTGTGTCCAAGACACAGTGTAAGAGAATCCTGCATGGCTCCTGACCGCCTCAACATTCTAATGTCTCCCTGGATACAAAGCAGCATTGTGATCCAATAGCATGAAACTCCATGTCAACACTGGCGACTTTGAACTTCGCCCCAGCGTCACCAGTATGAAACTGCCATTTCCTCATCTGCAATGGACACTGGAAGTGGGTTTCCCAGGCATCCATGCAGAAGTGCTCTGCTCCCCAAACTTTCCACATGGGGGACCCTGGATCATACAAACGAGGCTCCACCAGTCCATTAGAAGGAAACTTTGTGGTTTGGAGCATCTCACAAGCCCCAGGGTAGTAAAACCTCCATGGTTTCATGATGCCTCCCCTCCATTTGTCGGTCATCATAGACACAAACTCCAGTGTGTGCATACATCTGACATCTGCCTTTACTCAGGTGCGGGATAACTTGAATCAGCCGCTATACACTGTAAGTGTCTTCCGCTTGTCACTGAATTTAACCATAGCTTGTGTTAACAATTCTATCCTCACCCTCCTGGTCCCCAAGGCCTCTTCATAGGGAATTCTGGAGCCACAACGCTACATTCTGCCTTCCCCACAGAAAGAAGAAGTACCTGGTAAGTCTGCCCAAAAACCCCACATGAGGAACCACCTGCATGGCCCTTGACAGCACTATAATATCATAGGTCGCCATGTGCACTAAGACTCTGTCTCACACAGCCGGAGCCACAACCTCCAGGCAGCCACACCGAGAGTGGGCCCCATATCCTGCAGGTGAACCTGCCATGGTCCGAAGTCATCATCTCTACACAACCTGGATATTCAGGCATCTGGCCGCAGACCGTAACTCAAATCCCTGTCTATAGGGGAACCTGAAACACAGGATTATTCCTCCTTTCTGATGGCAGGAAACCTGGCTGTTGAGATGGGTGTCTTACCCTCAGAGTGGGACCCAACTGCATGGCCCATGAGACCAGGGCCACTCATGGGAGACGCCCTGGGCACAAACAGGCATTGTGACCCTCAGCGTGAGCCTCCTTTCAAACAAACACCCTCGGTAGCTAGACCAGGAGTCCACAGTGTGGGCCTGCCAACTCCCTAGGGCCAAATTCTCACCCTTATTTGTGCTTCCCAGGCACCCAGCCCCAGAGCATGTCTCTTGAATCCCTCTTTTGGGGGTACCGTGAGATGGAAAACAGCAGTCTTCCCTTCTCTGTGAGACACCAAGCACTGGGAGGTGGGCTGAATCACCAGAGACAAAGAATATCCCATGGCCTCATGAAGCCACCCCTACCTTTTGTGACCATCCTGGACACACACCCGACAGAAAAGCCTGTGCTACTGCCTCCATGACACCTTAATTTCAGTACAATATGAGCTTCCGTCAGGAACTGCACATCGGGCCTGTGATCACCTCGGCCCTCACTCTAACCCTAGTTTGCTTTTGCAGATTTCTCTCCCCATAGCGCTGGCCCACATTCCCTCCTGGATGGGGCCTCTGGTGCCACACTAGACTACGATTCCTACACTCCCAAAGGAAACTCTGCACTTCACAGTTGCCCAAACCCTGAAGATTAGGAGAAAAGTAAAAATCCCCTGAGCCCACCTCAATTGCGAAGAAGGCTCTGGACCCAAATGCGCATTCTGACACACAAGGAGCCCCTGCCTCCAGGCAGACATCCACGTCAAAGGCCCTGAGTCAGAAGTTTGAACCTGCCATGACTATAGGACTTCATCGATACCCTAGTTTAGATTTTTTAAAAAATTTATTTATTTGACAGACAGAGATCACAAATAGTTAGAGAGGCACTCAGAGAGATAGAGGAAGAGAAGCAGGCTTCCAGCTGAGCAGTGAGCCTGATGCGGCGCTGGATCTCAGGATCCTGTGATCATGACCTGAGCCAAAGGCAGATGCTTTAACCCACTGAGCCACCCAGGCCCCCCCCCCCACTAGTTTAGATTTTTAGGCTTCTGTCCCCAGAGGCCTGTTCTCCAATACCAACTTATATTCCAACATGTGGTCCTTGAGCCACACAACAGAAACCTTGCTGTCTCCAGAAGGATACCTCGCTCTTAGTAGCTGTTTCCATGTCTCAGTGTAGGAGAATCCTGCAAGGCCCCTTTGCCAACAGCACATTCTAAGATCTATCTGGTAACAAACAAGCTTTGTGACCCATGTGCAAGACATTCAATGTCAACTCATGGCCTTGGTGCTTGGCCCCAGAGTCGCCAGAATGAACCCGCCATGTTCCTCAGCTACAATGGCCAATGGAGTTGTGCTTTCCAGGCATCCATGTCGAAGAGCTCTTCTACCCAAACTTTCCACATGGGGTACAGTGGAGCAAACAAACCAGACTCCACCTGGCCAGTAGGAGGAAACCTTGCTGTTTTGAGCATCTCACAAGCCCCAGCGTGGGAAATTTTCCGTGGACTCTTGATGCCACCCCTCCATTTGTTGGTCATCATAGAAACAAACTGTAGTGTGAGCAAACATCTGACATCCGCCCTTACTCAGGTGCCGGATATATCAAAAAAGACGCTTCACATTGGAACAGCATTCGACTTGGCACTGAATTGTACAGTACCTTGTGTTTACAATTCCATCCTCACTATACTGCTCTTCAAGGCCTCTTGATATTGAATTCTGGAGCCACAATGCGGCATTCTCCCTCCCCCATAGAAAGAAGAAGTGCCCAGTTAGTCTGTCCAGAATCCCCACATGAGAATCAATCTGCTCGGCCCTGGATTGAACCCGGATTTACAGACGGCCCTAGCCACTAGTGTAGTGTTAGAGCGTGAGACCCGACCTAGTGTCAGTCACCAAGAGAGTGGGCCCCATATCTAGCATGTGGGACTGGCCATGGCCCAAGTCCGTCATCTCTACCCATATTTGCTATTCTGACAACTTTCCCAGACTTTGCTGAAATCCTTCCAATGGGCGAACCTGAAGCACTGTAGAGTACTACTCCTTCCCCATGGAAGGAAACCTGGCTGTTGGGATGGGTGTCCAGCCCTGAAAGTGGGAGCAAGGTACATGGCCAATGTGACCACGCCAACTCCTGAGGGCTGCCCGGGGCACAAACAGGCATTGTGACCCTCACCTGAGTATGCTTTCAAACAATCCCTCTCAGTTCCAACACAAGGTTCCCACCTGGTACGTCCCTAGGCCCAAATTCTAACCCTTGGTGAAATTTTCCAGGCGCCCAGACCCAGAATCTGTCGCTGGAATCCCTATTTTGGGGCACCACTAAGAATGAAAACAGCACTCTTATCTTCCCTGAAAAAGCCACCAAACTAGGGGAGCTGCCAGGATCCTTAGAGAGGAAAAGTCTCCCATGGACCCATGAGACATTACCTACATTCCGAGGTCATTCTGGAAACACAATCCCTATAGAAAAGTCTGTGCTACCGTCTTCCAGTCACCCTAATTACAGTTCCTGACGAGCTGACCACCAGGTCTATGCATTTGGCCTGTGATCGCCTCGCGACTTACCCGAAACTGAATTTGTGTTTGCAGCCTTCTCTCCCAAAACCATGGCTCAAATGCCCTCCTTGATGGGGTCACTCGAGATGCACCACAGGACTGTGGCTGCATTCCCCAAGGAAACTGTGCCTATCACAGTTGCCCAAACCTTACATATTAAGAGAACCCTACAAGCCCCCTGAGCTCACCCCAATTTTGGCGGCCGCTCTGGATGCAAATGTGCAGTCTGAAACACCCTGTTCAGCTACATTCAGCTAGAGAGCCACGTCAATAGTCCTGACTCAGAAGATTGAACCTGACATGCCCTTGGACCTCATTGGAACCCTTGATTAGGTTTTCAGGCATCTGTCCTCAGGGTTCTGTTCTGGAATACCATCTTATGATACAACATGTGGTCCCTGAGCTACACAACAGAACATTTCCTGTCCCCTGAAGGAAACCATGCTCTTCGACCTGTGCCAAACCCTCAGAAGATGAGAATCCTTCACCGCACCTGAAACACCAGCACATTCTAAGATCTCCCTAGCAGTATGACCCATCTGAAAGAGATTCCATGTTAACTCATCGCCCTTGGTACTTCTTACCAGAGCCACCAGAATGAAACTGCCATGTTCCTCAGCTGCAATGGAGAATGGAGGTGTGCTTTCCAGGCACCTACGTCGGAGAGCTTTGCTACCTAGAATTTATACATGGGGGACCCTGGAGCAAACAAATCAGATTCCACTTGTCTAGTAGAAGGAAACCTTACTGTTTGGAGCATCTCACAAGCCTCAGCGTGGGAAATCCTCCATGGCCTCTTGATGCCACCCCTCCATTTGTTGGTCATCATAGACACGAACTCCAGTGTGAGCAAACATTGGACAACTGCCCTGACTCAGGTGCTGGATCTCTCGAATCAGCTGCTGCACATTGCAAATGCCTTCCGCTTGGCACTGAATTGAACCATAGCTTGTGTTTACAATTCCATCCTTACTCTATTTGTCCCCAAGCCCTCTTAATAGGGAATTCTGGGGGGACAACACAGCATTTTGCCTTCGCCATAGAAAGAAAATGTGCCTGGTGAGTCTACACACATCCCCCACATGAGGATCCACCTGCATGGCCCTCGACAACACCCTAATATCATAGGCCACCATGGGCACTAAAGCTCTGACTGACATAGCCTGATCCACGACCTCCAGTCAGCCACCTACACTTTGGGCCCCATATACTGCAGGTGGGACCTGCCGTGGCCCGAAACCATCATCTCTGCTTAACCTGGTTATTCAGGCATCTGTCCCCAGAACTTAGCTCAGATCCCTTCCTATGGGGGAACTTGAGGCACATATGTTCTCCTTCTTCCTGATGGCAGGAAATCTGGCCTGTGAAATGGGTGTCGAACTCTCAGAGTGGGAACCAGTTGCATGGCCCTTGAGACCACGGTCACTCATGGGAGACGTCCTCGGCATAAACAGGCATTGTGACCCTCAGCGTGAATCTGCTTCCAAACAAACACCTGCAGTAGCTGCACCAGCAGTCCACAGAGCAGGCCTACCAGGTTGCTACAGCCAAATCCTCTCCCTCGTTGGTATTTTCCAGGCACCCAGACCCAGAAACTATCTCCAAAATCTTTCTTTTCCAGTTCCCCTGAGACTGCAAACAGCAGTCTTCCCTTCCCTCAGAGATACCAAACTCATGGGAGCTGGGCGGAATACCCAGAGACAAAGAATCCCCCATGGCCCCATGAAGCCACACCTATATTTTGCGACCGTCCTGGACACAGAATCCAGACAAAATAGCCTTCACTACCGCCTCCATGACACCTTAATTTCAGCACACTATGAGCTGTCCTCCTGGCCTGCAGATCGGGCCTGTGATCACCTCGGCCCTCACCCTAACCCTAGTTCGCATTTGCAGATCTGTCCCTAATGCCCTGGCCCACATGCACTACAGGATGGGGACTCTGGTGCAACACCGGATGATTGTGCCAGCCCTCCCGAAGGATACTCTACACTTCACTGTTGCACAAACCCTGAATATTAAGAGCAAACCAAATGCCCCTGAGCTTATGTCAATTTCAAAGGATGCGCTGGACTAAAATGCGCATTCTGACACACAATGAGCACCTGCCTCCAAGCAGACATCCAAGTCAAAGGCCCCGATTCAGAATATTTGGCGTGATATTCCCATTGGACTTCATCGATACACTAAATTAGGTTTTCAGGTGCCAGCCCCAGAGGTCTGTTCTCCAATACCAACTTATATACCAACATGTGGTCCCTGAGCTACACTACAGAACCCATCCTGTCCCCTGAAGGATACCTTGCTCTTGGTAGCTTTGTCCCATAATCATGTAGGAGAATCGTGCACGGCCCCGGACCACACCAGCATTCTAACCATTCCCTGGATACAAACCAGCATTGTGATCCAACAGCATGAAACTCCATGTCAACTCAGGCCGGAAGGAACTTTTCCCCAGAGCCAACAGATCGAACCTGCCATGTTCCTCATCTGCAGTGGTCAATGGAGGTGTGCTTTCCAGGCATCCGTGCAGGAGAGCTCTGTTATCCAAACTTTCCATATGGAGAATGGTGGAGCAAAAAAACCAGACTTGCCCTTTCTAGTAGAAGGAATCCTTGCTGTTTGGAGCATCTCACAAGCCCCAGGGTGGGAAATCCTCCATGGCCTCAATGCACCACCCCTCCATATGGTGGTCATCATGAACACATACTCCAGTATGAGCAAACATCTGACATCCGCCCTTACTCAGGTGCAAGATATCTCGAATCAGACACTGCACACTGAAACTGCCTTCTGCTTGGAACTGAATTTAACCGTAGTTTGTGTTTACAATTCCATCATCACCCTCCTGGCAACCAAGCCCTCTTGATAGGGAATTCTGGAGCCACAACACAGCATTCTTCATGCCCCACAGAAAGAAGTAGTGCCTGGTGAAACTGCCCAGAAACCCCACATGAGGATCCACCTGCCTGGCCCTTGACGGCACCCTAATATCATAGGCCACCAAGAGCACTCGGGCTCTGTCTGACACAGCCTGAGCCACGACCTCTAAACTGGCATGCAGACAGTGTGCCCTGTAAACTGCTAGTGGGACTCGCCTTGGCCCAAAGCCATCACATCTGCTCAACCTGGATATTCAGGCATTTCTCCCCAGACCATAGCTCTAATCCCAGCCTATGGGGGAACCTGAAGCACAAAAGTACTCCTCCTACCCGATGGCAGGAATGAAGACTGTTAAATGGGGGTCCAACACTCAGCGTGGGAACCAGCTGCGTGGCCCATGAGACCACGGCCCCTCATGGGAGCCGCCTTGGGCACAAACAGGCATTGTGACCCTCAGCGTGAGCCTGCTTCCAAACAAACCGCCTTTGTAGCTGGACCAGGAGAATACAGGGCAGGCCTGCTATGTCCCCAGGGCCAAATCCTTACCCTCGATGTTTTCCAGACCCCCAGTCCCAGAACCTGTCTCTGGAATCCCTCTTTGGGGGTCCCCTGAGATGGAAAGCAACAATCTTCCCTTCCCCCAGACACACCAAACTCTAGGGAGCTGGGCAGAATCCCCAGAGTTGAAGAATCTCCCATGGCCCCATGAAGAATCCCCTACATTTTGCGACTGTCCTAGACACACAGTCCAGACAGAAAAGCCAGTGCTACGGTCTGCATGACACCTTAATTTCAGTACACTATGAGGTGCACTCATGCCCTGCAGATTTGGCCTGTGATCACACCGGCCTTCACCCTAACCGTAGTTTGCATTTGCAGATTTCTGTCCCCAAAGCCCTGGCCCACATGCCCTCCAGGATTGGGCTTCTGGTGCCACACCTGACGAGTGTGCTTACACTCCCGAAGAAAACTCTGCCCTTCATGACTGACAAAACCATGAATCTTAGGAGCAAAGTACAAAGCACCTGAGACCAGCTCAATTTCAAAGAATGCTCTGAATCCAAGTGCATATTCTGATACACAATGAGCACCTGCCTCCAGACAGACTTCCAAGTAAATGGCCCTGAGTCAGATGATTGAATCTGACATGCCTCTAGGACTTCATCCATACCCTAGTTTAGGTTTTCAGGCTCCTGTACCCAGAGGCCTGTTCTCCAATACCAACTTATATTTCAACATGTGGTCCCTGAGCCAACAGAACCCCTCCTGTCCCCAGAATGATACCTTGCTCGTGGTAGGTGTGCCAAGACTCACTGCAGGAGAATTCTGCATGGCCCCGTGACAACCCCAACATCCTAACATCTCCCTGGGTAACATCCAGCATTGTGACCCAACAGCATATAATTCCATGTCAACTAAGGCCTCTTGGAACTTCACCTCAGAGGCACCAGATCAAACCTGCCATGTTCGTAAGCTGCAATGGTCAATGGAGTTGTGCTTTCAGGCATCCATGAGGAAGAGCTCTGCTACACAAACTTTCCATAATGTGGACCCTGTAGCAAACAAACCAGACACCACCAGTCCAGTAGAAGTAAACATTGCTGTTTGGAGCATCTCACAAGTCACAGCGTGGGAAACCCTCCATGACCTCGTGACACCACCCTTCCATTTGGCAGTCATCATAGACACAAACTCCAGTGTGAGCAAACATCTGATATCCACCCTTACTCAGGTGCTCGATATCTCATATAAGCCACTGCACACTGGAACTGCCTTCTGCTTGTCACTACATTTAACCTTAGCTTGTGTTTACAATTCCATCCTCACCCTCCTTTTGCCCACACCCTCTTGATAGGGAATTCTTGAGCCACAATGCAGCATTCTGCTTGCCCACAGAAAGAAGAGGTTCCTGGTGAGTCTTCCCAGAAAGTCCCCATAAGAATCCACCAGAATGGCCCTTGATGGGACCCTCATATCTTAGTCTGCCATGGGCACTCAGGCTCTGTCTGACACAGCCTGAGCTATGACCTTCATTCAGCCATGCAGACACTGGACCTCATATACTGCAGGTGAGACCTGCCTTGGCCCGAATCCATCACATTTACTCAACCTGGTTATTCAGGCATCTCTCCCAGACCGTAGCTAAAATCACTGTCTATGGAGGAAATTGAAGCACAGGAGTACTTTTCCTTCCCAATGGCAGGAATCCTGGCTGTTGAGATGGGTGTCCAACCCTCAGAGTGGGAACCAGCTGCATGGTCCATGAGACCACGGTCACTCATGGGAGCCGCCCAGGGCACAAACCGGCACTGTAACCCTAAATCTGAGCATGCTTTCAAACAAGCCCTCTCAGTTACACCACCAGGATACTGCATTGCAGACCTGGGGCGCCCCTAGGCCCAAATCCTTAGCCTTGGTTGGATTATACAGACGCCCAGACACAGAGCCCATCTCTGGAATCCCTGCTTTGGGACACCCCTACGATTGAAATAGGCACTCTTCCTTTCCCCAAAAAGCCACCAAACTATTGGGAACTTCCAGGATCCTTTGAGAGGAAAAATCTCTCATTGATTCATGAGACAACACCTGCACTCCGAGGCCATTGTGGACACACAATCCAGATATAAAAGCCTGTGCTACCACCTAAAGTCACCCTAACTACAATTCCTGACAATCTGTGCTCCAAGTCTACGCACTGGGCTTGCGATCACATCGCCACTAATGCTAACCCAAGTTTGTGTTGGCAGACTTCTCTCTCAAAACCATGGCTCACATGCCCTCCATGATCTGGTTTCTGGAGCCACACCACAGGACTGTGTCTCCATCCCCAAGGAAACTTTGGTCGTCACAGTTGTCCAAAACTTCCAGATTAGGAGAAACTTGCAAAGCTCCTGAGCCCACCCCAATATTGGAGGCCGCTCTGGATGCAAATGCACAGTGTGAAACACCCTGGTTCCCTACAACCAGACAGACATCCAAGTCAATGTTTCCGAGTCTGAAGATTGAACCTGACACACCCCTAGTACCCCACAGGAACTCCAATGAGGTTTTCAGGCATTTGTCCTAAGAGGCCTGTTCTGGAATAACAACTTATAATACAACATGTAGTTCCTGAGCCACACAACAGAAAAACACCTGCCCCTAGAAGGAAGCCGTGCTCTTGGACCTGTGTCAAACCCTCAGGGTAGGAGAATCCTGCATTGCACCTTAGCCACCAACCCATTCTAAGATCTCCGTTGTAACAAACCAGCATGGTGACCCCTTTGTTAGAGATTCCATGTCAACTCAAGGCCTTGGTACTTCATCACAAAGCCACCAGAATGAACCTGCCATGCTCCTAGCTGCATGGTCCATGGAAATGTGCTTTCCAGGCATCCATGCGGGAGAGCTCTGCTACCCAAACTTTCCACATGGGGGTCCCTGGAACAAACAAATCAGACTCCACCTGTCCAGTAGAGTAAAACCTTGCTATTTGGAGCATCCCACAAGCTTCAGTGTGGGAAATCCTCCAGGGCCTCTTTACGCCACCTTTCCATTTGTTGCTCATCATAGAGACAAACTCCAATGTAAGCAAACATGTGACATCCGCCCTTCCTCATGTGCTGGATATCTCGAATAAGACGCTGCACATTAGACCTGTCTTTGGCCTGGCACACAATTTAACCATGTTTACAATTCCATTCTCACCCTAATTTCACCATGCCTCCTTGATAGGGAATTCTGGAACCAAAACGCAGCATTCTGACTTCCCCATAGAAAGAAGAAGTACCTGAGAGCCTGCCAGGATATCCCACATGAGGATCTGTCTGCTCAGCCCTGGAGGGAACCCCGATTTATAGGTTCACTGGCAACTAGTGCTATGTGTGACAGAGCCTGAGCCCCGACCTCATTACAGCTACCCAGAGATTAGGCCCATATCCAGCATGTAAGACGGGCCATGGCCAACATCCGTCCTCTCTACCCATCCATGGTATTCAGGCATCTGTCCCCAGACCTTTGCTGGAATCCCTGCCAATGGGTGAACCTTGAGCACAATAGAGAACTCCTATTTCCCCAAGAAAGGAAACATGGCTTTTGGGAAGGTTTTTCAACCCTCAGTGTAGGAGCCAGCTACATGGCCAATGAGACCATGCCCAATCGTGGGGGCCGCCCTGGGCACAAAAAGGGATGTAGACCCTCAGCCTGAGCATGCTTTCAAGCCAGCCCTCTTAGTTGCACCACCATGATCTAGCTTTGAATGCCTGGTATGCCCCTAGGCCCAAATCCCAAGACTTGGTGAGATTTTACATGCGCCCAACCGATAGTCCGTCATGGAATCCCTGTTTTGGGACACACCTAAGATGGAAAAGAGCACTCTTCCATTCCCTGAAAAAGCCAACAATGTATTGGGAACTGTTGCGATCCTTAGAAAGAAAAAATCTCCCATGGATCCATGATACCACACCTGCATTCCGAGCAAACCTGGACACACAATCCAGATAAAACACCCTGTGTTACCGCCTTCAAGTCACCGTAATTACAGTTCCTGAGGAGCTGCCCTCCGGGTCTATGCATTGGGCATGTGATCACCTCACCAATAACCCTAACCCGAGTTTGTGTTTGCAGACTTCTCTCCCAAAACCATGCCTCACATGCCCTCCAGGATTGGGTCTCTGTTATCCACACCACAGAACTCTGCCTGCCATTCCCAAGCAAAATGTGCCTGTCACAGTAGCCCAAACCCTCCAGGTTAGGAGAAACCTGCAGGCCCCTGAGCCCACCCCAATATTGGAGGCTCAGGAAGCAAATGCCCAGTCTCAGACACCCTGATCACCTACATCCAGACAAACACCCAAGTCAATCTTCCTGATTCAGAAGATTGAACCTGACATGCCACTAGGACCTCATTGGAACCCTAGATTAGGTTTTCAGGCCTCTGTCCTCAAAAGCCTGTTCCAGAATATCAACGTGATACAATATGTGGTCCTTGAGCCACACAACAGAACATCTCCTATACCCATAAGGAAACCGTGCTCTTAGACCTGTGTCAAACCCTCAGGGTTTGAGAAACCTGCACGGCCCCTTAGCCACCAGGACATTCTAAGATCTCCCTGGTAACAAACCAGCATTTTGACCCATCTGCAAGCGATTACCTCTCAACTCAATGCCTTGGTACTCGCCCTAGAACCATCAGAGCGATCTTGCCATGTTTCTCAGCTACAATGGTCAATGGAGATGTGCATTCCAGGCATCCATGAGGCAGAGCTCTGCTACTAAACTTTCCACATGGAGGAGAGTGTAGCAAACAAAGCAGTCTCCACCTGTCCAGTCGAAGGAAACCTTACTCTTTGGAGCATCTCAGAAGCCTCAGCTTGGGAAATCCTCCATGGCCATTTGACACCACCCCTCGAATTGTTGGTCATCATAGACACAAACTCCAGCGTGAGCAAACATCTGATATCCGCCCTTACTCAGGTGCTCCGAGTGCCACCAGCTGGCTGGCTGTGGGTCAGGAGGTCTAGGTTCAGTCTGTGTCAGAAAGGGCATTAGTTCCCAGGGCAGCCTGTATAATTGGGGTATAGTCAAGTGGCGTGCTGGTTGATCCTCATTTGGGGTTTCTGGGTAGCCCCAGAGGGCAATGTTTTTCTTCAGGAGGGCAGACAGGGTGTTGCATTATAGTTCTGGAATTGCCAACCAGAGGGATTCTGGGCCATGGGTGAGAGGACGGAAATCTGAGAACACAAGCTAGGCTTAGCTTTCTGGGTGAGGGCACGGCAGGCACACTCTGGAGAGCAGAATCGAGATCTCGTACATCTGAAGTCAGGGCAAGGATCAGACAATCGCTCAGGTTGGAGTTTCTGTCCCTGATGGACCCTTCATGATGGCGGGGGGAGGAATCACGAGGCCATGGAGGTTTTCCTAAAATGGGAGTTGTGAGATGCTCCAAGCTGCAACGATTCTTCTGCGGGACCATTGAGACCTGTGGGTTGGCTCCAGGAATTCCCATGCGGAATGATTCTGAGGAGGGTTCTAAGGATGGATGGCTGGGCAGACCGCCTGTCATTCCAATGGTCTCCTAGCTCCAAGACAGTTTAGATCTCATGGATCTGGGGGAGCAACCGAGGTGGTGAGTTGAAATGGCTTCTCCTGCGGATGGGTCCTAATGTGTGTTTGTGTCCATGGACACCTTGGAATGAGGCGGTGGAACCGAGGCCCTGAAGGCTTCTCCTAACCAGAGGCTTTGACACAGCTCCAACGCACAAGTTTCCGATGTGGAGATTTGTTCTGATGATTGCCTCAAGAAGTAGCCATATCCTGGTATTGGAACCCAGGCCTCTTAAGAGAGATGCCTGCAAATGAAAGCAATGGATCCGATTAGGGCCTAGGGGCCAGTTCGTTCCAATTTACCTCTGGGGCATCTGTCTATGGGTCTGAGTGCAGGCAGGTGCTCAGATGGGCTCAGACTGCCCCTGTTTGTCCTGGGCAGCCAGCACTACTGGGATGGCCTTGGGTAGTTTGGAGGTTTGTCCTACTTTTAGGGATGTGGCCGATGGAATGGGCAGAATTCACTTGAAGAGGGCAGGTACAGGCCTCATGTTTGGCTCCAGGGGCCTGAGCCTGTAGGGTGTGTGGGCCAGGGCTGTGGGGACAGTTGTCTGAGAACACAAACTCGGGTTAGGTTTCGGGTTGTAGGTATGGCAGGCCCAATCGACAGACCGTGAGAACTCTTTGGGATATGAACAAAGGGCGAGAGTGAGGCGTTGGTCAGGCTTTTGTCTCTGGATTTTGTGTCACCGATGGCTGTGGAATGTCCAGGGGACCTCATGGGCAATGGATGAGTCTTCCTCTCTGGGGATTGGACCCGATCCCGGGAGACTAGGGTCATTCTGTGGATGGGAGGAGTCTCTTTTGTTTTTTTTTTTAACCTCAGGTGTCCCTCCAAAAGAGGGATTGCAGAACGGAGTCCTGGGGAAGGGCGACTGGACAACAAGAAATCTGGTTAAATTTGGGGCCTAGGTCCATGGCGAACCCATTATGACGTCTAATGGTCCAGCCACTGAGAGTACTTACTAGAGGACAGGATTCACGCTAGGATCACAATGCGTGTTTATGCCCTCGTAGCACTCAAGCATGGGCTGGGCCTCATGGTGGACGCAGGTTTCTCCTACACTGAACGCTGCACAACATGCCAACCACAAGGTTACTTGCCATAAGAAAGGAGCAGTTCTGATTTCTGCATCACCTTCACCCATTGACAGGATTTGGAGGTAAGGTCTAAGTTTTGAAGCCTGAAAAGCTAGGTTGGAAAGAGATGACAAGCAAAGGCCATGGCGGGTCCGATTAACCCAGTGTGCGGTCAGCTGGATGGGTGTTGGTCAGGAGGTCTGGGCAGAGGCTGTGTCAGACAGTGTATTAGTGCCCAGGTTAGAATATATAATCTGGGTACAGTAGAGTGCCGTGTAGGTCTATCCTCATTAGGGGTGTCTGGGCAGGTCCACTGGGCAACATTTTCCTTCTGGAGTGCAGGCAGAGTGCTTCACTGGGTCTGGAATTGCCAAACTTGAGGGTTTGGGGGCCAGGAGTCTGAGGATGGACGACTGAGAAAACAAGGTAAACTTAGGTTTCAGGGCGAGGGCAAGGCAGGCACACTCTGCATAGCTAAATTTAGATCTTGTGCATCTGAAGTCAGGGCGAGCATCATACGTTGTCTCAGGTTGGTGATCCTCTCCATGATTTCCCCTTCTTGAAGTGGGTCGGGCGTCACAAAGCCATCGACTTTTTCCCACGTTGGGAGTTGTGAGATACACCAAAATGCAAGGATTCCTTATGCAGGACATTTGAGACCTGTTGGATGGCTCCAGGATGCCCCATATGGAATGACGCCACAGCAGGGTTCTAAGGATGGATTCTAAGGGTTCTAAGGCGGGCCTGGGCAGTCCGCCTTGCATTCCAGTTGTCTCCTAGCGACAAGACAGGTTCGATCTTCTGGCTCTGGGGGAACAACCAAGGGGGCTGAGTTGAAATGGACTCTCCCGCAGATGGGTCTTAATGTGGGTTTGTGTCCATGGAGAACTTGGAATGGAGCGGTGGCACCGGGGACCTGAAAGAGTCTCCTAACCGGAGATTTTGAGGCAGCTCCAAAGAGCAAGATTCCCATGTGGAGACAAGATTTGTTCTAACTGGTGCCTCAGGAAACCCCCATAGGCTGGTATTGGAAACCAGGCCTTTGAGGAGAGATACCTGGAAACCAGAGCAATGGATCCGATTAGGGCCTCGGTGCCTGTCCTGTTCAATCTTCTTCTCTGGCGACATCTGTCTATGGTATGACTGGAGGTAGTTACTCAGCTGGTGTCAGAGCTCCCCTCTTTGTCCGGGCGGCCTACACTATTGAGATGGCCGCGGGTACTTTGGAGGTTTCTCCTAATTTGTACGATTGTGGACAATGGAATGGGCAGAATTCCCGTGGAGTGGGTAGGCACAGACCTGATGTGTGGCTCCAGGGGCCCCAGCCTGGAGTGTATGTGGGCCAGGACTGTGGGGACAGATGTCCGAAAACACAAACTCAGCTTAGGATTGGGGACGTAGGTATGGAAGGCCCGATCTACAGACCGTGAGGAGAACTCTCTGGGATATGAAGAAACGGCGAGTGTGAGGCACTTGCTCAGGCTTTTGTCTCTGGATTTAATGTCAATGATGGCCATGGAGTGTTGGGGATGCCTCACGGGCAATGGACGAGTGTTCCTCTCTGAGGATTTGACCCGATCCCAGTTGTTTAGGGTCAATCTGTGGGATGGGAAGAGTCCTTTCACTTTTGTTCCCTCAGGTGTCCACCAGAAGAGGGATTCCAGAGCAGAGCCCTGGGGAAGGGTGACTGGACAACCAGAAATCGGATTAAAAATTGGAACCTAGGAAGGAGAGGTGAACCATGAGAGACTCTGGACTCTGAAAAACAGTCTGAGGGGTTTGAAGTGGCTGGGGGGTTGGGTGGTTGGGGTACCAGGTGGTGGGTATTATAGAGGGCACGGCTTGCATGGAGCACTGGGTGTGGTGAAAATGTAATGAATACTGTTTTTCTGAAAATAAATAAATTGGAAAATAAATAAATAAATAAAAAGGAAAAAAAAATAAATTGGAACCCTGGAGCATGGCAACCCCAATATGCCTTCGAATGGTCCAGCCAATGAGAGGCCTTTCTTGAGGACAGAATTCACGTTGACGGTCACAATGTGTGTTTATGCCCTCGTGGTGTGCAAGCATGGGCAGGGACTCATGGTGCACACTGCTTTCTCCTACACTGAACGTTGGACCACATGGCAACCACATGTATTATTGCCATGGGGAAGTAGTAGTTCTGATTTTTGCATCTCATTAACCCCTGAGCAGTGACTGGAGATGAGATCTAGGTTCTGAAGCCTGAAAATCGAGGTTGGGAAGAGATGATGACCTAAGGCCATGGTGCGTCCAATGTGCTCAGTGTGTCACCAGCTGGCTGGCTGTGCGTCAGTAGGTCTAGGCTCAGTCTGTGTCAGAAAGGGCATTAGTGCCCAGGGAATCCTGGATAATTGGGGTACTGTCAAGTGGCTTGCTGGTTGATCCTCATTTGTGCTTCTGGTAGCCCAGAAGGCAATGTTTTTCTTCTGGAGGGCAGGTAGTGTGCGGCATTGTAGTTCTGGAATTGCCAACATGGAGGGCTTGTGGGCAAGGAGTGTGAGGACGGAAATCAGAGAACACAAGCTAGGCTTAGGTTTCTGGGTGAGCGCACGGCAGGCACACTCTGGAGAGCAGAATCGAGATCTCGTGCATCTGAAGTCAGGGCAAGGATCAGACAATCGCTCAGGTTGAAGTTTCTGTCCCTGATGGACCATTCATGATGGTGCGGGGACGAATCACGAGGCCATGGAGGTTTTCCTACAATGGGAGTTGTGAGATGCTCCAAACCGCACCGATTCTTCTGCGGGACCATTGAGACCTGTGGGTTGGCTCCAGGAATTCCCATGCGGAATGATTCTGAGGAGGGTTCTAAGGATGGATGGCGGGGCAGTCCGCCTGCCATTCAAAGGTCTCCTAGCTACAAGAATGTTTAGATATCCTGCATCTGGGGGAGCAACTGAGGAGGTGAATTGAAATGGCCTCTCCTGCGGATGGGTCCTAATTTGTGTTTGTGTTCATGGACACCTTGGAATGAGGCGGTGGAACCGAGGCCCTGAAGGCTTCTCCTAAATAGAAGCTTAGACACAGCTCCAATGCACAAGTTTCCCATGTGGAGATGAGATTTGTTCTGATTGGTGCCTCAAGAAATAGCCATATGCAGGTATTGGAACCCAGGCCTCTGAGGAGAGATGCCTGGAAATGAAAGCAATGGATCCAATTAGGGCCTAGGGGCCAGTTCGTTCCAATTTACCTCTAGGGACATCTGTCTACGGGTCTGAGTGCAGGCAGGTGCTCAGATGGGCTCAGACTGCCCCTGTTTGTCCAGGGCAGCCAGCACTACTGGGATGGCCTTGGGGAATTTGGAGGTTTGTCCTACTTTTAGGGTTGTGGCCGAAGGAATGGGCAGAATTCCCTTGGAGAGGGCAGGTACAGGCCTCATGTTTAGCATCAGGGGCCTGAGCCTTTAGGGTGTGTCGGCCAGGGCTGTGGGGACATTTGTCTGAGAACACAAACTTGGCTTAGTTTTCGGGTTGTAGGTATGGCAGGCCGAATCGAAAGACCGTGAGAACTCTTTGGGATATGAACAAATGGCGAGAGTGAGGCGCTTGCTCAGGCTTTTGTCTCTGGATTTTGTGTCACCGATGGCTGTGGAATGTCCAGGGGACTTCATGGGCAATGGATGAGTCCTCCTCTCTGGGTATGGACAAGATCCCAAGAGACTGGGGTCATTCTGTGGGATGGGAGGAGTCTGTTTTTTTTTTTTTTTTTACCTCAGGTGTCCCACCAAAAGAGGGATTGCAGAACAGAGCCCTGGGGAAGGGCGACTGGACAACCAGAAATCAGGTTAAATTTGGGGCCTAGGACCATGGCGATCCCATTATGACGTCTAATGGTCCAGACACTGAGAGGACTTACTAGAGGACAGGACTCACTCTAGGGTCACAATGCGTGTTTATGCCCTCGCAGCACTCAAGCATGGGTGGGGCCTCATGGTGGACGCAGGTTTCTCCTACACTGAACGCTGCACAACATGCCAACCGCAAGGTTTCTTGCCATAAGGAAGGAGCAGTTCTGATTTCTGCATCACCTTCACCCCTTGACAGGATTTGGAGTTAAGGTCTAAGTTTTGAAGCCTGAAAAGCTAGGTTGGGAAACGGAGACAAGCAAAAGCCATATCGGGTCCTATGTACACAGTGTGCGGTCAGCTGGATGGGTGTTGGTCAGGAGATCTGGGCACAGGCTGTGTCAGACGGTGTATTAGTGCCCAGGCTAGAATATATTATATGGGTACAGTAGAGTGCCGTGTAGGTCTATCCTCATTAGGGGTGTCTGGGAAGCTCCACTGGGCAATATTTTTCTTCTGGAGGGCAGGCAGAGTGCTTCATTGTGGGTCTAGAATTGCCAAACTGGAGGGTTTGGGGGCCAGGAGTGTGAGAATGTACGTCTGACAACACAAGCTAAACTTAGGTTTCAGGTCGAGGGCAAGGCAGGCACACTCTGCATAGCTGAATTGAGATCTTGTGCATCTGAAGTCAGGGCGAGCATCAGACGTTGGCTCAGTTTGGAGTTCCTGCCCATGATTTCCCTTTCATGAAGGGGTGCGGGAGTCACAAAGCCATCGACATTTTCCCATGTTGGTAGTTGTGAGATACGCCAAACTGCAAGGATTCCTTATGCAGGACATTTGAGACCTGTTGGATGGCTCCAGGATGCCCCATATGGAATGACGCCACAGCAGGGTTCTTATGATGGATTCTAAGGGTTCTAAGGCGGGCCTGGGCAGTCCGCCTTGCATTCTAGTTGTCTCCTAATGACAAGACAGGTTGGATCTGCTGGCTCTGGGGGAACAACCAACGGGGCTGACTTGAAATGGACTCTCCCACAGATGGGTCATCATGTGGGTTTGTGTCCAAGGAGAACTTGGAATGGAGCGGTGGCACCGGGGTCTGGAAAGAGTCTCCTATCCGGAGATTTTGAGACAGCTCCAAAGAGCAAGATTCCCATGTGGAGACAAGATTTGTTCTAACTGGTGCCTCAGGAAACCCCCATATGCTTGTATAGGAAACCAGGCTTTGAGGAGAGATACCTATAAACCAGAGCAATGGATCCGATTAGGGCCTCGGTGACTGTCCTGTTCAATCTCCTTCTCTGGCAACATCTGTCTATGGTATGACTGGAGGTAGTTACTCAGCTGGTGTCAGACCTCCCCTCTTTGTCCGGGCGTCCTACACTATTGAGATGGCCACAGGGTCTTTGGAGGTTTCTCCTAATTTGTACGATTGAGGACAATGGAATGGGCAGAATTCCCATGGATGGGTAGTCACAGACCTGAAGTGTGGCTCCAGGGGCCCTAGACTGGAGGGTGTGTTGGCCAGGACTGTGGGGACAGATGTCCGAAAACCCAAACTCAGCTTAGGTTGGGGACGTAGGTATGTTAGGCCCGATCTACAATCCGTGAGGAGAACTCTTTGGGATATGAAGAAACGGTGAGTGTGAGGCTCTTGCTCAGGCCTTTGTTTCTGGATTTAGTGTCAACGATGGCCATGGATGTTGAGGAGGCCTCACGGGCAATGGACGAGTCTTCCTCTCTGAGGATTTGGCCCGATCCCAGTTGTTTTGGGTCAATCTGTGGGATGGGAGGAATCCTTTCACTTTTGTTCCCTCAGGTGTCCACCAGAAGAGGGATTCCAGAGCAGAGCCCTGGGGAAGGACGACTGGACAACCAGAAATCTGGTTAAAAATTGGAACCTAGGGGCATGGTAAGCCCAATACGCCGTCGAAAGGTCCAGCCAATGAGAGGCCTTTCGTGAGGACAGAATTCACGTTGAGGGTCACAATGTGTGTTTATGCCCTCGTGGTGTGCAAGAATTTGCAGGGACTCATGGTGCACACTGCTTTCTCCTACACTGAACGTTGGACCACATCGCACCCAGAACTATTCTTGCCTCGAGAACGTAGCATTTCTGATTTCTGCATCTCATTCACTCCTGAGAAGTGACTGGAGATATGATCTAGGTTCTGAAGCCTGAAAATCGAGGTTGGGAAGAGATGATGACCTAAAGCCATGGTACGTCCATAATGCTCAGTGTGCCACCAGCTGGCTGGCTGTGGGTCTGGAGGTCTTGGCTCAGTCTTTGTCAGAAAGGACATTAGTGCCAAGGGCATCCTTGATAATTGGGGTACAGTCAAGTGGCGTGCCGGTTGATCCTCATTTGGGGTTTCTTGGTACCCCAGAGGGCAATGTTTTTCTTCTGGATTTCAGGCAGTGTGCTGCATTGTCGTTCTGGAATAGCCAAACTGGAGGGCTTGTGGGCCAGGAGTGTGAGGACGGAAATCTGAGAACACAAGCTAGGCTTAGGTTTCTGGGTGTGGGCACGGCAGGCACATTCTGGAGAGCAGAATCGAGATCTCGTGCATCTGAAATCAGGGCAAGGATCAGACAATCGCTCAGGTTGGAGTTTCTGTCCCTGATGGACCCTTTATGATGTCGGGCGTAGGAATCACGAGACCATGGAGGTTTTCCTACAATGGGAGTTGTGAGATGCTCGAAACCGCAATGATTCTTCTGAGGGACCATTGAGACCTGTGGGTGGGCTCCTGGAATTCCCATGCGGAATGATTCTGAGGAGGGTTCTAAGGATGGATGGCTGGGCAGCCCGCCTGTCAATCCAATGGTCTCCAAGCTACAAGACAGTTTAGATCTCCTGCATCTGGGGGAGCAACCGAGGGGTGAGTTGAAATGGACTCTCCTGTGGATGGGTCCTAATGTGTGTTTGTGTCCATGGACACCTTGGAATGAGGCGGTGGAACCGAGACCCTGAAGGTTTCTCCTAACCAGAGGCTTTGACACAGCTCCAATGCACTAGTTTCCCATGTCGAGACGAGATTTGTTCTGATGGGTTACTCAAGAAATAGCCATATGCTGGTTTTGGAACACAGGCCTCTGAAGAGAGATGCCTGCAAATCTAAGCAAGGAATCCGAATAGGGCCTAGGGGGCAGTTCGTTCCAATTTACCTCTGGGGACATCTGATATGGGTTGAGTGCAGGCAGGTGCTCAGATGGGCTCAGACTGCCCCTGTTTGTCCTGGGAAGCCACCTCTACGGGGATGGCCTTGGTGAATGTGGAGGTTTGCCCTACTTTTAGGGTTGTGGCCGATAGAATGGGCAGAATTCCCTTGGAGAGGGCAGGTACAGGCCTCATGTTTGGCTCCAGGGGCCTGAGCCAGTAGGGTGTGTGGGCCAGGGCTGTGGGGACAGTTCTCAGAGAACACAAACTCGGGTTAGGTTTCGGGTTGTAGATATGGCAGGCCGAATCGACAGACCATGAGAACTCTGTGGGATATGAACAAAGGGCGAGAGTGAGGCGCTTGCTCAGGCTTTTGTCTCTGCATTTTGTGTCACCGATGGCTGTGGATGTCCAGGGACCTCATGGGCAAGACACTGGGGTCATTCTGTGGGATGGGAGGAGTCTGTTTTGTTTTTTTACCTCAGGTGTCCCACCAAAAGAGGGATTGCAGAACAGAGCCTTGGGGAAGGGCGACTGGACAACAAGAAATCTGGTTAAATTTGGGGCCTAGGTCCATGGCAAACCCTTTATGACGTCTAATGGTCCAGGCACTGAGAGCACTTACTAGAGGACAGGACTCACGCTAGGGTCACAATGCGTGTTTATGCCCTCGCTGCACTCAAGCATGGGCGGGGCCTCATGGTGGATGCAGGTTTCTCCTACACTGAATGCTGGACAACTGCCAACCACAAGGTTTCTTGTCATAGGGAAGGAGCAGTTCTGATTTCTGCATCACCTTCACACCTTGACCTGCTTTCGAGCTAAGGTCTAACTTTTGAAGTCTGAAAAGCTAGGTTGGGAAGAGATGACAGGCAAAGGCCATGGCGGGTCCGATGACCCAGTGTGCAGTCAGCTGAATGGGAGTTGGTCAGGAGGTCTGGGCACAGGCTGTGTCATACAGTGTATTAGTGCCCAGGTTAGAATATATAATTTGGGTACAGTAGAGTGCCGTGTAGGTCTATCCTCATTAGGGGTGTCTGGGAAGGTCCACTGGGCAACATTTTTCTTCTGGAGGGCATGCAGAGTGCTTCATTGTGGGTCTGGAATTGCCGGACTTGAGGGTTTGGGGGCCAGGAGTGTGAGGATGGAAGCCTGAGAACACAAGCTAAACTTGGGTTTCAGGGCGAGGGCAAGGCAGGCACACTCTGCAGAGCTGAATTGAGATCTTGTCATCTGAAGTCAGGGCGAGCATCAGACGTTGGCTGGGTTGGAGTTCCTGTCCATGATTTCCCCTTCATGAAGGGGGGCGTGCGTCACAAAGCCATTGACGTTTTCCCACGTTGGGAGTTGTACGATACGCCAAACTGCAAGGATTCCTTATGCAGGACATTTGAGACCTATTGGATGGCTCCAGTATGCCCCATATGGAATGACGCCACAGCAGGGTTCAAAGGATGGATTCTAAGGGTTCTAAGGCAGGCCTGGGCATTTCGCCTTGCATTCCAGTTGTCTCCTAGCGACAAGACAGGTTAGGGGCTGTGTTGAAATGGACTTTCCCGCAGATGGGTCATCATGTGGGTTTGTGTCCATGGAGAACATGGAATGGAGAGGTAGCACCGGGGACCTGAAAGAGTCTCCTAACTGGAGTTTTTGAGACACCTCCAAAGAGCAAGATTCCCATGTGGAGACAAGATTTGTTCTAACTGGTGCCTCAGGAAATCCCCATAGGCTGGTATTGGAAACCAGGCCCTTGAGTAGAGATACCTGGAAATCAGAACAATGGATCCGATTAGGGCCTCGGAGCTGGTCCTGTTCCATCTTCTTCTCTGGCGACATCTGTCTATGGTATGACAGGAGGTAGTTACTCAGCTGATGTCAGACCTCCCCTCTTTGTCCGGGCGGCCTACACTATTGAGATGGCCGCGGGTACTTTGGAGGTTTCTCCTAATTTGTACGATTGTGGACAATGCAATGGGCAGAATTCCCGTGGAGTGCATCGGCACAGACCTGATGTGTGTCTCCAGGGCCCTCAGCCTGGAGGGTGTGTGGGCCCGGACTGTGGAGACAGATGTACGAAAACACAAACTCAGCTTAGGACTGGGGACATAGGTATGGCAGGCCCGATCTACAGACCATTAGGAGAACTCATTGGGATATGAAGAAACAGCGAGTGTGAGGCATTGCTCAGGCTTTTGTCTCTGGATTTAGTGTCAACGATGGCAATCGAATGTTGGGGAGGCCTCACTGGCCATGGTCGAGTCTTCCTCTCTGAGGATTTGGCCCGATCCCAATTGTTTAGGGTCAATCTGTGCGATGGGAGGAGTACTTTCAGTTTTGTTACCTCAGGTGTCCACCAGAAGAGGGATTCCATAGCAGAGCCCTGGGGAAGGGCGACTTTTCAACCAGAAATCTGGTTAATAATTGGAACCTAGGGTCATGGCAAGCCCAATATGTCTTCTAATGGTCCACCCAATGAGAGGCCTTTCTTGAGGACAGAATTCACGTTAAGGGTCACAATGTGTGTTTATGCCCTCGTGGTGTGCAAGCATTTGCAGGGACTCATAGTGCACACTGCTTTCTCCTACACTGAACGTTGGACCACATTGCAACCACATGTATTCTTGCCTTGGGGACATCGTAGTTCTGATTTCTGCATCTCATTCACCCCTGAGCAGTGACTGGAGATAAGATCTAGTATTGAAGCCTGAAAATCGAGGTTGGGAAGAGATGATGACCTAAAGCCATGGTGCGTCCAATATGCTCAGTGTGCAACCAGCTGGCTGGCAGTGGGTCAGGAGGTTTTGGCTCAGTCTGTGTCAGAAAGGGCATTAGTGTCCAGGGCAGCCTGATTAATTGGGGTACAGTCAAGTGGCGTGCCGGTTGATCCTCATTTGGGGTTTCTTGGTACCCCAGAGGGCAATGTTTTTCTTCTGGATTTCAGGCAGTGTGCTGCATTGTCGTTCCGGAATAGCCAAACTGGAGGGCTTGTGGGCCAGGAGTGTGAGGACAGAAATCTGAGAACACAAGCTAGGCTTAGGTTTCTAGGTGTGGGCACGGCAGGCACACTCTGGAGAGCAGAATCGAGATTCGTGCATCTGAAATCAGGGCAAGGATCAGACAATCGCTCAGGTTGGAGTTTCTGTCCCTGATGGACCCTTCATGATGGCGGGGGGAGGAATCATGAGGCCATGGAGATTTTCCAATAATGGGAGTTGTGAGATGCTCCAAACCGCAACGATTCTTCTGCGGGACCATTGAGACCTGTGGGTTGGCTCCAGGAATTCCCATGCGGAATGATTCTGAGGAGGGTTCTAAGGATGGATGGCTGGGCAGCCCGCCTGTCATTCCAATGGTCTTCTAGCTACAAGACAGTTTAGATCTCCTGTGTCTGGGGGAGCAACTGAGGGGGTGAGTTGAAATGGCCTCTCCTGCGGATGGGTCCTAATGTGTGTTTGTGTCCATGGACACCTTGGAATGAGGCGGTGGAACCGAGGCCCTGAAGGGTTCTCCTAACCAGAGGCTTTGACACAGCTCCAGTGCACAAGTTTCCCATGTGGAGACGAGATTTGTTCTGATGGGTGCCTCAAGAAATTGCCCTAGGCTGGTATTGGATACCAGGCCTCTGAGGAGAGATGCCTGCAAAACAAAGCAAGGAATCCGATTAGAGCTTAGGGGACAGTTTGTTCCAATTTACCTCTGGGGACATCTGTCTACGGGTCTGAGGGCAGGCAGGTGCTCAGATGGGCTCAGACTGCCCCTGTTTGTCCTGGGCAGCCACCACTACTGGGATGGCCTTGGGTAATTTGGAGGTTTGTCCTACTTTTAGGGTTGTGGCCAAAGGAATGGGCAGAATTCCCTTGGAGAGGGCAGGTACAGGCCTCATGTTTGGCATCAGGGGCCTAAGCCAGTAGGGTTTGTGTGCCACGCTGTGGGGACAGTTGTCTGAGAACACAAACTCGGCTTAGGTTTCGGGTTGTAGTTATGCCAGGCCCAATCGACAGAACGTGAGAACTCTTTGGGATATGAACAAAGGGCGAGAGTGAGGCGCTTGCTCAGGCTTTTGTCTCTGGATTTTGTGTCACCGATGGCTGTGTAATGTCCAGTGGACTTCATGGACAATGGATGAGTCTTCCTCTCTGGGGATTGGACCCTATCCCAAGGGACTGGGGTCATTCTGCGGGATGGGAGGAGTCTGTTTTGTTTTTTTACCTCAGGTGTCCCACCAAAAGAGGGATTGCAGAACAGAGCCTTGGGGAAGGGCGACTGGACAACAAGAAATCTGGTAAAATTTGGGGCCTAGGTCCATGGCGAACTCATTATGACCTCTAATGGTCCAGGCACTGAGAGTACTTACTAGAGGACAGGACTCACGCTAGGGTCACAAAGCGTGTTTATGCCCTCGCAGCACTCAAGCATGGGCGGGGCCTCATGGTGGACGCAGGTTACTCCTACACTAAACGCTGGACAACATGCCAACCACAAGGTTCCTTGCCATAGGGAACGAGCAGTTCTGATTTCTGCATTACCTTCACCCCTTGACGGGCTTTGGAGGTAAGGTATAAGTTTTGAAGCCTGAAAAGCTAGGTTGGGAAGAGATGACAAGCAAAGGCCGTGGCGGGTCCGATGTACCCAGTGTGCGGTCAGCTGGATGGGTGTTGGTCATGAGGTCTCGGCACCGGCTGTGTCAGACAGTGTATAAGTGCCCAGGTTAGAATATATAATTTGGGTACAGTAGAGTGCCGTGTAGGTCTATCCTCATTAGGGGTGTCTGGGAAGCTCCACTGGGCAACATTTTTCTTCTGGAGGGCAGGCAGAGTGCTTCATTGCGGGTCTGGAATTGCCAAACTTGAGGGTTTGGGGGCCAGGAGTGTGAGGATGGAAGCCTGAGAACACAAGCTAAACGTAGGTTTCAGGGCGAGGGCAAGGCAGGCACAATCTGCAGAGCTGAATTGAGATCTTGTGCATCTGAAGTCAGGGCGAGCATCAGACGTTGGCTCAGTTTGGAGTTCCTGCCCATGATTTCCCCTTTGAAGGGGGGGGGGCGTCACAAAGCCATCAACGTTTTCCCACGTTGGGAGTTGTGGGATACGCCAAAATGCAAGGATTTCTTATGCAGGACATTTGAGACCTGTTGGATGGCTCCAGGATGCCCCATATGGAATGACGCCACAGCAGGGTTCTACGGATGGATTCTAAGGGTTCTAACACAGGCCTGGGCAGTCTGCCTTGCATTCCAGTTGTCTCCTAGTGACAAGAGAGGTTAGATCTGATGGCTCTGGGGGAACAAACAAGGGCGCTGTGTTGAAATGGACACTCCCACAGATCGGTCTTAATGTGGGTTTGTGTCCATGGAGAACTTGGAATGGAGCGGTGGCACCGGGGACCTGAAACAGTCTCCTAAGAGGAGATTTTGAGACAGCTCCAAACAGCAAGATTCCCATGTGGAGACAAGATTTGTTCTAACTGGTGCCTATGGAAACCCCCATATGCTTGTATAGGAAACCTGGTATTTGAGGAGAGATACCTGGAAACCAGAGCAATGGATCCGATTAGGGCCTCGGTGCCTGTCCTGTTCAATCTTCTTCTCTGGCGACATCTGTCTATGGTTTGACTGGAGGTATTTACTCAGCTGGTGTCAGACTTCCCCTTTTTGTCCGGGCGGCCTACACTATTGAGATGGCCGCGGGGACTTTGTAGGTTTCTCCTAATTTGTACGATTGTGGACAATGGAATGGGCAGAACTCCATGGAGTGGGTAGGCACAGACCTGTTGTGTGGCTCCAGGGGCCCCAGCCTGGAGGGTGTGTGCGCCAGGACTGTGGGGTCAGATGTCCGAAAACACAAACTCAGCTTAGGATTGGGGACGTAGGTGTGGCAGGCCCGATCTACAGACCGTGAGGAGAACTCTTTGGGATATGAAGAAACGGCGAGTGTGGGGCACTTGCTCAGGCTTTTGTCTCCGGATTTAATGCAAACAATGGCCATGGAATGTTGGGAAGGACTCACGGGCCATGGACGAGTGTTCCTCTCTGAGGATTTGGCCCGATCCCAGTTGTTTTGGGTCAATATATGAGATGGGAGGAGTCCTTTCAGTTTTGTTACCTCAGGTGTCCACCAGAAGAGGGATTCCAGAGTAGAGACCTGGGGACAGGCAACTTGACAACCAGAAATATGGTTAAAAATTGGAACCTAGGTGCTTGGCAAGCCCAATATGCCTTCTAATGGTCCTGCCAATGAGAGACCTTTCTTGAGGACAGAATTCACGTTGAGGGTCACAATGTGTGTTTATGCCCTCGTGGTGTGCCAGCATGGGCAAGAACTCATGGTGCACACTGCTTTCTCCTACACTGAACGTTGGATCACATTGCAACCACATGTATTCTTGCCATGGGGAAGTAGTAGTTCTGATGTCTGCATCTCATTCACCCCTGAGCAGTGACTGGAAATGAGATCTAGGTTCTGAAGCCCGAAAAACGAGGTTGGGAAGAGATGATGAACTAAGGCCATGGTACGTCCAACGTGCTCAGTGTGCCATCAGCTTGCTGGCGGTGGGTCTTAAGGTCTAGGCTCAGTCTGTGTCAGAAAGGACATTAGTGCCCAGGGCAGCGTGTATAAGTGGGATACAGTCAAGTGGCGTGCTGGTTGATCCTCATTTGGGGTTTCTGGGTAGCCCAAGAGGGCAATGTTTTTCTTCTGGAGGTCAGGCAGGGTGATGCATTGTAGTTCTGGAATTGCCAACCTGGAGAGCTTGTGTGCAAGGAGTGTGAGGACAGAAATCTGAGAACACAAGCTAGGCTTAGGTTTCTGGGTGAGCGCACGGCAGGCACACTCTGGAGAGCAGAATCGAGATCTCGTGATTCTGAAGTCAGGGCAGGGTCAGTCAATCGCTCAGGTTAGAGTTTCTGTCCCTGATGGACCATTCATGATGGTGGGAGGAGGAATCACGAGGCCATGGAGGTTTTCCTACAATGGGAGTTTTGAGATGCGCCAAACTACAACAAATATTCTGCGGGATCATTGAGACCTGTGGGTTGGCTTCAGGAATTCCCATGCGGAATGATTGTGTGGAGGGTTCTAAGGATGGATGGTGAGACAGCCCGCCTGTCATTCCAATGGTCTCCTAGCTACAGACAGTTTAGATCTCTTCAATCTGGGGGAGCAACCGAGGGGGTGAGTTGAAATGGCCTCTCCTGCGGATGGGTCCTAATGTGTGTTTGTGTCCATGGACAAACTGGAATGAGGTGGTGAAACTGAGGCCCTGAAGGTTTCTCCTAACCAGTGGCTTTGACATAGCTCTAATGCACAAGTTTCCCATGTGGAGACGAGATTTGTTCTGATGGGTGCCTCAAGAAATAGCCATATGCTGGTATTGGAACCCAGGCCTCTGAGGAGAGATGCCTGCAAAACAAAGCAAGGAATCCGATTAGGGCTTAGGGGACAGTTTGTTCCAATTTATCTCTGGGGACATCGTCTACGGGTCTGAGGGCAGCAGGTGCTCAGATGGGCTCAGACTGCCCCTGTTTGTCCTGGGCAGCCACCACTACTGGGATGGCCTTGGGTAATTTGGAGGTTTGTCCTACTTTTAGGGTTGTGGCCGAAGGAATGGGCAGAATTCCCTTGGAGAGGGCTGGTACAGGCCTCATGCTTGGCATCAGGGGCCTGAGCCAGTAGGGTGTGTGGGCCAGGGCTGTGGGGACAGTTGTCTGAGAACACAAACTCGGCTTAGGTTTCGGGTTGTAGGTATGGCAGACTGAATCGAAAGACCGTGAGAACTCTTTGGGATATGAACAAAGGGCGAGAGTGAGGCGCTTGCTCAGGCTTCTGTCTCTGGATTTTGTGTCACCGATGGCTGTGGAATGTCCAGGGGACCTCTTGGGCAATGGATGAGTCTTCCTCTCTGGGGATTGGACCCTATCCCAAGGGACTGGGGTCATTCTGTGGGATGGGAGGAGTTTCTATTGTTTCTTTACGTCAGGTGTCCCACCAAAAGAGGGATTGCAGAACAGAGCCCTGGGGAAGGGCTACTGGACAACAAGAAATCTGGTTAAATTTGGGGCCTAGGTCCATGGCAAATGCCTTATGACCTCTAATGTTCCAGGCACTGAGAGTACTTACTAAGGACAGGACTCACTCTAGGGTCACAATGCGTGTTTATGCCCTCGCAGCACTCAAGCATGGGCGGGGCCTCATGGTGGACGCAGGTTTCTCCTACACTGAACGCTGGACAACATGCCAACAACAAGGTTCCTTGCCATAGGGAAGGAGCAGTTCTGATTTCTGCATCACCTTCACCCCTTGAAGGGCTTTGGAGGTAAGGTCTAAGTTTTGAAGCCTGAACAGCTCTGTTGGGAAGAGATGACAAGCAAAGGCCATGGCATGTCCGATGTACCCAGTGTGCGGTCAGCTGGATGGGAGTTGGTCAGGAGGTCTGGGCACAGGCTGTGTCAGACAGTATATTATGCCCAGGTTAGAATATATAATTTGGGTACAGTAGAGTGCCGTGTAGGTCTATCCTCATTAGGGGTGTCTGGGAAGCTCCACTGGGCAACATTTTTCTTCTGGAGGGCAGGCAGAGTGCTTCATTGCGGGTCTGGAATTGCCAAACTTGAGGGTTTGGGGGCCAGGAGTGTGAGGATGGAAGCCTGAGAACACAAGCTAAACTTAGGTTTCAGGGCGAGGGCTTGGCAGGCACAATCTGCAGAGCTGAATTGAGATCTTGTGCATCTGAAGTCAGGGCGAGCATCAGACGTTGGCTCAGTTTGGAGTTCCTGCCCATGATTTCCCTTTTGAAGGGGGGCGGGCGTCACAAAGCCATCGACGTTTTCCCACGTTGGGAGTTGTGAGATACGCCAAAATGCAAGGATTTCTTATGCAGGACATTTGAGACCTGTTGGATGGCTCCAGGATGCCCCATATGGAATGACGCCACAGCAGGGTTCTAAGGATGGATTCTAAGGGTTTTAACGCAGGCCTGGGCAGTCTGCCTTGCATTCCAGTTGTCTCCTAGTGACAAGACAGGTTAGATCTGCTGGCTCTGGGGGAACAACCAAGGGGGCTGAGTTGAAATGGACTCTCCCACAGATGGGTCTTAATGTGGGTTTGTGTCCATGGAGAACTTTGAATGGATCGGTGGCACCGGGGACCTGAAAGATTCTCCTAAGCGGAGATTATGAGACAGCTCCAACGAGCAAGATTTCCATGTGGAGACAAGATTTGTTCTAACTGGTGCCTCAGGAAACCCGCATATGCTGGTATAGGAAACCAGGCCTTTGAGGAGAGATACCTGGAAACCAGAGCAATGGATCCGATTAGGGCCTCGGTGCCTGTCCTGTTCAATCTTCTTCTCTGGCGACATCTGTCTATGGTTTGACTGGAGGTATTTACTCAGCTGGTGTCAGACTTCCCCTGTTTGTCCGGGCGGTCTACACTATTGAGATGGCCGCGGGGACTTTGGAGTTTTCTCCTAATTTGTACGATTGTGGATAATGGAATGGGCAGAACTCCGTGGAGTGGGTAGGCACAGACCTGATGTGTGGCTCCAGGGGCCCCAGCCTGGAGGGTGTGTGCGCCAGGACTGTGGGGTCAGATGTCCGAAAACACAAACTCAGCTTAGGATTGGGGACGTAGGTATGGCAGGCCCGATCTACAGACCGTGAGGAGAACTCTTTGGGATATGAAGAAACGGCCAGTGTGAAGCACTTTCTCAGGCTTTTGTCTCCGGATTTAATGCAAACAATGGCCATGGAATGTTGGGAAGGCGTCACGGGCCATGGACATGTGTTCCTCTCTGAGGATTTGGCCCGATCCCAGTTGTTTTGGGTCAGTCTGTGGGATGGGAGGAGTCCTTTCAGTTTTGTTCCCTCAGGTGTCCAGCAGAAGAGGGATTCCAGAGTAGAGAACTGGGGACGGGCGACTTGACAACCAGAAATCTGGTTAAAAATTGGAACCTCGGGACGTCTGGGTGGCTCAGTTGGTTGGACGACTGCCTTCGGCTCAGGGCGTGATCCGGGAGTCCCGGGATCGAGTCCCGCATCAGGCTCCCAGCTCCATGGGGAGTCTGCTTCGCTCTCTGACCATCTCCTCGCTCGTGCTCTCTCTCACTGTCTCTCTCTCTCAAATAAATAAATAAAAAATCTTTAAAAAAAATTGGAACCTAGGTGCATGGCAAGCCCAATATGCCTTCTAATGGTCCTGCCAATGAGAGGCCTTTCTTGAGGACAGAATTCACGTTGAGGGTCACAATGTGTGTTTATGCCCTCGTGGTGTGCCAGCTTGGGCAAGGACTCATGGTGCACACTGCTTTCTCCTACACTGAACGTTGGACCACATTGCAACCACATGTATTCTTGCCAATGGGAAGTAGTAGTTCTGATGTCTGCATCTCATTCACCCCTGAGCAGTGACTGGAGATGAGATCTAGGTTCTGAAGCCTGAAAAACGAGGTTGGGAATAGATGATGACCTAAGGCCATGGTGCGTCCAATGTGCTCAGTGTGCCACCAGCTTCCTGGCGGTGGGTCTTAAGGTCTAGGCTCAGTCTGTGTCAGAAAGGGCATTAGTGCCCAGGGCAGCGTGTATAAGTGGGATACAGTCAAGTGGCGTGCTGGTTGATCCTCATTTGGGGTTTCTGGGTAGCCCAAGAGGGCAATGTTTTTCTTCTGGAGGTCAGGCAGGGTGATGCATTGTAGTTCTGGAATTGCCAACCTGGAGGGCTTGTGTGCAAGGAGTGTGAGGACGAAATCTGAGAACACAAGCTAGGCTTAGGTTTCTGGGTGAGCGCACGGCAGGCACACTCTGGAGAGCAGAATCGAGATCTCGTGCATCTGAAGTCAGGGCAGGGTCAGACAATCGCTCAAATTAGAGTTTCTGTCCCTGATGGACCATTCATGATGGTGCGGGGACGAATCACGAGGCCATGGAGGTTTTCCTACAATGGGAGTTTTGAGATGCGCCAAACTACAACGAATCTTCTGCGTGATCATTGAGACCTGTGGGTTGGTTCCAGGAATCCCCATGCGGAATGATTGTGTGGAGGGTTCTAAGGATGGATGGCGAGGCAGCCCGCCTGTCATTCCAATGGTCTCCTAGCTCCAAGACAGTTTAGATCTCTTCGATCTGGGGGAGCAACCGAGGGGGTGAGTTGAAATGGACTCTCATGCGGATGGGTTCTAAAGTGTGTTTGTGCCCATGGACACCTTGGAATGAGGTGGTAGAACCGAGGCCCTGAAGGTTTCTCCTAACCAGTGGCTTTGACATAGCTCTAATGCACAAGTTTCCCATGTGGAGACGAGATTTGTTCTGATGGGTGCCTCAAGAAATAGCCATATGCTGGTATTGGAACCCAGGCCTCTGAGGAGAGATGCCTGCAAACCAAAGCAATGGATCCGATTAGGGCCTAGGGGCCAGTTCATTCCAATTTATCTCTGGGGACATCTGTCTCCGGGTCTGAGGGCAGGCAGGTGCTCAGATGCGCTCAGACTGCCCCTGTTTGTCCTGGGAAGCCACCACTACTGGGATGGCCTTGGGGAATTTGGAGTTTTGTCCTACTTTTAGGGTTGTGGCCAATGGAATGGACAGAATTCCCTTTGAGAGGGCAGGTACAGGCCTCATGTTTGGCTCCAGGGGACTGAGCGTGTAGGGTGTGTGGGCCAGGGCTGTGGGGACAGTTGCCTGAGAACACAAACTCGGCTTAGGTTTCGGGTTGTAGGTATGGCAGGCCGAATCTACAGACTGTTTGAACTCTTTGGGATATGAGCAAAGGGCGAGAGTGACGCGCTTGCTCAGGCTTTTGTCTCTGGATTTTGTGTCACCAATGGCTGTGGAATGTCCAGGGGACCTCATGGGCAATGGATGAGTCTTCCTTTCTGGGGATTGAACCTGATACCAAGAGAATCGAGTCATTCTCTGGGATGTGAGGAGTCTGTTTTGTTTTTTTACCTCAGGTGTCCCACCAAAAGAGGATTTGCAGAACAGAGCCCTGGGGAAGGGCGACTCGACAACCAGAAATCTGGTTATATTTGGGGCCTAGGTCCATGGCGAACCCATTATGACGTCTAATGGTCCAGCCACTGAGAGGACTTACTAGAGGACAGGACTCACGCTAGGGTCACAATACGTGTTTATGCCCTCGTAGCACTCAAACATGGGCGGGGCCTCATGGTGGACGCAGGTTTCTCCTACACTGAACGCTGGACAACATGCCAACCACAAGGTGTCTTGCCATAAGGAAGGAGCAGTTCTGATTTCTGCATCACCTTCACCCCGTGACAAGCTTTGGAGTTCAGGTCTAAGTTTTGAAGCCTGAACAGCTCGGTTGGGAAGAGATGACAAGCCAAGCCCATGGCGGGTCCGATGTACCCAGTGTGCGGTCAGCTAGATGGGTGTTGGTCAGGAGGTCTGGGCACAGGTTGTGTCATAGAGTGTATTAGTGCCCAGGTTAGAATATATAATCTGGGTACAGTAGAGTGCCGTGTAGGTCTATCCTCATTAGGGGTGTCTGGGAAGTTCCACTGGGCAACATTTTTCTTCTGGAGGGCATGCAGAGTGCTTCATTGTGGGTCTGGAATTGCTTGAGGGTTTGGGGTCTAGGAGTGTGAGGATGGAAGTCTGAGAACACAAGCTAAACTTAGGTTTCAGGGCGTGGGCAAGTCAGGCACACTCTGCAGAGCTGAATAGAGATCTTGTGCATCTGAAGTCAGGGCGAGCAGCAGACGTTGGCTCTTTTATAGTTCCTGTCCATAATTTCCCCTTATTGAAGGGGGCGGGCGTCACAAAGCCATCGACGTTTTACTACGTTGGTAGTTGTGAGATACGCCAAAATGCAAGGATTCCTTATGCAGGACACTTGAGACCTGTTGGATGGCTCCAGGATGCCCCATATGGAATGACGCCACAGCAGGGTTCTAAGGATGGATTCTAAGGGTTCTAAGTCGGACCTGGGCAGTCCGCCTTGCATTCCAGTTGTATCCTAGCGAAAAGACAGGTTCGATCTGCTGGCTCTGGGGAAACAACAAAGGGGGCTGAGTTGGAATGGACTCTCCCGCAGATGGGTCTTAATGTGGGTTTGTGTCCATGGAGAACTTGGAATGGAGCGGTGGCACTGGGGACCGGAAAGAGTCTCCTAAACGGATTTTTTGAGACATCTCCAAAGAGCAAGATTCCCATGTGGAGACAAGATTTGTTCTAACTGGAGCCTCAGGAAACCCCAATATTCTAGTATTGGAAACCAGTACTTTGAGGAGAGATACCTGGAAACCAGAGCAATGGATCCGATTAGGGCCTCGGTGCCTGTCCTGTTCAATCTAACCTGTTCTCTTGGCTACAAGACAGTTTAGAACTCCTGGATCTGGGGAGCAACCGAGGGGGTGAGTTGAAATTGACAAATCTTGTCTCCACATGGGACTCTTGCTCTTTGGAGCTGTCTCAAAATCTCCGGTTAGTAGACTCTTTCAGGTCCCCGGTGGCACCGCACCATTCCAAGTACACCATGGACACAGACCCACATAAAGACCCATCTGCGGGAGAGTCCATTTCAACTCAGCCCCCTTTGTTGTTCCCCCAGAGCCCGCAGATCGAACCTGTCTTGTCGCTAGGAGTCAACTGGAATGACAGGCGGGCTGACCCGCCATCATCCTTAGAACCCTCCTCAGAATCATTCCGCATGGGAATTCCTGGAGCCAACCCACAGGTCTCAACGGTCACGCAGAAGAATCGTTGCGGTTTGTAGCATCTCACAACTCCCATTGTAGGAAAACTTCCATTGCCTCGTGATTCCTCCCCCGCCATCATGAAGGGTCCATCAGGGACGGAAAATCCAACCTGAGCGATTGTCTGATCCTTTCCCTGACTTCAGATGCACGAGATCTCGATTCTGCTCTCCAGAGTGTGCCTGCCGTGCCCTCACCCAGAAACCTAAGCCTAGCTTGTGTTCTCAGATATCCGTCCTCACACTCCTGGCCCACAAGCCCTCCGGGATGGCAATTCCAGAACAACAAAGCAGCACCCTGCCTGCCCTCCAGAAGAAAAACAGTGCCATCTGGGGCTACCCAGAAACCCCAAATGAGGGTCAAACAGCACGCCACTAGACTCTATCCGATTATACAGGCTGTCCTGGGCACTAATGCCCTTTCTGACACAGACTGAGCCTAGATCCCCCTAACCACAGCCAGCCAGCTAGTGGCACACTGAGAACAGTGGACACACCATGGCCTTAGGTCATCATCTCTTCCCAACCTCGATTTTCAGGCTTCAGAACCTAGATCTCATCTCCAGTCACTGCTCAGGGCTGAATGAGATGCATAAATCAGAACTACTACTTCCCCATGGCAAGAATACATGTGGTTGCAATGTGGTCCAACGTTCAGTGTAGGAGAAAGCAGTGTGCACCATGAGTCCCTGCCCATGCTTGCACACCACGAGGGCCTAAACACACATTGTGACCCTCAACGTGAATTCTGTCCTCACGAAAGGCCTCTCATTGGCTGGACCATTCGAAGGCGTATTGGGCTTGCCATGCCCCTAGGTTCCAATTTTTAACCAGATTTCTGGTTGTCCAGTCGCCTTTCCCCAAAGCTCTGCTCTGGAGTCCCTCTTCTGCTGGACACCTGAGGTAACAAAAGTGAAAGGACTCCTCCCATCCCACAGACCCAAAACAACTGGGATCGGGCCAAATCCTCAGAGAGGAACACTTGTCCATGGCCCTGAGACCTCCCCAACATTCCGTGGCCATCGTTGACACTAAATACAGAGACAAAAGCATGAGCAAGTGCCTCACACTCGCCGTTTCTTTATATCCCAAAGAGTTCTCCTCACGGTCTATAATTCGGGCCTACCATACCTACGTCCCCAATTCTAAGCTGAGTTTGTGTTTTCGGACATCTGTCCCCACAGTCCTGGTCGACAACCCTCCAGGCTGGGGCCCCTTGAGCCACACATCAGGTCTGTACCTATGCACTCCACGGGAAATCTGCCCATTCCATTGTCCACAATCGTACAAATTAGGAGAGACCTCCAAAGTCCCCGCGGCCATCTCAATAGTGTAGGCTGCCCGGACAAAGAGGGGAGGTCTGACACCAGCTGAGTAACTACCTCCAGTTATACCATAGACAGATGTCGCCAGAGAAGAAGATTGAACAGGACAGGCACCGAGGCCCTAATCGGATCCATTGCTCTGGTTTCCAGGTATCTCTCCTCAATTTCCTGGTTTCAAATACCAGCCTAAGGGGGTTTCCTGAGGCACCAGTTAGAACAAATCTTGTCTCCACATGGGAATCTTGCTCTTTGGAGCTGTCTCAAAATCTCCAGTTAGGAGACTGTTTCAGGTCCCCGGTGCCACCGCTCCATTCCAAGTACTCCATGGACACAAACCCACATTAAGACCCATCTGCGGGAGAGTCCATTTCAACTCAGCCCCCTTGGTTGTTCCCCCAGAGCCAGCAGATTGAACCTGTCTTGTCGCTAGGAGACAACTGGAATGCAAGGCGGACTGCCCAGGTCCGACTTAGAACCCTTAGAATCCATCCTTAAAACCCTGCTGTGGCATCATTCCATATGGGGCATCCTGGAGCTATCCAACAGGTCTCAAACGTCCTGCATAAGTAATTCTTGCATTTTGGAGATTCTCACAACTCCCAACATGGGAAAACGTCGATGGCATTGTGGCGCCCGCCCCCTTCATGAAGGGGAATCAGGGACAGGAACTCCAAACTGAGCCAACGTCTGCTGCTCGCCCTGACTTCAGATGCACAAGATCTCAATTCAGCTCTGCAGAGTGTGCCTGCCTTGCCCTCGCCCTGAAACCTAAGTTTAGCTTGTGTTCTCAGACTTCCATCCTCACACTCCTGGCCCCCAAACCCTCAAGTTTGGCAATTCCAGACTCACAAGGAAGCACTCTGCCTGCCCTACAGAAGAAAAATGTTGCCCAGTGGAGCTTCCCAGACACCCCTAATGATTATAGACCTACACGGCACTCTACTGTACCCAGATTATATATTCTAACCTGGGCACTAATACACTGTCTGGCGCATCCTGTGCCCAGACCTCCTGATCAACACCCATCCAGCTGACCGCACACTGGGTACATCGGACCCGCCATGGCCTTTGCTTGCCATCTCTTCCCAACCTAGCTTTTCAGGCTTCAAAACGTAGACCTTACCTCTAAAGCCTGTCAAGGGGTGAAGGTGATGCAGAAATCAGAACTGCTCCTTCCTTATGGCAAGACACCTTGTGGTTGGCATGTTGTCCAGAGTTCAGCGTAGGAGAAACCTGCGTCCTCCATGAGCCCCCGCGCATGCATGAGTACTGGGAGGGCTTAAATACGCATTGTGACCCTAGCGTGAGTCCTGTCCTCTAGTAAGTCCTCTCAGTGGCTGGACCATTAGACGTCATAATGTGTTCGCCATGGACCTAGGCCCCAAATATAACCAGATTTCTGGTTGTCCATTCGCCCTTCCCCAGCGCTCTGTTCTCCAATCCCTCTTTTGGTGGAACACCTTAGGTAAAAAAAAAAAAAAAAAAAAAAAAAAAAAAACAGGCTCCTCCCATTCCACAAAATGACCACAGTCTTTTGGGATTGTGTCCAATCCCCAGAGAGGAAGACTCATCCATTACCTAGAGGTCCCTTGGACATTCCAAAGCCATCGGTGACACAAAATCCAGAGACAAAAGCCTGAGCAAGCGCCTCACTCTCGCCCTTTGTTCACATCCCAAGAGTTCTCACGGTCTGTAGATTCGGCCTGCCATACCTACAATCTGAACCCTAACCCGAGTTTTTGTTCTCAGACAACTGTCCCCACAGCCCTGGCCCACACACCCTACAGGCTCAGGCCCCTGGAGCCAAACATGAGGCCTGCACCTGCCCTCTCCAAGGGAATTCTTCCCATTCCATCGGCCACATCCCTAAAAGTAGGACAAACCTCCAAACTCCCCAAGGCCATCCCAGTAGTGGTGGCTGCCCAGGACAAACAGGGGCAGTCTGAGCCCGTCTGAGCACCTGCCTGCACTCAGAACCGTAGACAGATGTCCCCAGAGGTAAATTGGAACGAACTGGCCCCTAGGCCCTAATCAGATCCATTGCATTGGATTGCAGGCATCTCTCTTGAGGCCTGGGTTCCAATACCAGGATATGGCTATTTCTTGAGGCAACCATCAAAACAAATCTCGTCTCCACATGGGAAACTTGTGCATTGGAGCTGTTTCAAAGCCTCTGGTTAGGAGAAACCTTCAGGGCCTCGGTTCCACCGCCTCATTCCAAGGTGTCCATGGACACAAACACACATTAGGACCCATCCGCAGGAGAAGCCATTTCAACTCACCACCTCGGTTGCTCCCCCAGATCCAGGAGATCTAAACTGTCTTGTAGCTTGGAGACCATTGGAATGACAGGCGGGCTGCCCCGCCATCCATCCTTAGAGCCATCCTCAGAATCATTTCGCATGGGAATTGCTGGAGCCAACTCACAGGTCTCAATGGTCCCGCAGAAGAATCATTGTAGTTTGGAGCATCTCACAACTCCCATTGTAGGAAAACCTCCATGGCCTCGTGATTCCTCCCCCCACCATCATGAAGGGTCCATCAGGGACGGAAATTCCAAATTAAGTGATTGTCTGATCCTTGCCCTGACTTTAGATGCACGAGATCTCGATTCTGCTCTCCAGAGTGTGCCTGCCGTGCCCTCACCAAGGAACGTAAGCCTAGCTGGTGTTCTCAGATTTCCTTCCTCACACTCCTGGCCCACAAGCCCTCCAGGTGGGCAAATCCAGAACTACAATGCAGCACCCTGCCTGACCTCCAGTAGAAAAACATTGCCCTCTTGGGCTACCCAGAAACCCCAAATGAGGATCAACCAGCACGCCACTTGACGGTAACCCACTTATACAGGCTGCCCTGGGCACTAATGCCCTTTCTGAAACAGACTGAGCCTAGATTACCCGACCCACAGCCAGCCAGCTGGTGGCACACTGAGCACATCGGACGCACCATGGCCTTAGGTTATCATCTCTTCCCAACCTCGATTTTCAGGCTTCAGAACCTAGATCTCATCTCCAGTCACTGCTCAGGGGTGAATGAGATGCAGAAATTGGAACTACTACTTACCCAAGGCAAGAATACATGTGGTTGCCATGTGGTCCAACGTTCAGTGTAGGAGAAAGCAGTGTGCACCATGAGTCCCTGCCCATGCTTGCACACCACGAGGGCCTAATCACACTTTGTGACCCAAACGTGAATTCTGTCCTCAAGAAAGGCCTCTCATTGGCTGGACCATTAGAAGGCGTATTGGGCTTGCCATACCCCTAGGTTCCAATTTTTAACCAGATTTCTGGTTGTCCAGTCGCCCTTCCCCAGGGCTCTGCTCTGGAATCCCTCTTCTGGTGGACACCTGAGGTAACAAAACTGAAAGGACTCCTCCCATCCCACAGATTGACCCAAAACAACTGGGATCGGGCCAAATCCTCAGAGAGGAAGACTCGTCCATGGCCCGTGAGTTCTCCCCAACATTCCACGGCCATCGTTGACACTAAATCCAGAGACAAAAGCCTGAGCAAGGGCCTCACACTCGCCGTTTCTTCATATCCCAAAGAGTTCTCCTCACGGTCTGTAGATCGGGCATGCCATACCTACGTCCCCAATCCTAAGCTGAGTTTGTGTTTTCGGATATCTGTCCCTACAGTCCTGGCCCACATACACTCCAGGCTGGGGCCCCTGGAGCCACACATCAGGTCTGTGCCTACCCACTCCACGGGAATTCTGCCCTTTCAGTTGTCCACAATCGTACAAATTAGGAGAAACCTCCAAAGTTCCCACGGCCATCTCAATAGTGTAGGCCACGCGGACAAAGAGGGGAGGTCTGACACCAGCTGAGTAACTACCTCCAGTCATACCATAGACAGATGTCGCCAGAGAAGAAGATTGAACAGGACAGGCACCGAGGCCCTAATCGGATCCATTGCTCTGGTTTCCAGGTATCTCTCCTCAAAGGCCTGGTTTCCAATACCAGCATATGGGGGTTTCCTTAGGCACCAGTTAGAACAAAATTTGTCTCCACATGGGAATCTTGCTCTTTGGAGCTGTCTCAAAATCTCTGGTTAGGAGACTCTTTCAGGTCCCTGGTGCCACCTCTCCATTCCAAGTTCTCCATGGACACAAACCCACATTAAGACCCATCTGCGGGAGAGTCCATTTCAACTCAGCCCCCTTGGTTGTTCCCCCAGAGCCAGCAGACCGAACCTGTCTTGTCGCTAGGAGACAACTGGAATGCAAGGCGGACTGCCCAGGCCCGCCTTAGAACCCTTAGAATCCATCCTTAGAACCCTGCTCTGGCGTCATTCCATATGGGGCATCCTGGAGCCATCCATCAGGTCTCAAATGTCCTGCATAAGGAATCCTTGCATTTTGGCGTATCTCACAACTCCCAACATGGGAAAACGTCGATGGCTTTGTGGCGTCCACCATCCTTCATGAAGGGCAAATCATGGACAGGAACTCCAAACTGAGCCAACGTCTGATGCTCGCCCTGACTTCAGATGCACAAGATCTCAATTCAGCTCTGCAGAGTGTGCCTGCCTTGCCCTCGCCCTGAAACCTAAGTTTAGCTTGTGTTCTCAGACTTCCATCATCACACTCCTGGCCCCCAAACCCTCAAGTTTGGTAATTCCAGACCCACAATGAAGCACTCTGCCTGCCCTCCAGGAGAAAAATGTAGCCCTCTGGAGCTTCCCAGACACCCCTAAGGAGGATAGATCTACACGGCACTCTATTGTACCCAGATTATATATTCTTACCTGGGCACTAATACACTGACTGGCACAGCTTGTGCCCAGACCTCCTGACTAACACCCATCCAGCTGACCGCACACTGGGTACATCGGACCAGCCATGGCCTTTGCTTCTCATCTCTTCCCAACCTAGCTTTTCAGGCTTCAAATCGTAGACCATACCTCCAAAGCCTGTCAAGGGGTGAAGGTGATGCGGAAATCAGAACTGCTCCTTCCTTATGGCAAGAAACCTTGTGGTTGGCATATTGTCCAGCGTTCAGTGTAGGAGAAACCTGAGTCCACCATGAGGCCCCGCCCACGCTTGAGTGCTACGAGGGCATAAACACGCATTGTACCCTAGCGTGAGTCCTGTCCTCTAGTAAGTCCTCTCAGTGGCTGGACCATTAGACGTCATAATGGGTTCGCCATGGACCTAGGCCCCAAATTTAACCAGATTTCTTGTTGTCGAGTCGCCCTTCCCCAGGTCTCTGTTCTCCAATCCTTCTTTTGGTGGGACACCTTAGGTAAAAAAAAAAAAAAAAAAAAAAAAAAAAAAACAGACTCCTCCCATCCCACAAAATGACCCTAGTCTCTTTAGATCGGGTCCAATCACCGGAGTGGAAGACTCATCCATTGCCCAATAGGTTCCCTGGACATTCCACAGCCATCGGTGACACAAAATCCAGAGACAAAAGCATGAGCAAGCACCTCACTCTATCCTTTGTTCATATCCCAAAGAGTTCTCACGGTCTGTCGATTTGGTATGCCATACCTTCAATCCGAAACCTAACCCGAGTTTGTGTTCTCAGACAACTGTCGCAACAGCCCTGGCCTACACACCCTACAGGCTCTGGCCCCTAGAGCAAAACAGGAGGACTCTACCTGCCCTCCCCAAGGGAATTCTGCCCATTCCATTGGCCACAACACTAAAAGTAGGACAAACCTCCAAATTCACAAGGCCATCCCAGTAGTGGTGACTGCCCAGGACAAACAGGGGCAGTCTGAGCCCATCTGAGCACCTGCCTGCACTCAGACCCGTACACAGATGTCCCCAGAGGTAAATTGGAATAAACTGGCCCCTAGTCCCTAATCGGATCCATTGCATTGGTTTGCAGGCATCTCTCCTCAGAGGCCTGGGTTCCAATATCAGGATATGGCTATTTCTTGAGGCAACCATCAGAACAAATCTCGTCTCCACATGGGAAACTTGTGCATTGGAGCTGTGTCAAAGCCTCTGGTTAGGAGAAGCCTTCAGGGCCTCGGTTCTACCACCTCATTCCAAGGTGTCCATGGACACAAACACACCTTAGAACCCATCCGCAGGGGAGTCCATTTCAACTCACCCCCTCGGTTGCTCCCCCAGATCCAGGAGATCTAAACTGTCTTGTAACTAGGAGAGCATTGGAATGACAGGCGGGCTGCCCCGCCATCCATCCTTAGAGCCCTCCTCAGAATCATTCCGCATGGGAATTCCTGGAGCCGACTCACAGGTCTCAATGGTCCCGCAGAAGAATCGTTGCGGTTTGGAGCATCTCACAACTCCCATTTTAGGAAAACCTCCATGGCCTCGTGATTCCTCCCCTCGCCATCATGAAGGGTCCATCAGGGACAGAAACTCCAACCTGAGCGATTGTCTGATCCTTGCCCTGACTTCAGATGCACGAGACTTCGATTCTGCTCTCCAGAGTGTGCCTGCCGTGCTTTCACCCAGAAACCTAAGCCTAGCTGGTGTTCTCAGAGTTCCGCCCTCACACTCCTGGTCCACATGCTCACCAGTTTGGCAAATGCAGAACTACAATGCAGTACCCTGCCTGCCCTCCAGAAGAAAAATATTGCCCTCTGGGGCTACCCAGAAACCCCAAATGAGGATCAACCAGCACACCACTTGACGGTAACCCACTTATACAGGCTGCCCTGGGCACTAATGCCCTTTCTGAAACAGACTGAGCCTAGACCTCCTGACCCACAGCCAGCCAGCTAGTGGCACACTGCGCACATCGGACGCACAATGGCCTTAGGTCATCATCTTTTCCCAACCTCGATTTTCAGGCTTCAGAACCTAGATCTCATCTCCAGTCACTGCTCAGGGGTGAATGAGATGCAGAAATCAGAACTACTACTTCCCCATGGAAAGAATACATGTGGTTGCAATGTGGTCCAACGTTCAGTGTAGGAGAAAGCAGTGTGCACCATGAGTCCCTGCCCATGCTTGCACACCACGAGGGCCTACACACATTGTGACTCTCAACGTGAATTCTGTCCTCAAGAAAGGCCTCTCATTGGCTGGACCATTCGAAGGCGTATTGGGCTTGCCATGCCCCTAGGTTCCAATTTTTAACCAGATTTCTGGATGTCCAGTCGCCCTTCCCCTGAGCTCTGCTCTGGAATCCCTCTTCTGTGGACACCTGAGGTAACAAAACTGAAAGGACTCCTCCCATCTCACAGATTGACCCAAAACTCCTGGCATCGTGCCAAATCCTCAGAGAGGAAGACTCGTCCATAGCCCGTGAGGCCTCCCCAACATTCCACGGCCATCGTTGACCATAAATCCAGAGACAAGAGCCTGAGCAAGGGCCTCACACTCGCCGTTTATTCATATCCCAAAGAGTTCTCCTCACGGTCTGTAGATAGGGCCTGCCATACCTACGTCCCCAATCCTAAGCTGAGTTTGTGTTTTCGGACATCTGTCCCCACAGTCCTGGCCCACACACCTTCCAGGCTGGGGCCTCTGTAGCCACACATCAGGTCTGTGCCTACCCACTCCACAGGAATTCTGCCCATTCCATTGTCCACAATCGTACAAATTAGGAGAAACCTCCAAAGTTCCCGCGGCCATCTCAATAGTGTAGGCCGCGCGGACAAAGAGGGGAGGTCTGACACCAGCTGAGTAACTACCTCCAGTCATACCATAGACAGATGTCGCCAGTGAAGAAGATTGAACAGGACAGGCACCGAGGCCCTTATCGGATCCATTGCTCTGGTTTCCAGGTATCTCTCCTCAAAGGCCCGGTTTCCAATACCAGCCTATGGGGGTTTCCTGAGGCACCAGTTAGAACAAATCTTGTCTCCACATGGGAATCTTGCTCTTGTTAGCTGTCTCAAAATCTCCGGTTAGGAGACTCTTTCAGGTCCCCGGTGCCACCGTTCCTTTCCAAGTTCTCCATGGACACAAACTCATCTGCGGGAGAGTCCATTTCAACTCAGCCCCCTTGGTTGTTCCCCCAGAGCCAGCAGACCCAACCTGTCTTTACGCTAGGAGACAACTGGAATGCAAGGCGGACTGCCCAGGCCTGCCTGAGAACCCATAGAATCCATCCTTTGAACCCTGCTGTGGCGTCATTCCATATGGGGCATCCTGGAACCATCCAACAGGTCTCAAATGTCCTCCCTAAGGAATCCTTGCATTTTGGCAAACCTCACAACACCCAATGTGGGAAAACGTCGATGGCTTTGTGACGCCCGTCCGCCTTCATGAAGGGGAAATCATGGACAGGAACTCCAAACTGAGCCAACGTCTGATGCTCACCCTGACTTCAGATGCACAAGATCTCAATTCAGCTCTGCAGAGTGTGCCTGCCTTGCCCTCGCCCTGAAACCTAAGTTTAGCTTGTGTTCTCAGACTTCCATCATCACACTCCTGGCCCCCAAACCCTCAAGTTTGGCAATTCCAGACTCACAAGGAAGCACTCTGCCTGCCCTCCAGAAGGAAAATGTTGCCCAGTGGAGCTTCCCAGACACCCCTAATGAGGACAGACCTACACGGCACTCTACTCTACCCAGATTATATATTCTAACCTGGGCACTAATACACTGTCTGACACAGCCTGTGCCCAGACCTCCTGACTAACACCCATCCAGCTGACCGCACACTGGGTACATCGCAGACGCCATGGCCTTTGCTTGTCATCTTTTTCCAACCTAGCTTTTCAGGCTTCAAAACTTAGACCTTATCTCCAAAGCCTGTCAGGGGGTGAAGGTGATGCAGAAATCAGAACTGCTCCTTCCTTATGGCAAGAAACCTTGTGGTTGGCATGTTGTCCAGCGTTCAGTTTAGGAGATACCTGCGTCCACCATGAGGCCCCGCCCATGCTTGAGTGCTGTGAGGGCATAAACAGGCATTGTGACCCTAGAGTGAGTCCTGTCCTCTAGTAAGTCCTCTCAGTGTCTGGACCATTAGACGTCATATTGCGTTCGCCTTGGACCTAGGCCCCACATTTAACCAGATTTCTTGTTGTCCAGTCGCCCTTCCCCAGGGCTCTGTTCTGCAATCCCTCTTTTGGTGGGACACCTGAGGTAAAACAAAACAAAACAAAACAGACTCCTCCCATCCCACAGAATGACCCCAGTCTCTTGGGATCGAGTCCAATCCCCAGAGAAGAAGACTCATCTATTGCCCAATAGGTGCCCTGGACATTCCACAGCCATCGGTGACACAAAATCCAGAGACAAAAGCCTGAGCAAGCGCCTCACTCTCGCCCTTTGTTCATATCCCAAAGAGTTCTCACGTTCTGTTGATTCGGCCTGCCATATCTTCAACCGAAACCTAACCCGAGTTTGTGTTCTCAGACAACTGTACCCACAGCCCTGGCCCACACACCCTACAGGCTCAGGCAATGGAGCCCAACATGAGGCCTGTACCTGCCCTCTCCAAGGGAATTCTGCCCATTCCATCGGCCACAATTTTAAAAGTAGGACAAACCTCCAAATTACCCAAGGCCATCCCAGTAGTGGTGGCTGCCCAGGACAAACAGGGGCAGTCTGAGCCCATCTGAGCACCTGCCTGCACTCAGACCCGTAGACAGATGTCCCCAGAGGTAAATTGGAACGAACTGGCCCCTAAGCCCTAATCGGATCCATTACATGGTTTTGCAGGCATCTCTCCTCAGAGGCCTGGGTTCCAATACCAGCATATGGCTACTTCTTGAGGCACCCATCAGAATAAATCTCGTCTCCACATGGGAAACTTGTGCATTGGAGCTGTGTCAAAGGCTCTGGTTAGGAGAACCCTTCAGGGCCTCGGTTCCACCGCCTCATTCCAAGGTGTCCATGGACACAAACACACATTAGGACCCATCCGCAGGAGAGGCCATTTCTACTCACCCCCTCGGTTGCTCCCCCAGATCGAAGAGATCTAAACTGTCTTGTAACTAGGAGACCATTGGAATGACAGGCGGGCAGCCCCGCCATCCATCCTTAGAACCCTCCTCACAATCATTCCGCATGGGAATTCCTGGAGCCAATCCACAGGTCTCAATGGTCCCGCAGAAGAATCGTTGCAGTTTGGAGCATCTCACAACTCCCATTTTAGGAAAACCTCCATGGCCTCGTGATTCCTCCCCCCGCCATCATAAAGGATCCATCAGGGACAGAAACTCCAACCTGAGCGATTGTCTGATCCTTGCCCTGACTTCAGATGCACGAGATCTTGATTCTGCTCTCCAGAGTGTGCCTGCCGTGCCCTCACCCAGAAACCTAAGCCTAGCTTCTGTTCTCAGATTTCCGTCCTCACACTCCTGGCCCACAAGCCCTCCAGGTTGGCAATTCCAGAACTAAAATACAGCACCTTGCCTGCCCTCCAGAAGAAAAAACATTGCCCTCTGGGGCTACCCAGAATCCCCAAATGAGGATCAACCACCACGCCACTTGACTGTAACCCAATTATACAGGCTTCCCTGGGCACTAATGCCCTTTCTGTCACAGACTGAGCCTAGACCTCCTACCCACAGCCAGCCAGCTGGTTGCACTCGGAGCACCTGAGTAAGGGCGGATGTGAGATGTTTGCTCATGCTCGAGTTTGTGTCTATGATGACCAACAATTGGAGGGGTGGTGTCAAATGGCCATGGAGGATTTCCTAAGCTGAGGCTTCTTAGATGCTCCAAAGATGCAAGTTGGTGCAGCCTCTTTGGAGAACAGTGTGGAGATTCCTCAAGAAATTAAAAATAGAGCTTCCCTACGACCCTGCAATTGCACTCCTGGGTATTTACCCCAAAGATACAGATGTCGTGAAAAAAAGGGCCATCTGTACCCCAATGTTTATAGCAGCAATGGCCACAGTCGCCAAACTATGGAAAGAACCAAGATGCCCTTCAACGGATGAGTGGATAAGGAAGATGTGGTCCATATACACTATGGACTATTATGCCTCCATCAGAAAGGACGAATATCCAACTTTTGTAGCAACATGGACGGGACTGGAAGAGATTATGCTGAGTGAAATCAGTAAAGCAGAGAGAGTCAATTATCATATGGTTTCACTCATTTGTGGAGCATAACCAATAGCATGGAGGACAAGGGGCGTTAGAGAGAAGTAGGGAATTTGGGTAGATTGGAAGGGGAGGTGAACCATGAGAGACTATGGACTCTGAAAAACAGTATGAGGGGTTTGAAGTGGCGGGGGGTGGGAGGTTGGGGTACCAGGTGGTGGGTATTATAGAGGGCACAGCTTGCATGGAGCACTGGGTGTGGTGAAAAAATAATGAATACTGTTTTTCTGAAAATAAATAAATTGGGGAAAAAAAAGAAAAAAAGAAAAAAAAAGTAATGATGTACTGTATGGGGACTGACATAACACAATAATAAATAAATAAATAAATAAATAATTTTCTTAAACTCCAAAAAAAAAAAAAAGAGTAAGGTTTCCTTCTACTGGACAGGTGGAGACTGCTTTGTTTGCTAAACTCTCCTCCATGTGGAAAGTTTAGTAGCAGAGCTCTGCCTCATGGATGCCTGGAATGCACATCTTCATTGTCCATTGTAGCTGAGAAACATGGCAAGATCGCTCTGATGTTTCTAGGGCGAGTACCAAGGCATTGAGTTGAGAGGTAATCGCTTGCAGATGGGTCAAAATGCTGGTTTGTTACCAGGGAGATCTTAGAATGTCCTGGTGGCTAAGGGGCCGTGCAGGTTTCTCAAACCCTGAGGGTTTGACACAGGTCTAAGAGCACGGTTTCCTTATGGGTATAGGAGATGTTCTGTTGTGTGGCTCAAGGACCACATGTTGTATCACGTTGGTATTCTGGAACAGGCTTTTGAGGACAGAGGCCTGAAAACCTAATCTAGGGTTCCAATGAGGTCCTAGTGGCATGTCAGGTTCAATCTTCTGAATCAGGAAGATTGACTTGGGTGTTTGTCTGGATGTAGGTGATCAGGGTGTCTGAGACTGGGCATTTGCTTCCTGAGCCTCCAATATTGGGGTGGGCTCAGGGGCCTTGCAGGTTTCTTCTAACCTGGAGGGTTTGGGCTACTGTGACAGGCACATTTTGCTTGGGAATGGCAGGCAGAGTTCTGTGGTGTGGATAACAGAGACCCAATCCTGGAGGGCATGTGAGGCATAGTTTTGGGAGAGAAGTCTGCAAACACAAACTCGGGTTAGGGTTATTGGTGAGGTGATCACATGCCCAATGCATAGACCCGGAGGGCAGCTCCTCAGGAACTGTAATTACGGTGACTTGAAGGCGGTAGCACAGGGTGTTTTATCTGGATTGTGTGTCCAGGTTTGCTCGGAATGCAGGTGTGGTATCATGGATCCATGGGAGATTTTTTCTTTCTAAGGATCCCAACGGTTCCCAATACTTTGTTGGCTTTTGCAGGGAATGGAAGGGTGCTCTTTTCCATCTTAGGGGTGTCCCAAAACAGGGATTCCATGACGGACTATCGGTTGGGCGCATGGAAATTCCCACCAAGTGTTAGGATTTCAGCCTAGGGGCATACCAGGCATTCAAAGCTAGATCATGGTGGTGCAACTAAGAGGGCTGGCTTGAAAGCATGCTCAGGCTGAGGGTCTACATCCCTTTTTGTGCCCAGGGCGGCCCCCACGAGTGGGCATGGTCTCATTGGCCATGTAGCTGGCTCCTACACTGAGGGTTGAAAAACCTTCCCAAAAGCCATGTTTCCTTTCTTGGGGAAATAGGAGTTCTCTATTGTGCTCAAGGTTCACCCATTGGCAGGGATTCCAGCAAAGGTCTGGGGACAGATGCCTGAATACCATGGATGGGTAGAGAGGACGGATGTTGGCCATGGCCCGTCTTACATGCTGGATATGGGCCTAATCTCTGGGTAGCTGTAATGAGGTCGGGGCTCAGGCTCTGTCACACATAGCACTAGTTGCCAGTGAACCTATAAATCGGGGTTCCCTCCAGGGCTGAGCAGACAGATCCTCATGTGGGATTTCCTGGCAGTCTCTCAGGTACTTCTTCTTCCTATGGGGAAGTCAGAATGCTGCGTTTTGGTTCCAGAATTCCCTATCAAGGGGGCATGGTGAAGATTAGGGTGAGAATGGAATTGTAAACATGGTTAAATTGTGTACTAGGCCAAAGACAGGTCTAATGTGCAGCGTCTTATTCGAGATATCCAGCACGTGAGAAATGCGGATGTCACATGTTTGCTTACATTGGAGTTTGTCTCTATGATGAGCAACAAATGGGAAGGTGGCGTAAAGAGCCCCTGGAGGATTTCCCACACTGAAGCTTGTGGGATGCTCCAAATAGCATGGTTTTACTCTACTGGACAGGTGGAGTCTGATTTGATTGTTCCAGGGTCCTCCATGTGGAAAGTTTGGGTAGCAGAGCTCTCCCGCATGGATGCCTGGAAAGCACATTTCCATGGACCATGCAGCTAGGAGCATGGCAGGTTCATTCTGGTGGCTTTGTGATGAAGAACCAAGGCCTTGAGTTGACATTTAATCTCTATCAAAGGGGTCACCATGCTGGTTTGTTACAATGGAGATCTTAGAATGTGTTGGTGGCTAAGGTGCAATGCAGGATTCTCCTACCCTGAGGGTTTGACACAGGTCCAAGAGCACGGTTTCCTTCTAGTGGCAGGTGTTTTTCTGTTGTGTGGCTCAGGGACTACATGTTGTATTATAAGTTGTTATTCCAGAACAGGCCTCTTAGGACAAATGCCTGAAAACCTCATTGGAGTTCCTGTGGGGTACTAGGGGCGTGTCAGGTTCAATCTTCAGACTCGGAACCATTGACTTGGATGTCTGTCTGGATGTAGGGAACCAGGGTGTTTCACACTGTGCATTTGCGTCCAGAGCGGCCTCCAATATTGGGGTGGGCTCAGGGCCTTTGCAAGTTTCTCCTAATCTGGAAGGTTTGGACAACTGTGACGACCAAAGTTTCCTTGGGGTTGGAGACAGTCCTGTGGTGTGGCTCTAGAGACCAGATCCTGGAGGGCACGTGACCCATAGTTTTGAGAGAGAAGTCTGCCAGCACAAACTTGGGTTAGCATTAGTGGCGATGTGATCGCAAGCCCAGTGCGTAGACCTGGAGCACAGATTGTCAGGAATTGTAGTTAGGGTGACTTTAGGCGGTAGCACAGGCTTTTATATCTGGATTGTGTGTCCACAATGGCCTTGGAATGCAGGTGTTGTCTCATGAATCAATGAGAGATTTTTCCTCTCAACGGATCCTGGAATTTCCCAATAGTTTGGTGGCTTTTTTGGGGAAAGGAACCGTGCCTATTTCAATCTTAGGGGTGTCCCAAAGCAGGGATTCCAGAGATAGGCTCTGTGGGCGTCTGTATAATCCAACCAAGGCTAAGGATTTGGGCCTAGGGGCGCCCCAGGTCTGCAATGCAGTATCCTGGTGGTGTAACTGAGAGGGCTTGTTTGAAAGCATGCTCAGATTTAGGGTCACAGTGCCGGTTTGTGCCCAGGGCGGCTCTCAGAGTGGGCGTGGTCTCATTGGCCATGCAGCTGGCTCCCACTTTGAGTGTTGGACACCCATCCCAACAGCCAGGTTTCCTGCCATGGAGAAGGAGGAGTTCTCCATTGTGCTTCAGGTTCCCCCATTGGCAGGGATTCCAGCAACGGTCTGGGGACAAATGCCTGAATACCATGGATGAATAGAAATGATGGCCTTGGGCCATGGCTGGTCTTACATGATGGATTAGGATCCCGCTCTCTGGAAGGTTGACATGAGGTCGGACCTCAGGCTCTGTCAGACACAGCACTAGTGTCCAGGGCAGTCTATAAATCAGGTTTCTCTCAAGGCAGGAGTAGATTGATCCTCATGTGGGGTTCCTGGGCAGACTCATCAGACACTTCTTTTTTCTTTTAAGATTTTTAAATTTATTTATTTGACAGAGAGAGATCACAAGTAGTTGGAAAGGCAGGCAGAGAGAAAGGGAGAGAGGGAAGCAGGCTCTCCTCTCAGCAGGGAGCCCGATGTGGGACTCGATCCCAGGACCCCGAGATCGTGACCTGAGCCGAAGGCAGCGCCTTAACCCACTGAGCCACCCAGGCGCCCCAGGCACTTCTTCTTTTTATGGGGAAGGCAAAATGCTGGGTTGTGGCTCCAGAATTCCCTATCAAGTGGGCTTGGGGACCAGTAGGGTGAGGATGGAATTGTAAACACAAACTATTATTAAATTCAGTGCCAGGCTGAAGGCAGTTCCAATGGGCTGCTTCTTACGTGAGATATCCAGCATGTGAGTAATGGTGGATGTCAGATGTTTGCTCACACTGGAGTTTGTGTCTATGATGACCGTAAATGGAGGGTTGGCATCTAGAGGCCATGAAGGATTTCCCACGCTAAGTCTTGTGAGATGCTCCAAAGAGCAAGTTTTCTTTCTCCTGGACAGTTGGAGTTTGGCGTGTTAGCTCCAGGGTTCCCCATATGGAAATGTTGCGTAACAGAGCTCTTCTGCATAGATGCCCGGAAAGCATATCCCAATGGACCACGCAGCTGAGGAACATAGCAATTTTGTTCTGGTGGCTCTGGGGTGAAGTACCAAGGCCTTGAGTTGACATGGAATGTCTTGCACAGGGGATACAATGCAGGTTTGTTACCAGGGAGATCTCAGACTGTGCTGGTGGCTCAAATGCCATTCAGGAGTCTCCTACCTTGATGGTTTGACACAGGTCCAAGAGCACGTTTTCCTTCTGGGGACAGTAGTTTTTCTGCTGTGTAGCTTAGGGACCACATGTTGTATCATAAGTTGGTGTTACAGAACAGGCCTCTGAGGACAGATGCATGATAACCTAATTGGGGTTCCAATGAGGTCCTAGGGGCATGTGTGTTTCAATCTTCAGACTCCGGACCATTGAATTGATTTTCTGCCTATATGTAGAGACTAAGGGTGTTTCAGACTGAGCATTTGTGTCTAGAGCAGCCTCCAATATTGGGGTGGGCTCAGGGGCCTTGCAGGTTTTTCTAGTCTGGAGGGTTTGGGCAAGTGGGTTGGGCAAAGTTTCCTTTGGTATGGCAGGCAAAGTCATGTGTGTGGCTCCAGAGACACCATTCTGGAGGGAATGTGATCCATGGTTTGAGAGAGAAGTCTGCAAACACAAACTAGGGTTAGGGTTAGTGGCGATGTGATCATAAGCCCAGTGCGTAGACCTGGAGGGCAGTTCGTCAGGAACTGTAATTAGGGTGATGCAAGAGAGTAGCAAAAGCTTTTATATCTGGACAGTTGTCCCGGATAGCCTTGGAATGCAGTTGTTGTCTCATGGGTACATGGGAGATTTTTCCTCTCTTAGGATCCTAGCGGCTCCCAATAGTTTGGTGGCTTTTTTTGGGAAGTGAACAGTGCTGTTTTCCATCTTAGGGGTGACCCAAAGCAGGGATTCCAGAAACAGGCTCTGGGTCTGGGACCCTGGACCACAACAAGGGTTAGTATTTGGGACTAGGGGCATACAAGGCCTTCAATGCTCCATCCTGGTGGTGCAACTGAGAGGGCTTGTTTGAAAGCATGCTCAGGCTGAGGGTCACAATGCCTCCTGTGCCCAGGGCGGCTCCCATGAGTGACCATGGCCTCATGGACCAAGCAGCTGGTTCCCACTCTGAGGGTTGAACACCCATCCTAACAGCCAGGTTTCCTGCCATTGTACAGGAGGAGTACTCTTGGGCTTCTATTTCCCCCATAGGCAGGGATTTGAGCTATAGTCTGGGGAGAGATGCCTGAATATCCAGGATGAGTAGATGTGACGGCTTCGGGCCTCAACAGGTCCCACCTGCAGAATATGGGGCCAATTGTCTGTGTGGCTCAATGGAGGTCATGGTTCAGGCTGTGTCAGACAGAGCCTGAGTGCCCACGGCGACCTATGATATTAGGGTTCCATCAAGGGCCATGCAGGTGGATCCTCATGTGAGTTTTCTTGGCAGACTCACCAGGCACTTCTTTCTGTGGGACAGGCAGAATGCTGCATCGTGGCAACAGAATTCCCTATCAAGAGGCCTTGGGTTAGGGTTAGAGAGGAGTAGGAATTTGGGTAAAGGAATTTGGGTAAATTGGAAGGGGAGGTGAACCATGGGAGACTATGGACTCTGAAAAACAATCTGAGGGGTTTGAAGTGGCGGGGGGGTGGGAGGTTGGGGTACCAGGTGGTGGGTATTATAGAGGGCACGGCGTGAATGGAGCACTGGGTGTAGTGAAAAAATAATGAATACTGTTTTTCTGAAAATAAATAAATTGGAAAAAAAAAAAAAAAGAGGCCTTGGGGACCAGGAGGGTGAGGATGGAATGGTAAACGCAAAGTACAATTCAATCCAGTGCCAATCAGAAAGGTGATTCGAGCTATCCAGCACCTGAATAAGGGCGGATGTCAGATGTTTGCTCACACTGTAGTTTGTGTCTATGATGACCGGCAAATGGAGGGGTGGCACAAGAGGCCATGGAGGATTTCCCATGCTGTGACTTGTGAGATGCTCTGAACAGCAAGGTTTCCTTTTACTGGACAGAGGGATTTTGGTTTGTTTGCTCCAGGGACCCCCATATGGAAAGTTTGGGTAGCAGAGCTCTCCCACGTCAATGCCTAGAAAGCACACCTCCATGGTCCATTGCAGCTGAGGAAATGGCAGATTCGTTCTAGTGGCTTTGGGGCTAAGTTTCAAGCAGCCTGAGTTGACATGGAGTTTCATGCTGTTGGATCACAGTGCTGGTTTGCATTCAGGGAGATGTTAGAATGTTGGGGTGGTCAGGGGCCATGCAGGATTCTCCTACACTGAGTCTTGGACACAGCTACCAAAAGCAACATATCCTTCTGGGGTTGGAGAGGTTCTGTTGTGTGGCTCAGGGACCACATGTTGGAATATAAGTTGGTATTCGAGAACAGGTGTCTGGCAACAGGCACCTGAAAACCTAAGCTCAGTTATAGATGATGTCCCAGAGGCATGTCACGTTCAATCTTCTGACTCAGGGCCTTTGACTTGGATGTCTACCTGGAGGCAGGTCCTCATAGTGTGTCAGAATGTGCATTTGGGTCCAGAGTTTTCCTTTGAATTGAGGTGGGCTCAGGGGCTTTGTACTTCGCTCCTAATCTTCAGGGTATTGGCAACAATGAAGGGCAGAGTTTCCTTCGGGAACGTATGCACACTTATCCGGGGTTCCAGAGACCCCATCCTGGAGATCATGTGGGCCTGGGCTTTGGGGACAGAAATCTGCAAACGCACTAGGGTTAGAGTGAGGGCCGAGGTGATCACAGGCCCCATTTGCAGGTCCTGAGGGCAGCTCATAGTGTACTGAAATTAAGGAGTCATGGTGGTGGTAGCACAGGCTTTGCTGTCTGGATAGTTTGTCCAGGACTGTTGCAAAATGGAATGCAGTCTTCATGGGGCCATGGGAAATTCTTCATCTCTGGGGATTCTACCAAGCTCCCAAGAGTTTGGTGTCTCTGGGTGATTGAAATATTGCTGTTTTCCGTCTCAAGGGACCGCCAAAAGAGGGATTCCAGAGACAGTTACTGGGTCTGGGCGCCTGGAAAACATGAACGAGTGTGAGGCTTTGGCCCTAGGGACCTGGCAGGCCTGCTGTGAAAGTTCCTGGTCCAGCTATGGAGGGGGTGTGTTTGAAAGCATGCTCACACTGAGGGCCACGATGCCTGTTTGTGCCCAGGGCGTCTCCCATGAGTGACCGTGGTCTCATGGGCCATGCAGCTGGTTCCCACTCTGAGGATTGGACACCCATCTCAACATGGGAAGGAAAAGTACTCCTGTGCTACAATTTCCTCCATAGGCAGTGATTTTAGCTACAATCTGGGAGAGATGCCTGAATAACCAAGTTGAGTAAATGTGATGGATTCGGGCCAAGGCAGGTCTCACCTGCAGTATATGAGGTCCACTGTCTGCATGGCTGAATGAAGGTCGTAGCTCAGGCTACGTCAGACAGAGCCTGAGTGCCCATGGCAGCCTAAGGTGTCCCATCGAGAGCCATGCTGGTGGATCCTTATGGGGAGTTTCTGGGAAGACTCACCAGGAACCTCTTCTTTCTGTGGGCAAGCAGAATGCTGCATTGTGGCTCAAGAATTCCCTATCAAGAGGGTGTGGGCAAAAGGAGGGTGAGGATGGAATTGTAAACACAAGCTAAGGTTAAATGTAGTGACAAGCAGAAGGCAGTTCCAGTGTGCAGGGGCTTATATGAGATATCGAGCACCTGAGTAAGGGTGGATGTCAGATGTTTGCTCACACTAGAGTTTGTGTCTATGATGACTGCCAAATGGAAGGGTGGTGTCACGAGGTCATGGAGGATTTCCCACGCTGTGACTTGTGAGACGCTCCAAACAGCAATGTTTACTTCTACTGGACTGGTGGTGTCTGGTTTGTTTGCTACAGGGTCCACATTATGGAAAGTTTGTGTAGCAGAGATCTCCCTCATGGATGCTTGAAAGCACAACTCCATTGACCATTGCAGCTTACGAACATGGCAGGTTTGATCTGGTGCCTCTGAGGTGAAGTTCCAAGAGGACTTAGTTGACATGGAATTATATGCTGTTGGGTCACAATGCTGGTTGTTACCCAGGGAGATGTTAGGATGTTGGGGTTGTCACGGGGCCATGCAGGATTCTCCTGCAGTGAGTTTTGGCACACCTACCAAGAGCAAGGTATCATTCTGGGGACAGGAGGGGTTCTGTTGGCTCAGGGACCACATGTTGAAATATAAGCTGGTATTGGAGAACAGGCCTCTGGGTACAGGAGCCTGAAAACCTAAACTAGGGTATGGATGAAGTCCTAGAGGCATGTCAGATTCAATCATCTGACTCAGGGTCTTTTACTTGGATGTCTGTCTGGAGGCAGGTGCTCATTGTGTATCAGAATATGCACTTGGGTTCAGAGCATTCTTTGAAATAGAGCTGGTCTCAGGTGCTTTGTACTTTGCTCCTAAGATTCATGGTTTTGTCAATCGTGAAGGGCAGAGTTTTCTTCGGGAGTGTAAGCACACTCGTCAGGTGTGGCACCAGAAGCCCCATCCTGGAGGGCATGTGGACCAGGGCTTTGGGGACAGAAATCTGCAAATGCAAACTACGGTTAGGGTGAAGGCCGGTGTGATCAAAGGCGAAATCTGCAGGGCGTGAGTGCACCTCATAGTGTACTGAAATTATGGTGTCATGGAGACCGTAGCACTGGCTTTTCTGTCTGGACTGTGTGTCTAGGACAGTCGCAAAATGTAGGGGATTCTTCATGGGGCCATGGGAGATTCTTCAACTCTGGGGATTCTGCCCAGCTCCCTAGAGTTTGTGTGTCTGGGGGAAGGGAAGATTGTTGTTTTCCATCTCAGGGGACCCCCAAAGAGGGATTCCAGAGACAGGTTCTGGGACTGGGGGTCTGGAAAACATCGAGGGTTAGGATTTGTCCCTGGGGACATAGGCCTGCCCTGTATGCTCCTGGTCCAGCTACAAAGGCAGTTTGTTTGAAAGCAGTCTCACGCTGAGAGTGACAATGCCTGTTTGTGCCCAGGGCGGCTCCCATGAGTGGCCGTGGTCTCATGGGCCAAGCAGCTGGTTCCCACTTTGAGGGTTGGACACCCATCTAAACAGTCTTCATTCCTGCCATCGGGTAGGAGGAGTACTCCTGTGCTTCAGGTTTCCCCATAGGCTGGGATTAGAGCTATGGTCTGGGGAGAAATGCCTGAATATCCAGGTTGAGCAGATGTGATGGCTTTGGGCCAAGGCAAATCCCACTAGCAGTTTAGGGGGCCCACTGTCTGCATGCCAGATTAGAGTCGTGGCTCAGGCTGTGTCAGACAGAGCCCGAGTGCTCTTGGTGGCCTATGATATTAGGGTGCTGTCAAGGGCCAGGCAGGTGGATCCTCATGTGGGGTTTCTGGGCAGTTTCACCAGGCACTACATCTTTCTGTGGAGCATGAAGAATGCTGTGTTGTGGCTCCAGAATTCCCTATCAAGAGGGCTTGGGTGCCAGGAGGGTGATGATGGAATTGTAAAGACAAAGTACGATTAAATTCAGTTCCAAGCAGAAGGCAGTTTCAGTGTGCAGTGTCTGATTCGAGATACCTTGCACCTGAGTAAGGGCGGATGTCAGATGTTTGCTCATACTGGAGTATGTGTTCATGATGACCACCATAAGGAGGAGTGGCGTCACGAGGCCATGGAGGATTTCCCACCCTGGGGCTTGTGAGATGCTCCAAACAGCAAGGATTTCTTCTACTAGAAAGGGCGAGTCTGTTATTTTTGCTCCACCATTCTCCATATGGAAAGTTTGGATAACAGAGCTCTCCTGCACGGATGCCTGGAAAGCACACCTCCATTGACCACTGCAGGTGAGGAACATGGCAGGTTCGATCTGTTGGCTCTGGGGAAAAGTTCCTTCTGGCCTGAGTTGACATGGAGTTTCATGCTGTTGGATCACAATGCTGGTTTGTATCCAGGGAATGGTTAGAATGCTGGGGTGGTCCGTGGCCATGCACGATTCTCCTACATGATTCTTGGACAAAGCTACCAAGAGCAAGGTATCCTTCAGGGGACAGGATGGGTTCTGTAGTGTAGCTCAGGGACCACATGTTGGTATATAAGTTGGTATTGGAGAACAGACCTCTGGGGCTGGCACCTGAAAATCTAATTTAGGGTATCGATGATGTCCTATGGGCATATCACGCCAAATATTCTGAATCAGGGCTTTTGACTTGGATGTCTGCTTGGAGGCAGGTGCTCATTGTGTGTCAGAATGCGCATTTTGGTCCAGCGCATCCTTTGAAATTGACATAAGCTCAGGGGCATTTCGTTTGCTCTTAATATTCAGGGTTTGTGCAACAGTGAAGTCTAGAGTCTCCTTCGGGAGGGCTGGCACAATCATCCTGTGTTGCACCTGAGTCCCCATCCTGTAGTGCATGTGGGCCAGGGCTTTGGGGTCAGATCTGCAAATGCGAACTAGGGTTAGGGTGAGGGCCGAGGTGATCACAGGCCCGATCTGCAGGCCAGGAGGACAGCTCATAGTGTGCTGAAATTAAGGTGTCATGGAGGCGGTAGTGAAGGCTATTTTGTCTGGATTCTGTGTCCAGGACGGTCGCAAAATATAGGTGTGGCTTCATGGGGCCATGGGGGATTCTTTGTCTCTGGGTATTCCGCCCAGCTCCCATGAGTTTGGTATCTCTGAGGGAAGGGAAGACTGCTGTTTGCAGTCTCAGGGGAACTGGAAAAGAAAGATTTTGGAGATAGTTTCTGGGTCTGGGTGCCTGGAAAATACCAACGAGGGAGAGGATTTGGCTGTAGCAACCTGGTAGGCCTGCTCTGTGGACTGCTGGTGCAGCTACTGCAGGTGTTTGTTTGGAAGCAGATTCACGCTGAGGGTCACAATGCCTGTTTATGCCGAGGGCGTCTCCCATGAGTGACCGTGGTCTCAAGGGTCATGCAACTGGTTCCCACTCTGAGGGTTGGACACCCATTTCACAGGCCAGATTTCCTGCCATCTGGAAGAACATTTGTGCCTCAAGTTCCCCCATAGGAAGGGATCTGAGCTAAGTTCTGGGGACAGATGCCTGAATAACCAGGTTAAGCAGAGATGATGGTTTCGGGCCACGGCAGGTCCCACCTGCAGTATATGGGGCCCAATGTGTAGGTGGCTTACTGGACGTCGTGGATCAGGCTATGTCATTCAGAGCTTTAGTGCCCATGGTGGCCGATGATATTAGGGTGTTGTCGAGGGCCATGCAGTTGGATCCTCATGTGGGGGATCTGTGTAGACTCACCAGGAACATTTTCTTTCTATGGCGAAGGCAAAATGCTGTGTTGTCCCCCCAGAATTCCCTATTAAGAGGGCTTGGGGACAAATAGAGTGAGGATGGAATTGTAAACACAAGCTATGGTTCAATTCAGTGCCAAGCGGAAGGCATTTGCAATGTGCAGCAGCTGATTCGAGAGATCCAGCACCTGAGTCAGGGCAGTTGTCCAAGTTTGCTCACACTGGAGTTCATGTCTATGATGACCAACAAATGGAGGGGTGGCGTCAAAGGCCATGGAGGATTTCCCACGCTGAGGCTTGTAAGATGCTCCAAACAGTAAGGTTTCCTTCTACTAGACAAGTGGAATCTGACTTGTTTGCTCCAGGGTCCCCCATGTATAAATTCTAGGTAGCAAAGCTCTCCCACGTAGGTGCCTGGAAAGCACACCTCCATTCTCCATTGCAGCTGAGGAACAGGGCAGTTTCATTCTGGTGGCTCTGGTGAGAAGTACCAAGGGCGATGAGTTAACATGGAATCTCTTTCAGATGGGTCATACTGCTGGTTTTTTACTAGGGAGATCTTAGAATGTGCTGGTGTTTCAGGTGCGGTGAAGGATTCTCCTCTTCTGAGGGTTTGGCACAGGTCGAAGAGCATGGTTTCCTTCAGGGGACAGGAAATGTTCTGTTGCGTAGCTCAGGGACCACATGTTGTATCATAAGATGGTATTCCAGAACAGAACCTGAGGACAGATGCCTGAAAACCTAATCAAGGGTTCCAATGAGGTCCAAGGGTATGTCAGGTTCAATCTTCTGAGTCAGGACTATTGACGTGGCTCTCTAGCTGAATGTAGCTGAACAGGGTGTTTCAGACTGCACATTTGCATCCAGAGCGGCCGCCAAAATTGGGGTGAGCTCAGGGGGCTTGTAGGGTTCTCTTAATATGTAAGGTTTGGGCAACTGTGATAGGCACAGTTTCCTTGGGGAATGCAGCCACAGTCCTTTGGTGCATCTCAAGTGACCCCATCCTGGAGGGCATGTGAGCCATGGTTTGGGGAGAGAAGGCTGCAAACACAAATTCAGTTTCGGATAAGTCGCAAGGCGATCACAGGCCAAATGCATAGACCTGGTTGTCAGCTCGTCAGGAACTGTAATTAGGGTGACTGGAAGATGGTAGCACAGACTTTTCTATAGGGATTGTGTTTCCAGAATGACCTCGGAATGTAGGTAATGTCTCATGGGTCCATGGGAGACTTTTCCTCTCTAAGGATCCTGGCAGCTCCCCTTAGTTTGGTGGCTTTTTCAGGGAAGATAAGAGTACTGTTTTCATTCTTAGCGGTGCCCCAAAATAGGGATTCCAGCGACATATTCTGGGTCTGGGCGCCTGGAAAATTTCACCAAGGGTTAGAATTTGGGCCTAGGGATGTACCAGGTGGGAGCCTTGTGTTGGAACTGAGAGGGTTTGTTTGAAAGCATACTCAGGTGAGGGTCACAATGCCTGTTTGTGCCCCAGGCAGCCCCCAGGAGTTGGCGTGGTCACATTGGCCATGTACCTTGCTCCCACTTTCAGGGCTGGACACCCATCCCAACAGCCAGGTTTCCTTCCATGGGGAAGGAGTAGTTCTCTATAGTGCTTCAGGTTCCCCCATTGGAAGGATTTCAGCAAAGTCTGGGAAAGTTGTCAGAATAGCAAGTATGGGTAGAGATGACGGACTTGGGCCATGGCCAGTCCCACATGCTAGATATGGGGCCCACTCTCTTGGTGACTGACACTAGGTCGGGGCTCACGCTCTGTCTAACACTACACTAGTGGCTAGGGCCGTCTGTAAAGCCGGGTTCAATCCAGGGCCGAGCAGATTGATTCTCATGTGGGGATTCTGGACAGACTAACTGGGCACTTCTTCTTACTATGGGGGAGGGAGAATGCCGCATTGTGGCTCCAGAATTCAATATCAAGAGGCCTTGAAGAGCAGTATAGTGAGGATGGAATTGTAAACACAAGGTACTGTACAATTCAGTGCCAAGTCGAATGCTGTTCCAATGTGAAGCGTCTTTTTGATATATCCGGCACCTGAGTAAGGGCGGATGTCAGAGGTTTGTTCACACTACAGTTTGTTTCTATGATGACCAACAAATGGAGGGGTGGCATCAAGAGTCCATGGAAGATTTCTCATGCTGAGGCTTGTGAGATGCTCGAAACAGCAAGATTTCCTCCTACTGGCCAGGTGGAGTCTGGTTTGTTTGCTCCACTGTACCCCATGTGGAAAGTTTGGGTAGAAGAGCTCTTCAACATGGATGCCTGGAAAGCACAACTCCATTGGCCATTGTAGCTGAGGAACATGGCGGGTTCATTCTGGTGACTCTGGGGCCAAGCACCAAGGCCATGAGTTGACATTGAATGTCTTGCACATGGGTCACAAAGCTGGTTTGTTACCAGATAGATCTTAGAATGTGCTGTTGGCAAAGGGGCCTTGCAGGATTCTCCTACACTGAGACATGGAAACAGCTACTAAGAGCGAGGTATTCTTCTGGGGACAGCAGGGGTTCTCTTGTGTGGCTCAAGGACCACATGTTGGAATATAAGTTGGTATTGGAGAACAGGCCTCTGGGGACAGAAGCCTAAAAATCTAAACTAGGGGGGGAGCCTGGGTGGCTCAGTGGGCTAAAGCATCTGCCTTTGGCTCAGGTCATGATCACAGGATCCTGAGATCCAGTGCCACATCGGACTCTCTGCTCAGCTGGAAGCCTGCTTCTCTTCCTCTATCTCTCTGAGTGCCTCTCTAACTATTTGTGATCTCTGTCTGTCAAATAAATAATTTTTTTTTAAAAAAATCTAAACTAGGGTATCGATGAAGTCCTATAGTCATGGCTGGTTCAAACTTCTGACTCAGGGACTTTGACTTGGATGTCTGCCTGGAGGCAGGTGCTCCTTGTGTGTCAGAATGCACATTTGGGTCCAGAGCCTTCTTCGAAATTGAGGTGGGCTCTGGGGATTTATATTTTGCTCCTAATCTTCAGGGTTTGGGCAACCGTGAAGGGCAGAGTTTCCTTTGGGTGCACAGGACAGTCGTCTGATGTGGCACTAGAGGCCCCATCCTGGAGGGCATGTGGGCCAGTGCTTTCGGGACAGAAATCTGCAAATGCAAACTAGGGTTAGGGTGAGGGCTGTGGTGATTAGAGGCCTGATGTGCAGGCCCTGAGGGCAGCTCATAGAGTACTAAAATTAAGGTGCCATGCAGGCGGTAAGGGCCCGCTTTTCTGTCTTGACTGTGTGTCCAGGACAGTATCAAAAGGTAGGGGTGTCTTCATGAGGCCATGAGAGTTTCTTCATCTCTGGGGATTCTGCCCAGCTCCCAAATGTTTGGTGTCTCTCGGAGAAGGGAATACTGCTGTTTTCAGTCTCATGGGACCCCCAAAAGAGAGATTCCTGAGATAGGTTTTTGGTATGGGCACCAGGAAAACACACACGATGATGAACATTTGGCCCTAGGAAAATGGCAGGCAGGCTCTGCAGGCTCCTGTTCCAGCTACTGAGGGGGTTTGTTTGAAAGCAGGCTCACGCTGAGAATCACAATGCCTGTTTGTGCCCAGGTTGGCTCCCATGAGTGACCGTGTTCTCTTGGGCCATGCAGTTGGTTCCCACTCTGAGGGTTGGACACCCATCTCAACAGCCAGTTTTCATGCCATTGGGAATGAGGAGTACTCTTGTGCTTCAGGTTCCCCCATAGGCAGGTATTTGAGCTACGGTCTGGGAAAGATGCCTGAATACCCATGTTGGGTAGCGATGATGGTTTTGGGCTATGGCAGGTGCCACCTGCAGGATGTGGGGCCCACTGTCTGTGTGTCTGTCTGGAGGTCATGGCTCAGGCTATATCAGACAAAGCCTGAATATCCATAGCGGCCTATGATATTAAGGTGCTGTCGAGGGACAAGCAGGTGGATCCTCATGTGGGGTTTCAGGCAGAATCAACAGGCACATCTTCTTTCTTTGTGGTAGGCAGAATACTGCGTTGTGGCTCCAAAGTTCCCTATTAAGAAGGTTTGGTGATGAGGAGGGTGAAGATGGAATTGTAAACACAAGCTACGGTTCAATTCAGTGCTAAGCAGAAGGCAGTTCCAGTGTGCAGCGGCTGATACAAGGTATCCAGGACCTGAGTGAGGGAGGATGTCAGAAGCTTGCTCACACTGGAGCTTGTGTCTACAATGACCGCCAAATGGAGGGGTGGCGTCACAAGGCCACGGAGGATTTCCCACCCTGGGACTTATGAGATGCTGCGAATAGCAAGGTTTCCTTCTACTGGACAGGGGGAGTCCGGTTTTTTTGCTCCAGTGTCCCCCATATGGAAAGTTTGGGTGCAGAGCTCTCCTGCATGGGTGCCTGAAAAGCACAACTCCATTGACCACTGAATCCAAGGAACAGGGCAGGTTCAATCTGGTGGCTCTGGGGCGAAGTTCCAAGCGACCTGAGTTGACATGTTTCATGCTTTTTGATCACAATTCTGATTTGAATCCAGGGATCGTTAGAATGTTGGGGAGGTCAGGGGCCATGCATGTTTCTTCTACACTGAGTCATGGACACAGCTACCAAGAGCAAGGTATCCTTCTGGGGTCATCTGGGGTTCTGTGTGTGGCTCAAGGACCACATGTTGGAATGTAAGTTGGTATTGGAGAACAGGCGTCTGCGGACAGGCGCCTTAACATCTAAACTAGGGTATCAATGAAGTCCTATAGTCATGGCAGGTTCAAACTTCTGACTCAGGGCCTTTGACGTGGATGTCTGCCTGGAGGCAGGGGCTCCTTGTGTGTCAGAATGCACATTTGGGTCCAGAGCCTTCTTCGAAATTGAGGTGGGCTCAGGGGATTTTTACTTTTCTCCTAATCTTCAGGGTTTGGGCAACTGTGAAAGGCAGAGTTTCCTTTGGGAGTGTAGAAATAGTAGTCTGGTGTGGCACCAGAGGCCCCATCCAGGAGGGCATGTGGGCCAGCGCTATGGGGAGAGAAATCTGCAAAAGCAAACTAGGGTTAGAGTGAGGGCCAAGGTGATCACAGGCCCGATGTGCAGTTCCTGAGGGAAGCTCATATTGTACTGAAATTAAGGTGTCATGGAGGCAGTAGCACAGGCTTTTCTGTCGGGTGTGTGTCCAGGATGGTCACAAAAGGTAGGGGTGGCTTCATGAGGCCATGGGATATTCTTTGTCTCTGGGGATTCAGCCCACCTCCCAGTGCTTGGTGTCTCTCAGAGAAGGGAAGACTGCTGTTTTCCATCTCACGGTACCCCCAAAAGAGGGATTCAAGAGACATGCTCTGGGGCTGGGTGCCTGGGAAGCACAAATAAGGGTGAGAATTTGGCCCTAGGGAGTTGGCAGGCCCACTCTGTGGACTCCTGGTCTAGCTACCGAGGGTGTTTGTTTGAAAGGAGGCTCACGCTGAGGGTCACAATGCCTGTTTGTGCCCAGGGCATCTCCCATGAGTGGCCCTGGTCTCATGGGCCATGCAGTTGGTTCCTACTCTGAGGGTAAGACACCCATCTCAACAGCCAGGTTTCCTGCCATCAGAAAGGAGGAATAATCCTGTGTTTCAGGTTCCCCCATAGACAGGGATTCGAGTTACGGTCTGCGGCCAGATGCCTGAATATCCAGGTTGTGTAGAGATGATGGCTTCGGGCCATGGCAGGTTCACCTGCAGGATATGGGGCCCACTCTCGGTGTGGCTGCCTGGAGGTCGTGGCTCCGGCTGTGTGAGACAGAGTCTTAGTGCCCATGGCGGCCTATGATATTATAGTGCTGTCAAGGGCCATGCAGGTGGTTCCTCATGTGGGGATTTTGGGCAGACTTACCAGGTACTTCTTCTTTCTGTGGGGAATGCAGAATGTAGCGTTGTAGCTCCAGAATTCCCTATCAAGAGGGCTTGGGGAACAGGAGGGTGAGGATAGAATTGTTAACACAAGCTATGGTTAAATTCAGTGACAAGCGGAAGACACTTACAGTGTATAGCGGCTGATTCAAGTTATCCCGCACCTGAGTAAAGGCAGATGTCAGATGTTTGCACACATTGGAGTTTGTGTCTATGATGACCGACAAATGGAGGGGAGGCGTCATGATACCATGGAGGTTTTACTACCCTGGGGCTTGTGAGATGCTCCAAACCACAAAGTTTCCTTCTAATGGACTGGTGGAGCCTCGTTTGTATGATCCAGGGTCCCCCATGTGGAAAGTTTGGGGAGCAGAGCACTTCTGCATGGATGCCTGGGAAACCCACCTCCAGTGTCCATTGCAGATGAGGAAATGGCAGTTTCGTACTGGTGACGCTGGGGCGAAGTTCAAAGTCGCCAGTGTTGACATGGAGTTTCATGCTATTGGATCACAATGCTGCTTTGTATCCAGGGAGACATTAGAATGTTGAGGCGGTCAGGAGCCATGCAGGATTCTCTTACACTGTGTCTTGGACACAACTTCCAAGAGCAAGATATCCATACGGGACAGGGAGGGGTTCTGTTGTGTGGCTCAGGGACCACATTTTGGAATATAAGTTGGTATTGAAGAACAGGCCTCTGGGGACAGGCACCTGAAAATCTAAGCTAGGGTATTGATAAAGTCCTAGAGGCATGTCAGGTTCAATCTTCTGTCTCAGGGCCTTTGACTTGGATGTCTGCCTGGAGGCAGGGGCTCATTGTGTGTCAGAATGTGCCCTTGGGTCCAGAGTTTTCATCAAAGTTGTGGTGGGCTCACGGGCTTTGTACTTTGCTCCTAATCTTCAGGATTTGGGCAACCGTGAAGGGCAGAGTTTCTTTCAGATGTGTAGGCACAGTTGTCTGTTGTGCCTCCAGAGACCCCATCCTCATGGGCATGTAGGCCAGGGCTTTGGGACAGAAATCTGCAAACGCGAACTAGGGTTAGGTTGAGGGCAGAGGTGATCACCAGCCCGATGTGCAGGCCCTGTTGGAAGATCATAGTGTACTGAAGTTAAGGTATCATGGAGTTGGTTGTGCAGGCTTTTCTGTCTGCATTGTTTGTCCCGGACTTTCGCAAAATGTAGGGTTGGCTTCATGGGGCCATGGGAGATACTTCGGCTCTGGGGATTCTGCTCAGCTCCCAAGAGTTTGTTGTCTCTGGGAGAAGGGAACACTGCTGTTTTCAGTCTCAGGCATATCCCAAAAGAGGGACTCCAGAGACAGGCTCTGGGTGTGGGCGCCTGGAAAACACCTATGAGGGTGAGTGTTTGGCCCTAAGGTGGTAGGCGTGCTCTGCGGGCTCCTGGTCCAGCTACTGAAGGGTTTTGTTTGAAAGCAGCCTCATGCTGAGGATAAAAATGCAAGTTTCTTCCCAGAGTGGCTCCCATGAGTGGCCATGTTCTCATGGGCCGTGCAGCTGGTTCCCACTCTGAGGGTTGGACACATCTCAACAGTCAGGTGTTCGGCCATCGGGAATGAGGCATACTCTTGTGCTTCACGTTCCCCCATAGGCATGGATCGGAGCTACGGTTTGGGAAAGATGCCTGAATACCCAGGTGGAATAGAGATGATGTCTTCTGGCCATGGCACGTTTCATCTGCAGGATATGGGGCCCACTGTCTGCATGGCTGCCTGGAGTTCATGGCTCTGGCTCTGTCAGACAGTGCCTGAGAGCACATGGAGGCCTAAGATATTGGGGTGCCATCGAGGGCCATGCAGATAGATCCTCATTTGGGGTTTCTTTGCAGTCTCACCAGACACTTCTTATTTCTATGGGGAAGGCAGAATGCTGCATTGTGGCTCCAGAATTCCCTATCAGGAGGGCTTGGGGACAAGGAGGGTGCGGATGGAATTAAAGACACAAGCTACAGTTCAAATCAGTGACAAATGGAAGGCACTTCCATCGTGCAGTGCCTTATTCGAGACATCCAGCACCTGAGTAAGGGCAGATGTCAGATATTTGCTCACACTGGTGTTTGTGTCTGGAATGACGGACAAATGGTGGGTTTGTGTCAAGAGGCCATGGAGTATTTCCCACTCTGCTGCTTGTGAGATACTCCAAACAGTAAGGTTTCCTTCTACTGGACAGGGGGAGTCTGGTTTGTTTGTTCCAGGGTCCCTCATATGGAAAGGTTGGTAGCAGAGCTCTCCCCCATGGATGCCTGGAAAGCAATACTCCATTGACTATTGCAGCTCAGGAACATGGAAGGTTATATCTGGTGGCTGTGGGGCGAAGTTCCAAGGGGGCTGAGTTGACACGGAGTTTGACGCAGTTCGATGACAATGCTGGTTTGTATCCAGGGAGACACTGAAATGTTGGGATGGTCAAGGGCAATTCAGGATTCTAATACACTTAGTCTTTGACACAGCTACCAAGAGCAGGGTATCCTTCTGGGATAGGAGGGTTGTGTTGTGTGGCTTAGGGACAACATGTTGAAATATAAGACTGTATGGGGGAACAGTCCTCTCGGGACAGGCACCTGAAAACCTAAGCTACAGCATCAATGAAGTCCTAGGAGCATGTCAGGTTCAATCTTCTTTCTCAGGGCCTTTGACTTGGATGTTTGCCTGGAGGCAGGTGCTCACTGTGTGTCACAATGTACACTTGGGTCCAGACCGTTCTTGGAAATTAAGGTGGGCTCAGGGGCTTTGTACTTTGCTCCTAAGCTTCAGGGTTTGGGCAACACTGAAGGGGCAGTTTCCTTCAGGAGGGTAGGCACAGTCTTCCAGTGTGGCTCCAGAGGCCCCTTCCTAGAGGTCATGTGCAACAGGATTTTGTAGACAGAAATCTGCAAATGCAAACTAGCATAGGGTGAGGCCCGAGGTGATCACAGCCCTGATCTGCAGGATCTGAGGGCAGCTCATTGTGTAGTGAAATTAAGGTGTCATCGAGGCAGTTGGGCAGACTTTTCTGTCTGGATTGTGTGTCCAGAACGATCGCAAAATGTAGGGGTGGCTTCATGGGGCCATGGAACATTGTTCATCTCTGGGGATTCTGCCCATCTCCCAAGAATTTGCTTTCTCTGGGGGAAGAGAAGACTGCTGTTTTCCATCTCAATGGACCCCCACAAGAGGGATTCCAGGGACAGCTTCTGCGTCTAGGTGATTGAAAAACACCAACGAGGGTGAGGATTTGCCCCTAGGGGCCAGGATGTCCCAATCTGCGGCCTCCAGGTCCAGCTACCGTGGGGGTTCATTTGGGAGCAGGTTCACGCTGAGAGTCCCAATACCTCTTTGTGTCCGGGGTGGCTCCCATGTGTGGCTGTGGTCTCATGTCCATGCAGCTGGATCCCACTCTGAGAGTTGGTCATCCATCCCAACAGCCAGATTTCCTGCCATCAGGAAGGAGGAGGTACCCCATATCCGGTACCCCATAGGCAGGGATTTGAGCTATGGACTGGGCACAGAGGCTTGAATATCCAGGTTGAATAGAAATGACGGCTTTGGGCCACAACAAGTTCCACCTCTAGGAAATGGGGCCCACTGTCTGGGTGGCTGACTGGAGGTCGTGGCTCAGGCTGTGTCAGAGAGAGGCTTAGTTCCCATGGTGGCCTAAGATATTAGGGTGTCATCGAGGGCCCTGCAGGTGGATCCTCATATGGGGTTTGCGAGCAGACTCATCATGCAATTCTTCTTTCTTGGGGCAAGAGAATGCTTCATTGTTGCTCCAGAATTCCCTATCAAGAGGGCTTGTGGACCAGGAGGATGAAGATGGAATGGTAAACAAACGCAACTGTTAAAATCATTACCAAGGCAGTTCCAGTGTGCAGCGGCTGATTGGAGATATCCAACACTTGAGTAAGGGAGGATGTCAGCTATTTGCTCACACAAGAGTTTGGGTCTATGATGACAAACAAATGGAGGGTGGCGTCAGAAGGCGATGGAGGATTTTTCATGCTGGGGCTTGTGAGATGTTCCAAACAGCAAGGCTTCCTTCTAATGTCCAGATGGAGTCTGGTTTGTTAGCTCCAGATTCCCCCATGTGGAACGATTGGGAGCAGAGCTCTTCTGCATGGATGCTTGGAAAGCACACCCCCAATGACCACTGCAGCTGGGGAACATGGCAGGTTCCTTCTGTTGGCTCTGTGGCAAAGTACAAAGGCCATGAGTTGACACTGAATCTCTTGCATATGGGTCAAAATGCTGGTTTGTTACCACGGAGATGTTAGAATGTGCTGGTGGCTAAGGGGCCATGCAGGATTCTCCTATCCTGAGGGTTTGACACAGGTCCAAGAGCACAGCATCCTTTTGGGGACAGGAATTGTACTGTTGTGTGGCTCAGGGACCACATGTTCTATCATAAGTTGGTATTCCAGGGAAACCGTGCTCTTCGACCTTTGCCAATCCCTCAGGGTAGGAGAATCCTGCCAGGCACATTAGCCACCAGCACATTCTAAGATCTCCCTGGTAATAATCCAGCATTATGACCCATTCCTGAGGACAGGGGGCTGGAAACCTAATCTAGGGTTCCAATGAGGTCCTAGGGGCATGTCAGGTTCAATCGTCTCACTCAGGAACATTGATTTGGGTGTCTGCCTGGATGTAGGTGATCAGGGTGTTACAGATTGTGCATTTACGACCAGAGCATCCTCCAATAAGGGGGTGGTCTCAGGGGCCTTGCAGGTTTCTCCTATTCTGTAGGGTTTGGAAAACTGTGATGGGCAAATTTTCCTTGGCGATGGCAGGCATAGTCCTGTGATGTGGCTCTAAAGAACCCATCCACCTGGGCATTTGAGCCATGGTTTTGGGAGAGAATTCTGCAAACACAAACTCAGGTTAGGGTTAGTGGCGAGGTGATTGCAGGCTCAATGCATAGACCTGGAGGGCAGTTCGTCATGAACTATAATGAGGGTGACTCGAATGCAGTAGCAAAGGATTTTCTATCTGGATTGTGTGTGCAGGAAGGCCTCGGAATGTAGGTATGGTCTCATGGGTCCATGGGAGACTTTACCACTCTAAGGATCCTGGCAGCTCCCAATAGTTTAGTGGCTTTTTCGGGGAAGGGAAGAGTTCTTTTTTCCATCTTAGGGGTGGCCCAACAGAAATTAAATAGACAGGCACTGGATCAGGGCACCTGGAAAATCCCACCAAGGGTTAGGATTTGGGCCGAGGGGAGTACCAGGCCTACAATGCGGGATCCTGGTTGTGAAGCTGAGAGGGCTTGTTTGAAAGCATGCTCAGGCCGAGGGTCACGATGCCTGTTTGATCCCATGGCAGCCCTCAGGAGTGGGCATGGTCTCATTGCTGATACAGCTGGCTCCCATTCTGAGGGTTGTGTACCCATCCCAACAGCCAGGTTTCCTACCATTGGGAAGGAGGAATTCTCTATTGTGCTTCAGGTTCCCCCACTGACCAGGATTACAGCAAATGTCTGGGAAAAGATGCCCGAATACCAAGGATGGGTAGAGATGACAGACTTGAGCCATGGCTGGTCTCACATGCTGGATATTCTCCGGTCTCTTGGTGGCTGACATGAAGTCTGGGCTCAGGCTCTGTCAGACACAGCACTAGTGGCCAGGGAAGCCTATTAATAGGGGCTCCCTCGAGTGTCAAGCAGATTGATCCTCATGTGGGCATTCTAGGAAGACTGACCGGCACTTCTTCCTTCTATGAGGAAGGCAGAATGCTCTGACGTGGCTCGAGAATTACCAATCAAGAGGCCATGGAGACCTTGAGGGTGAGGATGGAATTGTAAACACAAGCTATGGTTAAATTCAGTGTCAAGCGGAAGGTAGCTCCAGTGTGTAGCGGCTGATTCAAGATATCCAGCACCTGAATAAGGGTGGATATCAGATGTCTGCTCACACAGGAGTTTGTATCTATTATGACCAACTAAAGGAAGGGTGGCGTCAAAAAGCCATAGAGGATGTCCCACGTTGGGGCTTGTGAGATTCTCCAAATAGCAAGGCTTTCTTCTACTGGAGTTGGGGAGTATGGTTTGTTTGCTCCAGTGTCCTCCATGTGGATAGTTTGGGTAGCAGAGTTCTCCCCCTGCCTTGAATGCCGACCTCCATTGTCCATTGCATCTGAGGAATATGGAATGTTCGTTCTGGTGGCTCTGATGTGAAATACCAAGGGCGATGAATTAACATGGAATCTCTTTCAGATGAGTCACAATGCTGGTTTTTTACCAAGGAAATCTTAGAATGTCCTGGTGGCTACGGGGCCATGCAGGATTCTCCCACCTGGAGTGTTTGACACAGGCCAAAGGGCATGGTTTCCTTCTGGGGACAGAAGATGTTCTGTTCTGTGGCTCAGGAACCACATCTTGTATCATAATTTGGTATTCCAGAAAAGGCCTCTGAGGACAGCTTCCTGAACACCTATCTAGGCTTCCAGTGAGGTCCTAGGGGCATGTCAGTTTCAATCTTCTGACTCAGGATCATTGACTTGAATGTCACCAGATGTAGGTAATCAGGGTGTTTTAGAATACGCATTTGTATCCAGAGCTGCCTCCAATATTGTGGTGGGCTCAGGGGCCTTGCAGGTTTCTCCTAATCTGGAGGGTTTGGGAAACTTTAACGGGCAAATTTTCCTTGGGATGACAGGCACAGTCCTATGGTTTGGCTCCAGAGACCCCATCCTGGAGGGCATTTGAGCCATGGTTTTGGGAGCGAAATCTACAAATATAAACTCGGGCTAGGGTTAGTGGTGAGGTGATCATAGGCCCAATGCATAGACCTGGAGGTCAGGTTGTCAGGAACTGTACTTAGGGTGACTTGAAAGAGGTAGCACAGGATTTTCTATCTGCATTGTGTGTCCAGGATGGTCTTGGATTGCAGGTGTGGTCTCATGGGTCCATGGGATATTTTTCCTCTCTAAGGATCCTGGCAGCTCCCAATACTTTGGTGGCTTTTTTGGGAAAAGAAGAGTGCTGTTTTCCATCTAAAGGGTGCCCCATAAGAGAAATTCCAGAGATGGAAACTGGGTATGGGCACCTGGAAAATCTCTCCATGGGTTAGGATTTGGGCCTAGGGGTGTACCATGTTGGCAAAGCAGGATCATGGTGGTGAAACTGAGAGCACTTGTCTGAAAACATGCTCAGGCTGAGGGTCACAATGCCTGTTTGATCCCAGGGTGGCCCTCAGGAGTGGGTGTGTCTCATTGGCAATGCAGCTGGCTCCCACACTGATGGTTGGACACCCATCCAAACAGCCAGGTTTCCTGCCATGGGGAAGGAGGAGTTCTCTATTGTGCTTCAAGTTTCCCCATTGGCAAGGATTCCAACAAAAGACTGGGGACGGATGCCTGAATACTAAGGATGGGTAGATATAACGGACATGAGCTATGGCCGGTCTGCATGCTGGATATGCACCTCACTCTCTGGGTGGATGATCCGAGGTCGGGTTTTTGGCTCTGTAAGACACAGCATTAGTGGCCAGGGCAGCCTACAAATCGGGGTTCCCTTGAGGGTTGAGCAGATTGGTCCTCATGTGGGGTTTCTGGGCAGACTCACCAGGCACTTCTTCTTTCTATGGGAAAGGCAGAATGCTGCGTTGTGGCTCCAGAATTCCCTCTCAACACGGCTTGGAGACCAGTAGGGTGAGCATGGAATTGTAAAACCAAGCTACAGTTCAATTCAGTGCCAAGCAGAAGGCAGTTCCAATGTGCATGGGTTTATTTGAGATATCCAGCACCTGAGTAAGGGCAGATGTAAAACGCTTGCTCACATTGGAGTTTGTGTCTATGATGTCTGACAAATGGAGGGGTGGTGTCAAGAGGTTATAGAGAATTCCCCACACTGAGGCTGTGAGATTCTCCAAACAGCAAGGTTTCCTTCTACTGGACAGGTGGAGTCTGCTTTGGCTGCTGCACAACCTCCCTGTGGAATGTTTGGATAACAGAGCTCTCCCGCATGGATGTCTGGAAAGCACACGTCCATTATTCATTGCACCTGAGGAACATGGCATGTTCCTTCTGTTGCCTCTGGGGCGAAGTATCAAGGCCTGGAGTTGACATGGAATTTCTTGCAGATGTTTAACTATGCTGGTTTGTTACCAGAGAGATCTTAGAATGTGCTGGTGGCCATGGGGGCCATGCAGGTTTCTCCCACCTTGAAGGTTTTATACAGGTCCAAGGGCATGGTTTGCTTCTAGAGACCGGAGATATTCTGTTGTGTAGCTCAGGGTCCACATGTTGTATCCTAACTAGGTATTCTAGAACAGGCCTCTGAGGACAGATGCCTGAAAACCTAATCTAGGGTTCCAATGATGTCCTAGGGGAATGTCAGTTTGAATTATCTGACTCAGGACCATTGGCTTGGGTGTCTGCCTGGAAGTTAGTGATCAGGGTGTCTCAGACTGCATTTTGCATCCTGAATGGCTTCCAATATTGGCGTGAACTCAGGGGCCTTGGAGGTTTCTTCTAAACTGGAGGTTTTGGGCAACTGTGATGGGCAAAATTTTCTTGGGATGACAGGCACAGTCCTGTGATTTGGCTCTGGAGACCCCATCTTGGAGGGCATGTGAGCCATGGTTTCGGGAGAGAAGTCTGCCAACACAAACTAGGTTTAGGTTTAGTGGCACGGTGATTGCAGCCCAATGCATCGACCTGGGGGGCAGCTCGTCAGGAACTGTAATTAGGGTGACTTGATGGTGGTAGCCCAGGATTTTCTATCTGCATTGTGTGTCCAGGATAGCCTCGGAATTCAGGTGTGGTCTCATGGGTCCATGAGAGGTTTTTCCTCTCTAAGGATCCTGGAGGCTCCCAATTGTTTGGAAGCTCTTCAGGGAAGTGAAGAGTGCTCTTTTCCATTTTATGGGTGCCCCAAAACAGGGATTCCAGAGATGGTCTCTGGATCTGGGCGTCAAGAATTTCCCACCAAGGGTTTGGATTTGGGCCTAGGGGTGTACAAGACCTGCAACGCAGGATCCTGGAGGTGCAACTGAGAGGGCTTGTTTGAAAGCATGTTCATGCTGAGGGTCACAATGCCTGTTTGTTCCTAGGGCGACTCATAGGAGTGGGCATGGTCTCATTGCCCATGCATCTGGCTCCAACCCTGAGGGTTGGACACCCATCCCAACAGCTAGTTTTCATGTCATGGGGAAGGAGGACTTCTCTATTGGGCTTCAGGTTACTCCACTGGCAGGTATTACAGCAAAGTTCTGGGGAGAGTTGCTCGAATACCAAGGATGGGTAGAGGACGGAATGGGCCATGACTGGTCTCAAATGCTGGATACGGGTCCTGCTTTCTGGGGGACTGACACGAGGTCAGGGCTCAGGCTTTCTCAGACACAGCACTAGTGGACAAGGCAGCCTATAATCGGGGATCCTCGAGGGCCAAGCAGATTGATCCTTTGAAAGCATGCTCAGGTTGAGATTCACAATGCCTGTTTGTGCCCAGGGCGGCCTACAGGAGTGGGCATGGTCTCATTGTCCATGCAGCTTGCTCCCACTTTGAGGGTTGGAAACCATTCCAACAGCCATGATTCATGCCCTGGGGAAGTATGAGTTCTCTATTGTGCTTCAGGTTCCCCCACTGACAGGGATTCCAGCAAAGTTCTGGGGACAGGGGCCTGAATACCAAGAATGTGTAGAGATGACGGATTTGGACAATGGCCGGTCTCAATGCTGGTTATGCGGCCCGCTTTTGGGGTGGCTGACACACGGTCAATGCTCAGGCTCTGTCAGACACAGCACTAGGTGGCCAGGGCAGCCTATAAATCGTGGTTCCCTCTAGGGCCGATCTGATTGATCCTCATGTGGGGTTTCTCTGCAGAATCACCAGGCACATCTTCTTTCTATAGGGAAGGCAGGATGTTGCATTGTGCCTTCAGAATTCCCTATCAAGTGGGCTTGGGGTCTAGTAGAATGAGGATGGAATTGTAAACACAAGCTACAGTTCAATTCAGTGCCAAGCGGAAGGTGGTTCCAATATGCAGCGGCTGATTCGAGATATTCAAGCACAGGAGTACAGGTGGATTTCAGATGTTAGCTCACACTGGAGATGGTGTCTATAATGACAGACAAATGGAGGAGTGGCGTCAAGAGACAATGGAGGATTTCCCACGCTGAGACTTGTGAGATGCTCCAAACAGCAAGGATTCCTTCTACTGGACAGCTGGAGTCTGGACTGTTAGCCCCAGCGTTCCCCATGTGGAATGTTTGGGTAGCAGAGCTCTTTGGCATGGATCCCTGGAAAGCACACCTCCATTGACCCTTTAAGCTGAGGAACATGGCAGATTCATTCTGCTGGTTCTGGGGCAAAGTACCAAGGTCTTGAGTTGAAATGGAATCTCTTGTAGATGGGTCACAATGCTGATTTGTTACCAGGGAGATCTTAGAATGTGCTAGTGTCTAAGATCCTGTGCAGTATTCTCCTACCTGAGGGTTTGGCACAGGTCGAAGTATTCCTTCTGGGAACAGGAGATGTTTTGTTGTGTGGCTTAGAATCCACATGTTGTATCATAAGTTGGTATTCCAGAACAGGCCCCTGAGGACAGATGCCTGAAAACTTAATCTAGAATTCCAATAAGGTCCTAGGGGCATGTAAGGTTCAAACTTCTGACTCAGGACAATTTAATTGGTTCTCTGCCTATTTTAGATGATCAGGGTGTTTCAGGCTGTGCATTTGTGTCCAGAGCAGACTCCATTATTGGGGCGGGCTCAGGGGCCTTGCAGATTTCTCCTAATCTGGGTGTTTTGGGCACCTGTGACGGCCGTAGTTTCCTTGGGGATGGCAGGCACAGTCCTATGGTGTGTCTCCAGAGACCCCATCCTGGAGGGCATGAGAGCCAAGATTTGGGGAGAGAAGTCTGCAAACACAAATTCGGGATAGGGTTCATGGCGAAGAGATTCCAGGCCCAATGCCTAGACCTGGAGGGTAGCTCGCCAGGAACTGTATTTAGGTGATTGGGAGGTGGTAGCACAGGCTTTTCTATCTGTATTGTTTGTCCAGGATGGCCTCTGATTAGAGGTGTGGTCTCCTGGGTCCATTGGAGACTTTTCCTCTCTAAGGATCCAGGCGGCTCCCCTATGTTAGGTGACTTTTTCAGGGAAGGGAAGAGTGTTGTTTTCCATCTGAGGAGTGCCCCGAAGCAGGGATTCCAGAGATGGACCCTGGGTCTGGGCGAGTGGAAAATCCTACCAAGGGTTAGTATTTGGACCTAGGGGCTTACCAGGCCTGCAATGCGGGAAACTTTTTTTTTTTTTTTTTTTTTTTTTTGCCTCTGAGAGGGTTTATTTGAACACATGCTTAAGCTGTGGGTCACACTGCCTGTTTGTGCCCAGGACGGCTCTCAGGAGTGGGAGTAGTCTCATTGGTATGCAGCTGACTCCCACTTAGAGGGTTGGACACCCTTCCAAACAGCCAGGTTTCCTACCATGGGGAAGGAGGAGTTTTCTATATGATTCAGGATTGTTCAGTGGCAGGCATTCCAGCAAAGGTCTGGGGACAGGTGCCTGAACACCAAGGATGGGTAGCGATGACAGACTTGGGCCATGGCCATTCTCACATGCTGGTTTGGCGCCCGCTCTCTGGGTGGCTGACACTATGTCGGGGCTCAGGGTGTCAGACACATCACTAGTGGCCAGGACAACCTTTAAATCGGGGCTCCCTCGAGCGTTGAGCTGATTGATCCACATGTGGGGTTTCTGGAAAGACTCATTAAGCACTTCATCTTTCTATGGGGAAGGCAGAATGCTGCGTTGTGGCTCCAGAATTCCCTATCAAGAGGCCTTGATGAGCAGTAGGTGAGGATAGAATTGTAAACACAAGCTATGGTTCAATTCAGTGCCAAGCAGAAGGCAGTTCCAATGTGCAGTGGCTTATTCGAGATATCCAGCACCTGAGTAAGAGCAGACGTCAGATGTTCACTTACGCTAGAGTTTGTGTCTATGCTGACTGACAAATGGAGGGGTGGCGTCAAGAGGTCATGAGTATTTCCCATGCTGAGGCTTGTGAGATGCTCCAAACAGCAAGGTTTTCTTATACTAGAAGGTAGAGTCCGCCATGTGAAAAATGTGGGTAGCAGAGCTCTCCCACATGGATTCCTGGAAAGTACACTTCCATTGACCATTGCAGCTGAGGGACATGGCAGGTTCGTTCTGGTGGGTCTGGGTCAAAGTACCAAGGTTATGAGTTGACATGGAATCTCTTGCAGACGGGCAACAGTGCTGGTTTGTTACCAGGGAGATATTAGATTGTACCTGTGGCTAAGCTCCTGTGCACGATTCTCCTACTCTCAATGTTTGGGACAGGACGAAGAGCACAGTTTTTTTCTGGAGACAGATGTTCTGTTCTGTGGCTAAGTGACCACATGTTGTATCATAAATTGGTGTTCCAGAACAGGCCCCTGAGGACAGATGCCTGAAAACCTAATCTAGGGTTCCAGTGAAGTCCTAGGGGCATGTCAGGTTCAATCTTCTGACTCAGGACCATTGACTTTAGTATCTACCTGGATGTAGGTCATCAGGGTGTTTCAGGCTGCACATTTGCGTCCAGAGTGGCTGTCAATATTGGGCTGGGCTCAGGGGCCTTGCAGTTTTTTTCCTAATCTGGAAGGTTTGTGCAACTGTGATGGGCACACTTTCCTTGGGGATTACAGGCACAGTCCTGTGCTGTGGCTCCAGAGACCCCATCCTGGAGGGCATGAGAACCATGGTTTTTGGAGAGAAGTCTGCAAACACAAATTCAGGTCAGGGTTAGTGGCGAGGTGATCACAGGCCCAATGCATTTGACCGGAGAATGGAATTGTTATCAAAACCGTTGGTTCACTTCATTGCCAAGCGGAAGGCAGTTCAAATGTGTAGCAGCTGATTCGAGATATCCAGCACCTGAGTAAGGCGGATGTCAGATGTTTGCTCATTCTGGGGTTTGTGTCTATGATGACCGACAAATGGAGGTGTGTTCCGTACTGTTTTCAGGAACTGTAATTAGGGTGACTGAAAGGTGTATCGCAGGCTTTTGTATCTGGATTTTGTGTCCAGAAGGGCCTAGGATTAGAGGTGTGGTCTCCTGGGTCCATTGGATACTTTTCCTCTCTAAGGATCCTGGTGGCTCTCCATAGTTTGGTGGCTATTTCACAGAAGGGAAGAGTGCTGTTTTCCATCTTAGGGGTGCCCCAAAATATGGATTGCAGATACGGCCTCTGTTTCTGGGCTCCTGGAAAATCCCACAAAGGGTTAGGATTTGGGCCTAGGGGCATACCAGGCCTGTAATGCAGGATCCTGGTGGAGCCATTGAGAGGGCTTATTGGAAGGCATCCTCAGGCTGAGGGTCAAAATGCCTTGCTTGTGCCCAGGGTGGCCCTCAGGAGTGGGCGTGGTCTCATTGACCATTCAGCTGGCTCCCACTTTCAGGGTTGGATACCCATCCCAACAAACACCAGGTTTCCTGTCATGTGGAAGGACGAGTTCTCTATTGTGCTTCAGTTTCCCTCATAGGCAGGGATTTTTGCAAAGATCGGGGGAAAGATGCTGGAATACCAAGGATGGGTAAATATATGGAATTGGGCCATGACCAGTCTCACATGCTGGATATGGGGCCCGTCTCTGGGTGGCTGACACACGGCCAGGGCTCAGGGTCTGTCAGACACAGCACTAGTGGCCAGGGCAACCTATAAATTGGGGTTCCCTAGAGGGCCGAGCAGATAGATCCTCATGTGAGGTTTCTGGGCAGACTCTCCAGGAACTTCTTCTTTCTATGGGGAAGGCAGAATGCTGCGTTGTGACTCCAGAATTCCCTATCAAGAGGTCTTGAGGATCAGTAGGGTGAGGATGGAATTGTTATCAAAATCATCGGTTCACTTCATTGCCAAGTGGAAGGCAGTTCAAATGTGCAGCAGCTGATTCGAGATATCCAGCACCTGAGTAAGGGCAGATGTCAGATGTTTGCTCATTCTGGGTTTGTGTCTATGATGACCGACAAATGGAGAGGTGGTGTCAAGAGGCCATGGAGGATTACCCACGCCGAGGCTTTTGAGATGCTCCAAACAGCAATGGTTCCTTCTTCTGGGCAAATGGAGTATGTTTTGTTTGCTCCAGTGTCCCCCATGTGGAAAGTTTGGGTAGCAGAGCTCTCCTGCATTGATGCCCTGAAAGCACACCTCCATTGACCATTGCAGCTATGGAACAAGGCAGGTTCATTCCGGTGGCTCTGGGGCAAAGTACCAAGGCCTTGAGTTGACATGGAATTTCTTGAAGATGGGTCAGAATGCTGGTTTGTTACCAGGGAGATCTTAGAATGTGCTGGTGGCTAAGGTGCCCTGTAGGATTCTTATACCCTGAGGGTTTGGCACAGGTCTAAATGCACGGTAACCTTCTGGGGACAGGAGATATTATGTTGTGTGGCTCAGGGACCACATGTTGCATCATAAGTTGGTATTCCAGAAGATGCTCCTAATGACAGATGTCTGAAAACCTAATCTGGGGTTCCAATGTTGTACTACTGGCATGTCAGGTTCAATGTCTCAGGACCATTGACTTTGCTTTCTGCCTGGATGTATGTGATCAGGTTGTTAAGACTGTGCATTTTATTCGAGTGGCCGTCAATATTGTGGGCTCAGGGGCCTTGCAGGTTTCTCCTAATCTGGAAAGTTTGGGCAACTGTGATGGGACAGTTTTCTTGGGGATAGCAGGCACCATCCTGTGGTGTGGATACAAAGACCCCATCCTGGAGGCCATGTGAGCCATTGTTGTGGGAGAAGTCTGTAAACAAAAATTAGGGTTAGGGATAGTGGTGAGGTGATTGCAGGCCCAATGCGTAGACCTGGAGTCCAGCTCATCAGGAACTGTAATTAGGGTGACGGGAAGCTGGTAGCACAGGCTTTTCTAACTGGATGTTGTGTTCAAAATATCCTCAGAATGTAGTTGTGGTCTCATGTGTCCATGGGAGAATTTCCCTCTCTAAGGATCCTGGTGGCTCTACTTACTTTGCTGGCTTTTTCGGGGAAGGGAAGAGTTCTGCTTTCCATCTAAGGGTGCCCCAAAACAGGGATTCCAGAGATGGGATCTGAGTCTGGGCACCTCGAAAATTTCACCAAGGGAAAGGATTTGGGCCTAGTGGAGTACCAGACCTGCAATGTGAGATCCTGGTTGTGCAACCGAGAGGGCCTGTTTGAATGCATGCTCAGGCTGAGGGACACAATGCCTGATTGTGCCCAGGGTGGCCCTCAGGAGTGGGTGTGGTCTCATTGGGCATGAAGCTGCTTCCCACTGAGAGGGTTGGACACCCATCCCAACAGCCAGGTTTCCTGCCATGGGGAAGGAGGAGTTCTCTATTGTGTTTCAGGTTCCCCATTGGAAGGGATTCCAGCAGAGGTCTGGGGACAGGTGCCTGGATCTAGAAGCTGGGCCTAGGCCAGTCTCACATGCTGGATAGGGACCCGCTTTCTGGGTGGCTGACACACAGTCGGGGATCAGGCTCTGTCAGACACAGCACTATTGGCCAAGGTAGCCTATAAATCGGGGTTCCCTCAAGGGCCGAGCAGATTGATCCTCATGTGGGTTTTCTGGGCAGACTCATCAGGCACTTCTTCTTTCTATAGGGAAGGCAGAATGTTGCATTGTTGTTCCAGAATTCCCTATCAACTGGGATTGGGGACTAGTAGGGTGAAGATGGAATTGTAAACACAAGCTATGGTTCAATTCATTGCCAAGCAAAAGGTAGTTCCAATGTGCAGCGACTGATTCGAGATATCCAGCGCCTGAGTAAAGGCCGTTTTCAGATGTTCGCTCACACTGGAGTTTGTGTCTATGATGACGACCAAATGCTGTTGCATGGCGTCAAGAGGCCATGGATTATTTCCCATGCTGAGGCTTGTGAAATGCTGCAAACAGCAAGGATTCCGTCTACTGGACAGGTGGAGTCTGGTTTGTTTCCTCCAGCATCCCCCATGTGGAATGTTTGGGTAGCAGAGCTCTCCGGCATGGATGCCTGGAAAGCAGACCTCCATTGACCCTTGCAGTTGAAGAAAATGGCAGGTTCGTTCTGGTTTCTCTGGGGTGACGTACCAAGGCCTTGAGTTGACATGGAATCTCCTGCAGATGGACCACACTGCTGGTTTGTTACCAGGGAGATCTTAGAATGTACTGGTGCGTAAGGTGCCGTGCAGGATTCTCCTACCATGAGCGTTTGGCACAGGTCATAGAGCCCGGTTTCCTTCTGGGGGCAGGAGATGTTTTGTTGTGCGGCTCAGGGACCACATGTTGTAACATAAGTTTATGGTATTCCAGAACAGGCCTCGGAGGACAGATGCCTGAAAACCTAATCTAGGATTCCAATGAGTTTCTTGGGGCCTGTCAGTTTCAATCTTCCGACTCAGGACATTTGACTTGGCGTTCTGCCTCGATGTAGATGATCAGGTTGTTTCAGATGGCGCTTTTGTGTCCATAGCGGCCTCCAATAGGTGTTGGGCTCAGGGGACATGAAGGTTCCTCTTAATCTGGTCAACTGTGAGTGACACAGTTCCTTGGGGATGGCAGGCCCATTCCTGTGGTGTGACTCCAGAGACCCCATCCTGGAGGGAATGTGAGCCATGGTTTTGGGAGAGAAGTCTGCAAACACAAACTCGGGTTAGGGTTAGTGGCAACGTGTTCACAGGCCCAATGCATAAATCTGGAGGGTAGCTCATCAGGAACTGTAAATCAGGTGACTCGAAGGCAGTAGTACAGACATTTGTATCTCAATTGTGTGTCAAAAATGGCCTCTGAATGCAGGTGTGGTCTTATGGGTCCATGGAGATTTTTCGTCTTTAAGGATCCTGGTGGCTCCCCATAGTTTGGTTCGTTTTTCGGGGAAGGGAAGAGTGCTCTTTTCCATCTTAGGGGTGCCCCAAAACAGGGATTCCAGAGTTGAGCTCTGGATCTGGGCACCTGGAAAATCCCACCAAGGGTTAGGATTTGGGCCTAGGGGTGAACCAGTTCTGCAATGCTGGTCCTGGGGGTGCAACTGAGAGTGTTTGTTTGAAAGCATGCTCAGACAGAGGGTCACAATGCCTGCTTGTGCCCGGGGCAGCCCTCAGGAGTAGGAGTGGTCTCATTGGCCATGCAGCTGGCTCCCTATCTGAAGGTTGAACACCCATCCTAACTTACAGGAATCCTCCCATGGAGAACGTGGAGTTCTCTATTATGCTTCAGGTTTCCCCATTTGTAGGGTTTCCAGGAAAGGTCTGGGGACAGATGCCTGAATATCAATATCGGGTAGAGATTACAGCCCTGGTCCATGGCCGGTCTCACATGCTGGATATGGGCCCCATCCTCTGGTAGGCTGACACGAGGATGCGGCTCAGACTCTGTCAGACATAGCACTAGTGGCCAGGCAGCCTATAAATCTGGGTTTTCTCGATGGCCAAGCAGATTGATCCTCATGTGGAGTTTCTGGGCAGACTCATCAGACCTTTCTTCTTTCTAATGGGAAGGCAGAATGCTGTGTTGTGGTTCCAGAATTCCCTTGTGGACCAGTAGGGTGAGGAGGGAATTGTAAACCCAAGCTGTGGTAAAATTGAGTGCCAAGCAAAAGGCATTTCCAGTGTGAAGCGACTGACTCGAATATCCAGAACCTGAGTAAGGACGGATGTCAGATGTATGCTCATGATGGGGTTTGTTTCTATGATGATTGACAAATGAAGGGGTGGCGTCTAGAAGCCATGGAGGATTTCCCACGCTGGGGAATGTGAGATGCTCCAAACAGCAAGGTTCCCTTCTACTGGACATGGGCAGTCTGGTTGTTTGCTCCAGGGTCCCCCATGTGAAAAGTTTGGGTAGCAGAGTACTCCCACATGGAAGCCTGGAAAGCACACCTCCACTGACCATTGTAGCTAAGGAACATGGAAGGTTCAGTCTGGTGACTCTGGGACAATGAACCAAGGTCATGAGTTGACATGAAGTCACATGAAGATGGGTCACAATGCTGGTTTTGTTACCAGGGAGATCTTAGAATGTCATGGTGGCTAAGAGGCCATGCAGGATTCATCTATCCTGCGGGTTTGACACAGGTTCAAGAGCATGGCTTCCATCTGGTTATAGGATATGTTCAGTTTGGGGCTCAGGGACCACATGTTGTATCACAAGTTGGTATTCCAGAACTGGACTCTGAGGACAGATGCCTGAAAACAAAATCTAGCATTCTAATGAGGTCCTGGGGCATGTCAATTTTCTTACTCTGGACCATTGACTTCGTTGTCTGCCAGGGTGGAGGTGATCAGGGCATTTCAGAATGCGCATTTGCATTCAGAGCGGCCTCCAATATTGGGGTGAGCTCAGGGGCCTTGCAGGTTTCTCCTAACCTGGAGGGCAGCTCGTCAGGAACTGTAGATCAGGTGACTCGAACTGTAAATCAGGCTGTAGCACAGGCTTTTGAATCTGGATTGTGTGTCCAAGATGGCCTCACAATGCAGGTGTGCTCTCATGGATCCATGGAAGATTTTTCATAAGGATCCTGGAGGCTCCCAATAGTTTGGTGGCTTTCACAGAGAAGGGTAGAGTGCTGTATTCCATCTTAGGGGTGCCCCAAAACAGGGATTCCAGAGATGGGCTCTGGGTCTCAGCACCTGGATAATCCCACCAAGGGTTAGGATTTGTCTGGGGGCGTACCAGTCGTGCAATGCAGGAACCTGGAGGTGCAACTGAGAATGCTTGTTTGAAAGCATGCGCAGTCTGGGGGTCACGATGCCTGCTTGTGCCCAGGGAAGCTCACAGGAGTGGGTGTGGTCTCTTTGGCCATCAAACTTGCTCCCACTCTGAGGGTTGCACAGCCATCCCAACAGCAAAGATTCCTGCCATGTGGAAGGAGCAGTTCCTATTGTGCTTCAGTATCCCACATTGGCAGGGATTCCAGAAAACGTCTTGGAATAGATACTTGAATTGCAAGGATGGTTAGAGATGACAGACCTGGGCCAGGCTCGTCTCAAATGCTGCATATGGGGGCCGCTCTCTGGGTGACTGACACGAGGTCGGGGCTCAGGCTCTGTCAGACACAGCTCTAGTGGCCAGAAAAGCCTATAAATCATGGTTCCCTCGAGGGCCAAGCAGATCTATACTCATTTTTAATTTCTGGGCAGACTCACCAGGACCTTATTCTTTCTATGAGGAAGGCAGAATGCCGCGTTGTGCCTCCAGTATTCCCGATCAAGAGTACGTGGGGACCAGTAGGGTGAGGATGGAATTGTTAATCCAAGCTACGGTTAAATTCATTGCCAAGTGAATGGCATTTCCAGTGTGCAGCACATCTAATTCGAGATATCTGGCACCTGAGTAAGGGTGGATGTCAGATTTGCTCTCGCTGGACATTGTGTCTATGATGACTGACAAATGGAGGGGCGGCATTAAGAGGCCATACATAGTATTAGAAGTCCTATCAACAGCAATCAGACAACAAAGAGAAATAAAAGGTATCCAAATTGGTAATGAAGAAGTCAAACTCTCTCTCTTTGCAGATGACATGATTCTTTATATGGAAAACCCAAAAGACTCCACTCCCAAACTACTAGAACTCATACAGCAATTCAGCAACGTGGCAGGATACAAAGTCAATGTGCAGAAATAAGTGGATTTCTTATACACTAACAATGAAAATACAGAAAGGGAAATTAGAGAATCGATTCCATTTACAATAGCACCAAGAACCATAAGACACCTGGGAATAAACCTAACCAAAGAGGTAAAGGATCTGAACTCGAGGAACTACAGAACACTCATGAAATAAATTGAAGAAGACACAAATAGATGGAAGACCATTCCATGCTCTTGGATCAGAAGAATGAACATTATTAAAATGTCTATTCTGCCTAAGGCAATATATACTTTTAATGCCATTCCGATCAAAATTCCACCAGTATTCTTCAAAGAGCTGGAGAAAATAATCCTAAAATTTGTATGGAGTTAGAAGAGACCCCGAATCACTAAGGAAATGTTGAAAAACAAAAATAAAGCTGGGGGCATCACGTTACCTGATTTCAAGCTTTATTACAAAGCTGTGATCACCAAGACAGCATGGTACTGGCATAAAAACAGACACATAGACCATTGGAACAGAGTGGAGAGCCCAGATATGGACCCTCAACTCTATGGCCAATTAATCTTCGACAAAACAGGAAAAAATATACAGTGGAAAAAAGACAGTCTCTTCAATAAATGGTGCTGGGAAAACTGGACAGCTATAAGTAAAAGAATGAAACTCGACCATTCTCTTACACCGTACACAAAGATAAACTCAAAATGGATAAAAGACCTCAACGTGACACAGGAATCCATCAGAATCCTAGAGGAGAACATAGGCAGTAATCTCTTCGATATCAGCCACAGCAACTTCTTTCAAGATATGTCTCCAAAGGCAAAGGAAACAAAAGCCAAAATAAACTTTTGGGACTTCATCAAAATCAAAAGCTTCTGCACAGCAAAGGAAACAGTCAAAAAAACAAAGAGGCAATCCACGGAATGGGAGATGATATTTGCAAATGACAGTATAGACAAAAGGTTGATATCCAGGATCTATAATGAACTCCTCAAACTCAACACACATGAAAGAGGCAAAAATATCAAAAATGGGCAGAAGATATGAACAGACACTTCTCCAATCAAGACCTACAAATGGCTATCAGACACATGAAAAAATGTTCACCATCACTAGCCCTCAGGGAGATTCAAATTAAAGCCACATTGAGATATCACCTTACACCAGTTAGAATGGCCAAAATTAACAAAACAGGAAACAACATGTGTTGGAGAGGATGTGGAGAAAGGGGAACACTCTTCCACTGTTGGTGGGAATGCAAGTTGGTGCAGCCTCTTTGGAGAACAGTGTGGAGATTCCTCAAGAAATTAAAAATAGAGCTTCCCTATAACCCTGCTATTGGACTCCTGGGTATTTACCCCAAAGATACAGATGTCGTGAAAAGAAGGGCCATCTGTACTCCAATGTTTATAGCAGCAATGGCCATGGTCGCCAAACTATGGAAAGAACCAAGATGCCCTTCAACGGACGAATGGATAAGGAAGATGTGGTCCATATACACTATGGAGTATTATGCCTCCATCAGAAAGGATGGATACCCAACTTTTGTGGCAACATGGAAGGGACTGGAGGAGATTATGCTGAGTGAAATAAGTCAGGTGGAGAGAGTCAATTATCATATGGTTTCACTTATTTGTGGAGCATAACAAATATCATGGAGGACAAGTGGTGTTAGTGAGGAGAAGGGAGTTGGGGTAAATTGGAAGGGGAGTTGAATCACGAGAGACTATGGACTCTGAAAAACAATCTGAGGGGTTTGAAGTGGCGGGGGGGTGGGAGGTTGGGGTACCAGTTGGTGGGTATTATAGAGGGCACGGATTGCATGGAGCACTGGATGTGGTGAAAAAATAATGAATACTGTTTTTCTGAAAATAAATAAATCAAAAAATTAAAAAAAAAAAAAAGACGCCATGGAGGATTTTTCACGTTTAGGCTTGTCAGATGCTACAAACAGCATGGTTCCCTTCTGCCGGACAGGGGAGGTCTGTTTTTTTTGCTCCTGGTTCCACCATGTAGAAATTTTGGGTAACAGAGCACTCCTGCATGGATGCCTGGAAAGCACACCTCCATTGACTATTGCAGCTGGGGAACATGATAGGTCCGTTCTGGTGGCTCTGGGGCAATGTAACAAGGCCTTGAGTTGACATGGAGTCTCATAAAGATGGGTCACAATGCTGGTTTGTTACCAGGGAGATCTTAGAATGATGAATGCATGTAGGATTCATCTATCATCTACCCTGAGGGTTTGTCACAGGTCTAAGAGTACGGCTTCCTTCTGGGGACAGACTTTCTGTTGGAAACAGAAGTGCCACCAAGCAGGAATCCCAGAGAGGGGCTCAGGGTCTCGGTGCCTGGAAAATCCCACCAAGTGTTAGGATTTGGGCCTAGGGGCGTATCTGGCCTGCATTTTGTGATCCTGGAGGTGCAACTGTAAGCGTTTGTTTGAAAGCCTGCTCAGGCTGAGGGGCACAATGCCTGCTTTTGCACAGGCGGCACTAAGGAGTGGGTCTCATTGGCCATGCAGCTGGCTCCCACTCTGAGGGTTGGACACCTATCCCAACAGCCAGAAATCCTGCCATGGGAAAGGAGGGGTTCCTAATTGTGCTTCAGGCTCCCCCATTGGTAGGGATTCCAGCAAAGGTCTGGGAACAGATGCCTGAATACCAAGGGTGGCTGGAGATGACTGCCCTTGGATATGGTCGGTCTCACATGCTGGGTATGGACCCCACCCTGTGGGGGCTGACACTAGTTTGAGGCTCAGGCCCGGTCAGACACAGCACTAGTGGCCAGGTCAGCCTATAAATCTGGGTTTCCTCGAGGGCCAAGTAGAATCAACCTCATGTGCAGTTTCTGGGCAGACACGCCAGGCCCTACTTCTTTCTATGGGGAAGGCAGAAGGCTGTGTTGTCGCTCAGAATTCCCTATCAAGAGGGCTTGTGGAACAGAGGGTGAGGATGGAATTGTAACCGAAGCTAGGGTTAAATTCAGTGCCAAGCTAAAGCCAGTTCCAGTGTGCAGTGGCTGATTTAATTATCCAGCACCTGAGTAAGGGGGGATGTCAGATATTTGCTCACAGTGGAGTTTGTGTCTATGATGAACAACAAATGGAGGGGTGGTGTCAAGAGGCCATCGAGGTTTTCCATCACTTTGTCTTGTGAGATGCTCCAAACAGCAATGTTTCCTTCTACTGGTCAGGGGGATTCTGGTTTGGTCGCTCCAGAGTTCCTCATGTGAAAACTTTGGGTAGCAGACCTCTCCCGCATGGATGCCTGGAAAGCACATCTCCATTGCCCATTGCACCTGAGGAACATGGCAGGTTCATTCTGGTGGCTCTGCAGCGAAATACCTAGGCCTTGAGTTGACATTGAGTCTCATGAAGATGGGACATAATGCTGCTTTGTTACCAGGGAGTTCTTAGAATGTGCTGGTGGCTAAGAGGCCGTGCAGGATTTATCTACCCTGGGGGTTTGACACAGGTCCAAGAGCATGGATTCCTTCTGGGGACAGGAGATGTTCTGTTTTGTGGCTCATGGACCACATGTTGTACCTTAAGTTGATATTCCAGAACAGGCCTCTGAGGACAAATGCCTGAAAACCTAATGTAGTGTTCCAGTGAAGTCCTATGGGAATATCAGGTTTAATCTTCTGACAGGACCATTGTCTTGGATGTGTGCCTGGATGGAGCTGATCAGGGTGGTTCAGACTACACATTTGGGTCCAGAGCGGCCTCCAATCATGGGGTTGGCTCAGGGTCCTTGCAGCTTTCTCCTAATCTGGAGGGTTTGGGCAACTGTGACAGGCACAGTTTCCTTGGGGATGGCAGGCCCATTCCTGTGGTGTGGCTCCAGTGACCCCATCCTGGAGGGCATGTAAGCCACGGTTTCTGGAGAGAAGTCTGCAAACACAAACTCAGGTTAGGGTGAATGGCGACATGATCACACTCCCAATGCATAGACCCGGAGGGCAGCTGGTCAGGAACTATAAATCGGGTGACTTGAAGGCGGTAGCACAGGCTTTTGTATCTGGATTGTGTGTCCGGGATGGCCTCTCAATGCAGGTGTGCTCTCATGGGAGATTTTTCATAAGGATCCTGGAGGCTCCCAATAGTTTGGTGGCTTTCTCGGGGAAGGGAAGAGTGCTGTTTTCCATCTTAGATATGCCCCCAAACAGGGACTCCAGAGATGGGCTCTGGGTCTGGGCACCTGGAAAATGCCACCAAGGGTTAGGATTTAGGCCTAGCAGAGTACCAGTCCAGCAATGCGGTATCCTGGAGGTGAAACTGAGAAGGCTTGTTTGAAAGCATGCGCAGGCATAGGGTCACAATGCCTGCTTGTGCCCAGGGCGGCCCACAGGAGTGGGTGTGGTCTCTTTGGCCATGCAGCTGGCTCCCACTCTGAGGGTTGGACAGCCATCCCAACAACTAGGATTCCTGCCATGGGGAAGGAGCAGTTCTCTATTGTGCTTCAGGATCCTCCGTTGGTGGGGATTCCAGCAAAGATCAGGGGACAGATGCCTGAATACCAAGAATGGTTAGAGATGACGACCTGGGCCAAGCCGGTCTCACATGCTGGATATGGGTCCCGCTCTCTGGGTGACTGACACAAGGTCGGGGCTCAGGCTCTGTCAGACACAGTACTAGTGGTCAGGGCAGCCTATAAATCGTGGTTCCATCGAGGGCCAAGCAGACTGGTCCTCATGTGTATTTTCTGGGCAGACTCACCAGGACCTTCTTCTTTCTGTGGGGAAGCCAGAAGGCTGTGGTGTGGCTCCAGAATTCCCTATCAAGTGGGCTTGCAGACTAGTAGGTTGAGGATAGAATTTTAAACCCAAGTTACGGTTAAATTCAGTGCCAAGCAAAAGGCTCTTCCAGTGTGCAGTGGCTGATTTGAGATATCTAGCACCTGAGTAACAATGGATGTCAGATGTTTCTCACTCTGGAGTTTCCGTCTATGTTGACCAACAAATGGAGGGGTATCTTCAAGAAGTCATGAGGATTTCCAAATCTGGGACTTGTGAGATGTTCCAAACAGCATGATTTCCTTCTATCAACAGTGGGAGTCTGGTTTGTTTACTCCAGAGTTCCCCATGTGGAAACTTTGGGTAGCAGATCTCTCCCACATGGATGCCTGGAAATACACTTCCACTGACCATTGCAGATGAGGAACATGGCAGGTTCATTCTGGTGGTTCTGCTATGAAGTACCAAGGCCTTGAGTTGACATGGAGTCTCATGATGATGGGTCACAATGCTGCTTTGTTACCAGCGAGAACTTAGAATGTGCTTTTGGCTAAGGGGCCATGCAGGATTCATCTACCCTGAGGGTTTCACACAGGTCCAAGAGCATGGCTTCCTTCTGGGGACAGGAGATGTACTGTTGTGTGGCTCAGGACCACATGTTGTATCATAAGTTGGTATTCCAGAACAAGCCTCTGAGGACAAATGCCTGAAAACCTAATCTAGGTTTCCAGTGAAGTCTTAAGGGCTTGTCAGTTTCAATCTTCGGACTCAGGACCATTCTCTTGGGTGTGTGCCTGGATGGAGCTGATCAGGGTGGTTCAGACTGCACATTTGCATACAGAACAGCCTCTAATCTTGGGGTTGACTCGGGGTCCTTGCAGGTTTCTCCTAATCTGGAGGGTTTGGGCAACTGTGACAGGCACAGTTTCCTTGAAGATGGCAGACCCATTCCTGTGGAGTGGCTCCAAAGACCCCATCCTGGAGGGCATGTGAGCCCTGGTTTTTGGAGAGAAGTCTGAAAACACAAACTCAGGTTAGGGTTAGTGGTGACGTGATCGCACGCCCAATGCATAGACCTGGAGGGCAGCTGGTCGGGAACTGTTAATCGGGTGACTTGAAGGCGGCAGCACAGGCTTTTGTATCTGGATTGTGTGTCCAGGATGGCCTCGAAATGTAGGTGTGCTCTCATGGGTCCATGGGAGATTTTTCATAAGGATCCTGGAGGTTCCCAATAGTTTGGTGGCTTTCTCGGGGAAGGGAAGAGTGCTGTTTTCCCTCTTAGGGTTGCCCCCAAACAGGGATACCAGAGATGGGCTCTGTGTCTGGGCGCTGGGAAAATGCCACCAAGGGTTAGGATTTAGTCCTAGGGGCGTACCAGTTGTGCAATGCAGGATCCTGGAGGTGAAACTGAGAAGGCTTGTTTGAAATCATGCTCAGGCTGAGGGTCAAAATGCCTGCTACTGGCCAGGGCGGCCCACAGGAGTGGGTGTGGTCTCGTTGGCCATGCAGCTGGCTCCCGCTCTGAGGTTTGGACAGCCTTCCCAACAACTAGGATTCCTGTCATGTAGAAGGAGCAGTTCTCTATTGTGCTTCAGGATTCTGATTGGTAGGGATTCCAGCAAAGATCTGGGGACAGATGCCTGAATACCAAGGATGGTTAGAGATGATGACCTGTGCCAGGCTGGTCTCACATGCTGGATATGGGTCCCGCTCTCTGGGTGACTGACATGAGGTCGGGGCTTAGGCTCTGTCAAACACAGCACTAGTGGCCAGGGCCGCCTATAAGTCGTGGTTCCCTCGAGGGCCAAGCAGATGGGTCCCCATTTGTATTTTCTGGGCAGACTTACCAGGCCCTTCTTCTTTTTATGGGGATGGCAGAATGCTGTGTTTTGGCTCCAGAATTCCCTATCAAGGGGGCTTGCGAACTAGTAGGTTGAGGATGGAATTGTGAATCCAAGTTACGGTCAAATTCAGTGCCAAGTGAAAGGCTGTTCCAGTGTGCAGTGGCTGATGCCAGATATCCAGCACCTGAATAAGGATGGATGTCAGACGTTTGCTCACTCTGGAGTTTGTGTCTATGATGACCAACAAATGAAGAGGTAGCTTCAAGAAGCCATGGAGGATTTCCAAAGCTGGAGCTTGTGAGATGCTCCAAACTGCAAGGTTTCCTTCAATCAGACAATCAGATGGGGAGTGTGTTTTTTTGCTCCAGAGTTCCCCATGTAGAAATTTTTGGTAGCAGAGCTCTCCCGCTTGGATGTCTGTAAAGCACACTTCCATTGACTCTTGCAGATGAGGAACATGGCAGGTTCATTCTGGTGGCTCTGGGGCGAAGTATCAAGGCCTTGAGTTGACATGGAGTCTCATAATGATGGGTCACAATTATGGTTTGTTACCAGCAAAATCTTAGTATGTGCTGTTGGCTAAGGGCTGTGAAGTATTAATCTACCCTGAGGGTTTGACACTGGTCCAAGAGCATGACTTCCTTCTGGGGACAGGAGATGTTCTCTTGTGTGGCTCAGGACCACTTGTTGTATCATAAGTTGATATTCCAGAACAGGCCTCTGAGGAAAGATGCCTGAAAACCTAAACTAGGGTTCCAATGAAGTCCTAGTGAAATGTCAGATTCAACCTTCTGACCAGGACCATTGACTTGGGTGTGTGCCTGGATGGAGCTGATTAGGGTGTTTCAGACTGCGCATTTGGGAACAGAGCAGCCTCCAATATTGGAGTAGGCTTAAAGGCCTTTCAGGTTTTTCCTAATCTGGAGGGTTTGGGCAACTGTGATGGGCACAGTTTCTTTGTGTATGGCATGCCCAGTCCTGTAGTGTGGCTCCAGAGACCCCATCCTGGAGGGCATGTGAGCCATGGTTTTGGGAGAGAATTCTGCAAACACAAACTTGGGTTAGGGTTAGTGGTGAGGTGATCACAGACCCAATGCAGTGACCTGGAGGGCAGTTCATCAGGAACTGTAAATCGGGACACTCAAAAGCGGTACCACAGGCTTCTGTATCTGGATTGTGTGTTCAGGATGGTCTCAGAATGCAGGTGTGGTCTCATGGTTCCATGGCAGATTTTTCATCTCTAAGGATCCTGGAGGCTCCCAATAGTTTGGTGGCTTTTGTGGGGAAGGGAAGAGTGTTGTTTTTCATCTTACGGGTGCCCCAAAACAGGGATTACAGAGATAGGCTCTGGATTTTGGCACCAGAAAACCCCACCAAGTTTTAAGATTTGTGCCTTGGGGTGTACCAGGCCTGCAATGTGGGATCCTGGAGGTGCCACTAAGAAGGCTTGTTTGAAAGCATGCTTAGGCTGAATCGCATAATGCCTGTTTGTGTCCAGTGCCGCCCTCAAGCGTTTCATGGTCTCATTGGACATGCAGCTGGTTACCGCTCTGAGGGATGAACACCCATCCAAAGAGCCAGGATTCCTGCCATGGTGGAGAGAGGAGTTCTCTATTGTGCTTCAGGATCCCCCATTGGCAGGGATGTCAGAAAAGTTCTAGGGAGAGAAGCCTGAATACCAAGGATGGATAGAGATGACAGACCTGGGCCATGGCCAGTCTAACATGCTGTATATGAGCCCCGTTCTCTGGGTGGCTGACACTAGTTCGAGGCTCAGTCTCTGTCAGACCCAGAACTAGTGGTCAGGGCAGCTTATAAATCGGGGCTCCCTGGAGGACAGAGCAGATTGATCCTCAGCTAGAATTTCTGGTCAAACTCCTCAGGCCCTTCTTCTTTCTGTGGAAAAGGCAGAATGCTGCGTTTTGGCTCCAGAATTCCCTATCAAGGGGGTTTGGGAACCAGTAGGGTGAGGATGAAATTGTAAACCCAAGCTATGGTTATATTCGGTACCAAGCAGAAGGCAGTTCCATGGTGCAGCAGCTGATTCAAGATGTCCAGCACCTGAGTAAGGGAAGAAGTCAGATGTTTGCACACACTGGAGTTTGTGTCTATGACGACCGACAAATGGAGGGGTGGTGTCAAGAGGCAATGGAGGATATCCCATGCTGGGACTTGTGAGATGCTCCAAGCAGCAAGGTTTCCTTCTGCGGGACAGGGGAAGTCTGGTTTGTTTGCTCTAATGTCCCCAGTGTGGGAAGTTTGGGTAACGAAGCACTCCTGCATGGATGCCAGAAAGCACAGCACAATTGACCATTGCAGCTGATGAAGATGACTGGTTCGTTCCGGTGTCTCTGGGGCGAAGTACCAAGGCCTTGAGTTGACAGGGAGTCTCATGAAAATGGGTCACAATGCTGGTTTGTTACCAGGGATATCTTAGAATGTGATGTGGCTAAAAGTCCTGCAGGATTCATCTACCCTGAGGGTTTGACACAGATCCAAGAGCATGGCTTCCTTCTGGAGACAGGAGATGTTCTATTGTGTGGCTCAGGGACCACATGTTGTATCAGAAGTTGGTATTCCATAACAGGCCTCCGAGTACAGATGCCTGAAAACCTAATCTAGGGTTCCACTGAAGTCCTAGGGAGATGTCAGGTTCAATCTTCTGATTCAGGACCATTGACTTGGGTGTCTGCCGTGATGGAAGTGATCATGGTGTTTCAGACTGCACATTTGCATCCAGAGCAGCCTCCAATATTGGGGTGGGCTCAGGGGCCTTGCAGGTTTCTCCTATTCTGGAGGGTTTGGGCAAATGTGATGGGCACAGTTTCCATGGGGGTGGCAGGACCACTACTGTGTTGTGGCTCCTGAGACCCCATTCTGGACGGCATGCGAGCCACGGTATTGGGAGGGAAGTCTGCAAACACAAGCTCTGGTTATGGTTAGTGGCAAGGTGATTTCAGGTCCAATGCATAGACCTGGAATGCAGCTCCTCAAGATCTGTAAATTGGGTGACTCAAAGGCAGTAGCACCGTCTCTTCTATCTAGACTGTGTGTAGGATGGGCTCAAAATGCATGTGTGGTCTCATGGGTCCATGGGAGATTTTTCCTCTCTAAGGATCATGGTTGCTCCCCATGGTTTGGTGTCTTCTTGGGGAAGGGAGGATTGCTTTTTTCCATTTTAGGGGTGCCCCCAAAAAATGAATTCTAGAGGCGGCCTCTGGGTCTCTGTGCCTGGAAAATCCCGCCAAGGGTTTGGATTTAGGCCTAGGTGCGAACCAGGACTGCAAGGCGGGATCGTGGGTGCAACAGAGAGGGCTTGAGCATGCTTGAAAGCATGCTCAGGGTGAGGGACACAATGCCTGCTCATGCCCAGGGCGGCCCTTATGAGTGGGTGTTGTCTTATTGGCCATGCAGCTGGCTTGCACTCTGAGGGTTGTTCAACCATCCCAACAGCCAGCATTATTGCCATGGGTAAAGAGGAGTTCTCTACTGTGTTTCAGGATCCCCTATTGGAAGGGATTCCAGCAAAGGTCTGCGGAAAGATGCCTGAATACCAAGGATGGGTAGACATGATGGAACTGGGTAATGGCTGCTCTCACATGGTGGATATGGGCCCCACTTTCTGGGTGGCTGACATGAGGCCGGAGCTCAGGCTCTGTCAGACAGAGCACTAGTGGCCAGGCAGCCTATAAATCCGGGTTTCCTTGAGGGAAGAGCAGATTGATCCTCATGTGGTTTCTGGTCAGACTCACCAGGCCCTTCTTCTTTTTATGGGGAAGGCAGAATGCTGCTTTGTGGCTCCGGAATTCCCTTTCAAGAGGGCTTAGGGACCAGTAGGGTGAGGATGAAATTGTAAACCCAAGCTACGGTTCAATTCAGTGCCAAGCAGAAGACAGTTCCAGTGTGCAGCGGCTGATTCCAGATATCCAGCACCTGAGTAAGAACAGAGGACTGATGTTTGCTCACACTGGAGTTTGTTTCTATGTTGACCAACAAATGGAGGGGTGGCTTCAAGCGGCCATGGAGGATTTTCCATGCTGGGGCTTGTGAGATGCTACAAAAAGCAAGGTTTCCTTGTACTGGACAGGGGTAGTCTGGTTTGCTTGCTACAGGATTTCCATGAAGAATGTTTTGGTAGCAGAGCACTCCCGCATAGATGCCTTGATTTCACACCTCCATTGACCATTGCAGCTGAGGAACACAGGTGGTTCGTTCTGGTGGCTCTGTGGCGAAGTACCAAGGCCTTGAGTTGACATGGAGTCTCATGAAGATGGGTCACAATGCTGGTTTGTTACCAGGGAGATCTTAGAATGTGCTGATGGCTAAGGGGGCATGCAGGATTCATCTACCCTGAGGGTTTGACACTGGCCCACGAGCACGGTTTCATTACTGGAACAGGAGATGTTCTTTTGTGGGGCTCAGGGACCACATGTTGTATCATAAGTTGGTATTCCAGAAGAGGCCTCTGAGGACAGATGCCTGAAAACCTAATCTAGGGTTCCAATGAAGCCCTAGGGGCTTGTCAGTTTCAATCTTCTGACTCAGGCCCATTGACTTGGGTGTCTGCCTGGATGGAGGTGATCAGGGTGTTTCAGACTGCACATTTGTGTCCCGAGCAGCTTCCATTATTGGGGTGGGCTCAGGGGCCTTGCAGGTTTCTCCTAATCTGGAGGATTTGGGCAACTGTGATGGGCACAGTTTCCGTGGGGGTGGCAGGACCACTACCGTGTTGTGGCTCCTGAGACCCCATTCTGGAGGGCATGTGAGCCATGGTTTTGGGAGGGAAGTCTGCAAACACAAGTTCCGGTTATGGTTAGTGGCGAGGTGATTGCAGGCCCAATGTGTAGATCTGAGGGCAACTCGTCAGGAACTGTAATTAGGGTGACTGGAAGGCGGTAACACACGCTTTTCTCTCTGGATTTTGTGTCTAGGATGGCCTCGGAATGCAGGTGTGGTGTCATGGGTCCATGGGAGATTTTTCTTGTCTAAGGATATTCACAGCTCCCCATAGTTTGGTGGCTTTTTTTTTTCCCAATTTATTTATTTTCAGAAAAACAGTATTCATTATTTTTTCACCACACCCAGTGCTCCATGCAAGCTGTGCCCTCTATAATACCCACCACCTGGTAACCCAACCTCCCACCCCCCGCCACTTCAAACCCCTCAGACTGTTTTTCAGAGTCCATAGTCTCTCATGGTTCACCTCCCCTTCCAATTTACCCAAATTCCCTACTACTCTCTAACGCCCCTTGTCCTCCATGCTATTGGTTATGCTCCACAAATGAGTGAAACCATATGATAATTGACACTCTCTGCTTGACTGATTTCACTCAGCATAATCTCTTCCAGTCCCGTCCATGTTGCTACAAAAGTTGGATATTCGTCCTTTCTGATGGAGGCATAATACTCCATAGTGTATATGGACCACATCTTCCTTATCCATTCATCCGTTGAAGGGCATCTTGGTTCTTTCCATAGTTTGGCGACTGTGGCCATTGCTGCTATAAACATTGGGGTACAGATGGCCCTTCTTTTCACGACATCTGTATCTTTGGGGTAAATACCCAGGAGTGCAATTGCAGGGTCGTAGGGAAGCTCTATTTTTAATTTCTTGAGGAATCTCCACACTGTTCTCCAAAGAGGCTGCACCAACTTGCATTCCCACCAACAGTGTAAGAGGGTTCCCCTTTCTCCACATCCTCTCCAACACATGTTGTTTCCTGTTTTGTTAATTTTGGCCATTCTAACTGGTGTAAAGTGATATCTCAATGTGGTTTTAATTTGAATCTCCCTGAGGGCTAATGATGATGAGCATTTTTTCATGTGTCTGATAGCCATTTGTATTTCTTGATTGGAGAAGTGTCTGTTCATATCTTCTGCCCATTTTTTGATGTGTTTGTCTGTTTCGTGTGGGTTGAGTTTGAGGAGTTCATTATAGATCCTGGATATCAACCTTTTGTCTGTACTGTCATTTGCAAATATCTTCTCCCATCCCGTGGGTTGCCTCTTTGTTTTTTTGACTGTTTCCTTTGCTGTGCAGAAGCTTTTGATTTTGATGAAGTCCCAGAAGTCTATTTTCGCTTTTGTTTCCTTTGCCTTTGGAGACGTATCTTGAAAGAAGTTGCTGTGGCTGATATCGAAGAGATTACTGCCTATGTTCTCCTCTAAGATTCTGATAGATTCCTGTCTCACGTTGAGGTCTTTTATCCATTTTGAGTTGATCTTTGTGTACGGTGTAAGAGAATGGTCGAGTTTCATTCTTCTACATATAGCTGTCCAGTTTTCCCAGCACCATTTATTGAAGAGACTGTCTTTTTTCCACTGTATATTTTTTCCTGTTTTGTCGAAGATTAATTGACCATAGAGTTGAGGGTCCATATCAGGGCTCTCTACTATGTTCCACTGGTCTATGTGTCTGTTTTTATGCCAGTACCATGCTGTCTTGGTGATCACAGCTTTGTAATAAAGCTTGAAATCAGGTAAGGTGATGCCGCCAGCTTTATTTTTGTTTTTCAACGTTTCCTTAGCGATTCGGGGTCTCTTCTGATTCCATACAAATTTTTGGATTATTTGCTCCAGCTCTTTGAAGAATGCCGGTGGAATTTTGATCGGAATGGCATTAAAAGTATAGATTGCTCTAGGCAGTATAGACATTTTAACGATGTTTATTCTTCCGATCCAAGAGCATGGAATGGTCTTCCATCTTTTTGTGTCTTCTTCAATTTCTTTCATGAGTGTTCTATAGTTCCTCAAGTATAGATCCTTTACCTCTTTAGTTAGGTTTATTCCCAGGTATCTTATGGTTCTTGGTGCTATAGTAAATGGAATCGATTCTCTAATTTCCCTTTCTGTATTTTCCTTGTTAGTGTATAAGAAAGCCACTGATTTCTGCACATTGACTTTGTATCCTGCCACGCTGCTGAATTGCTGTATGAGTTCTAGTAGTTTGGGGTGGAGTCTTTTGGGTTTTCCATATAAAGAATCATGTCATCTGCGAAGAGAGAGAGTTTGACTTCTTCATTACCAATTTGGATACCTTTTATTTCTCTCTGTTGTCTGATTGCTGTTGCTAGGACTTCTAATACTATGTTGAACAAGAGTGGTGAAAGTGGGCATCCTTGTCTTGTTCCTGATCTCAACGGGAAGGCTGCAAGCCATTTCCCATTGAGGATGATATTTGCTGTGGGTCTTTCATAGATAGATTTGATGAGGTTCAGGAATGTTCCCTCTATCTCTATACTTTGAAGCGTCTTAATCAGGAACAGATGCTGGATTTTGTCAAATGCTTTTTCTGCATCAATTGAGAGGACCATGTGGTTCTTCTCTCTTCTCATATTAATTTGTTGTATCACATTGATTGATTTGCGAATGTTGAACCATCCTTGTAGCTCAGGGATGAATCCCACCTGATCATGGTGGATAATCTTTTTAATGTGCTGTTGGATCCTGTTGGCTAGGATCTTGTTGAGAATCTTAGCATCCATATTCATCAGTGATATTGGTCTGAAATTCTCCTTTTTGGTAGGGTCCTAGCCTGGTTTGGGGATCAGGGTAATGCTGGCTTCATAGAAAGAGTCTGGAAGTTTTCCTTCTGCTTCAATTTTTTGAAACAGCTTCAGGAGAATAGGTGTTATTTCTTCTTGGAAGGTTTGGTAGAATTCCCCAGGGAATCCGTCAGGTCCTGGGCTCTTGTTTTTTGGGAGATTTTTGATCACTGCTTCAATCTCGTTATTAGATATCGGTCTATTCAGGTTGTCGATTTCTTCCTGGTTCAATTTTGGTAGTTTATATTTTTCCAGGAATGCATCCATTTCATCTAGGTTGCTAAGCTTATTGGCATATAACTGTTCGTAGTAACTTCTGATGATTGTTTCTACTTCCTTGGTGTTAGTTGTGATCTCTCCCCTTTCATTCATAATTTTATGAATTTGGGATTTCTCTCTTTTCTTTTGGATTAGTGTAGCCAGTGGCTTATCGATCTTATTGATTCTTTCAAAAAACCAGCTTCTAGTTTCATTGATACGTTCTACTGTATCTCTGGTTTCTCCCTCATTGATCTCAGCTCTAATCTTGATGATTTCCCTTCTTATGTGTGGAGTTGGTTTGATTTGTTGTTGATCCTCCAGTTCTTTAAGGTGTAGAGACAGCTGGTGTGTTCTGGATTTTTCAATTTTTTTGAGCAAGGCTTGGATGGCTATATATTTTCCCCTTAGGACCGCCTTTGCTGTATCCCATAGGTTTTGGACCGAAGTGTCTTCATTCTCATTGGTTTCCATGAATTGTTTCAGTTCTTCTTTGATCTCCTGGTTGATCCAAGCATTCTTAAGCAAGGTGGTCTTTAGCTTCCAGGTGTTTGAGTTCCTTCGGAACTTTTCCTTGTGATTGAGCTCCAGTTTCAAAGCATTGTGATCTGAGAATATGCAGGGAATAATCTCAGTCTTTTGGTATTGGCTGAGTCCTGATTTATGACCCAGTATGTGGTCTATTCTGGAGAAGGTTCCGTGTGCACTTGAGAAGAATGAGTATTCTGCTGTTTTAGGGTGGAATGTTCTGTATATATCTATGAGGTCCATCTGGTCCAATGTGTCGTTCAATGCTCTTGTTTCTTTATTGATTTTCTGCTTCGATGATCTGTCTAATTCTGAAAGAGGCGTGTTAAGATCACCTACGATTAGTGTATTCATATCAATATGACTCTTTATCTTGATTAACAGTTTTCTTAAGTAATAGGCTGCTCCCATATTGGGAGCATAGATATTTAAAATTGTTAGATCATCTTGGTGGATAGTCCCTTTAAGGATTATGTAGTGTCCTTCTGTATCTCTGACTACAGTCTTTAGTTTGAAGTCTAATTTATCTGATATGAGAATCGCTACCCCAGCCTTCTTTTGAGTCCCATTGGCATGAAAGATGCTTCTCCACCCCTTCACTTTCAGTCTGCGTGTATCTTTAGATTCAAAATGGGTCTCTTGTAGACAGCATATGGATGGGTCCTGTCGTTTTATCCAATCTGCAACCCTGTGCCGTTTTATGGGTGCATTTAGGCCATTCACATTGAGAGTGATTATTGATAGAAACGTTTTTATTGACATCGAGTTACCTTTGAAGTCTTTCTTTCTGTAAACTGTCTCTATATTTCTGTTCAATACTATTCTTGGGATTTTTCCTCTTTTATAGAACCCCCCTTAATATTTCCTGCAGTATCGGCTTGGTGGTTGCATAGTCTTTTAAGTCTTGTCGGTCTTGGAAACTCTTTATCTCTCCATCCATTTTGAATGTCAGTCTTGCTGGATAAAGTATTCTTGGCTGCATGTTCTTCTCATTTAGTGCCCTGAATATATCTTGCCAGCCTCTTCTGGCTTGCCAGGTCTCTGTGGACAGGTCTGACGTTATTCTGATGGGCTTCCCTCTGTAAGTAAGGAGCCTCTTTGCCCTGGCAGCTTTCAAGAGATTATACCTACAATTATAATTTCTCAATTTGACTATCAGGTGTCGTGATGTTTTTTTGGAGTGTATAATCTTGGGTGGAGACCGTTCAGCCTCTAGTACATGAACGCTGGTTTCATTCGCGAGATTCGGAAAGTTTTCATGAAGGACTTGTTCCACGACATCTTCTAGACTTCTTTCTTTCTCCTCCCCTTCAGGAATTCCAATAATTCTGACGTTGGAACGCTTCATGGCATCACTTATTTCCCTAATTCTGCTTTCGTGGGATCTAAGCTGTTTGTTCCAGGCTTCCTCCTGATCCTTTCTCTCTATCTGTTTGTCTTCCAGATCACTAATTCTATCTTCTGTCTCAGTTACCCTAGCTTTGAGAGAGTTTAGGTTGGATTGGAACTCATTGAGAGCATTGTGGACCTCCTCCCTGGTAGCTTTAAGCTCCGCCCTAACATTGTGAACATCCTGTCTGGTCGCTTTCAGTTCGGCTCTAATCAATTCTGTTTGGTCATCCATGGCTTTCTCCAACCTAGGTATTGCCTGGATAATTGTTAGCCTGAATTCTCTTTCCGACATATTGTCTATGTTGATAGCCGTTAGCTCTGTTGCGGAAGGTCCATCCTCTGTATTTTTCTTCTGTTGGGCATTCCTCCTCCTAGTCATTTTGGTGGGAGAAGACTGAACAGATGTAGCTGGATGTATCAACTCTGGTGCAGTCAAGGTGCACCCTGGAACACTTCCTGATCTCCATCTCAGAAGCCTCAGTCTGGGTGCAGAAGCTGAATAAATTCCCCCTTGAACGCTGGCAGTGCAGGTTCCAAGTTAAAGACCCTGGGGGTGCAGGATCTTTTGCTCGTCCCCAAAGCCAAGGCAGTGGCGGCTGTCTGGGAGCTCCTGACCGCCAGAGAGGTTCCAAGCAGCGATCGCACACTGAGATTTTGCCGCTGGCCAGGGCTGGGAGTGCCCGGCTTGCGCGCACCTCTTTTCAGAGGCGGCTGTGGGTCGGGGCGCGCGTCTGGGGCACTGAGAACGGGGCGCTGGTCCGTAAGCCGCAGGCTGGGCTTTTGCGCGCCTCTGTCCGGGGAAGAGTTTCGCGGGCGCGCGGCTTAGACTTTGAAACAATGGCCCGGGTCAAGAAGCGCCCCAGGGCCTTAGAAACCCAGGAGAGCTGGAGCGACGTGCACGCGCATCTCAAGCTTTGTGGTAGGGCTAGCGCGCGTTCTGCAGAGCGGCTCCCATCCCCTCACAGGAGCCGGAACCCCGCGCTCTGGGGCACGCTGGCGGCTTAGGGACCAGGAGCCGGTTTCTCCGCCGCACTCTCTCTGCCTCCGCGCCGGGGAGGCCGTCTGGGACCCGGGACTCAAGCCCCTGTCCCTAGCCGCCCCGATTCCCACAATTTGCCCCCGGGATCCTTTGCTCTTTTGGAGTGCTTTCAACCAGTCTCCGAGTTAATGCTGGTCCCCAGACGCAGGGCACTCTCGCTCGTATCGGGGTATTACTTTTGCACCGGTCACCTCTGGTGGCTCCCTCCCCCTTTTGTTTATCTTCCGATATCAGTCCGCTGTTCCCATTCCGCTTTACCTGCTCACTGGCGTCTTCTGCCCCTGTAGAGATCCAGACGTGTATAATTCTGATCTCAGGCTGATTTCATGGGTGATCAGAGTTCTTTGGTAGGTAATCAGCTCACTTTGGGGTACCAGCTGAAAAGACGCCTCTTCCTAGTACCCCGCCATCTTGTCCCCCCCCCCCAGTTTGGTGGCTTTATCGAGGAATGGAAGGCTGCTGTTTTCCATCTTAGGGGTGCCTTAGAACAGGGATTCCAGAGACGGACTCTTGGTTTGGGTGGCTGGAAAATCACACCAAGGTTTAGTATTTGGGTCTAGGGATGAACCAGGCCTGCAATGCTGGATTCTGGTAGTGCCACTGAGAAGGCGTGTTTGAAAGCATCCTCAGTCTGAGGGTCACACTGCCTGTTTGTGCCCAGGGAGGGCCTGAGGAGTGGGTGTGGTCTCATTGGCCATGCAGCTGACTCCAACTTTGTGGATTGGACACCCATCCCAACAGCCAGGTTTCCTGACATGGGGAAGGACGAGTTCTCTCTTTGCTTCCCATTCTCCATTGGCAGGGATTCCAGAAAAAGTCTAGGGACAGTTGCCTGAATACCAAGGATTGGTAGAGATGACGGACTTGAGCCATGGCCGGTTTCATATGCTGGATATGGGGCCCACTCTCTGGGTGGCTGACACTAGGTCCGGGCTCGGGCTCTGTCAGACACAGAACTAGTGGCCAGGGCAGCCTAAAAATCGGGGTTCCCTTGAGGGCAGAGCAGATTGATTCTCTTGTGGGTTTTCTGGGCAGACTCACCAGGCTCTTCTTCTTTCTATGGGGCAGGCAGAATGCTGTATTGTGGCTCCAGAATTCCCTATAAAGAGGGCTTGGGGACCAGTAGGGTGAGGATGGAATTCAAACACCAGCTATAGTTAAATTCAGTTTAAAGCAGAAGGCAGTTCCAATGTGAAACAGCTTATGTGAGATATCCAGTACCTGATTAAGTGCAGATGTCAGATGTTTGTTCACACTGGAGTTTGCCTATGATGACCGACAAATGGCAGGGTGAGGTCAAGAGGCCATGGAGGATGTCCCACGTTGAGGATTGTGAGATACTCAAAAGAGTAAGGTTTCCTTCTACTGGACATGTGGAGCCTGGTTTATTTGCTCCAGGGTCCCCCATCTGGAAAGGTTGGGTAGCAGAGTTCTCCCACATGGTTGCCTGGAAAGCACACCTCCATTGACCATTGCAGGTTAGGAATATGGCAGGTTTGTTCTGGATGCTCTGGGGCGAATACCAAGGCCTTGAGTTGACACGGAATCCTTTGAAGATGGGTCACAATGCTGGATTGTTACCAGGGAGATCTTAGAATGTGCTAGTGGCTAAGGTGCCATGCAGGGTTCTCTTACCCTGAGGATTTGGCACAGGTCGAAAAGCACGGTTTCCTTCTCAGGACATGAGACATTCTGTTGAGTGGCTCAGGGAATACATATTGTATCATAAGTTGGTATTCCAGAACACGCCCTTGAGGATAGATGCCTGAAATCCTAATCTAGGATTCCAATGAGGTCCTAGGGGCATATCAGGTTCAATTTTCTGACTCAGGACCATTGACTTGGCTGTCTTGTGGATGTAGGTGATCAGGGTGTATCAGACTGTGCATTTGCGTGCAGAGGGGCCGTCAATATTGGGGTGGGCTCAGGGGCCTTTCAGGTTTCTCCTGATTTGAAAGTTTTGGGCAACTGTGACGGACCCCATTTCCTTGGGGATGGCAGGCACAGTCCTGTGGTTTGGATCCAGAGACCACATCCTGGACGGCATATGAGCCAGGGTTTTTGGGAGAGAAGTCTGCAAACACAAATTCAGGTTAGGTTTTGTGGTAAGGTGATTGCAGGCCCAATGCGTAGACCTTGAGGGCAGCTTGGAAGGAATTGTAATTACAGTTACTGGAAGGCGGTAGGACAGGCTTTTCTATCTGCATTGTGTGTCCAGGATGGAATCAGAATGTAGCTGTGATCTCATGGGTCCATGGGAGATTTTCCATCTCTAAGGATACTGGCGGATCCCCATAGTTTGGTGGCTTTTTTAAGAAAAGGAAGTGTGTTGTTTTTCATCTTATGGGTGCCCCAGAACAGGGATTCCAGAGATGGGCTCTGGGTCTGGGAGCCTTGAAATTCCCATCAAGGGTTAGGATTTGGGTCTAGGGACGTACCAGGTCTGCAATGCGGGATCCTGTTGGTGTAGCTGAGAAGGCTTGTTTGAAATCATGCTCAGGCTGAGGGTCACAATGTCCGTTTTTGCCCAGGGAAGCCCTCAGTACTGGCACAGTCTCATTGGCCATGAATCTTGCTGCCATGGTGAGGGTTGGACAAACACCCGAATAGTCAGGTTTCCTGCCATGGGGAAGGAGGAGTTCTCTATTCTGCTTTAGGTTCCCCAATTGGTAGGGATTCAAGCAAAGGTCTGGGGATAGATTCCTGAATACCAAGGATAGGTAGCGATGAAGGACTTGGGATATGGCCGGTCACATGCTGGATATGGGGTCCACTCTCTTTTTGGCTGACACTGGGTCTGGGCTCAGGCTCTGTTCAATACAGCGCTAGTGACCAGGGCAGTCTATCAATTGGGGTACCCTTGAGGCCCAAGCATATTGATCCTCAACTGGTGTACCTGGGTAGACTCACCAGGCACTTCATTTTACTACGGGGAAGGCAGAATGGTGGGTTGTAGCTTCAGAATTCCCTTTAAAACGGGCTTGATGACCAGTGGGTGAGGATGGTATTGTAAACACAAGCTAGGGTTCAATTCAGTGCGGAGCAGAAGGCCATTCCAATGTCCAGCGTCTTATTCAAGATATCCAGCACCTGAGTTAGGCCAGATGTTGGTGTTTGCTCACACTGGAGATTGTGTCTATGAGGACCGACAAATGGAGGGGTGGCGTCAAGAGTCCATGGAGGATTTCCCATGCTGAGGCTTGTGAGATGCTCCAAACAGCAAGGTCTCCTTCTACTGGACAGGTGGAGTCTGGTTTGTTTGCTCCAGCACTGCCCATGTGGAAAGTTTGGGTAGTAGAGCTCTCCGGCATGGATGCCTGGTAAGCACAACTGCATGGACCATTGCAGCTGAGGAACATGGAAGGTTCATTCTGGTGGCTCTGAGGCCATGTACCAAGGCCTTGAGTTGACATGGAATCTCTTTCAGATGGGTCACAATGCTGGTTTGTTACCAGGCAGATCTTAGATTATGCTGGTGGCTAACGTTCCATGCAGGATACTCCAAACCTGAAGGTTTGGCACAGGTTGAAGAGCACGGTTTCCTTCTGGGGACATGAGATGTTCTGTTGTTGTGCTCAGGGACCACATGTTGTATCCTAAGTTGGTATTGTAGAACAGGCCCTTGAGGACAGATGCTTGAAAAGCTATTCTAGGGTTTCAGTGGGGTCCTAGAGGCATGTCAGGATCAATCATTTGACTCAGGACCATTGACATGGCTGTCTGCCTGGATTGAGGTGATCAGGATGGTTTAGACTGCGCATTTCTGTCCAGAGAAGCCGCCAGTATGGGAGTGGGAACAGGAGTCCTGCAGGTTTCGCCTAATCTGGAAGGTTTGGGTAACTGTGATGGGCACAGTTTCCTTGGGTATGGCAGGCCCAGTCCTGTCGTGTGGCTCCAGATACCCCATCCTTGAGGGCATGTGAGACATGGTTTTGGGATAGAAGTCTGCAAACACAAATTCAGGTCAGGGTTAGTGGCGAGGTGATCGCAGGCCCAATGCGTACCTGGATGGCTGACTTGAAGGCTTAAGCAAAGGCTTTTGTATCTGGATTGTGTGTCCAAGATGGCCTCCGAATGCAGGTGTGTTCTCATGGGTCCATGGGAGATTTTTCCTCTAAGGAACCTGGCGGCTGCCAATAGTTTGGTGGCTTTTTTGGGGAAGGGAAGAGTGCTGTTTTCCATCTTAGCAGTGCCCCAAAACAGGGATTACAGAGATGGGCTTTGGGTAGTGGCACCTGGAAAATCCCAGCAAGTGTTAGGATTTGGGCATAGTGCTGTCAAAAGCCTCAATGTGGGAACCTGGTGGTGCCACTGAGAGGGCTTGTTGAAAGCATGCTCAGGTTGAGGGTCACAATGCCTGTTTGTGACCTGGGTGGATCTCAGGGTTAGTGGTCTCATTGGCCAAGCAGCTGGCTCCTACTTTGAGGTTTGGACACCCATCCCAACATCCAGGTTTACTGCCATGGGGATTGAGGAGTTCTCTATTGGACTTCAGGTTCCCCAATTGGCAGGGATTCCAGCAAAGTTCTGGGGATAGGTACCTGAATACCAAAGATGGGTGAAATGACAGACATGGGCCATGGCCAGTCTCACATGCTGGATATGGGCCCCTCTCTCTGGTTGGCTGACAGTAAGTCAGGCCTCAGGCTCTGTCAGACACAGCACTAGTGGCCAGGGCACCGTATAAATAGGGGTTCCCTCAAGGACCGAGCAGATTGATCCTCATGGGAGGTTTCTGGGCAGACTCTCCAGGCACTTCTCTCTATGGGGAAGGAAGAATGATCTGTTGTGGCTCCAGAATTCGCTATCAAGAGGGCTTGGGGAAAAGTAGAGTGAGGTTGGAATTGTAAACACAAGCTAGAGTTCAATTCAGTTTCAAGCGGAAAGCAGTTCCAATTTGCAGTGACTTATTCGAGATCTCCAGCACCTGCGTAAGGATGGATGCCAGATGTTTGCTCACACGGAGTTTGTGTCTATGATGACCAACTTATGGAGTGGTGGCGTCAAGAAGCCATGGAAGATATCTCACGGTGAGGGTTGTGAGATGCTCCAAACAGTAAGGTTTCCTTCTACTGGATAGGTGGAGCCTGATTTGTTTGCTCCAGTGCCCCCCAGTGGAAAATTTGAGTAGCAGAGCTTTCCCACATGAATGCCTGAAAAGCACTCCTCCATTGACCATTGCAGCTGAGGAACGTGGCAGATTCGTTCCGGTGGCTCTGTGGCGAAGTACCAAGGCCTTGAGTTGACTTGGAATCTCTTGCAGATGGGTCACGATGCTGTTTTATTACCAGGGAGATCTTAGAATGTGGTGGGAAGAGCAGATTGATCTTCAGGTGGGGTTTCTGGACAGACTCACCAGGCACTTCTTCCTTCTATGGGGAAGGCAGAATGCTGTATTGTGGCTCCAGATTTCCCTATCAAGAGGGCTTGGGAACCAGTAGGTGAGGATGGAATTGTAAACACAAGCAAGGGTTCAATTCAGTGCCAGCAGAAGGCAGTTCCAATGTGCAGCAGCTTATTCGAGATATCCAGCACCTGAGTAAGGGCGGATGTCCAATGGTTGCTCACACTGGACTGTGTGTATATGATGACTGACAAATGGAGGGGTGGCATCAAGAGGCCATGGAGGATTTCCCACGCTGAGGCTTGTGACATGCTCCAAACAGCATGGTTTCCTTCTACTGGACAGTTGGTATCTGGTTTGTTTGCTCCAGGGTACCCATGTGGAAAGTTTGGGTAGCAGAGCACTCCCACATGGATGCCTGGAATGCACACCTCCATTGACCATTGCATCTGAGAAACATGGCAGGTTCGTTCTGGTGACTGGGGAGCGAAGTACCAAGGCCTTGAGTTGACAAGGAATCTCTTTGCAGATGGGTCACAATGCTGACTGATAAGCGGGGAGATCTTGGAATGTGCTGGTGGCTAAGGTGCCATGCAGGAGTCTCCTACACTGAGGGTTTGGCACAGGTCGAAGAGTACGGTTTCATTCTGAGGACAGGAGATGTTCTATTGTGTGGCTCAGGGTCCACATGTTGTATCATAAGTTGGTATTCCAGAATAGGCCTCTCAGGACAGATGCCTGAAAACCTAATCTGGGGTTCCAATGAGGTCCTAGGGGCATGTCAGGTTCAATCTTCTGACTCAGGAACCTTGACTTGGCTATCTGCCTGGATGTACGGGATCAGACTGTTTCAGACTATACATTGGAGTCCAGAGCAGTCACCAATATTGCGGTGGGCTCAGGGGCCTTGCAGGTTTCTCCTAATCTGGAGGGTTTGGGAAAATGTGATGGGCACAGTTTCCTTGGTGATGACAGGCACAGTCCTGTGGTGTGGCTCCAGAGACCCCATCCTGGAGAGCATATGCGTCATAGTTTTGGGAGCGAAGTCTGCAAACACAAACTGGGGTTAGGTTTAGTGGTGAGGTGATAGCAGGCCCAAAGCATACACCTGGAGGGCAGCTCCTCAGAAAATGTAATTAAAGTGAATGGAAGGCAGTAGCACATGCTTTTCTATCTGGATTTCGTTTCCAGGATGGCCTCGGAATGCAGCTGTGGTCTCCTAGGTCCTTGGGAGATTTTTCCTCTCTAAGGGTCCTGGCGGCTCCCCATAGTTTGGTGGCTTTTTAGGGAAAGGGAAGAGTGTTGTTTTCCATCTTAGCAGTACCCCAGAACAGGAATTCCAGAGATGAGCTCTGGGTCTGGGCACGTGGAAAATTCCAACAAGTGATAGGATATGGGCCGAAGGGTGCACCAGGCCTGCAATGCAGGATTCTGGTGGTGTAACTGAGAGAGCTTGTTTGAAAGCATACTCTGGCTGAGGGACACACTGCCTCTTTCTGCCCAGGAAGGACCTCATGAGTGGGCGTGGTCTCAATGGCCATGAAGCTGGCTCCCACTCTGAGGGTTGGACACCCATCCCAACAGTCAGGTTTTCTGCCATGGAGAATAGTAGTTCTCTATTGTGCTTCAGGTTCCCCCATTGGCAGGGATTCCAGCAAGGTCTGGGTACAGTTGTCTGAATACCAAGGATGGGTAGAGATGAGAGACTTTGGCTGTGGCCGGTCTCATATGCTGGATATGGGTCCTGTTCTCTGGGTGGCTGACATTAGGTCGGGGCTCAGACTCTGTCAGACACAGCACTAGTGGTGATGGTAGCTTATAAATCAGGGTTCCCTCTAGGGCCAAGCAGGTTGATCCTCATGTGGGGTTACTAGGCAGGCTCACCAGGCACTCCCTTCTATTGAGTAAGCAGAATGCTGTGTTGTGGCTCCAGGATTCCTTATCAAGAGGGCTTGGGGACGAGTAGGGAGAGGATAGAATTGTCAACACAACCTAAGGTTAAATTCAGTGCCAAGAGGAAGGCAGTTCCATTGGGCAGAGGCTGATTGGAGATATCAAGCACCTGAGTAAGGGTGAATGTCAGATATTTGCTCACACTGGAGTTTGTGTCTATGATGTCTAACAAATGGAAGGGTTCCACCAAGAGGCCATGGAGGATTTTCCACGTTGAGGCTTGTGAGATATTCCGAACAGCAAGGTTTTCTTCTACTGGATGGGGGAGCCTGGTTTGTTTGCTCCAGGGTCCTCCATATGGAAATTTTGGGGAGCAGAGCTCTCCCACATGGATGTCTGGAAATCACACCTCCATTGACCATGGCAGCTCAAGAACAAGGCAGGTTCGATCTTGGGGCTCTGGGGCCAGTTTCCAAGGGGGCTGAGTTGACATGGAGTTCCATGCTGTTGGAACACATTGCTGATTTGTATCCAGGGAGATGCTGGAAAGTTTGGTGGTCAGGGGCCATGCCAGATTCTCCTACACTGAGTCTTAGACACAGCTACCAAGAGCACGGTATCCTTCTGGGGACAAGAGGGATCTGTTGTATGGCTCAGGGAAAACATGTTGGTATATAAGATGGTATGGGGGAACAGTCTTCTCAGGACAGGAGCCTGAAAACCTAAGCTAGGGCATCGATGAAGTACTAGGAGCATGTCAGATTCAATCTTCTGACTCTGGGACTTTGACTTGAATTTTGCCTGGAGGCAGGTGCTCACTGTGTGTCTTGTATCATAAGTTGGTCTTCCAGAACAGGCCTCTGAGGACAGTTGCCTGAGAACCTAATGTAGGGTTCCAATGAGGTCCTAGGGGCATGTCAGATTCTATCTTCTGACTCAGGAGCAATTACTTGGCTATCTGCCTGGATGTAGGTGATAAGGGTGTTTCTGACTGTGCATTTGCATCCAGAGCGGCTGTCAGTTTTGGGGTGGGCTAAGGGACCTAGCAGGTATCTCCCAATTTGAGAGGTTTGGGCAACTATGATGGGCAGTTTTTTGGGGGATGGCATGCACAGTCCTTGGTGTGGTCCAGAGACACCTTCCTGGACGGCATGGGAGCCACGGTTTCAGGAGAGAAGTCTGCAAACACAAATTCGGGTTATGGTTAGTGGCGAGGTGATTGCAGGCCAAATACATAGACCTGGAGAGCAGCTTGTCAGGAAATGAAATTAGAGTGACTGGAAGGCAGCAGCACAGGCATTTCTATCTGGATTGTGTGTCCAAGATGGCCGCTGAATGCCGCTGGGGCCTCATAGGTCAATGGGAGTTTTTTCCTCTCTAAGGGTCCTAGCAGCTCCCCATAGTTTAGTGGCTTTTTTGGGGAAGGGAAGAGAGCTGTATTCCATCATATGGCTTCCCCATAACAGGGTTTCCAGAGGCGGACTCTTGGTCTAGGCGCCTGGAAAATCCCAAAAAGGCTTAGGATGTCAGCATAGGGGCATACCTGGCCTGCAATGCGGGATTCTGGTGGTGCCACTGAGAGGGATTGTTTGAAAGCATACTCGGGCTGATGGTCACAATGCCTGTTTGTGCCCAGGGTGGCCCACCGGAGTGGACGTGGTCTCATTGGCCATGTTGCTGGCTCCCACTGTGAGGGATGGACAACCATCCAAACAAAAGATTTTCTGTCATGGTGGGGGGAGGGATTTTCTATTACGCTTCCGGTTCCCCCATTGGCAGGGATTCCATCAAAAGTCTAGGGACAGGTGACTGAATACCAAGGATGGGTAGAGATGATAGCCTTGGGCCATGGCCGGGATCAGATGCTGGATATGGGGCCCACTCTCTGAGTGGGTAACACTATGTCGGGGCTCAGGCTCTGTCAGACACAGCAGTAGTGGCCAGGGCAGCCTATAAATCAGGGTTCCCTTGGGGGCCGAGCAGATTGATTCTCATGAGGGGTTTTTGGGCAGACGCACCAGGCACTTCTTTCTATAGGGAAGGCAGAATGCTCCATTGTTGTTCCAGAATTCCTCATCAAGAGGACTTGGGGTCCAGTAGGGTGAGGATGGAAGGGTACACACAAGCTAAGTTTCAACTCTGCCAAGCTGAAGGCAGTTCCAATGTGCAGTGGCTTTTTCCAGATATCCAGCACCTGACTAAGGGTGGATGTCAGATGTTTGCTCACACTCAAGTTGGTGTCTATGATGACCCACAAATGGAGGGGTGGCATCAAGTGTCCATGGAGAATTTCCCACACTGAGGCTTGTGAGATGCTCCAAACAGCAAGGTCTCCTTCTACTGGACAGGTGGAGCCTGGTTAGTTTGCTCCAGGGTCCCCCATCTGGAAAGTTTGGGTAGTAGAGCTCTCTGCCATGGGTGCCTGGAAAGCACTCATCCATTGACCATTTCAGTTGAGGAACATGGCAGGTTCGTTCTGGTGGCTCTTGGGAGAAGTACCAAGTCCTTGAGTTGACATGGAATCTCTTGCAGATGGGTCACAATGCTGGATTATTACCAGGGAGATCTTAGAATGTGCTGATGGCTAAGGTGCCATGCAGGATTCTCCTACCCTAATGGTTTGGCACAGGTTGAAGAGCACAGTTTCTCCCTCTCCCATAGAAAGAAGAAATGCCCAGTGAGTCTCCCCAGAAACCCCGTATGAGGATCAATCTGCTCAGCCCTCGAGGGAACCCCAATGTATACACTGCCCTGGCCACTAGTGCTGTGTCCGACAGAGCCTGAGCCCCGACCTACTGTCAACCACCCAGAGACCGGGCCCCATATCCATCATGTGAGATATGCCCTGGGACAAGTCCATCTTCTCTAACCATCCTTGGTATTCAAGCATCTTTCCCCAGACTTTTGTTGGAATCCCTGCCAATGGGGGAACCTTATGTACATAGAGATCTCCATACCCATGGCAGGAAACCTGGATATTAGTATTGCTGTCCAACCATCAATGTGGGAGACAGCTACAAGGCCAATGAGACCAGCCCACTCTTGAGGGCAGTCCTGGGCACAAATAGGCATTGTGACCTCAGCCTGAGTGCCCTTGGTACCACATTTCAGACCTGGTACGGCCTTAGGCCTAAATCATAACTGTTGGTGGAATTGTCCAGGCCAAGAGACAGAGAGCCCGTCTCTTAAATCCCTGTTTTTGGGCACCCCTAAGATGGAAAACAACATGCTTCCCTTCCCCGAAAAAGCCACCAAACTATGGGGAGCCACAGACCCTTAGAGAGGAAAAATCTCGCATGGACCTACGAGACCATACCTGCATTACGAGGCCATCCTGGACAAACAATCCAGATAGAAAAGCCTGTGCTTCTGCCTTCCAGTCACCCTAATAACAGTCCTGATGAGCTGTGGTCCAGGTCTACGCATTGGGCCTGCTATCACCTCAACACTAAACATAACTTGGATTTGTGTTTGTAGACTCCTATCCCAAAGCTATGGCTCACAAGCCCTCCAGGATGGGGTCTCTGGAGCGACACCACAGGACCTGTCCAGCCATGCCCAAGGAAACTGTGCCCATCATAGTTGCCCAAAACCTCCAGATGATGAGAAATCTACAAGGCCCCTGCACCCACCCCAATATTGGAGGCCGCTATGGACGCAAATGTGCACTCTGAAACACCCTGATCACCTCCATCCAGAAGACGCCCAAGCCAATGGTCCTGAGTCAGAAGATTGGAACTGACATGCCCCTAGGACTTCAACGGATCCCTAGATTAGGTTCTCAGCATCTCTCCTCAGAGACCTATTCTGGAATACCAACTTATGATACAACATGTGGTCCCTGAGCCCCACAAAAGAACATCTCCTGTTCCCAGAGGAAACGTGCTCTTTGACCTGTGTTAAACCCTCAGTGTAAGAGACTCCTGCATGGCACCTTAGCCACCAGCACATTGTAAGATCTCCCTGGTAACAAATCAGCATTGTGTCCCATCTTCATGAGACTCCATGTCAACTCAAGGCCTTGGTCTTTCACCCCAGTGCCACCGCAACGAACCTCCCATGTTCCTCAGCTGCAATCATCAATGGAGGTGTGAATCCAAGGTATCCATGTGGGAGAGCTCTGCTACACTAACTTTGAAAATGGGGGACCCTGGGGCAAACAATCGAGACTCCACCTGCCCAGTAGAAGAAAACCTTGGTGTTTGGAGCATCTCACAAGCCTCAGTGTGGGAAATCCTCCATGGCCTCTTGAAGTCACCCCTTCTTTTATCTGTCTTCATAGACACAAACTCCATTGTGAGGGAATATCTGACATCTGCCCTTTCTCAGGTGCTGGATATCTTGAATAAGCCACTTCAAATTGGAATTGAATTCCGTTTGGCAAAAAATTAAACTGTAGCTTGTGTTTACAATTTCATCCTCACCCTACTGGTTCCTATGACCCCTTGATAGGGAATTCTGGAGCCACAACGCAACATTCTGCCTTACCCATAGAAAGAAGTGCCTGGTGAGTCTGAAAGCCCATGTGAGGATCAATCTGCTCTGGCCTCGAGGGAACCCCGATTTATAGGCTGACCTTGCCAAAAGTGCTATGTCTGAGAGACGCTGAGCACTGACCTAGTGTCAACCACCCAGAGAGTGGGTACCATATACTGCATGTGAGACCGGCCATGGCCCAGGTCTGTCATCTCTACCCATCCTTGGTATTCAGGCACCTGTCCCCAGACATTTTCTGGAATCCCTGCCAATGGGGGAACCTGTATCACAATAGAGAACTCCTCCTTCCCCTTGGCAAGAAACCTGGCTGTTGGGATGGGTGTCCAACCCTCAAAGTGAGAGCCAGCCTCATAGCCAATGAGACCACGTCCACTTCTGAGGGCCGCCCTGGGCACAAACAGGCATTGTGACCCTCAGCCTGAGGGTCAAACCCTCTCAGTTGCACAACCAGGATCCCCCATTGAAAGCCTGATATGACCCTATGCCCAAATACTAACCCTTGGTGGGATTTCTGAGGCGCCCAGATCCTGATCCCGTCTATGGAATCCCTGTTTTTGGGGCACCTGTAAGATGCAAAACAGCACTCTTTCTTTCCCGCGAAAAAGCCACCAAACTATGGGGTGCTGCCAGGATCCTTAGAGAGGAAAAATCTCCCATGGACCCAAGAGACCACACCTGCATCCCGGCCAACCTGGACACATAATCCAGATAGAAAAGCCAGTGCTACCGCCTTCCAGTGACCCTAATTACAGTTCCTGATGTGCTGTGCTCAGCTCTATGCATAGGGCCTGCTTTCACCTCGCCACCAACCCTAACCCGAACTTGTGTTTGCAGACTTCTCTCCCAAAACCATGGCCCACATCCTCTCCAGGATGGGGTCTCTAGAGCCACAGCACAGGACTGTGTCAGCCATAGGACTGTGCCTGCCATCCCCAAGGATGGCACAGTTGCCCCAAGGATCCACAGGATCATCACAGTTCCTAAACCATTCAGATTAGGAGAAACTTGTGGAGCCTGAGACCACCCCAATATTTGCAGCCACTCTGGACACAAATGAACAGTCTGAAATAACCTGATCACCTACATCAAGGAGACAGCCAAGTGAATGGTTCAAAGACAGACGATTGAACCTGATAAGCCTAGGACCACATTGGAACCCTTGATTAGGTTTTCAGGCATCTGTCCTCAGCGGCCTGTTCTGGAATACCAACTTATGATACAACATGTTGTCCCTGAGCCACACAACAGAAGATCTCCAGTCCACAGAAAGAAAGAAGCCGTGCTCTTTGACCAGTGCCAAACCCTCAGGGAAGGAGAATCCTGCAGGGCACCTTAGCCACAAGCACATTCTAAGACTTCCCTGGTAACAAACCAATCTTATGACCTATCTGAAAGAGATTCCATGTCAACTAAGGCATTAGTACTTCGCCCCAGATCCTCCAGAACAAACCTGACATGTTCCTCAGCTGCAATGGTCAATGGAGGTGTGCTTTCCAGGCACCCATGCGGGAGAGCTATGCTACCCAAACTTTCCACATGGGGGACACTTGAGCAAAACAAACAAACAAACAAACAAACAAACAAAAAACAGGCTCCACTTGTCCAGTTGAAGGAAACCTTGTTGTTTGGAGTACCTCACAAACCTCAGGGTGGGAAGTCCTCCATGGCCTCTTGACGCCACCCCTCCTTTTGTTGGTCATCATAGACACAAACTCCAATGAGAGAAAACATCTGACATCCGCCCTTACTCAGGTGCTGGATATCTCGAAAAAGATGCTTCACATACAAACTGCCTTCTGCGTGGCACTGAATTGAACCCTGGCTTGTGTTTACAATACCATCCTCACCCTACTGATCCTAAAGCCCTGTTGAAAGGGAATTCTGGGCCCACAACCCATCATTCTGCCTTCCCCATAGTAAAATGAAATGACTGGTGAGTCAGCCCAGAAACCTCAGTTGTGGATCAATCTGCTCAGCCCTCGAGTGAACCACGATTTATAGGCTGCCCTGGCCACTATAGCTGTGTCTGACAGAGCCTGAGCCCCGACCTAGTGTCAGCCACTCAGAGTGTGGGCCCCATATCCAGCATGTGAGACTGGCCATGACCCAATTCCTTCAGCTGTACCCATCCTTGTTATTCAGGAACCTCTCCCCAGACCTTTCCTGGAATCCCTGGCAATGGGGTAAACTGAAGCACAATAGAGAACTCCTCCTTCCCGAAGGCAGGAAACCTGGCTGTTGGGATGGGTGTCCAACCCTCAGAGTGGGAGCCAGCTGCATGGTCAGTAAGACCACACCCAATCCTGAGGGTTGCCCTGGGCACAAACAGGCATTGTGACTCTCAACCTGAGCATGATTTCAAAGAAGCCCTCTCAGTTGCCCCATCAGGATCCCATATTGCAGGCCTGGTATGCCCCTCGGTCCAAATCTTAAACCTTGGTGGGATTTTTGCTGCTGCCCAGACGCAGAGCCCATCTCTGGAATCCCTGTTTTGTGGCACTCCTAAGGAGGAAAACAAAATTTTCCCTTCCCCAAAAAAGCCACCAAACTATGGGGAGCTGCCAGGATCCTTAGAGAGGAAAAGTGTCCCATGGAACCATGAGATCACACCTGCATTCTGAGGCCATCTGGACACACAATCAATACAGAAAAGCCTGTGCTTCTGCCATCAGGTCAACATAAACTATTTCTGACGAGCTGCCCTCCAGGTCTATGCATTGGGTCTGCAACCACCATGCCACTAACCCTAACTGAAATTTGTGTTTGCAGATTTCTCTCCAAAAACCATGGTTCACATGCTCTCCAGGATGGGGTCCCTGGAGCCACACAAGAGGACTGTGCTGCTATCCCCAAGGAAACTGTGCCCATCAAAGTGGCCCAAACCTTGAAATTAGAAGAAACCTACAAGGCCTCAGAGCCCACCCCAATATTGGTGGTGGCTCTGAACGCAAATGCACAGTCTGAAACAACCTGGTAACCTACTTCCAGGCAGACACCCAAGTCAAGGGTCCTGAGTCAGAAGATTGAAACAGACATGTCCCTTGGACCACATTAGAACCCTAGATTAGGATTTCAGGCATCTGTCCTCAGGGACCTGTTCTGGAATACCAATTTAGTATACAACATGTGGTCCCTGGGCCACACAACAGAACATCTCCTGTCCCCACAAGGAATTCGTGCTCTTCTACCTGTGTCAAACCCTCAGGGTAGGAGAATCCTGCATGGAACCTTGGTCAACAGCACATTTTAAGATCTCCCTGGAAACAAACCAGCATTGTGGCCCATGTGCAAGAGATTCAGTGTCAACTCAAGGTCGTGATACTTTGACCCAGAGGCACCAGAACGAACCTGACATGTTCCTCAGCAGCAATGGTCAGTGGAGGTGTTCTTTCCTAGCATTAATGTGGGAGAGCTCTGCTAGCCATACTTTCCACATGGGGGCTTCTAGAGCAAACAAACCAGAATCCAACTGTCCATTAGAAGGAAACATTGCTGTTTAGAGCATTTCACAAGCCTCAGCATGGGAAATCATACATGGCCCCTTGACAGCACCCCTCCATTTGTCAGTCATGGTAGACACACTCTACAGTGTGAGCACACATCTGACAAACGCCCTTACTCAGGTGCTGGATATCTCAAATTAGCCACTGCACAATGGAACTGCCTTCTGCTTGGCACTGAGTTGAACCACATCTTGTGTTTACAATTCCATCCTCACCCTACTGGTCCCCAAGCCCTCTTCATAGGGAATTCTAGAGCCACAATGCAGCACTCTGCCTTCCCCATAGAAAGAAGAAGTGCCTCGTGAGTCTTCCCAGAAAACCCACATGAGGATCGATATGATAGGCCCTCGAGGGAACCCCGATTTATAGGCTGCCCTGGACATTAGTGCTGTGTCTGACAGAGCCTGAGCTCCGACCTAGTGTCAGCCACCAAAACAGCTGGCCGTATATCCAGCATGTGAGACCGGCCATGTCCCAAGTCTGTCATCTCTACCCATCCTTGGTATTCAGTTACCTGTCCCCAGAACTTTCCTGGAATTCCTGCCAAAGGGTAACCTGAAACACAATAGAGAACTCCTCCTTCCCCAAGGCAGGAAACCTGGCTGTTGTGATGGGTGTCCAACCCTCAAAGTCAGAGCCAGCTGCATGGTCTATGAGACCACGCCCACTCCTGAAGGCCACCCTGGGCACAAACATGCATTGTGACACTCAGCCTGAGCATACTTTCAAAGAAACCCTCTCATTTGCACCACCAGGATGCCGGACTGCAGGCCTGCTACGCCCCTAGGCCCAAATCCTAACACTTAGTGGAATTTTCCAGGTGTCCCGACCCAGAGTCCATCTCTGGAATCCCAGTTTGAGGCACCCCTAAGATGGAAAACAGCAGTCTTCCCATTCCTGAAAAATCCACCAAACTATGGGAAGCTGCCAGAATCCTTAGAGAGGAAAAATCTCCAATGGATACAGGTGACCACACGTGTATTCCGAGGCCATCTTGGACACACAATCCAGATAGAAAAGCCTGTGCTACCACTTTCCAGTCACCCTAATTACACTTTTTGACGAGCTGCCCACCAGGTCTACACATTGGGCCTGTGATCACATTGCCACTAACCCTAGCCCTAATTTGTGTTTGCAGATTTCTCTCTAAAATCCATGGCTCTCATGCCCTCCAGAATAGGGTCTCTGGAGCCACACCACAGGACTTTCCTGTCATCCCCAAAGAAACTATGCCCGTCAGAGTTGCCCAAACCTTCCAGATTAGGAGAAACATGCAAGGCCCCTGAACCCACCGCAATATTGGCAGGTGGTAGGATGCAACTGCACATTCTGAAGCACCCTGATCCCCTACATCCAGGCAGACAGCCAAGTCAATGGTCCTGAGTCAGAAGATTGAACCTGACATGCACCTAGGGCCTCATTGGAACCCTAGGTTAGGTTTTCAGTCATCAGTCCTCAGAGGCCTGTTTTGGAATACCAACTTATGATACCATGTGTGGTTCCTGAGCCACACTTCAGACCATCTCCTGTCCCCAGAAAGAAACCGTGTGCTTCGACCTGTGCCAAAACCTCAGGGTAGGAGAATCATGCAGGGCACCTTAGCCACCAACACATTCTAAGATCTCCCTGGTAACAAACCAGCATTGTGACCCATCTGCAAGAATTCAATATGAACTCAAGGCCTTGGTACTTCGCCCAGAGCCACCAGAATGAACCTGACATGATACTCAGCTGCAATGGTCAATGGAAATGTGCTTTCCAGGTATCCATGCGGGAGAGCTCTGCTACCCAAACTTTCCACATGTGGGACCTGGGGCAAACAAACCAGACTCCACCTGTTCAGTAGATTGAAACCTTGCTGTGTGGAGCATCTCACAATTCTCAGCATTGGAAATCCTCCTTCCCGAAGGCAGGAAACCTGGCTGTTGGGATGGGTGTCCATCTGACGCCTACTGACGCCACGTCTCCATTTGTCGATTATCATAGACACAAACTCCAGTGTCAGCAATCATCTGCCATATGCCCTTTCTCAAGTGCAGAGTATCTCGAATAAACAGCTGCACATTGGAACTGCTTTCTGCTTGGCACTGAAATGAACCATAGCTTGTGTTTACAATTCCATCCTCACCCTACTGGTCCCCAAGCCCTCTTGAAAGTGAATTCTGGAGCCACAACGCAGCATTCTGCCTTCCCCATAGAAAGAAGAAGTGCTTCGTGAGTCTGCCCAGAAACCCCACATGAGGATCAATCTGCTCAAAACTCGAGGGGACCCCAATTTATAGGCTACCCTGGTTACTAGTGCTGTTTCTGACAGAGCCTGAGCCCTGACGTCATGTCAGGCACCCAGAGAGCAGGCCCCATATCCAGCGTGTGAGTCCAGCTATGGGCCAAGTCTGTCATCTCTACCCATCCTTGGTATTCAGGCACCTGTTCCCAGACATTTGCTAGAATCCCTGCCAATGGGGGAACATGACGCACAATAGAGAACTCCTCTTTCCCATGGCAGGAAACGTGGCTTTGGGATGGGTGTACAACCTTCAATTCAGAGCTAGGTGCATGGCCAATGAGACCACGTCCAATCCTGAGGGGCCCCCCTGGGCACAAACAGGCATTGTGACACTCAGCCTGAGCATGATTTCAAAGAAGCCCTCTCGTTGCGCCACCAGTATCAAGTATTGCAGGACTGGTATGCCCCTAGGCCCAAATCCTAACCCTAGGTGGGATTTTGCTGGTGCCCAGACCCAGAATCAGTCTCTGGATTCCCAGTTTGGGGGCACTCCTAAGATGGAAAACAAAACTGTTCCCTTCTCCGAAAAAGCCACTAAACTATGGGGAGCCGCCAGGATCCATAGAGAGGAAAATTGTCCCATGGAACCATGAGACCACACCTGCATTCCGAGGCCATACTGGACACATTATCAACATAGAAAAGCCTGTGCTACTGCCTTCCCATCACCCCAATTATACTTCCTGACAAGCTGCCCTCCAAGTCTATGCATTAGGCCTGCGACTACCATGCCACTAAACCTAACCCAAATTTGTGTTTGCAGATTTCTCTCTAAAAACCATGGCTCACATGCTTTCCAGGATGGGGTCTCTAGAGTCACACAACAGGACTGTGCTGCCATCTCCAAGGAAACTGTGCCCATCACATTTTCCCAAACCTTCCAGATTAGGAGAATCCTGCAAGGCCTCCAAGCCCACCCTATATTGGCGGCAGCTCTGGAGGCAAAGGCACAGTCTGAAACAACCTGATCACCTACATCCAGGAAGACACCCAAGTCAATGATCCTGAGTCAGAAGATTGAAACAGACATGTCCCTAGGACTGCTGGAACCACAGATTAGGATTTCAGGCATCTCTCCACAGGGGCCTGTTCTGGAATACCAACTTAGGATACAACATGTGGCCCCTGGGCCACCCAAAAGAACATCTCCTGTCCCCACAAGGAATTCATGCTCTTCTACCTGTGTCAAACCCTCAGGGTAGGAGAATCCTGCATGGAACCTTAGTCAACAGCACATTTTAAGATCTCCCTGGAAACAAACCAGCATTGTGGCCCATGTGAAAGAGATTCAGTGTCAACTCAAGGTCGTGATACTTCGGCCCAGAGGCACCAGAATGAACCTGCCATGTCCATCAGCAGCAATGGTCAAAGGAGGTGTCCTTTCCTAGCATTAATATGGGAGAGCTCCGCTAGCTATACTTTCCACATGGGGGCCCCTAGAGCAAACAAACCAGACTCCAACTGTCCATTAGAAGGAAACATTGCTGTTTGGAGCATTTCACAAGCCTCAGCAAGGGAAATACTGCATGGCCCCTTGACAGCACCCCTCCATTTGTTGGTCATGATAGACACAAACTCCAGTGTGAGCAATCATCTGACAAATGCCCTTACTCTGGTGCTGGATGTCTCAAATTAGCCACTGCACAATGGAACTGCCTTCTGCTTGGCACTGAATTGAAGTCTAGCTTGTGTTTACAATTCCATCCTCACCCTATTGTTCCCCAAGCCCTCTTCATAGTGAATTTTAGAGCCACAATGCAGCACTCTGCCTTCCCCATAGAAAGAAAAAGTGCCTCGTGAGTCTGCCCAGAAACCCCACATGAGGATCGATATGATAGGCCCTCGAGGGTACCCCGTAAGATAGGCTGCCCTGGCCACGAGTGCTGTGTCTGACAGAGCCTGAGCCCCGACCTAGTGTCAGCCACACAGAGAGTGGGCCCCATATCCAGCACGTGAGACCGGCCATGACCAAATTCCGTCAGCTCTACCCATTCTTGGTATTCAGGAACCTGTCCCCAGACCTTGCCTGGAATCCCTGGCAATGGGGGAACCTGAAACACAATAGAGAACTCCTCCTTCCCCAAGGCAGGAAACCTGGCTGTTGGGATGGTTGTCCAACCCTCAGAGTGGGAGCCAGCTACATGGCTAGTGAGACCACGCCCAATCCTGAGGGTTACCCTGGTCACAAACAGGCATTGTGACTCTCAGCCTGAGCACGATTTCAAAGAAGCCCTCTCAGTTGCCCCATCAGGATCCCATATTGCAGGCCTGGTATGCTCCTAGGCCCAAATCCTAACACTTGGTTGGCTTTTGCTGGTGCCCACACCCAGAGCCCATCTCTGGAATCCCTGTTTTGTGGCATTCCTAAGGAGGAAAACAACCCTCTTTCCTTTCCCAAAAAAGCCACCAAACTATGGGGAGCCGCCAGCAACCACAGAGAGAAAAAATGTCCATTGGACCCATGAGAACACACCTGCATTCGGAGCCCATCCGGGACACACAATCAAGATAGCAAAGCCTGTGCTACCGCCGTCAGGTCAACCTAATTACAGTTCCTGACAAGCTCCCCTCCAGGTCTATGCATTGGGCTGTGACCACCACGTCACTAACCCTAACCTGAGTTTGTGTTTGCAGACTTCTCTACCAAAACCATGGCTCACATGCCCTCCAGGATGGGGTCTATGGAGACATAAAACAGGACTGTGCCTGTCATCCCCAAGAAAACTGTGCCTGTCACAGTTGCCCAAACCGTCCAGATTGGGAGAAAACAGCAAGGCCTCAAGGCCCACTCCAATATTGGCGGTGGCTCTGGACACAAATGCACAGTCTGAAACAAGCTGATCACCTACATCCAGGCAGACAGCCAAGCCAATGGTCCTGGGTCAGCAGACTGAAACAGACATGCCCCTAGGACCGCATTGGAACCCTAGATTTCAGACATCTTCCCTCAGAGGTCTGTTCTGGAATACCAATATCATACAACATGTGATCCCTGGGCCACACAACCAAACGTCTCCTGTGCCTAGACGGAAACCGTGCCCTTCGATCTGTGCCAAACCATCACGGTAGAAGAATCCTGCATGGCACCTTAGCAACCAGCACATTCTAAGACCTCCCTGGTATCAAAACAGCATTGTTACCCATGTTCATGAGATTCTATGTCAAATCAAGTCCTTGGTACTTCGCCCCAGAGCTACCAGAAAGAACATGCCATGTTCCTAAGTTGCTTTGGTCAATGGAGGTGTGCTTTCCATGCATCCATGTGAGAGTGCTCTGCTACCCAAACTTTCCACATGGGAGACCCTGCAGCAAACAAACCAGACTTACCCTGTCTGGTAGAAGGAAACCTTCTGTTTGGAGCATCTCACAAGCCCCAGGGTGTGAAATCCTCCATGGTCACTTGACAATACCCTTCCATTTGTCGGTCTTCATAGACACAAACTCTAGCTTGAGTAAACATCTGATATTCGCCCTTACTCAGGAGCTAGATATTCGATGCAACTGCTGCACACTGGAAGTGCCTTTCGCCTGACACTGAATTTAACCTAGCTCGGATTTACAATTCCATCCTCAACCACCTGGTCCACAAGCCCTCTTGATAGGAAATTCTGGAGCCACAACGCAGCATTCTGCCTTCCCCATAGAAAGAAGATGTGCCTGGTGAGTCTGCCCAGAAACCCCATATGAGGATCAATCTGCTTGGCACTTGAGGGAAACCCGATTTAAATGCTGCCCTGAACACTAGTGCTGTGTCGGGCAGAGCCTGAGCCCCGACCTAGTGTCAACCACCCAGAGAGCGGGCCCCATATCTAGCATGTGTGACCGGCCATGGCCTTACTCCATCATCTCTACCCATGCTCGGTATTCAGGAACCTGTCACCAGACCTTTGCTGGAATCCCTACCAATGGGGGAACCTGAAGCCCAATGGAGAACTCCTCCTTCCCCAAAGCAGGAAAACCTGGCTATTCGGATGCATGTCCAACCCTCAAAATGGAAGCCAGCTGCATGGCCAAGGAGACCACGTCTACTTCTGAGGGCCGCCCTTGAAACAAAAAGGAATTGTGACCCACACCTTGAGTATGCTTTCAAACAAGCCATCTCTGTTGCCCCAGCAGGATCCTGCATTGCAGGCCTGGTACACCCCTAGGCCCAAATCCCAATCTTTGGTGGGATTTTCCAGCCACCCAGACCCAGAGCCTTTCTCTGGCATCCCTGTATTGGGGCACCCCTAAGATGGTAAACAGCACTCTTCCCTCCCTGAAAAAGCCACCAAACTATGGAGAGTCACCAGGATCCTTAGAAAGGAAATGTCTCCCATGGACCCAAGAGACCACACCTGTATTCTGAAGCCATCCTGGACACATAATCCAGATAGAAAAGCCTGTGCTATGGCCTTCCATTCACCCTAATTAGAGCTCCTGACGAGCTGCCCTCCAGGTCAACGCATTGGGCCTGCGATCACCATGCCACTAACCCTAATCCAAACTGGTGTTTACAGAATTCTCTCTGAAAACAATGGCTCACATGCCTTCCAGCGTAGGGTCTCTGGATCCATACCAGACACTGTTCCTGCGATCCCCAAGGAAACTGTGCCCATCAGAGTTTTCCAGACTTTCCAGATTAGGAGAAACCTGCAAAGCCCCTGAGTCCATCACAATATTGGCGGCCTCTCTGAACACAAATGTGCAGTCTGAAACACCCTGTCCCCTACATCCAGGCAGACAGCCAAGTCAATGGTCCAGAGTCAGAAGATTAAAACTGACATGCCCCTAGGACCTCATTGGAAGCCTAGACTAGGTTTTCAGGCATCTGTCCTCAGAGGCCTGCTCTGGAACACCAACTTACGATAGAACATGTGGTCCCTCAGCCACACAACAGAACATCTCCTGTCTCCAGAAGGATACTGTGCTCTTCGACCTTTGCCAAACCCTCAGGATAGGAGAATCCTGCATGGCACCTTAGACACCACCACATTCTAAAATCTCCCTGGTAACAAACCAGCATTGTGACCCATCAGCAAGAGATTCCATGTCAACTCACGGCCTTGGTACTTCGCCCCAGAGCCAGCAGAATGTACCTGCCATGTTGCTCAGCTGCAATGCTCAATGGAGGTGTGCTTTCCAGGCAACCATGCAGGAGTGCTCTGCTGCCTACACTTTCCACATGAGGGACCCTGCAGCAAACAAACCAGGCTCCACCTGTCCAGTAGAAGGAAAGCATGCAGATTGGAACATCACACAAACCTTAGCGTGGGAAATCCTTTAAGGCATCTTGACGCCACTCCTCCATTTGTCGGTCATCAAAGTCACAAACTCAGTGTTAGCAAATACCTGACATCCGCCCTTTACTCAGGTGCTTGATATCTCGAATAAGCCCCTCCACATGGGAACTGCCTTCCACTTGGCACTGAATTGAATCGGAGCTTGTGTTTACAATTCCATCCTAACCCTACTGGTCCCGAAGCCCCCTTGATAGGGAATTACGGAGCCACAATGCCGCATTCTTCCTTCCCCATAGAAAGAACAAGTCCCTGGTGAGTCTTCCCAGAAACACCACATGAGAACCAATCTGCTCTGCCCATGAAGGAACCCCGATTTATAGGCTGCCCTGGCCACTAGTGCTGTGTCTGACAGAGCCTGAGCCCTGACCTAGATTCAGCAATCCAGAGAGTGGGCCCCATTCCATCATGTGAGACCCGCCATGGGACAAGTTTGTCATCTCTAACCATCCTTGGTATTCAGGCATCTTTCCCCCAGACTTTTGATGGAATCCCTGCCAATGTGGTAACCTGAAGAACATAGAGAACTCCTCATTCCCCATGGCAAGAAACCTGGGTATTGTGATGGGTGTCCAAACCTCAAAGTGGGAGACAGCTGCATAGCCAATGAGACCAAGCCCACTCCTGACAGCCACCCTGGGCACAACAGGCATTGTGACCCTCAGCCTGAGTGTGCTTTTAACCAAGCCCTCTCAGTGACACCACCAGGATCCTGCATTGCATACCTGGTACACACCTAGGCCCAAATCCTAACACTTGGTGGGATTTTCCAGGGTAAGAGACAGAGAGTCTGTCTCAAGAATCCCTGTTTCTGGGCACCCCTAAGATGCAAAACAACACTCTTCCCTTCCTCTAAAAAGCCACCAAATTATGGGGAGCCACCTTTATCCTTAGAAAGAAAAAATTTCCCATGGACCCATGAGGCCACAACTGCATTCCGAGGCCATCCTGAACAAACAATACAGATAGAAAAGCCTGGGCAACCGCCTTCCAGTCACCCTAATCACAGTTCCTGATGAGCTGCCCTCCAGGTCTCCGCATTGAGTCTCCAATCACCTCGCCACTAACCCTAACTGAATTTGTGTTTGCAGACTTCTCTCCCAAAACCATGGCTCACATACCCTCCAGGATGGGGTCTCTGGAGCAACACCACAGGACTCTGCCTGCCATCCCCAAGGAAACTGTACCCATCACAGTTGCTTAAACCTTCCAGATGAGGAGAAACCTGCAAGGCCCCAGAGCCCACCCTACGACTGGCGTCCAGACACAAATTAACAGTCTGAAACACCCTGATCACCTACATCAGGCAGACAGCCAAGTCAATGGTCCTGAGTCAGAAGATTGAAGCTGACATGCCCCTCAGAACTCATTGGAACCCTAGATTAGGTTTTCAGGTGTCTGTCCTGAGGGATCTGTTTTGGAATACCAACTTATGGTACACATGTGGTCCCTGAGCCACATAACAGAACATCTCCTGTCCCCAGAAGGAAACCGTTCTCTTTGACCTTGCCAAACCATCAGTGTAGGAGACTCCTGCATGGCACGTTAGCCACCAGCACATTCTAAGATCTCGCTGGTAACAATGCAGCATTGTAACCCATCTTTCTGAGACTACATGTCAACTCAAGACACTTGGTACTTCACCCCAGAGCCACCAGAACGAACCTGCCATGCTCCTCAGCTGCAATAGTCAATGGAGTTGTGCTTTCCAGGTATCCGTGTAGGAAAGCTCTGCTCCCCAAATTTTCCACATGCGGAACCCTGGAACAAAAAATCCAGGCTCTACCTGCCTAGTAGAAGAAATCCTTGCTGTTTAGAGCATCTCACAAGCCTTAGCGTGGGAAATCCTCCATGGCCTCTTGACGACACCCCTCCATTTTTAGGTCATCATAGACAAAAACTCCAGTGTGAGCAAACATCTGACATCTGTCCTTACTCAAGTGGTGTATATCTCTAATCAGCCGCTGCACGTTGGAACTGATTTCTGCTTGGCAGTGAATTGAACCGTAACTTGTGTTTACAATTCCAACCTCACCCTCGTAGTCCCCAAGCCCTCTTGATGAGGAATTCTGGAGCCACAAGGAAGCATTCTGTCTTACACATAGAAAATTGAAGTCCCTTGTGTGTCTGCCCAGAAACTCCACATAAGGATCAATCTGCTGGGCCCTCGAGGGAACCCCGATTTATAGGCTGCCCTGGCCACTAGTGGTATGTCTGACAGAGCCTGAGTCCCGACCTAGTGTCACCAACCCAGAGAGTGGGCCGCATATCCATGATATGAGGACCCACCCGGGACATGTCCGTCATCTCTACCCATCCTTGGTATTCAGGCACCTTTCCCACCAAACATCTGACTTCAGACGTTTGGTGGAATTCCTGCCAATGGGGGAACATGAAGCACATAGAGAACTCCTCCTACCCCATGACAGGAAACCTGGGTATTGGGATGGGTGTCCAACCCTCAATGTGGGATACAGCTACATGGCCAATGAGACCATGCCCACACTTGAGGGACACCCTGTGCACAAACAGGCAATGTGACCCTCAGTCTGAGCAGGTTTTCAAACAAGCACCACCAGCATCCCGCACTGCAGGTCTGATATGCCCAGCCCTAATCCTAACCCCTAGTGGGATTTTCCAGACAAGCACACCTAGAGCCCTCCTCTGGAATCCCTGCTTTGCGGCACCCCTAAATTGGAAAATGGCATTCTTCCCTTCCCGAAAAAGCCACCACACTATGGGTAGCTGCCAGGATCCTTAGAGAGGAAATGTATCCCATGAATCCATGAGAACACACCTGCAATCTGAGGCCATTCTAGACACACAATCCAGATAGAAAAGCCTGTGCAACATTCTTCCAGGCCCTCTAATTACAGTTCCTGATGAGCTTCCCTCCAGGTCTATTCATTGGGCCTGTGAGCGCCTCACCACACACCCTAACCCGAACTTGACTTTGCAGACTTCTCTCCCAAAAGCATAGGTCACGTGTGCTCCAGGATACGGTCTGTGGAGCCACACCACAGGACTGTGCCTGCCTTTCCCAAGGAAACTGTCACTTCACAGTTTCCCAAACCTTCCAAATTAGGAGATATCTGCAAGAACCCTCAGCCTACCCCTATACTGGCGCCCACTCTCTACGAAAATGTGCAGTCTGAAACTCCCTGATCACCTACATCCAGGCAGACAGCCATGTCGATGTTCCTGAGTCAGAATAGTGAACCTGACATGCCTCTAGGACCTCAATGGAACCCTAGATTAGTTTGTCAGGCATCTGTTCTCATGACCTGTTCTGGAATACCAACTTAGGATACAACATGTGGTCCCTGAGCCACACAACAGACCATCTCCTGTCCCCAGAAGGAAACTGTGCCCTTTGATCTGAGCCAAAGCCTCAGGGTATGAGAAACCTGCATGGCAACTTAACCACCATCACATTCTAAGATCCCCCTGGTAACAAACCAGCATTGTGGCCCATCTTCAAGAGATTCCATGTCAACTCAAGGCCTTGGTCCTTTGCCCCAGAGCCACCAGAACGAACCTGCCATGTTCCTCAGTTGCAATGGTCAACAGAGGTGTGCTTTCCAGGGATCCATGCAGGAGAGCTCTGGTACTCAGACTTTCCACACGGGGGACCCTGGAGCAAAAAAACCAGACTCCACCTGTCCAGTAGAAGGAAACCTTGCTTTTTGGAGCATCTCAAAAGCCTTATTGTGTGAAATCCTCCATGACCTCTTGAGGCCACCCCTCCATTGGTCCGTCATCATAGACACAAACTCCAGTGGGTGCAAACATCTGACATCCGCTTTTACTCAGGTGCTGGATATCTAGAATAAGCAGATGCATATTGGAGCTCCCTTCCTCTTGGCACTGATTTGAACCGAAGCTTGTGTTTAGAATTCCATCCCCACCCTACTGGTCCCCAAGCCCTCTTGATAGGGAATTCTGGAGCCACAATGCAGCATTCTGCCTTCCCCATAGAAAGAAGAAGTGCCTGGTGAGTCTGTCCAGAAACTCCACATGACGATCAATCTGTTCGGCCCTCTAGGGAACCCCGATTTATTGGCTGCCCTGGCCATTAGTGCTGTGCCTGACATAGCCTTAGCCCCGACCTATTGTCAGCCACTCAGAGAACCAGCTCCTTATCCAGCTTATGAGATCGGCCATGGCTCAAATCCATCATCTCTACCCATCCTTGGTATGCAGGCATCTGTCCCCAGACATTTGCTGGAATCTCTGCCAATGGGGGAACCTGAAGCAAAATAGAGAACTCTTCCTTCCCCATGGTAGGAAACCTGGCTGTTGATATGGATGTACAATTCCCAAAGTGGGAGGCAGTTGCATGGCCAATGAAAACACGACGACTCCTGAGGTCCACCCTGGGCAGAAGCAGGTATTGTGACCCCCCAGCCTGCGCATGCTTTCAAACAAGCCCTCTCAATTGCACCACCAGGATCCCGCATTGCAGGCCTGGTTTGCCAGGGGTCGGTTTGCCCATAGGCCAAAATCATATCCCTTGGTGAAATTTTCCAGGCGTCCAGACCCAGAGCCTGTCTCTGGAATCCTTGTTTTGGGGCACCTTTAAGATGGAAAGCAGCGAGGAAGGAGTCAAGATGGCGGAGAAGTAGCAGGCTGAGACTACCTCAGCTAGCAGGAGATCAACTAGAGAGCTTATCTAAAGATTGCAAACACCTGCAAATCCATCGGCAGATCGAAGAGAAGAACAGCAATTCTAGAAACAGAAAAACAACCACTTTCTGAAAGGTAGGACTGGCGGAAAAGTGAATCCAAAGCCACGGGAAGAAAGACCCCGGGGGGAGGGGCCGGCTCCCCACAAGCAGCGGAGCAACGGAGCACAAAATCAGGACTTTCAAAAGTCTGTTCTGCTGAGGGACATCGCTCCTGAGGCTAAATCGGGCGAAGCCAACACGGGGTCGGCGTGACCTCAGGTCCCGCGGGGTCACAGAAAGATCGGGGGTGTCTGAGTGTCGCAGAGCTTCCGGATATTGGAACGAGAAAGCCTGCTGCAGAGACAGAGCCGACAGTAAGCTCGCAGCTCAGAGTTGCCTTGAACCGGTCGCAAGCTCGGTGAGCTCGGAGCGCCGCCGGAGGTTAGGCAGACGCGAGTTACTAGGAGCTGTTCGCTGAGGGCGCACTGGGGAGCGGGGATCCGGGCTCTCGGCTCCTCCGGGCCAGAGACCAGGAGGCCTCCATTTGTATTCCCGTCCTCTGGAAATCTACAGAAGACGCTCAGGGAACAAAAGCTCCTGAAAGTAAAGCCGAGCAGATCACTCGGCCCGGCCCCTGGTAAGGGCGGTGTAATTCCGCCTGGGGCAAAGAAACTTGAGAATCACTACGCCAGGCCCCTCCCCCAGAAGATCAACAAGAAATCCAGGCAAGACCAAGTTCACCTACCAAGGAGTGCAGTTTCAATACCAAGGAGAGAGCAGCAGAATTACAGAGGAGGAGAAAACAAACCACAGAACTCATGGCTTTCTGCCTGTGATTTTTTAGTCTTGCAGTTAATTTAATTTTTTTCTTTTTCATTTTTTTTCTCTTCTGCTAAAATTTTTTATAACTTTTACCCTTTTCTTTTTTAACATTTTTTAACTAGATTACCTAATATATAATATATATATATATATATATATATATATATATATATATATATATTTCTTTTTTATACTTTTCTTTATTCATTTTCTTTTTTTAATTCTATTTTTTTCTTTTTTTTTCTTTCTTTCTTTTTGAACCTCATTTTATCCCCAAATCAGAAGAGATCCTAATCTTTTCAATCTTTTTTTCTTAATTCTTTTTTAAATTCTTGATTGAATTTTTAATTCAATCTCTTTTTTTTTAGTACTTTTTTTCTTTTTTTCTTTCTTTCTTTTTGAACCTCTTTTTATCCCCAAATCAGAAGAGATCCCAATCAGAAGAGACTGGGAGATCCCAATCAAAGGAGATCCCAATCAGAGGAGATCCCTCACCCAATCGTGAGGGGGGAGAAATCCCCCCTCATGATTTGGGATCTATTCTGATTTGATTAAAGCATATTTTACTGGGATTGTTGCCACCCTTTTAGTATTTTACTTGCTCCTTCATAAACTCTTAGCTGGACAAAATGACAAGGCGGAAAAATTCACAAAAAAAAAAAAAAAAAAAAGAGGCAGTACCGAAGGCTAAGGACCTAATCAATACAGACATTGGTAATATGTCAGATCTAGAGTTCAAAATGACAATTCTCAAGGTTATAGCCGGGCTTGAAAAAGGCATGGAAGATATTAGAGAAACCTTCTCCAGAGATATAAAAGCCCTTTCTGGAGAAATAAAAGAACTAATATCTAACCAAGTTGAAATCAAAAAAGCTACTAATGAAGTTCAATCAAAAATGGAGGCTCTCACTGCTAGGATAAATGAGGCAGAAGAAAGAATTAGCGATCTAGAAGACCAAATGACAGAGAATAAAGAAGCTGAGCAAAAGAGGGACAAACAGCTACTGGACCATGAGGGGAGAATTCAAGAGATAAGTGACACCATAAGACGAAACAACATTAGAATAATTGGGATACCAGAAGAAGAAGAAAGAGAGAGGGGAGCAGAAGGTATACTGGAGAGAATTATTGGGGAGAATTTCCCCAATATGGCAAAGGGAACGAGCATCAAAATTCAGGAGGTTCAGAGAACGCCCCTCAAAATCAATAAGAATAGGCCCACACCCCGTCACCTAATAGTAAAATTTACAAGCCTTACTGACAAAGAGAAAATCCTGAAAGCAGCCCGGGAAAAGAAGTCTGTAACATACCATAGTAAAAGTATTAGATTGGCAGCTGACTTATCCACAGAAACCTGGCAGGCCAGAAAGAGCTGGCATGACATTTTCAGAGCACTAAACGAGAAAAACATGCAACCAAGAATACTATATCCAGCTAGGCTATCATTGAAAATAGAAGGAGAGATTAAAAGCTTCCAGGACAAACAAAAACTGAAAGAATTTTCAAACACCAAACCAGCTCTACAGGAAATACTGAAAGGGGTCCTCTAAGCAAAGAGAGAGCCTACAAGTGGTAGATCAGAAAGGAACAGAGACAATATACAGTAACAGTCACCTTACAGGCAATACAATGGCACTAAAATCATATCTCTCAATAGTTACCCTGAATGTTAATGGGCTAAATGCCCCAATCAAAAGACACAGGGTATCAGAATGGATAAAAAAACAAAACCCATCTATATGTCGCCTCCAAGAAACTCATTTTAAACCCGAAGACACCTCCAGACTTAAAGTGAGGGGGTGGAAAAGAAGTTACCATGCTAATGGACATCAGAAAAAAGCAGGAGTGGCAATCCTTATATCAGATCAATTAGATTTTAAGCCAAAGACTATAATAAGAGATGAGGAAGGACACTATATCACACTCAAAGGGTCTGTCCAACAAGAAGATCTAACAATTTTAAATATCTATGCCCCCAACGTGGGTGCAGCCAACTATATAAACCAATTAATAATAAAATCAAAGAAACACATCAACAATAATACAATAATAGTAGGGGACTTTAACACTCCCCTCACTGAAATGGACAGATCATCCAAGAAAAAGATCAACAGGGAAATAAAGGCCTTAAATGATACACTGGATGAGATGGACATCACAGATATATTCAGAACATTTCATCCCAAAGCAACAGAATACACATTCTTCTCTAGTGCACAAGGAACATTCTCCAGAATAGATCACATCCTCGGTCCTAAATCAGGACTCCACCGGTATCAAAATATTGGGATCATCCCCTGCATATTTTCAGACCACAATGCTCTGAAGCTAGAACTCAACCACAAGAGAAAGTTTGGAAAGAACACAAATACATGGAGACTAAACAGCATCCTTCTAAAGAATGAATGGGTCAACCGGGAAATTAAAGAAGAATTGAAAAAAAATCATGGAAACAAATGATAATGAAAATACAACGGTTCAAAATCTGTGGGACACAACAAAGGCAGTCCTGAGAGGAAAATATATAGCGGTACAAGCTTTTCTCAAGAAACAAGAAAGGTCTCAGGTCCACAACCTAACCCTACACCTAAAGGAGCTGGAGAAAGAAAAAGAAAGAAACCCTAAGCCCAGCAGGAGAAGAGAAATCATAAAGATCAGAGCAGAAATCAATGAAATAGAAACCAAAAAAACAATAGAACAAATCAACCAAACTAGGAGCTGGTTCTTTGAAAGAATTAATAAAATTAATAAACCCTTGGCCAGACTTATCAAAAAGAAAAGAAAAAGGACCCAAATAAATAAAATCATGAATGAAAGAGGAGAGATCACAACTAACACTAAAGAAATACAATCTATTATAAGAACATACTATGAGCAACTCTACGCCAACAAATTTGACAATCTGGAAGAAATGGATGCATTCCTAGAAACATATAAACTACCAAAATTGAACCAGGAAGAAATAGAAAGCCTGAACAGACCCATAACCAGTAAGGAGATTGAAACAGTCATTAAAAATCTCCAAACAAGCAAAAGCCCAGGGCCAGATGGCTTCCCGGGGGAATTCTACCAAACATTTAAAGAAGAACTAATTCCTATTCTCCGGGAAACTGTTCCAAAAAATAGAAATGGAAGGAAAACTCCCAAACTCATTTTATGAGGCCAGCATCACCTTGATCCCCAAACCAGACACGGATCCCATCAAAAAAGAGAACTATAGACCAATATCCTTGATGAACACAGATGCAAAAATTCTCACCAAAATACTAGCCAATAGGATTCAACAGTACATTAAAAGGATTATTCACTACGACCAAGTGGGATTTATCCCAGGGCTGCAAGGTTGGTTCAACATCCGCAAATCAGACAATGTGATACAACACATCAATAAAAGAAAGAACAAGAACCATATGATACTCTCAATAGATGCTGAAAAAGCATTTGACAAAGTACAGCATCCCTTCCTGATCAAAACCCTTCAAAGTATAGGGATAGAGGGCACATACCTCAATATCATCAAAGCCATCTATGAAAAACCCACTGCAAATATCATTCTCAATGGAGAAAAACTGAAAGCTTTTCCACTAAGGTCAGGAACACGGCAGGGATGTCCATTATCACCACTGCTATTCAACATAGTACTAGAAGTCCTAGCCTCAGCAATCAGACAACAAAAGGAAATTAAAGGCATCCAAATCGGCAAAGAAGAAGTCAAATTATCACTCTTTGCCGAGGATATGATACTCTATGTGGCAAACCCAAAAGACTCCACTCCAAAACTGCTAGAACTTGTACAGGAATTCAGTAACGTGTCAGGATATAAGATCAATGCACAGAAATCAGTTGCATTTCTCTACACCAACAACAAGACAGAAGAAAGAGAAATTAAGGAGTCAATCCCATTTACAATTGCACCCCAAACCATAAGATACCTAGGAATAAACCTAACCAAAGAGGCACAGAATCTATACTCAGAAAACTATAAAGTACTCATGAAAGAAATTGAGGAAGACACAAAGAAATGGAAAAATGTTCCATGCTCCTGGACTGGAAGAATAAATATTGTGAAAATGTCTATGCTACCTAAAGCAATCTACACATTTAATGCAATTCCTATCAAAGTACCATCCATCTTTTTCATAGAAATGGAACAAATAATTTTGAAATTTATATGGAACCAGAAAAGATCTCGAAGAGCCAAAGGGATATTGAAAAACAAAGCCAAAGTTGGTGGCATCACAATTCCGGACTTCAAGATTTATTACAAAGCTGTCATCATCAAGACAGCATGGTACTGGCACAAAAACAGACACATAGACCAATGGAACAGAATAGAGAGCCCAGAAATAGACCCTCAACTCTATGGTCAACTAATCTTCGACAAAGCAGGAAAGAATGTCCAATGGAAAAAAGACAGCCTCTTCAATAAATGGTGTTGGGAAAATTGGACAGCCACGTGCAGAAAAATGAAATTGGACCATTTCCTTACACCACACACAAAAATAGATTCAAGATGGATTAAGGACCTCAATGTGAGAAAGGAATCCATCAATATCCTTGAGGAGAACACAGGCAGCAACCTCTTCGACCTCAGCCGCAGCAACATCTTCCTAGGAACATCGCTAAAGTCAAGGGAAGCAAGGGCAAAAATGAACTTTTGGGATTTCATCAAAATCAAAAGCTTTTGCACAGCAAAGGAAGCAGTTAACAAAACCAAAAGACAACTGACAGAATGGGAGAAGATATTTGCAAACGACATATCAGATAAAGGACTAGTGTCCAAAATCTATAAAGAACTTAACAAACTCAACACCCAAAGAACAAATAATCCAATCAAGAAATGGGCAGAGGACATGAACAGACGTTTCTGCAAAGAAGACATCCAGATGGCCAACAGACACATGAAAAAGTGCTCCATATCACTCGGCATCAGGGAAATACAAATCAAAACCACAATGAGATATCACCTAACACCAGTCAGAATGGCTAAAATCAACAAGTCAGGAAATGACAGATGCTGGCGAGGATGCAGAGAAAGGGGAACCCTCCTACACTGTGGGTGGGAATGCAAGCTGGTGCAACCACTCTGGAAAACAGCATGGAGGTTCCTCAAAATGTTGAAAATAGAACTGCCCTATGACCCAGCAATCGCACTACTGGGAATTTACCCTAAAGATACAAACGTAGTGATCCAAAGGGGCACGTGCACCCGAATGTTTATAGCAGCAATGTCCACAATAGCCAAACTATGGAAAGAACCTAGATGTCCATCAACAGATGAATGGATCAAGAAGATGTGGTATATATACACAATGGAATACTATGCAGCCATCAAAAGAAATGAAATCTTGCCATTTGCGACTACATGGATTGAACTAGAGCGTATCATGCTTAGCGAAATAAGTCAAGCGGAGAAAGACAACTATCATATGATCTCCCTGATAGGAGGGAGTGGTGATGCAACATGGGGGCTTAAGTGGGTAGGAGAAGAATCCATGAAACAAGATGGGATAGGGAGGGAGACAAACCATAAGTGACTCTTAATCTCACGAAACAAACTGTGGGTTGCTGGGGGGAGGGGGTTTGGGAGAAGGGGGGTAGGGTTATGGACATTGGGGAGGGTATATGCTTTTGGGTAAAGTGGAAGGGGAGATGAACCATGAGAGACTATGGACTCTGAAAAACAGTCTGAGGGGTTTGAGGTGGCGGGGGGGTGGGAGGTTGGGGTACCAGGTGGTGGGTATTATAGAGGGCACAGATTGCATGGAGCACTGGGTGTGGTGAAAAAATAATGAATACTGTTTTTCTGAAAATAAATAAATTGGAAAAAAAAAAGAGAATCCTTCAGGACCCTGGAGCCACCACCCCACTCCAATGTCTCCATGGACACAAACCCAATTATACCAATTCTCAGGAGAGTCCATTTCAACTCGGGCCCCTCTGTTGCTCACCCAGTGCCAGCAGACCAAGCCTGTCTTGTTGCTAGGAGACAATTGGAATGCGAGTTTGCTACCCAGGCATCCATCTTTAGAACTCTGCTCTGGAATATTTCCTTATGGAGCGTCCTTGATCCATCCAAAATATCTTGACTCTCCCGCAGAAGGAATCCTTGTGGTTTGCAGCATCACACACTTGCACCGTGGGAAAACCTCCATGGCCTAGTGAGCCCCTACCTTCATGTAGGATACATCATGGACAGAAACTCCAACCTGAGCTAACATCTGATCCTCGCCCTGACTTCAGATGCACGCGTTCTCGATTCAGCTCTGCAGAGTGTGCCTTCCGTGCCCTCGCCCCAAAACCTAAGCCTAGCTTGTGTTCTCAGACTTCCGTTCTCACACTCTTGGACCACAAACCCTCCAGTTTGGGAATTCTGGGGACACAATGCAGCACTCTGCCTGCCCTCCAGAAGAGAAACGTTGCCTTATGGGGCTACCTAGAAACCCCAAAAGAGGATGAACCTGCATGCCACTCGACTGTACCCCAATTATACAATCTAGCCTGGGCATGAATGCCCTATCTGACACAGCCTGAGGCCTGACTTCCCGAACGACACCCAGACGGCTGACCATACACTGAGAACATCTGAACCGCAATGGCCTTTGGTCGTCATCTCTTCCCAACCTCGGTTTTCAGGCTTCAGAAACCTATACCTTATATCCAGTCACTTCCCACGGGTGAACGTGATGCAGAAATCAGAACTCCTTCTTCCCCCCTGCCAGAACCTTGTGGTTGGAATATTTTCTAATATTCAGTGTAGGAGAAACCAGCTGGCCCATGAGGCCCCGCCCATGCTTGAGGGCCGCGATGGGCACAAACACACATTGGGACCCTCTGCGTGAGCCCTGTCCTCAAGTAAAGCCTCTCAGGGGCTGGACCAGGAGCACGCATATGGGGTTTTCCATGCCCCAAGGCTCCCTATCTTAACCAGAGTTCGAGATATCTAGTCACCCCTACTCAGGGCTCTGCACTGGAATCCCTCTTTGCTGGGATACCTGAGGTAAATAAATACAGAAAGGACTCCTCCCATCCACAGAATGTCCGCAACCACTTGGGATAGGGCCAAATCCCCAGAGAGAAAGACTCTTCCATGGCCCATGAGGCCACCTCGACATTCCACGGCCACTGTTGACACAAAATCCAGAGACGTAAGCCTGAGCAAGCGCCTCACACTCACCCTTTGTTCATAGCCCAAAAAATTCTCCTCATGGTCCGTAGATTGGGCCTGCCATACCTATATCCACAAACATAAGGTGAACTTTTTTTTTCAGACTTCTACACCCATAGTCCTGGCCCACACACCCTCCAGGCTGGGGCCCCTGGAGCCACACTTCAGGACTCTGCCTGCCCTCTCTGCTCATTCCTTTGGACACAACCCTACAGATTAGGAGTAACCCCCAATGTCCCCGAGGCTATCCCAATAGTGTAGGACACCCAGGACAAACAGAAGCGATCTGACACAAGCTGAACCACTACCTCCACTTAGACCCATAGACAGATATTCATAGAAAAGAAGATTGAACAGGACAAGCACCTAGGCCCTAATCGGATCCATTGCTTTTGTTTCCACACATCTCTGCTCAGAGGCCTGGATTCTAATACTTTCATATAGGGGTTTCCGGAGGTGCCAATCAGAACAAATCTCATCTCCACATGGGAAAATTGTGCTATGAAGCTGTGTCAAAACCTCCATTTAGAGAAAACCTTCAGGTCACCGGAGTCACTGCCTCATTCCTAGGTCTGCATGGACACAATCTCACATTATGACCCATCCTCAGGATAGTCCACTTCAACTCAAACCCCTCAGTTGCTCCGCCGGAGCCAGCAGATCGAAACTGCCTTGTCACTAGGAGACAATTGAAATGAGAGGCGGGCTCTTCAGGCATCCCCCTTAGAACACTGCTCTGGCGTCATTCCTTATGGGACATCCTGGAGCCATCTAACAGCTCTCGACTGTCCCGCAGAAGGAGTCCTTGTGGATTGGAGCATCTCACAACTCACATCGTGGGAAAACTTCTACGGGCACTTGATGCCCCCAATCTTCATGAAGGCGGATCATGGACAGAGACTCCAACCTGAGCCATTGGCTGATCCTCGCCTTGACTTCAAATGCACGAGATCTCGATTCAGCTCTTCAGACTGTGCCTGCCATGCCCTTACCCCAAAACCTAAGCATAGCTTGTGTTCTCAGACTTCCGTCCTCACTCTCTTGGATCACACACCTTCCTGTTTGGGAATTCCAGAGCCACAATGCAGCACTCTGCCTGCATTCCAGAAGAAAAACGTTGCCCTATGGGTCTACCCAGAAATGACAAATGATGATCAACCTGCACGACACTTGACTGTACCCCAATTATACAGTCTACCCTGGGCACTAATGCCCTGTCTGACACAGCCTGAGCCTGGACCTCCTGACCGTCACCTGGACAGCTGGGGCCACATCTCACTCAGGACTGTGCCTGCACTCTCTAAAGGAATTCTGCCTATTTCATTGGCCACAACCCTACATATTAGGAGAAACCTCCAAAGTCCCTGAGACCGTCCCACTAGTGTAGGCCACCCGGGACAAACAGGTTCGATCTGACACAAGCTGAGCAACGACCTCCACTCAGAACCATAGACAGATGTTCCAAGAGAAGATTGAAGCGGACAGGCCCCTAGGCGCAATTCGGATCAATTGCTTTGGATTCCAGTCATCTCTCCTCAGATGCCTGCTTTCCAATACCAGTGTATGGGGGTTCCTGAGGCACCAATCAGAACTAATCTCTTCTTCACATGGGAATCTTGCTCTTTGGAGCTGTGTGAAAGCCTCCGGTTTAAGAGAATGCTTCAGGGCCCCAGAGCCACTGCCCCATTCCAAGTTCTCTATGGACACAGTCCCACATTATGACCGGTCCTCAGGAGAGTCCATTTCAACTCAGCCACCTAGGTTCCTACCCAGAGCCAGCAGATCAAACATGCCTTGTGGCTAGGAGACAATTGGAATGCGAGGTGGGCCGCCCACGCATCCTTCGATAGAACCCTGCTCTGGAGAACTTCCTTATGCGACGTCCTGGATCCATCCAACAGGTCTCGACTGTCCCGCAGAACGAATCCTTGTGGTTTGGAGCATCACATTGTCCCACCATGGGAAAACCTCCATGGCCTTGTGATGCTCCCCCCCACCTTCATGATGGGGCCATCATGGACAAAAACTACAAACTGAGCCAACATCTAATCCTACGTCCCCAAACCTAAGCTGAGATTGTGTTTTCAGACTTCAGTCCCAAGAGCCCTGGCCCACACACCCTCCCCGCTGGGTCCCCTGGAGCCACAACTCAGGACAGTGCCTGCCCTCTCCAAGGGAATTCTGCCCATTCCATTGGCCACTACTGTACAGATTAGGAGAAACCTCCAAAGTCCCCGAGGCCATCCCAATAGTGTAGGTCGCCCAGGACAAACAGGGGCGATCTGTCACAAGCTGAACAACTGCCTCCCCTCAGACCCATAGACAGATATGCCCAGAGCAGAAGATTGAACTGGAAAGGAACCTAGGCCCTAATTGGATCCATTGATTTTGTCTCCAGGCATTTCTCCACAGAGGCCTGGTTTCCAATACCAGCATAAGGGAGTTTCCTGAGTTACCAATCAGAGGAAATCTCGTCTCCACATGGGAAACTTGTCCTTTGGAGCTGTGTCAAAACCTCCAGTTTGAACAAATATTCAGGTTTCCTGAGGAACTGCCCCATTCCAAGGTCTCCAGGGATACAAACCCACATTATGACCCATCCACATTTCAAATCAGCCCCCTCGGTTGCTCTCCCAGAGCTAGCAGATGGAACCTGCCTTGTTGCTAGGATACAATTGGAATGTGAGGCGGGCTTTCCAGGGATCCTTCCTTAGAACGCTGCTCTGGCGTCGTTCCATATGGGATGTCCTAGAGCTATCCAACATGTCTCGATTGTCCAGCAGAAGGAATCCTTGCAGATTGGAGCATCTCACAACTCCCATCGTGGGAAAACCTCCATGGCCTCATGATACCCCCTTCCCTTCATGAAATGGCCATCCTGGACAGAAACTACAACCTGAGCCAACGTTTGATCCACGCCCTGACTTCTGATGCACGAGATCTCATTTCAACTCTGCAGAGTGTGCCTGCCGTGCCCTCACCCTGAAACCTAAGCATACTTGTGTTCTCAGACTTCGGTCCACACACTTTTGGCCCATAAGCCCTCCAGTTTGGGAATTCTGGAGCCACAATGTAGCACTCTGCCTGTCCTCCAGAGGAAAAATTTTGCCCTATGGGACTACCCAGAAATGCCAAATGAGGAACAACTTGTAAGCCACTCGACTATACCCCAATTATACAGTCTAGCCTGATCCCTAAAGCCCTGTCTCTCACAGCCTGAGCCCAAACCTCCTGACCGAAACCCAGACAACTAGCCTTACCCTGAGTACATGGGACCTCCATGGCCTGGGTCGTCATCTCTTCCCAAACTTGGTCTTCAGGCTTCCAAAACCTAGATTGTATCTCAACTCACTTCCCAGGGGAGAACGTGATGCAGAAATCAGAACTCTTTCCCCCTGCCCAGAACATTGTGGTTGGCATGTTGTCCAACGTTCATTGTAAGAGAAACCAGTGTGGCCCATGAGTCCCTGCCCATGCTTGAGGGCCGCGATCAGCACAAACACACATTGTGACCCTCAGCGTGACCCCTGTCCTCAAGTAAAGCCTCTTAGTGGCTGGACCAAAAGCCGCATATGGGGCTTGCCATGCCCCAAGTCTCCCAATCTTAACCAGAGGTTGAGATATCTAGTCACCTCTACTCAGGGCTCTGCTCTGGAATCCTTATTTGGTGGGACACCTGAGGTAAATAAATACAGAAAGGATTCCTCCCATCCACAGAATGACCCCAGTCACTTGGTATCAGGCCAAATCACCAGAGAGAAAGACTCTTCCATGGCCCATGAGGCCACCCCGACATTCCACGGCCACTGTTGACACAAAATCCAGAGACATAAGCCTGAGCAAGTGCCTCACACTCGCCCTTTGTTCATACCCCGAATAATTCTCTGCATGGTCTGTAGATCGGGCCTGCCATACATACGTCCAAAAACATAAGGCGAGTTTGTGTTTCAGACTTCTGTATGACAGTCTTGGCCCACACACCCTCCAGGCTGGGTCCCCTGGAGCCACATCTCAGGGCTGTGCCTGCTTCTCCAAGGGAATCCTGCCCATTCCATTGGAGAAAACCCTAGATATTAGGAGAAAACTCCGAAGTACCCGACGCCGTCCAAAAAGTGTAGGACTCCCAGGACAAACAGGGGCGACATGTCCCAAGCTGAGCAACTACCTCAACTCAGACCCTTACACAGATATCCCAAGAGAAGAAGATTGAAACGGACAGGCACCTGGGCCCTAATTGGATCCATTGCATTTGTTTCCAGGCATCTCTCCTCAGAGGCCTGGTTTCCAAAACTAGCATATGGGGGTTTCCAGAGGTACTAATCAGAACAAAACTCGTCTCCACATGGGCAACTTGCTCTTTGGAGCTTTGTGAAAAGCTCCAGTTAGGAGAAAGCTTCAGGTCCCTGGAACCACCGCCCCATTCCAGTATCTCAATGGACATAAACCCACATTATGACCCATCCTTAGATGAGCCCATTTCAACTCAACCCCCTCGGTTGCTCCCCAGAGTCAGCAGATCAAACCTGCCTTGTTGCTAGGACACAATTGGAATGCGAGGGCTGCCCAGGCATCCATCCTTAGAACCCTGCTCTGGAGAACTTCCTTATAGGACGTCATGGATCCATCCAACAGGTCTCAACTGTCCCACAGAATGAATCCTTGCGGTTTGGAGCATCACACACTCTCATCATGGGGAAAACCTAATGGCCTCGTGATGCCCCCCCCCACCTTCATGAATGGGCCATCATGGACAGAAACTCCAATCTGAGCCAACGTCTGATCCTCACCCTGACTTCAGATACACGAGATCTCAACTCAGCTCTGCAGAGTATGCCTGCCATGTCCTCGCACCGAAACCTAAGCTTAGCTTGTGTTCTCACACTTCTGTCCTCACAATCCTGGCCACAAGCCCTCCAGTTGGCAATTCTGGAGACACAATGCAGTACTCTGCCTGCCCTCCAGAAGAAAAATGTTGCCCTATAGGGATAAGCAGAAACGCCACATGAGGAACAACCTGCATGCCACTTGCCCGTACCCCAATTGTCTAGCCTGTGCACTAAAGCCCTGTCTGACACAACCTGAGCTCAGCCCTCCCGTCCGACACCCAGAAGCTGGCCGTACACTGAGCCCATTGTATGCACAATGGCTTTAGGTCATCATCTCTACCCAAACTCGGTTTTCAGGCTTTAGAACCTAGACGTTATCTCCACTGACTGCCCAGGAGTGAACGTGATGCAGTACCAGAACTCATCCTTCCCCTTGGCCAGAAACCTTGTGGTTGGCATGCTGTCCAACGTACATTGTAGAAGAAAGCAGCGTGGCCCATGAGGTCACGCCTATCCCTTAAGGCCGCAGTTTGTACAAACACACATTGTGACCCTCAGAGTGAGCCCTATTCTCGTGTAAAGCTTCTCAGTGACTGGAACAAGAGCCCGCATATGGGGCTTGCCATGCCCCTAGTTCCCCAATGTTAACCAGAGTTTGGGTTGTCCAGTCGACCCTCTCCGGCTCTGCTCTGGAATCCCTCTTTTGGTGGTATGCCTGAGGTAAAAACAACAAAAAACCAAACAAACAAAAAACCAAACATACATATAGGCCTCCTCTGTTCCCACATAATGACCCAAAACTCTTGGGATCATGCCAAATCCCCAGAATGGGAGAATCGTCCATGTCCCATGAGGCCACCCCGACATTCCACGGCCATCGGTGACACAAAATCCAGAGACAAAAGACTGAGCAAGTGCCTCCCACTCACCTTTTGTTCATATCCCAAAGAGTTATCATCACGGTCTATAGATCAGGCCTGCCAAACCTAAGTCCCAAAACCTAAGTGGATTTTGTGTTTTCAGACTTCTGTCCCACCAGCCCTGACATACACACCCTCCATGCTTGGGTCCTTGGAGCCACACCTCAGGACTGTGCCTTCCCTCTCCAAGGGAATTCTTCATATTCCATTGGCCACAACCTTGCAAATTAGGAGAAACCTCTAAAGTCACCGAGGCCATCCCAATAGTGTAGGCCACCCAGGAGAAACAGGGGTGATCAGACACCAGCTGAGCAGCTACCTCCACTCAGACCTGTCGACAGATGTCCCCAGAGAAGACGATTGAACCACAGGCTCCTAGGCCCTAATCCGACCCATTGCTTTGGTTTCCAGGCAACTCTCCTCAGAGGCCTGTTTTCTAATACCAGCATAGGGTGGTTTCCTGAGGCACAAATAAGAAAAAATCTCGTCTCCCCATGGAAAACTTGCTCCTTGGATCTGTGTCAAAACATCTGGTTAGGAGAATCCTTCAGGGCCTTGGTGCCACTGCCCTATTCCAAGATCTCTATGGACTCAAACCCACATGAAGACCCATCCTCAGGAGAGCCCATTTCAACTCACCTCCCTCGGTTGCTACCCCAGAGCCAGCAGATCAAACGTGTCTTGTAACTAGGAGAAAATTGGAATGTGAGACTGGCTGCCCAGGCATCCATCCTTAGAACCCTGCTCTGGAGAACTTCCTTATGGGACGCCCTGGAGCCATCTAATAGGTCTTAATTTTCTCGCAAAAGGAATCCTTGCAGTTTGGATCATCTCACAACTCCCATCGTGGGAAAACCTCCATAGCCTCATAATGCACCCCCCCCTTGATGAAGGGGCCAACATGGACAGAAACTCCAACCTGAGCCAACGTCTGATCCTTGCCAGACTTCAGATGCATGAGATCTCGATTCAGCTCTGCAGAGTGTGCCTGCCGTGCTCTTGCCTCAAAACCTAAGCCTAGCTTGTGTTCTCAGACTTCCATATTCACTCTCCTGGCCCACAAGCCCTGCAGTTTGGGAATTCTGGAGTCACAATGCAGCACTCTGCCTGTTTTCCAGAAGAAAAACTTTGCCCTATGCTGCTAATAAAAAACCCAAATGATTATCTAATGCACGCCACTCGACTGTAAAGCAATTATACAGCCTACCCTATGTACTAATGCCCAGTCTGACACAGCCTGAGACCAGACATCCCAAACGACACCCAGACAGCTTGCCCCAAACTGAACACATCGGACCTGCCACGGCCTTAGGTCATCATCTCTTCCCAAACTCGGTTTTCAGGCTTCAGAACCTAGACCTTATCTCCAATCACTGCTCAGGGGTGAACGTGATGCAAAAATCAGAATTCCTCGTTCTCCATGGAAAGAAACTTTGTAGTTGGCATGTTGTCCAATGTTCAGTGTAGGAAAATCTCCATGGTCTGAGAGGCCATGCCAGTGCTTGAGCGCCGCCTTGGGCACAGAAACGTATTGTGGTCCTCAGCGTGAGTCCCATATTCAAGTAACGCCTCTCAGTGGCTGGAACAGGAGCCTGCATATGGGGCTTGCCATGCACATAAGCCCCCAGGCCTTACCAGAGGGCAGCTATTGCAGTTGTCAGTACCCACTGCTCCGCTCTAAATTCCCTCTATTGGGAGGACACCTGAGGCAGAATACAGGACTCCTCTCTTTTCACAGAATGACCCCAAACTCTAGGGAGCTGGGCAAATCTCCAGAGAGGGAATACTCTTCCTTGGCCGATGAGGCCACCCCTACATTAAACCACCATCGTGGACACAACATCCAGAGACAAAAACCTGAGCAACTGCCTCCCACTCGCCCTCATTGCATATGCCGAGGATATCTCCTAATGAACTGTAGATAAGGTCTACCATAACCTCGGCCCCAAACCTGAGGTAAGTTTGTGTTTGCGGACGTCTGTCCCCACAGCCCTGGCACACACACCCTCCAGGTTGGGGCCTCTGGAGCCACACCACAGGACTGTGCCTGCTCTCTCTTAGGAAACTGTACCCATTCCATTGGCCACAACCCTACAGAATAGGAGAAACCTCAAGGTCCCGAGGATATTGCACTACTGGAAGCCACCCTGGACACACAGGGGCATTCTGAAACAAGCTGAGCAATTACTTCCACGCAGACAGGCAGACATATGTCCACAGAGACAGAAGATTGAACCGGACAGGCCCCTAGTCCCTAATATGAACTCTTGATTTGGTTTCCAGGTGTCACTCCTCAGAGGCCTAGTTTCGAAGACCAGCATGTGGGGCTATCCTGAGGCACCAAACAGAATACCTCTCGTCTCCACATGGGAAGCTTCCTTGTTGGAGCTGAGTCAAACCCTTCGGGTTGGAGAATCCTGCAAAGACCCTGAGCCACCACCATATTCCAAGGTCTCCATGGCCACCAACCCACTTATGACATGTCCTTAGGAGTGTCCAACAACTCTGACCTCTGGGTAGTTCGCCCAAGAGCCCGCAGATTGAGCCTGCCTTATCCCGACCAGTCAATGGGAATGTGATGTGCCATTTCCAGGCATCCATGATTAGACCCCTGCTTTCGAGTCTTTCTGTATAGGGCATCCTGGGACCATCCAATAGGACTCAACTGTCCTACAGAAGGAAACCTTGAGGTTTGGAGCAGCTCACAACTCCCAGCATAAGGAGACGTCTCTGGCCTAATGATGGCCCCACCCCCTTCAGGCAGGGGCCATCGTGGACACAAACTGCAGCCTGAGGCAACGTCTGATACTTGCCCTAACCTCAGATGCAGGAGACCTCGATTCAGCCTCTGTAGAGTCGGCCTGCCGTGCCCTTGGCCCCAAACCTCACGATAGCTTGTGTTTTCAGATTTCCTTCCTCACACTCCTGGCAAACAAGCCCTCCAGTCTGGGAATTCCGGTACCACAGTGCAGCCCTCTGCGTTGCCCTATGGGGATCTCCAGAAACCCCAAATGAAGATCAACCTGCTGGGGCCTCGACCGCAACCCAATTGGATATGCTACCCTGGACACTAAAGCTCTGCCTGACACAGCCTGAGGCCAGACGTCCTGACAGACAAGGAGACAGCTGGCCTCACACCCAGCACATCGGACACCCCATGGCCTTATGCCATCATGTATTCCCAACCTCGGTTTTTAGACATCTGAACCCAGACATTATATCAAATCCCCGCACAGGTGGGTACCTGAAGCACAAATCAGAACTCCTCTTTCCCCATGGCTGTAAAGCTTGCTGTTGGCATGGAGTCACACCTACAGCGTAGGAGAAACCTTCAAAGCTCCTGAGGCCACGCCCAAACTTGAGTGCCTCCTTGGGCACAAACTTGCATTGTGACCGTCAGCGTGAGCCCCTTGTTGAAGTTAGGCCTCTCAGAGCCTGTACCAAGAACCCACATATGGGGCTTGCAAAGTCCCTGTGTTCCCAATCTTCCCCAGAGTTTGAGTTTTCCAGTCGCCTCTATCCGGGGCTCTGCTCTGATATCCCTCTTTTGGAGAGACACCTGAGGCAGAAAATAGGACTCCACGTTTCCCACAAAATGACCCCAAACTCTTGGGAGCTGGGCCAAATCCCCAGAGAGGGAGACTCGTCCTTAGCCACTGAGGCCACCCTACAATCCACGGCTATGCTGGACACAACATCCAGAGACAAAAGCCTGAGGGATGGCCTTCCACTTGCCCTTCTGTCAATAGCCGAGGAGCTCCCCTCATGGTCTGTAGATCTGGCCTACCATACCCTTGGTGCCACACCTAACCTGAGTTTCTGTTTTCAGACTTCTGTGATCACAGCACAGACCCACACACCTTCCAGGCTAGGGCCTATGGAGCCACACCGAAGGACTACACCTGTCCTCTCCAAGGAAACTCTGCCCAATCCATTGGCCACAACCCTACAGATTTTGAGAAATCTCCAAGGCCCCCAAGGCCATCCTGATAGTGTAAGGTGCCCTGGACTAAGAGCGGCACTCTGACACCAGCTGAGCAACTATCTCCACTTAGACACTCAGACAGTGGCCCCAGAGACAAGATTGAAACGGACAGGCCCCTAGGCCGTAATCTGAACCTAGCTTTGGATTCCAGGTGTCTTTCCTCAGAGGACTGGTTTTGAAAACCAGAATCTGGGGCTTTGCTGAGGCTCCAAACAGAACCTCTCTCATTTCCACATGGGGAACTTTCTTATTGGAGCTCTATCAAACCCTTCAGGTAGGCCATTTCTGCAGGGCCCCTGAGCCACCATCACATTCCAAGGTCTCCATGGACACAAACCCCCATTATGACCCATCCTCAGGAGATTTCATTTCAACACAGCCCCCTGGGTAGCTTTCCCCAGAGCCAGCAGATCAAACGTGTCTTGTCACAAAGAGCCAATGGGAATGCGAGGTATGCTGTACAGGCATCCATCCTTTGAACCCTGCTATCCATCCTTCCGTATAGGACATCCTGGAGTCGTCCAACACGACTCACTGTCCTGCAGAAGAAAATCTTGTGGTTTGGAGCAACTCACAAACTCAGCATGGGAAAACATTCTTAGCCTCATGAGGCCCCCGCTTCATGAAGGGGCCAATATGGATACAAACCCCAGCCGCAGCCAATGTTTGATCCTCACCCTGACTTCAGATGCAGGAGATTCAGCCTCTGCAGGGTGCGCCTGCCATGTCCTTGGCCCAAAACATCACCTTAGCTTGAGTTTTCAGACTTCCGTCCTCACACTCCTGGCCCACAAGCCCTCCGGATTGGGAATACTGGGACCAAAACGAAGCACTCTGCCTGCCCACTAGAAGAAATACATTATATGGCCTTGCCCAGAAACCCAAAAGGAGGATCAACTTGCTCGGCCCTCGGCAACACCCCAATTGCATAGACTACCCTAACCACTAATGCTCTGTCTTACATAGCCTGAGCCCAGACTTTTTGAAAGACACCGAGACAGCTGGTTGCACACCCAGCACCTTGGACCCACCACGATCTTAGGGCATTCATCCTTTCCCATTGACCTGCATGTCTTCTTGTAGGTATGTTCTGAGGCTCTGTCAGACTGTGCATTTTTCCAGAGTGGTCTATGGAATTGTGTTGGGCTTAGGGGCCTTGCAGGTTTCTGCTAATCTGGAGGTCTTGGGAAACTGAGACGGGCAGAGTTTCCTTGGAAGAGCAGGCCCAGTGATGTGATGTGGTTCTGGAGGCCCCATCCTGGAGTGCATGTGGGTCAGGACTATGGGACCAAAATCTTCAGACACAAACTTGGGTAAGAGTTAGGGGGGAGGTGATAGCAGGCCCAATCTGCAGACCCTGAGGGCAGCTTCTCGAGATTTGAAATTCGGAAGGCTGGGAGGCAGGAGCTTAGGCTTTTCTTTCTGGATTGTGTGACTAGGATGGCCATGGAATGGAGGGGTGGCCTCATGAGTCCATGGGAGATTCTACCTCTCTGAGGATTCTGCCCAGCATCCCAGAGTTTGGTGTCTTTCTGGGGGAAGGGGAGAGCACGGTTTTCCATCCCAGGGGTCCCATCCAAACAGGCATTCCAGAGATTGGTTCTGGGTCCGGGCACCTGGATAACCCCACCAAGGCTTAGGATTTTGAACTAGGAGCATAACAGGCCCGCTCTGTGGGCTCCTGGTCCAGCTCACAAGGGGGTTGTTCGAAAGGGTCTTAGGGTGAAGGTCACAATGCCTGTTTGTGCCCAGCTGCCCATTCTGAGTGGGCGTGGTCTCATGGGCCATGCACCTGGCTCCCATTCTGAGGGTGGGACTGTCATCTCAACTTTCAGTTTTCCTGCCATGGGGCAGGAGTAGTACTAATTTATGCTTCAGGGTCCCCCATGGGCAGGAATTTGAACTAAGTTCTGGGACAGGTACATGATTACCCAGGTTGCTTCAAGATGACGGCCTCGGGCCAAAGCAGGACCCACCTGCCGGATATGGGGCCCGCTGTCTGGGTGGCTGACCGGAGGTCGGGGCTCTAGCTGTGTCAGACAGAGCATTCGGGCAGAGGGCTGCCTATGATATTGTGGTGCCGTTGAGAGCTGTGCAACTGGATCCTCATGTGGGGGTTTCTGTGCAGACCCATAGGGCACTTCTTCTTTCTGGTGGGCAGGCAGTAGGTTGTGCTGTTGCTCCAGAATTCCCAATATTGAGGGCTTTCAGGCGAGGACTGTGAGGACAGAAGCCTGAGAACACAAGCTATGGTTAAGCTCAGTGGCGGGCACATGGCCTTTCCAATGTACAGCGGTTGTTTTGAGATCTCCAGCACCTGAGTATGGTCAAGAGTCAGATGTCTGCTCACGCTGGAGTTTGTATCCATGATGGCCAACGAATGGTGGGGTTTTCTCAAGAAGCCTTAGAGGTTTTCCCAATCTGGAGCTTGTGAACTGCTCCAAACAGCAAGGTGTCCTACTGTGGGACAGGGGAAGTCTGCTTACAGGGCTCCAGGTTCCCCATATGGAAGATTCGATAGCACAGGTCTCTGAATGGAGGTCTGGGAAGCCCACCTTGCATTACCATTACAGTTAAGGAACAGGGCAGGCTTGATCCGCTGTTACTGGTTCCAAGTTCCAAGTGATCTTTGTTGATGGAAATTCTCAGTCTAATGGGTCCCAATGCTGCTTCATGTCCAGGAGGACCTTAGAATGTGGCGGAGTCCCTGGGCCCATCCTCATTCTCCTATTCTAAGGGTTAGACCCAGTTCCCATAAAAATGATTTCCTTCTCAGGAAAGGAGGGGTTCTCTTGTATGGCTCATGGACCACAGGTCGGACCATATATTGGTTTTCCAGAATAGGACTCTAGGGACAGAGGCCTGAAAACCTAAGCTAGGGTTCTGATGAGGTCCCAAAAGCATGGCAGATTCAATCTTCAGACTCAGCGCCATTGACCTGCATGTCTTCCGGGATGTAAGTGCTGAGGCTGTGTCAGACAGTGCATTTTTTCCAGAGCGGCCTATGAAATTGGGGTGAGGTCAGGGGCCTTGCAGGTTTCTCCTAATGTGGAGGGTTTGGGCAACTGAGTTGGGCAGTTTCCTCCAGAGAGCAGGCCCATTGATGTGCTGTGGTTCTGGAGGCCCCATCCTGGAGGCCATGTGGTTCAGGGCTCTGGGACCAAAATATTCAGACACAAAATCGGGTACGAGTAAGGGGCGAGGTGAGGGCAGGCCCTATCTGCAGACCCTGAGGGCAACTCCTCGGATTTGAAATTCGGGCGGCTGGGATGCAGGAGTGCAGGCTTTTCTGACTGGATTGTGTCTAGGATGGCCACGGAATGGATGGGTGTCCTCATGTGCCCATGGGAGTTTCTACATATCTGGGGTTTCTGACCGGCACCCAAGAGTTTGGTGTCTTACTGGGGAAGGGGAGACTGTGTTTTACCGTGTCAAGGTTCCTGTCAAAACATGGATTCCAGAGATGGGTTCTGGGTCCCGGTGACTGAGTAACCCCACCAAGGCTTAGGATCTGGGCCCGTTCTGTGGTTTCCTGGTCCAGCCCCTGTGGGGGCTTGTTGGAAATGGGTCTCAGGGTGAGGGTCACAATGCCTATTTGTGCCCTGGTCCCCATCCTGAATGGGCGCTGTTTCTTGTTCCATGCACCTGGATCCCAATCTGAGGGTTGGACAACCATTTCAACATTTAGTTTTCCTGCCATGGGGAAGGAGGAGTATTCTTTTGTGCTTCAGGGTCCTCCATGGGCAGGAATTTGAGCTGTGATCTGGAACAGGTACCTGAATACCCAGGTTGGTTCGAGATGACAGACTCAGGTCAAGGCAGCTCACACCTGTACAATATGGGGCCCGCTATCTGTATGGCTGCCAGGTGGTTGAGGCTCAGGCTGTGTCAGACAGAACATTAGTGCACAGGGTGGCCTATTATTTTGGGGTGCCATAGAGGGCCGTGCAGGTGGATCCTCATGTGGATTTTCTGCACAGACCCTTAGGGCACTTCTTCTTTCTTGTGGGCAGGCAGAAAGCTGCATTGTGGCTTCCAAATTCCCAATAAGGAGTGCTTACAGGACAGGAGTGTGAGGATAGAAGTCTGAATAGACAAGCTACATTTAAGCTCAGTGCCGAGCACATTGCCTTTCCAATGTGCAGCGGTTTTTTCGAGATCTCCAGTTCCTGAGTATAGACGAGGTCAGATGTCTGCTCAGCTGGAGTTTGTATCTATGACGGCCAATGGACGAGATATCCAGCACCTGAATAAGGGCAGTTGAATGAAGTTTGCTCACACTGGAGGTTGTGTCTATGATGACTGACAAATGGTGAGGTGGCATCAAGATGCCATGGAGGATTCCCTACAATGATGCTTGTGAGATGCTCCAAACAGCAAGATTGTTTTTTCTACTGACAGGTGGAGTCTGGTTTGTTTCCTCCAGAGTCCCCCACGTGGAAAGTATGGATAGCAGAGCTCTTCCGCATGGTTGCCTGGAAAGCACACCCTGCATATCCATTGCAGCTGAGGAACATGGCAGGTTCCTTCTGGTGGCTCTGGGGCAAAGTACCAAGGCCTTGAGCTGACACTGAATCTCTTGCAGATGGATCACAATGCTGGTTTTTTACCAGGGAGATCTTAGAATGTGTTAGTAGCTAAGTTGCCATGCAGGATTATCCTACCCTGAAGGTTTAACACAGGTCAAAGTGATAGTTCCCCCTCTGGGGACAAGAGATGTAGTGTCGCGTGGCTCAGGGACCATATGTTGTATCATAAGTTCATATCCCAGAACAGGCCTCTGAGGAGAGATTCCTGAAAACATAATCTAGGGTTCCAATGAAGTCCTAGGGGCATGTCAGCTTCAATCTTCAGACTCAGGACAGTTGCCGAGATGTAGGTGATCAGAGTGTTTCAGACTCTGCATTTGCGTCCAGAGTGGCCTCCAATATTGCGGTGTGCTCAGGGGATTTGCCATGTTCCTCAGCTGCAATGGTTATTCGGGGTGTGCTTTCCAGGCAATCATGTGGAAGAGCTCTGCTATCCATACTTTCCACGTGGGGGACCCTGGAGCAAACAAACCAGACTCCACCTGTCAGTAGAAAAAACAATCTTGCTGTTTGGAGCATCTCACAATTAGGTTTCTCCTAATCTGGAGGTTTGGGAAACTGTAATGTATATAGTTTCCTAGGGGATGTCAGGCACAGTTCTCTGGTGTGATTCCAAGGCCCCACGCTGGAGGGCATGTGAGCCATGGTTATGGAGAGAACTCTGCAAACACAGACTCGGGTTAGGGATAATGGCGAGGTGATCGCAGTCCCAATGCGTAGACCTGGAGGGCAGCTCATCAGGAACTGTAATTAGGGTGATGCGAAGGCGGTAGCACGGTATTTTAAATCTGGATTCCAAATCCAGGATGGCCTCGGAATGTGGTGTGGTCCCATGAGTCCATGGGAGGTTTTACTCTCTAAGGTCCTGGCATCTCCCAATAGTTTGGTGGCTTTTTCAGGGAAGGGAAGAGTGCTGTTTTCCATCTCAGGGGTGCCCGAAAACAGGGATTCCAGAGACGGGCTCTGGGTCTGAATGCTTGGAATATCCCAACAAGGGTTAGGATATGGGCCTAGGGGCATCCCTGGCCTACAAAGCGGGATCCTGGTGGTGCAACTGAGAGAGCTTATTTGACAGCATGCTCAGGCTGAGGGTCACAATGCCTGTTTGGGCCCTAGGCGGCCCTCATGTGTGGTTGTGGTCTCATTGGCCATACACCTGGCTCTAACTCTGAGACTTGGACACCCATCCCAACAGTTAGGAATCCTGTAATGGAAAACTTGGAGTTCTCTGTTGTGCTTGATGTTCCCCCACTGGCCGAGATTCCAGCAAAGTTCTGAGGACAGATGCCTGAATAATAAGGATGAGTAGAGATGATGGAGTAAGGCCATGTTCAGTCCCACATGCTAGATACGGGTCCCGCTGTCTGGTTTGCTGACACTAGGTCGAGGCTCAGGCTCTGACAGACACCATAGGGAAGGCCAGGGCAGCCTATAAATCGGGGTTCCTTTGGGGGCCTCGCTGATTGATCCACATGTGGGTTTTCTGGGCAGACTCAACTGGCCCTTCTTCTTTCTATGGGGAAGGCAGAATACCGTGTTGTGACTCTGAAATTCCATATCCAGAGGGCTTGGGGACCAGTAGGGTGAGAATGCAATTCTCCACACAAGCTATGGTTAAATTCACTGCAAGGTAGAAGGCTGTCCCCATCTGCGGCGGATTCTGTGAGATATCCAGCACCTGAGTAAGGGAGGATGTCAGATGTTTGCTCACACTTGAGTCTGTGTCTATGATGACTGACAAATGGAGAGGTAGTGTCAAGAGTCCATGGAGGTTTTCCAACGCTGGGGCTTTTGAGATGCTCCAAACAGCAAGGTTTCATTCTACTGGATAGGTGGAGTCTGGTTTGTTTGCTCCAGGGTCCCCGATGTGATAAATTAGGTAGTAGAATTCACCCGGATGGATGCCTGGAAAGCACACATCTATGGTCCATTTCAGCTGAGTAACCTGGCAGATTCGATCTGGTGGCTCTGGGGATAAGTTCCAAGCAGCCAGAGTTGACATGGAGTTTCTTCCTTTTGGATCACAATGCTCGTTGGTATGAATGGAGAAATTAGAAAGTTGGTTGGTCAGAGGGCCATGCAGGATTCTCCTACACTGTATCTGGGACACAGCTACCAAGAGCAAGGTATCCTACAGAGGACAGGAGGGGTTCTTTAGTGTTGCTCAGGGACCACATATTGGAATATATAAGTTTGTATTGGGGAACAGGCCCCTCTAGACAGGCACCTGAAAACCTAAGCTCGGGTATTGATGAAGTCCTAGAGGAACGTCAGGTTCAATCTTCTGACTCAGGGCCTTTGACTTTAATGTCTTCTTGGAGGCAGGTGCTCATTGTGTGTCAGAATGTGCACTTGGGACCAGAATGTTCTTCAAAATGGAGGTGGGCTCAGGGGCTTTGTACTTTGCTCCTAATCTTCAGGGTTTGGGCCACAGTGAAGGGAAGAGTTTGCTTCTGGAGGATAGGCACAGCTGTCCGGTGTGGCTCCAGAGTCCCCTTCCTGAGGGCATGTGGGTCAGGGCTTTGGGGACAGAAATCTGCAATTGTGAACTAGGGTTACGGTGTGGGCCGAGGTAGTCACAGGCCTGATCTGCAGTCCCTGAGTGCAGCTCATATTGTACTGAAATTAAGGTGTCATGGAGGCAGTAGCGCAGGCTTTTCTGTCTGGATTGTGTGTCCAGGATGGTCGCAAAATGTAGGGGTGGATCATGGGGCCATGGGAGATTCTTCTTCTCAGGGGATTCTGCTATGATCACAGGATCATAGGTTTCTCTGGGAGAAGGGAAGACTGCTGTTTTCAGTCTCAGGGGACCACCAAAAGAGGGATACCAGAGACAGGTTCTGGGTGGGAGTCTGGAAATAACTAAAGACGGCGAGTATTTGGCCCTAGGAACATGGGCGGCCCGCTCTACAGACTCCTGGCCCAGCTATTGAGGGGGTTTGTTTAAAACAGGCTCATGTTGAAGGTCACAAAGCTTATTTGTGCCCAGGGTGGCTCTCATGAGTGACCGTGGGTAATGGCCTATGCAGCTGGCTCCATTCTGAGGGTTGGACACCTGTCTCATCAGCCAGGTTTCCTGCCATTGGGAAGGAGGAGTACACCTGTGCTTCAGGTTCCCCAATAGGCAGGGATTTGAGCTACGGTCTGGGGAGAGATGCGTGAATATCCTGGTTGAATAGATATAACAGCTTCGTTCCATGGCAGGTCCCTCCTACAGGATATGGGGTCCACTGTCTCAGTAAGTCAGGAGGTCATGGCCCAGGCTGTGTCAAACAGCCCCAGTGCCCATGCGGCCTCTGATATTAGGGTGCCATTGAGGGCCATGCAGGTGGATCCTTATGTGGGTTTTCTGTGCAGAATCACCAGGCACTTCTTCTGAGGGGAAGGGAGAATGCTGTGTTGTGGCTCAAGAATTCCTTATCAAGAGGGCTTGGGGTTAAAGGAGGGTGAGGATGGAATTGTAAACACAAGCTATGGTTCAATTCAGTGACAAGCGGAAGGCAGTTACAGTGTGCAGTGGCTGATTTGAGATATCCAGCACCTGAGTAAGGGTGGATATCATATGTTTGCTCACACTGGAGTCTTAGTCTATGATGACTGCCAATTGGAGGGGGAGTGTCATAAGGCCATGGAGGATTTCCCACCCTGGGGCTTTTGAGATGCTCCAAAAAGCAAAATTTCCTTCTATTGGACAGGGGGAGTCTGGTTTGTTTGCTCCTGGGTCCCCTATATGGAATGTTTGTGTAGCAGAGATCTCCCTCATGGATGCCTGGAAAGCACAACTCCATTGACCATTGTAGCTGAGGAACATGACAGGGTCGATCTGGTGCCTCTGGGGTGAAGTTCCAAGTGGCTTGAGTTGACATGGAGTTTCATGCTGTTGGATCACAATGCTGGTTGCTATCCAGGGAGACGTTAGAATGCTGGGGTGGTAGGGGGCCATACAGCTACCAAGAGCAAGGAATGCTTCTGGGGAGAGGAGGGGTTCTGTAGTGTGGCACAGGGACCATATTTTGGAATATAAGTTGGTTTTGGAGAAAAGGCCTCTGGGGACAGGCGCCTGAAAATCTTAACTAGGGTATTGATGAAGTGCTAGAGGCATGTCCGTTTCAATCTTCTGACTCAGGGCCTTTGACTTGGATGTCTGTCTGGAGGCAGGTGCTCATTGGGTGTCAGAATGTGCATTAGGGTCAGGGCATTCTTCAAAACTGAGCTGGGCTCAGGGGCTTTGTACTTTGCTCCTAATCTTCAGGATTTGGGCAACCGTGAAGTGGAGAGTTTCCTTTGGGAATGTAGGGACAGTCATCCAGTGTGGCACCAGAGGCTGCATCCTGCAGGGCAAGTGGGCCAGCACTTTGGGTACTGAAATCTGGAAAAGTAAACTAGGGTTAGGGTAAGGGCCATGGTGATTACAGGCCCGATCTGTAGGCCCTGTGGGCAGCTCATAGAGTACTGAAATTAAGGTGTCATGCAGGCGGTAGAGCAGGCTTTTCTGTCTGGATTGTGTGTCAAGGATGGTCGCAAAATATACGGTAGTCTTCATGGTGCCATGGGAGATTCTTCATCTCTGAGGATTTTGCCCAGATCCCAAGAGTTTGTGTCTCTGGGGGAAGGGAAGACTGCTATTTTCCGTCTCAGGAGACCCCCAAAGAGGGATTCCAGAAAGAGGTTCTGGGTGTGGACGACTGGAAAACTCAAATGCATGTGAGGATATGGCCCTAGGAAATGGCAGTCCCATTCTGCGGGCTCCTGGTCCAGCTACCAAGTGGGTTTCTTTGAAAGCAATCTCATGCTGAGGGTCACAATGCTTGTTTGTGCCCAGGGAGGCTCCCATGAGTGACAGTAGTCTCATGGTCCATGCAGCTGGTTCCCACTCTGAGGGTTGGAAACCCATCTCAACAGCCAGGTTTCCTGCCATCGGGAAGGAGGAATACTCCTGTGCTTCAGGTTCCCCCATAGGCAGGGATTTGAGCTACGGTCTGGGAAGAGATGTCTGAATATCCAGGTTGAGTAGATGTGACGGCTTCGGGACACGGCAGGTCCCACCTGCTGGATATGGGGCCCAGTATCTGCATGGCTGACTGGAAGTCATGGCTCAGGCTATGTCAGACAGAGCCTGAGTGCCCATGGCGGCCTATGTTATGAGGGTGCCGTCGAGGGACATGCTGGTGGATCCTCATGTCGGGTATCTGGGCAGACTCACCAGGCATTTCTTCTTTCTGTTGGACAGGCAAATTCTGTGTTGTGGCTCCAGAAATCCATATCAAGAGGGTTAGGTGACCAGGAGGGTGAGGATGGAATTGTAAACACAATCTACGTTTATTCAGTGCCAAACGGAAGGCAGTTTCAAGGTGCAGTGGTTTATTCGAGATATCCTGTACCTGAGTAAGTTCGGATGTCAGATGTTTGCTCACACTGGAGTTTGTGTCTCTGATGACCACCAAATTGAGGGGTGGTTTCATGAGGCCATAGAGGATTTCCCACACTGGGGCTTCTGAGATGCTCCAAACAGCAATGTTTCCTTCTACTGGACAGTGGGAGTCTGGTTTGTTTGCTCCAGGGTCCCCCATATGGAAAGTTACTGTAGCAGAGCTCTCCCTTATAGATGCCTGGAATGCACAACTCCATTGATCATTGCAGCTGAGGAACATGGCAGGTTCAATATGGTAGCTCTGGAGCGAAGTTCCAAGCGGCCTGAATTGACATCGAGTTTCATGATGTTGGATCACAATGCTGGTTGGTATCCATGCATGTATCCATGGATACATGCACCACGAATACATGCATGGATACCATTAATGTATGTTGGTATACATGTTAGAATGTTGGTGTAGTCAGGGGTCCATGCAGGATTCTCCTACACTGTGTTTTGGACACAGCTACCAAGAGCAAGGTATCCTTCTGGGGACAGGTTTGGTTCTATTGTGTGGCTCAGAGACCACATGTTGGAATATAAGTTGGTATTGGAGAACAGGCCTCTGGGGACAAGTGACTGAAAACATAAACTAGGGTATCGATGATGTCCTAGAGGCATGTAGGTCCAATCTTCTGACTCAGGGACTTTAACTTAGATGTCTTCCTGGAGGCAGGTGCTCATTGTGGTCAGAGCGCTCATTTCGGTCCAGAGCATTCTTTGAAATTGAGGTCGGCTCAAGGGCTTTGTACTTTGCTCCTAATCTTCACGGTTTGGGCAACAGTGAAGGGCAGAGTATCCTTCAGGTGGGTAGGATCACTCGTCGTTATGGCACCAGAGACCCCATCCTGGAAGGCATTTGGCCAGGGCTTTGGGGACAGAAATATGCAAACACGAACCTGGGTTAGGGTGAGGGCCGAGGTGATCACAGGCCTGATCTGCAGGCCGTGATTGCAGCTCATAGTGTACTGAAATTAAGATGTCATGGAGGCGGTAGCACTGGCTTTTTTTTTTTTTTTTTTTTTTTTTTTTCTTTTCTGAATGTGTGTCCAGGACGGCCATAAAACATAGGGGAGTCTTCATGGGTCCATGGGAGATTCTTTGTCTCTGTGGATACTGCCCAGCTCCCAAGAGTTCGGTATCCCTCGGGGAAGGGAAGACTGCTGTTTTCTGTCTCAGGGGACCCCCAAAAGAGGGAACCCAAAGACAGATTCTTTGTCTTGGCGCCCGGAAATCATGAACAAGGTTGAGAATTTGGCCCTTGGGACATGGCAGGCCCGATCAGCGTGTTTCTGGTCCAGCTACCGAGGGTTTTTTTTTTTTTTTAAAGCAGTCTCACGCTGAGGGTCACAATGCCTGTTTGGGCCCAGGACGGCTCCCATGAGTGGTCGTAGTCTAATGGACAATGCAACTTGTTCCCACTCTGAGGGTTGGACACCCATCTTAACAGTCATGTTTCCTGCTTTTGGGAAGGAGGAGTACTCTTGTGCTTCAGGTTCCCCCTTAGGCAGGGATTTGATCTTTGTTCTGGGAACAGATGCCTGAATCCCCATGTTGAGTAGAGCTGATGGCTTCAGGCCATGGTGGGTACCACCTCCTGTATATGGGGCCCTCTGTCTGTGTGGCTGTCTGGAGGTCATGGCTCAGTCTATGTCAGACAAAGCCTGAGTGCCCATGGTGGCCTATGATATTAGGGTGCCATCAAGGGCTATGCAGGTGGATCCTCATGTGGGGTTTCTGGGCAGACTCACCAGGCACGTCTTCTGTCTTTGGGGTAAGCAGAATGCTTTGTTTTGTGTCCAGAATTCCCTGTTAAGAGTGCTTTGTGACCAGTAGGGTGAGGATGGAATAGTAATCACAATCTATGGTTAAATTCAGTGCCAAGCGGAAGGCAGCCAGTGTGCACCGACTGATTCGAGATACCAGCACTTAAGTAAGGGCGGATGTCAGATGCTTGCTCACAAAGGACTTTGTGTTTATGATGACCACCAAATGGAGGGGTGGCATCACGGGGCCATGGAGGATTTCCCACGCTGGGGCTTGTGAGATGATCCAAACAGCAAGGATTCATTGTACTGGACAGGGTGAGTCTGGTTCATTGGCTCCAGAGTCCACGGATGGACAGTTTGGGTAGCAGAGCTCTCTAAAATGGATGCCTGGAAAGCACACCTCCATTGACCATTGCAGCTGAAGAACATGGTAGGTTCGATCTCGAGGCTCAGGAGTGAAGTTCCAAGTGGCCTGAGTTAACATGGAGTTTCATCCTGTTTGATCATAATGATGGTTTCTATCCAGGGAGACGTTAGAATGTTGGGGTGGTCAGGGGCCATGCAGGATTCTCCTACACTGAGTCTTGGACATAACTATCAAGAGCAAGGTATCCTACAGGGACAGAAGGGGTCTGTTGTGTGGCTTATGGACCACATGTTAGAATATAAGTTGGTATTGGAGAAAAGGCCTCTGGGGACAGGCGTCTGGAAATCTAAGCTAGGGTATTGATGAAGTCCTCGGGGCATGTCAGGGTCTATCTTCTGACTCAGGCCGTTTGACCTGGATATCTGCCTGGAGGCAGGTGCTTCTGGTGTGCCAGAATGTGCATTTCAGTCCAGAATTCTCACAATTGAGGTGGTCTCAGGGGCTTTGTACATTGCTCCTAATCTTCAGGATTTGGGCAACAGTGAAGGGCAGAGTTTCCTTTGGGAGGATAGGCACAGTCATCCAGTGTGGCTCCAGAGTCCCCTTCTTGAGGGCATGTGGGCCAGGGCTTTGGGGACAGAAATCTGAAAACATGAACTAGGGTTAGGGTGAGGGCCGAGGTGGTTACAGGCCCAATCTACAGGCCCAGAGGGCAGCTCATAGTGTACTGAAATTAAGGGGTTGTGGAAGCAATAGCGCAGATTTTCTGTCTGGACTGTGTCCAGGATGGTCGCAAAAAACAGGGTTGGCTTCATGGGGCCATGGGAGATTCTTTGTCTCTGGCGATTCTGTCCAGCTCCCTGGAGTTTTGTGTCTCTGGGGGAGGGAAGACTGCGGTTTTCTGTCTAAGTGGACCCCCCAAATGAGGGATTCCAGAGATAGGATCTAGGTCTGGGCACTTGGCAATCACGAATGAGGGTGAGGATTTGCCCCTAGGGACCTGGCAGGCCTGCTCTGCGGGCTCCTGGTCCAGCTACTGAGGAGGTTTGTTTGAAAGCAGGATCATGCTGAGGGTAACAATGCCTGTTTGTGCCCAGGGCAGATCCCATGAGTGGCCGTGGTCTCATGGGCCATGCAGCTGCTTCCCATTATGAGGGTTGGACACCCACCTCAACAGCCGGGGTTCCTGCCATCGTGACGGAGGAGTACTCTTGTGCATCAGGTTCCCTAATACACAGGGATTTGAGTTACGGTCTGGGGAGAGATGCCTGAATATCCAGGTTGAAAATATGTGACAGTTTCAGGCCAAGACAGGTCCCACCAGCAGGTTATGGGGCCTACTGTCCATGTGCCTGACTGGAGGTCATGGCTCAGGCTGTGTCAGACAGAGCCTGAGTGCCCATTGCAATCTATAATATTAGGGTGCCGTCGAGGGCCATGCAGGTGGATCCTCATGTGAGGTTCTGGGCAGATTCACCAGGCACCACTTCTTTCTGTGAGGCATGCAGAATGCTGCGTTGTGGCTCCAGAATTCCCTATCAAGAAGACCTGGGAACCAGGAGGGTGAGGATGGAATTGTCAACACAAGCTATGCTTAAATTCAGTGCCAAGCAGAAGGCAGTTCCAGTGTGTAGTGGCTGTTTCGAGATATCCAGCACCTGAGTAAGGGTGGATATCAGATGTTTGCTCACACTGGAGTTTGTGTTTATGATGGCCACCAAATGGAGGGATGTGGTCTGGAGGTCTTGGAGGATATGCCATGCTGTGACTTGTGAGATGCTCCAAACAGCAATGTTTCATTCTACTGGACAGGGCGAGTCTGGTTTGTTTCCTCCACCGTCCCCATATGGAAAGTTTGCATAGCAGAGCTCTCCCGTATGAATGCCTGGAAAGCAGACCTCCGTGGTCCATTTCAGCTGAGTAACATGGCAGGTTTGATCTGTTGGCTCTGGGGAAAACTTCGTTCCAGCTTGAATTGACATGGAGTTTCATGCTGTTGGATCACAAAGCTGGTTTTTACCCAGGCAGATGTTAGAATGTTGGGGTGCTCAGCGGCTATGCAGGATTCTCCTACACTGAGTCTTGGACAAAGCTACCAACAGCAAAGTATCCTTCTGGGGACAGGAGGGGTTCTTTAGTGTGGCTCAGGGACGACATGTTGGAAAATAAATTGGTATTGGAGAACAGGCATCTGGTGACTGGCACCTGAATATCTAATTTAGGTTGTCGATGAAGTCCTAGGGGCATGTCAGGTTCAATCTTCTGACTCAGGGCCTTTTACCTGGATGTCTGTCTGGAGGCAAGTGCTCATTGTGTGTCAGAATAGGCATTTCAGTCCAGAGCGTCCTTTGAAACTGACATGCGTTTCAGGGGCTTTTACTTTGCTCTTAATATTCAGGGTTTGGGCAACAGTGACGTGTAGAGACTTCTTTGGGAGAGTTGGCACAATCATCTGGTGTTGCACCAGAGGCCCCATCCTGGAGGCCATGTGGGCCAGGGCTTTGGGGACTTAAATCGGCAAACGCGAACTAGGGTTAGGGTGAGGCTCGAGGTGATCACAGGCCTGATCTGTAGGCCCTGAGGGCAGCTCATATTGTACTGAAGGTAACGTGTCATGTAGGCAGTAGTGAAGGCTATTTTGTCTGGATTCTGTGTCCAGGATGGCCGCAAAACATAGGGGTGACTTTATGGGGCCATGGGAGATTCTTCGTCTCTGGGTATTCTGCGCAGCCCCCAAGAGTTTAGTATCTCTGGGGAAGAGGAGACTGCTGTTTGCAGTCTCAGGGGAACCCTAAAAGAGATTCTGGAGACAGTTTCTGGGTCTGGGTGCCTGGAAAACATCAACGAGGAAGAGGATTTGGCCATAGCAACCTAGTAGGCCTGCTCTGCAGAATCCTGGTGCAGCTAACGAGGGGTATATTTTTGAAAGCAGGCTCACGCTGAGGGTCACAATGCCTTTCTGTGCCCAGGGAGTCTCCCATGAGTGACTGTGGTCTCAAGGGCCAAGCAGCTAGTTCCCACTCTGAGGATTGGACACCCATTTCACAGGCCAGATTTCCTACCATTGAGAAGGAGGAGTACTCTTGTGCTTCAGGTTCCCCCATAAGCAGGGATTTGAGCTAAGTTCTGGGGACAGATGCCTGTATAACCAGGCTGAGCAGAGATGACTGTTTCGGGCCACACAAGGTCCCACTTGCAGGATATGGGTCCCAATGTCTAGGTGACTGACTGGAAGTTGTGGATCAGGCTATGTCATACAGAGCTTTAGTGCCCATGGAGGCCTATGATATTAGGGTGTTGTTGAGGGCCATGCAGGTGGATCCTCATGTAGGGGAACTAGGCAGAATCACCAGGCACCTCTTCTTTCTATGGGGCAGGCAAAATGCTGCCTTGTGGCTACAGAATGCCCTATCAAGAGGGCTTGGGGACAATTAGGGTGAGGATGGAATTGTAAACACAACTATGGCTAAATTCAGTGCCAAGCAGAAGGCATTTGCAATGTGCAATGGCCTATTCGAGATATCCAGCACCTGAGTAAGGGCAGATGTCAAATGGTTGCTCACATTAGAATTTGTGTCTATGATGACTGAAAAGTGGAGGGGTGGCATCAATCGCCATGGAGGATTTTCCACACTAAGAGTTGTGACATGCTCCAAAGAGCAAGGCTTCCTTCTACTGCAAAGGTGGAATCTGGTTTGTTTGCTCCAGGGTCCCCCATATTGAAATTCTGGATAGAAGAGCTGTCTGACATGGATGCCTGGAGAGCACACCTCCATTGATGATTGCAGCTGAGGAACATGGGAGGTTCGTTCTGTTGGCTCTGGGGCGAAGTACCAAGGGTGATGAGTTAATATGGAATCTCCTTCAGATGGGTCACACTGCTGGTTTGTTACCAGGGAGATCTTAGAATGTGCTCGTGGCTAAGGTGCCGTGTAGGATTCTCTTATCCTGATGGTTTGACACAGGTCAAAGAGCACGGTTACCTTCTGAGGACAGGAGATGTTCTGGTGTGTGGCTCAGGGACCACATGTTGTATCATAAGTTGGTATTCCCGAATAGGCCTCTGAGGACAGATGCCTGACAACATAATCAAGTGTTCCAATGAGGTCCAAGGGCATGTCAGGTTCAATTTTCTGACTCAGGACCATTTACATGGCTGTCTGCCTGGATGGAGGGGATGAGGTTGCTTCAGACTGTGCATTTGTATCCAGAGTGGCCACTAATATTGGGGTGGGCTCAGGAGCCTTGCAGGTTTCTCTTAATCTATAAGGTTTGGGCAACTGTAATGGGCACGGTTTCCTTGGGGATAGCAGCCACAGTCGTTTGGTGCACCTCGAGTGACCTTATCTTGGAGGGCATGTGAGGCATGGATTTGGGAGTGATGTCTGCAAACACAAATTCTGGTTCAGGTTAGTCAAGAGATGATCACAGGCCCAGTGCATAGACCTGGTGAAGGGCAGCTCGACAGGAACTGTAATTAGGGTGACTGGAAGTTGGTAGCACAGACTTTTCTATTTGGATTGTGTATCCAGAATGACCTCGGAATGCAGGTGAGTTCTCATGGGTCCATGGGAGACTTTTCCGCTCTAAGGATTCTGGTGGCTCCACATAGTTTGGTGGATTTTTCGGGGAAGATAAGAGAGCTGTTTTCCATCTTTTTTTTTTTTCCAATTTATTTATTTTCAGAAAAACAGTATTCATTATTTTTTCACCACACCCACTGCTCCATGCAAGCTGTGCCCTCATTAATACCCCCCACCTGGTACCCCAACCTCCCACCCCCCCGCCACTTCAAACCCCTCAGATTGTTTTTCAGAGTCCATAGTCTCTCATGGTTCATCTCCCCTTCCATTTTACCCAAAGCACAGACCCTCCCCAATGTCCATAACCCTACCTCCCTTCTCTCAAACCCCCTCCCCCCAGCAACCCACAGTTTGTTTCGTGAGATTAAGAGTCACTTATGGTTTGTCTCCCTCCCTATCCCATCTTGTTTCATGGATTCTTCTCCTACCCACTTAAGCCCCCATGTTGCATCACCACTCCCTCCTATCAGGGAGATCATATGATAGTTGTCTTTCTCCGCTTGACTTATTTCGCTAAGCATGATACGCTCTAGTTCCATCCATGTTGTCGCAAATGGCAAGATTTCGTTTCTTTGGATGGCTGTATAGTATTCCATTGTGTATATATACCACATCTTCTTGATCCATTCATCTGTTGATGGACATCTAGGTTCTTTCCATAGTTTGGCTATTGTGGACATTGCTGCTATAAACATTCGGGTGCACGTGCCCCTTTGGATCACTACGTTTGTATCTTTAGGGTAAATTCCCAGTAGTGCGATTGCTGGGTCATAGGGCAGTTCTATTTTCAACATTTTGAGGAACCTCCATGCTGTTTTCCAGAGTGGTTGCACCAGCTTGCATTCCCACCCACAGTGTAGGAGGGTTCCCCTTTCTCTGCATCCTCGCCAGCATCTGTCATTTCCTGACTTGTTGATTTTAGCCATTCTGACTGGTGTTAGGTGATATCTCATTGTGGTTTTGATTTGTATTTCCCTGATGCCGAGTGATATGGAGCACTTTTTCATGTGTCTGTTGGCCATCTGGATGTCTTCTTTGCAGAAACGTCTGTTCATGTCCTCTGCCCATTTCTTGATTGGATTATTTGTTCTTTGGGTGTTGAGTTTGTTAAGTTCTTTATAGATTTTGGACACTAGTCCTTTATCTGATATGTCGTTTGCAAATATCTTCTCCCATTCTGTCAGTTGTCTTTTGGTTTTGTTAACTGCTTCCTTTGCTGTGCAAAAGCTTTTGATTTTGATGAAATCCCAAAAGTTCATTTTTGCCCTTGCTTCCCTTGACTTTAGCGATGTTCCTAGGAAGATGTTGCTGCGGCTGAGGTCGAAGAGGTTGCTGCCTGTGTTCTCCTCAAGGATTTTGATGGATTCCTTTCTCACATTGAGGTCCTTAATCCATCTTGAATCTATTTTTGTGTGTGGTGTAAGGAAATGGTTCCAATTTCATTTTTCTGCACGTGGCTGTCCAATTTTCCCAACACCATTTATTGAAGAGGCTGTCTTTTTTCCATTGGACATTCTTTCCTGCTTTGTCGAAGATTAGTTGACCATAGAGTTGAGGGTCTATTTCTGGGCTCTCTATTCTGTTCCATTGGTCTATGTGTCTGTTTTTGTGCCAGTACCATGCTGTCTTGATGATGACAGCTTTGTAATAAATCTTGAAGTCCGGAATTGTGATGCCACCAACTTTGGCTTTGTTTTTCAATATCCCTTTGGCTCTTCGAGATCTTTTCTGGTTCCATATAAATTTCAAAATTATTTGTTCCATTTCTATGAAAAAGATGGATGGTACTTTGATAGGAATTGCATTAAATGTGTAGATTGCTTTAGGTAGCATAGACATTTTCACAATATTTATTCTTCCAGTCCAGGAGCATGGAACATTTTTCCATTTCTTTGTGTCTTCCTCAATTTCTTTCATGAGTACTTTATAGTTTTCTGAGTATAGATTCTGTGCCTCTTTGGTTAGGTTTATTCCTAGGTATCTTATGGTTTGGGGTGCAATTGTAAATGGGATTGACTCCTTAATTTCTCTTTCTTCTGTCTTGTTGTTGGTGTAGAGAAATGCAACTGATTTCTGTGCATTGATCTTATATCCTGACACGTTACTGAATTCCTGTACAAGTTCTAGCAGTTTTGGAGTGGAGTCTTTTGGGTTTGCCACATAGAGTATCATATCCTCGGCAAAGAGTGATAATTTGACTTCTTCTTTGCCGATTTGGATGCCTTTAATTTCCTTTTGTTGTCTGATTGCTGAGGCTAGGACTTCTAGTACTATGTTGAATAGCAGTGGTGATAATGGACATCCCTGCCGTGTTCCTGACCTTAGTGGAAAAGCTTTCAGTTTTTCTCCATTGAGAATGATATTTGCAGTGGGTTTTTCATAGATGGCTTTGATGATATTGAGGTATGTGCCCTCTATCCCTATACTTTGAAAGGTTTTGATCAGGAAGGGATGCTGTACTTTGTCAAATGCTTTTTCAGCATCTATTGAGAGTATCATATGGTTCTTGTTCTTTCTTTTATTGATGTGTTGTATCACATTGTCTGATTTGCGGATGTTGAACCAACCTTGCAGCCCTGGGATAAATCCCACTTGGTCGTAGTGAATAATCCTTTTAATGTACTGTTGAATCCTATTGGCTAGTATTTTGGTGAGAATTTTTGCATCTGTGTTCATCAAGGATATTGGTCTATAGTTCTCTTTTTTGATGGGATCCGTGTCTGGTTTGGGGATCAAGGTGATGCTGGCCTCATAAAATGAGTTTGGGAGTTTTCCTTCCATTTCTATTTTTTGGAACAGTTTCCCGGAGAATAGGAATTAGTTCTTCTTTAAATGTTTGGTAGAATTCCCCCGGGAAGACATCTGGCCCTGGGCTTTTGCTTGTTTGGAGATTTTTAATGACTGTTTCAATCTCCTTACTGGTTATGGGTCTGTTCAGGCTTTCTATTTCTTCCTGGTTCAATTTTGGTAGTTTATATGTTTCTAGGAATGCATCCATTTCTTCCAGATTGTCAAATTTGTTGGCGTAGAGTTGCTCATAGTATGTTATTATAATAGATTGTATTTCTTTAGTGTTAGTTGTGATCTCTCCTCTTTCATTCATGATTTTATTTATTTGGGTCCTTTCTCTTTTCTTTTTGATAAGTCTGGCCAAGGGTTTATTAATTTTATTAATTCTTTCAAAGAACCAGCTCCTAGTTTGGTTGATTTGTTCTATTGTTTTTTTGATTTCTATTTCATTGATTTCTGCTCTGATCTTTATGATTTCTTTTCTCCTGCTGGGCTTAGGGTTTCTTTTTTGTTCTTTCTCCAGCTCCTTTAGGTGTAGTGTTAGGTTGTGGACCTGAGACCTTTCTTGTTTCTTGAGAAAAGCTTGTACCGCTATATATTTTCCTCTCAGGACTGCCTTTGTTGTGTCCCACAGATTTTGAACCGTTGTATTTTCATTATCATTTGTTTCCATGATTTTTTTTTCAATTCTTCTTTAATTTCCCGGTTGACCCATTCATTCTTTAGAAGGATGCTGTTTAGTCTCCATGTATTTGTGTTCTTTCCAAACTTTCTCTTGTGGTTGAGTTCTAGCTTCAGAGCATTGTGGTCTGAAAATATGCAGGGGATGATCCCAATATTTTGATACCGGTGGAGTCCTGATTTAGGACCGAGGATGTGATCTATTCTGGAGAATGTTCCTTGTGCACTAGAGAAGAATGTGTATTCTGTTGCTTTGGGATGAAATGTTCTGAATATATCTGTGATGTCCATCTCATCCAGTGTATCATTTAAGGCCTTTATTTCCCTGTTGATCTTTTTCTTGGATGATCTGTCCATTTCAGTGAGGGGAGTGTTAAAGTCCCCTACTATTATTGTATTATTGTTGATGTGTTTCTTTGATTTTATTATTAATTGGTTTATATAGTTGGCTGCACCCACGTTGGGGGCATAGATATTTAAAATTGTTAGATCTTCTTGTTGGACAGACCCTTTGAGTGTGATATAGTGTCCTTCCTCATCTCTTATTATAGTCTTTGGCTTAAAATCTAATTGATCTGATATAAGGATTGCCACTCCTGCTTTTTTCTGATGTCCATTAGCATGGTAACTTCTTTTCCACCCCCTCACTTTAAGTCTGGAGGTGTCTTCGGGTTTAAAATGAGTTTCTTGGAGGCGACATATAGATGGGTTTTGTTTTTTTATCCATTCTGATACCCTGTGTCTTTTGATTGGGGCATTTAGCCCATTAACATTCAGGGTAACTATTGAGAGATATGATTTTAGTGCCATTGTATTGCCTGTAAGGTGACTGTTACTGTATATTGTCTCTGTTCCTTTCTGATCTACCACTTGTAGGCTCTCTCTTTGCTTAGAGGACCCCTTTCAGTATTTCCTGTAGAGCTGGTTTGGTGTTTGCAAATTCTTTCAGTTTTTGTTTGTCCTGGAAGCTTTTAATCTCTCCTTCTATTTTCAATGATAGCCTAGCTGGATATAGTATTCTTGGTTGCATGTTTTTCTCGTTTAGTGCTCTGAAAATGTCATGCCAGCTCTTTCTGGCCTGCCAGGTCTCTGTGGATAAGTCAGCTGCCAATCTAATACTTTTACTATGGTATGTTACAGACTTCTTTTCCCGGGCTGCTTTCAGGATTTTCTCTTTGTCAGTAAGGCTTGTAAATTTTACTATTAGGTGACGGGGTGTGGGCCTATTCTTATTGATTTTGAGGGGCGTTCTCTGAACCTCCTGAATTTTGATGCTCGTTCCCTTTGCCATATTGGGGAAATTCTCCCCAATAATTCTCTCCAGTATACCTTCTGCTCCCCTCTCTCTTTCTTCTTCTTCTGGTATCCCAATTATTCTAATGTTGTTTCGTCTTATGGTGTCACTTATCTCTTGAATTCTCCCCTCATGGTCCAGTAGCTGTTTGTCCCTCTTTTGCTCAGCTTCTTTATTCTCTGTCATTTGGTCTTCTAGATCGCTAATTCTTTCTTCTGCCTCATTTATCCTAGCAGTGAGAGCCTCCATTTTTGATTGAACTTCATTAATAGCTTTTTTGATTTCAACTTGGTTAGATATTAGTTCTTTTATTTCTCCAGAAAGGGCTTTTATATCTCTGGAGAGGGTTTCTCTAATATCTTCCATGCCTTTTTCAAGCCCGGCTATAACCTTGAGAATTGTCATTTTGAACTCTAGATCTGACATATTACCAATGTCTGTATTGATTAGGTCCTTAGCCTTTGGTACTGCCTCTTTTTCTTTTTTTTTTTTTTTTTTTTGTTGTGAATTTTTCCACCTTGTCATTTTGTCCAGCTAAGAGTTTATGAAGGAGCAAGTAAAATACTAAAAGGGTGGCAACAATCCCAGGAAAATATGCTTTAATCAAATCAGAAGAGATCCCAAATCATGAGGGGGGATTTCTCCCCCCTCACGATTGGGTGAGGGATCTCCTCTGATTGGGATCTCCTTTGATTGGGATCTCCCAGTCTCTTCTGATTGGGATCTCTTCTGATTTGGGGATAAAATGAGGTTCAAAAAGAAATAAAGAAAAAAAAAGAAAAAAAAAGAATTAAAAAAAGAAAATGAATAAAGAAAAGTATAAATAAGAAAAAAATATATATATATATTAGGTAATCTAGTTAAAAAACGTTAAAAAAGAAAAGGGTAAAAGTTATAAAAAATTTTAGCAGAAGAAGAGAAAAAAAATGAAAAAGAAAAAAATTAAATTAACGGCAAGACTAAAAAATCACAGGCAGAAAGCCATGAGTTCTGTGGTTTGTTTTCTCCTCCTCTGTAATCTGCTGCTCTCTCCTTGGTATTGAAACTTCACTCCTTGGTAGGTGAACTTGGTCTTGCCTGGATTTCTTGTTGATCTTCTGGGGGAGGGGCCTGGTGTAGTGATTCTCAAGTGTCTTTGCCCCAGGCGGAATTACACCGCCCTTACCAGGGGCCGGGCCGAGTGATCTGCTCGGCTTTACTTTCAGGAGCTTTTGTTCCCTGAGCGCCTTCTGTAGAGTTCCAGAGGACGGGAATACAAATGGAGGCCTCCTGGTCTCTGGCCCGGAGGAGCCGAGAGCCCGGATCCCCGCTCCCCAGTACACCCTCAGTGAATAGCTCCTAGTAACTCGCGTCTGCCTAACCTCAGGCCGCGCTCCGAGCTCACCGAGCTTGCGACCGGTTCAAGGCAACTCTGAGCTGCGAGCTTACTGTCGGCTCTGTCTCTGCAGCAGGCTTTCTCGTTCCAATATCCGGAAGCTCTGCGACACTCAGACACCCCCGATCCTTCTGTGACCCCGCGGGACCTGAGGTCACGCCGACCCCGTGTGGGCTTCGCCCGGTTTAGCCTCAGGAGCGATGTCCCTCAGCAGAACAGACTTTTGAAAGTCCTGATTTTGTGCTCCGTTGCTCCGCCGCTTGCGGGGAGCCGGCCCCTCCCCCCGGGGTCTTTCTTCCCGTGGCTTTGGATTCACTTCTCCGCCAGTCCTACCTTTCAGAAAGTGGTTGTTTTTCTGTTTCTAGAATTGCTGTTCTTCTCTTCGATCTGCCGATGGATTTGCAGGTGTTTGCAATCTTTAGATAAGCTCTCTAGCTGATCTCCTGGTACCTGAGGTTGTCTTAGCCTGCTACTTCTCCGCCATCTTCCTGAAGGATTCTCTTAACCAGAGGTTTTGACACAGCTCCAAAGTGCTAGATTACCATGTGGAGATGAGATTTGTTCTTATTGGTACCTCAGGAACCCCCATACACTGGTATTAACAACCAGGCATCTGAGGAGAGATGCCTGGAATCCAAAGTATTGATCTGATTCATGCCTAGGGGCCTGTCTGCTTCAATCTACTCTGGGCACATCGGTCTATGGTTCTGAGTGGAGGTCGTTGCTCAGCTTGTGTCAGACTGACCCTGTTTGTCCCTGGCGGCCTACGCTACTGGGATGGTCTCATGGACTAGGGAAGTTTCTCCTAATCTGTTGGGTTGTGGACAATGGAATATGCAGAATTCCCATAGAAAGCACAGGCACAGTCCTGAGATGTGTTCCCAGCTGTCTGGGTGATGGTCGGGAAGTCCTGGTTCAGACTGTGTCAGACAGGGCATTAGTGCCCAGGGTAGACTGTATAATTGGGGTACAGTTGAGTGGCATGCAGGTTGATCCTCATTTGTCATTTCTGGGTAGCCCCATCAGGGCAACGTTTTTCTTCTGGAGGGCAGGCAAAGTGCTGCATTGTGGCTCTGGAATTCCAAAACTGGAGGGTGTGTGTTCCAGGAGAGTGAGTACCGAATTCTGAGAACACAAGCTATGCTTAGTTTTCGGGGCAAGGGCATGGCAGGCACACTCTGATGAGCTGAATCGATATCTCGTGCATCTGAAGTCAATGCGAGAATCAGCCATTAGCTCAAGTAGGAGTTCTGTCTATGATCCGCCATCATGAAGACTGGTGGCATCATGTGGCCTTGGAAGCTTTCCCATGATGGGAGTTGTGAGATTGTCCATAAGCAAGGACTCCTTCTGTGGGATAGTCAAGACCTGTTGGATGGCTCTAGGACATCCCATAAGGAATGACACAAGAGCAGGGTTCTAAGGATGGATGCCTGAAGAGCCTGCCTAGCATTTCAATTGTCTCCTAGCGACAAGGCTGGTTTGATCTGATGGCTCTGGGGGAGCAACGGAGGGGGTTTAGTTGAAATGGACTCTCCTAAGGATGGGTCATAATTTGGGATTGAGCCCATGGAGACATTGGGATTGGGTGGTGGCTCCGGTGACCTGAAGTCACCTCCGGTGACCAAAACCTCCTAACTGGAGGTTTTGACACAGCTCCATAGAGCAAGATTCCCATGTGGAGACAAGATTTGTTCTGACTGGTTCCTCCGAAAAACCCCATATGCTGGTATTGGAATCCAGGCCTCTCAGGAGAGATGCTTGGAAACAAAAGCAATGGATCCTATTGAGGCCAAGGTGGTTGTCCGGTTCAATCTTCTTCTCTGGGCATATCTGTCTATAGGTCTGAGTGGAGGCTGGCTAAGCTTGTGTCAGATTGCCCTTGTTTTTCCTGGATGTCCTACACTATTGGGATGTCCGGGGACATTGGAGGTTTCTCCTAATCTGTAGGGTTGTGTCCAAAGGAATGAGCAGAATTCCCTTGGACAGGGCAGGCACAGTCCTGAGGTGTGGCTCCAGGGGCCCCACCCTTGAGTGTGTGTGGGCCAGGACAATTGAGACAGAAGTCTGAAAACACAAACTCGGCTTAGGTTTGGGTACATAGGTATGACAGCCCAGATCTACAGACTGTGTGGAGAATTTGGGGGGCTATGAACCATGAGCGAGTGTGAGGTACTTTATCACGCTTTTATCTCCAGATTTTGTGTCAACGGTGGCCGTGGAATGTCGGGCTGGCCTCATCGGCCATGGATGAGTTTTTCTCTCTGTGGGTTTGGCCCGATTCCAAGTGTTTGGGGTCATTCTTTCGATGGAAGGAGTCCTTTCTCTATTTTTTTTTTTAATTTTTGCCTCATGTTTCACACCAAAGAGGCATTCCAGAGAAGAGCTCTGAAATGGGGTGACTAGACTTCTTGAGATCTGGTTAAGATGGGGGACTAGGGGCATGGCAAGTCCCATATGCGAGCTTTTGGTCTAGCCCCTAAGAGGCTTTACTTGAGGACAGGGCTCATGCTGAGGGTCCCAATATGTGTTTGTATCCATCGTGGCCCTCAAGCATTGCTGGAGCCTCATGGGCCATGCTGGTTTCTCCTACACTGAACGTTGGACAACATGCCAACCACAGGGTTTCTTGCCATGGGGAAGGAGAAGTCCTGATTTCTGTATCACGTACACCGCTTGGCAGTGAGTGGAGATAAGGTCTAGGTTCTGAAACCTGAAGACCGAGGTTGGGAAGAGATGATGACCTAAGGTCATAGTGTGTCCGATGTGCTCCATGTGCGGTCAGCTGTCTGGGTGTCGGTCATGAGGTCCGGGTTCAGGCTGTGTCAGACAGTGCATTACTGCCCAGGCTGGACTGTATAATTGGGATACAGTTGAGTGGCGTTCAGGTTGATTCTCATTTGGGGTTTCTGGGTAGCCCCGTAGGGCTACGTTTTTCTTCTGTAGGGCAGGAAAATTGCTGCATTGTGTCTCCATAATTCCCAAACTGGAGGGCTTGTGAGCCAGGAGTGTGAGGATGGAAGTCTGAGAACACAAGCTAGGCTTAGGTTTTGAGGCAAGGGCATGGCAGGCACCCTCTGCAGAGCTGAATCGAGATCTCATGCATCTGAAGTCAGGGTGAGGATCAGACATTGCCTCAGGTTGGAGTTTCTGTCCAGGATGTCCCCTACATGAAGGTGGGGGCATCACGAGGCCATTGAGGTTTTCCCACGGTGCGAGTGTGTGATGCTGCAAACTGCAAGGATTCCTTCTGTGGGACACTCGGGACCTGTGAGATGGATCAAGAATGTCTTATAAAAAATTTCTCCAGAGCAGGGACCTGGGCAGCCCAACTTGTATTCTAATCTTCTCTTAGTGACAGTGCTGGCTCTAGGGGAGCAACGTAGGGGGGTGAGTTGAAATGGAGTCTCCTGAGGATGGGTCATAATGTGGGTTTGTGTCCATGGAGACCTTGGAATGGGGCAGTGGTACCAGTGCCCTGAAGGATTCTCCTATTCGGAGGTACTCACACAGATACAAAGAGCTAGTTTCCCATGTGGAGACGAAATTTGTTCTGATTGTTGCCTCAGGAAACCCCATAAGCTGGAAATCAGGCCTCTGAGGAGAGATGCCTGGATACAAAAGCAATGGATCCAATTAGGGCCTTTCTGCTTCAATCTTCTTCTCTGGCAACGTCTGTCCAGGTTTCTAAGTGGAGGTCGTTCCTCAGCTTGAGTCTAATTGCCACTGTTTCTCCCAGGAGGCCTACATTATTGGGATGGTCTCAGGGTCTTTGGAGGTTTCTCGTAACCTGCAGGGTTGTGGCCAATGGAATGGGCAGAATTCCCTTAGAGAGAGCAGGCACAGTCCTGAGGTGTGGCCCTAGCTGTCCGGGTATCAGTCGGGAGTTCTGGGCTCAGGCTGTGTCAGACAGCACATGAGTGTGCAGGGTACACTGTACAATTGGGGTACAGTCGAGTGGGGTATATATTGATACTCATTTGGGGTTTCTGGGTAGTCCCATAGGGCTTTTTTTTTTTTCTGGAGGTCAGGCAGATTGTTGCATTGTGGGTCCAAAATTCCGAAACTGGAGGGCTTCTGGCCCAGGAGTGTGAGGAAGGAAGTCTGAGAACACAAGCTAGGTGTAGGTTTCGGGGCAAGGGCACAGCAGGCACACTCGGCTGAGCTGATTCGAGATCTCATGCATCTGAAGTCAGGGCAGGATCAGATTTGGCTCAGGTTGGAGTTTCTGTCCATCATGGCCCCTTAATGAAAGTGGGGAGGCATCACAAGGCAATGGAGGTTTTCCCACGGTGGGATTGTCTGATGCTCCAAACCCCAATGATTCCTTCTATGCGACAGTCAAAACCTGTTGGATGGATCCAGGATGTACCATAAGGAACTTATCAATAGCAGGTTCTATTGATGGATGCCTCTGCAGCCCAATGCACATTCCAATTGTCTACTGGCTCTGGCAGAGCAACCGAGGGGCTGAGATGAAATGGACTCTCCAGCAGATGGGTCCTAATGTGGGTTTGTGTCTATGGAGACCTTGGAATGGGGCCATGGCACCGGGGCCATGAAGGGTTTTCCTAACCAGAGGCTTTGACAGAGCTCCAACACGCAATTTTCCCATGTGGAGACGAGATTTGTTCTGATGGGTGCCTCAAGAAACAGCCATATGTTGGTATTGGAATCCAGGCCTCTGAGGAGGGATGGCTAAGAAACCAAAGCAATGGATCCGAATACGGCCTAGGGGCCTGTTCGTTCCAATACCTCTGGGGACATCTGTCTACGGGCCTGAGTGCAGGTAGGTGCTCAGATGGGCTCAGATTGCCCCTGTTTGTCCTGGACAGCCACCTGTATTGGGATGGCCTCGGGGACTTTGGAGGTTTATCCTATGTGTAGGGTTGTGGCCAATGGAATGGGCAGAATTCCCTTGGAGAGGGCAGGTACAATCCTCAGATTTGGCTCCAGGGGCCTGAGCCTGTAAGATGTTTGGTCCAGGGCTGTGGGGACAGTTGTCTGAAAACGCAACTTGGCTTAGGTTTCGGGTCGTAGGTATGGCAAGACTGATCTACAAACCGTGAGGAGAACTCTTCAGGATATGAACAAAGGGCGAGTGTGAGGCACTTGCTCAGGCTTTTGTCTCTGGATATTGTGTCACCGACGGTCGTGTAATATTCGGGTGACCTCATGGGCAATGGACAAGTCTTCCTCTCTGGGGATTTGGCCCAATCCCAAGAGATTGGGGTTATTCTGTGTGTTGGGAGGAGTCCGTTTTTTTGTTTGTTTGTTTGTTTGTTTGTTTGTTTGTTTTTTGTTTTTCCCTCAGGTGTCCCACCAAAAGTGGGATTCCACAGCAGAGCCCTGGGGCGGGGCAACTGGACAACCAGAAATCTGGTTAAAAATTGGGGCCTAGGGACATGGCAAGACCATTATGATGTCTAATGGTCCAGGCACTGAGAGGACTTACTAGCGCACAGGACTCACATTAAGGGTCCTGATGTGTATTTATAGCCTTGTGGTGCTCAAGCATGGGTGGGTACTCATGGTGCATGCTGGTTTCTCCTACACTGAATGTGGGACAACATGCCAACCACATGTATTCTTGCCATGGATAAGTAGTAGTTCTGATTTCTGCATCTCATTCACCCCTGGGCAGTGATTGGAGATAAGGTAGGTTGTGAAGTCTGAAGACTGAGGTTGGAAAGAGATGACGACCTAAGGCCATGTCGGATCTGATGTGCTCAGTGTGGAGCCACCTGTCCGGTTGTTGGTCGGGAGGTTTAGGCTCAAGCTGTGTCATACAGAGCATTAGTGCCCAGGTTAGAGTGTATAATTGGGGTACAGTCGAGTGCCATCCAGGTTGATCTTCATTTGGCATTTCTAGGTAGTCCAAGGGCAAAGTTTTTCTTTGGGAGGGCAGGCATAGTGCTGCATTGTGGCTCCGGAATTCCCAAACTGGATGCCTTGTGGGAGAGGAGTGTGAAGACGGAAGTCTGAGACACATGTTAAGCATAGGTTTTGGGGAGAGGACACGGCAGGCACCCTCTGCAGATCTTAATCAGGAGTTTGTGCATCTGAAGTCAGGGCGAGGTTCAGACCTAGGCTCAGTTTGGAGTTTCTTTCCATTCTGGCCCCTTCATGAAGGGGGCAGCATCTCGAAGTCAAGGAGGTTTACCCACGATGGGAGTTGTGAGATGCTCCAAACCGCAAGATTTCTTCTGATGACAATTGAGACCTGTTGCATCACTCCAGGACGTCCCATACAGAACAATGTCAGAGCAGGGATCTAATGATGGATGCCTGGGCAGCCTGCCTCACATTCCAATTGTCTCCTAGCGAATAGACAAGTTTGATATTCTGGCTCTGGGGGAACAACCGAGGGGGCTGAGTTGAAATGGACTCTCCTGCGGATGGGTCCTAATGTGAGTTTGTGTCCATGAAGACCTTGGAATGGGGTGATGGCACACGGGCCCTGAAGGCTTCTCTTAACTGGAGGTTTTGAGACATCTCCAAAGGACAAGTGACCCATGTGGAGACGAAATTTTCTATGATTGATGCCTCAGGAAACCCCCATATGCTGATAATGGAAACCAGGCCTCTGAGGAGAGATACCTGGAAACCGGTATCCTGTTAGGGATAGCCAGTATCCGGTTAGCAACAGATCGGATTAGGGCCTAAGGGACTGTCCGGATCAATCTTCTTCCTTGGGGACATCCATCTACGGTATGAGTGGAGGTAAATGCTCAGCTGGAGTCACACAGCCCTTGTTAGTCCTGGGCAGCCTTATACTATTGGGATGGTCTCGGGGATTTTGGAGGTTTCTCCTAATTTATACGATTGTGGACAATTGAATGGGCAGAATTCTCATGGAGTGGGCAGGCACAGTCCTGATGTGTGTCTCCAGGGTCCCCAGCCTGGAGGATATGTGGGCCAGGACCCTGTGGACAGAAGTCTTAAAACACAAACTAGGCTAGGTATGGGGATGTAGGAATGGGATGCCCGATCTACAGACCATGAGGAGAACTCTTCGGGGTATGAAGAAAGAGCGAGTGTGAGGCACTTATTCAGTCTTTGTCTCTGGATTTTGTGTCAATGATGGCCGTGGAATGTCAGGGAAGCCTCATGGACCATGGATGAGTCTCCCTCTCTGTGGATTTGGGCCAATCCCAATTGTTTAGGGTCAATCTGTGGGATGGGAGGAGTCTTTCAGTTTTGTTACCTCAGATGTCCCACCAAAAGAGGGATTCCAGAGCAGAGCCCCGGGGAGAAGAGAATAGACAACCTGAACTATGGTTAAAAATTGGGGACTAGAGGCATGGCAAGCCCAATAGGCCGTCTCTTGGTCCAACCAGTGAGAGGCCTTACTTGAGGCCTAGGCTCACGCTGAGGGTCACAATGTGTGTTTGTGAACAACGTGGCCCTAAAGCATGGGTAGGGACTCATGGGCAACATTGGTTTCAACTACACTGAACGTTGGACAACATGCCAACCACAAGGTTTTTTGCCATGGGGAAGGAGATCTGTTTTCTGCATCATGATCGACCCTGGGCAGTGATTGGTGATAAGGTCTAGGTTCTGAAGCCTGAAAACTGAGGTTGGGAATAGATGATGACATAACGCCATGGCGGGTCCGATGTGCTCAGTGTGCAGCCAGCTGGCTGGGTGTGAGTCGGGAGGTCTAGGGTCAGGCTGTGCCAGAAAGGGCATTACTGCCCAGGGCAGACTGTATAATTGGGGTACAGTCAAGTGGCATGCAGGTTGATCCTCATTTGGGGTTTCTGGGTTGCGCCAGAGGGCAAAGTTTTTCTTCTGGAGGGCAGGCAGAGTGCTGCATTGTAGTTCTGAAATTGCCAGACTGGAGTGCTTGTGGGCCAGGAGTGTGACGACGGAAGTCTGAGAACACAAGCTAGGCTTAGGTTTCTGGGCGAGTGCACGGCAGGCACACTCTGCAGACCTGAATTGAGATCTCGTGCATCTGAAGTCAGGCGAGGATCGGGAGATCGCTCAAGTTGGAGTTTCATTTTTTGATGGCCCCTTCATGAAGCAGGGCGGATCACTAGGCCATGGAGGTTTTCCCACGATGGGAGTTGTGAGATGCTCCAAACTGCAAAGATTCTTCTGCGGGATCATTGAGACCTGTTGGTTGTCACCAGGACTTCCCATATGGAACGATTCTGAGCAGGGTTCTAAGTATGGATGGCTGGGCAGCCCACCTCTCATTCCAATTGTGTCCTAGCGAAAAGACAGGTTAGAACTCCTGGATCTGAGGGAACAACTGAGGGGGCTGAGTTGAAATGGACTCTACTGCGGATGGGTCCTAACGTGGGTTTGTGTCAATGGAGACCTTGGAATGAGGCGGTTGAACACGGGCCCAGAAGTATTCTGCTAACTGGAGGTTTTGAGACATCTCCAAAGGACAAGTTTCCCATGTGGAGATGAGATTTGTTCTGACTGGTGGCTTAGGAAATGCCCATATGCTGACATTAGAAACCAAACCTCTGAGGAGAGATACCTGGAAACCAAAGCAATCGATCCGATTAGGGCCTAGAGGTCTGTTCGGTTCAGTCTTCTTCCTTGGGGACATCCATCAACGGTATGAGTGGAGGTAGATGTGCAGCTAGTGTCAGACCGCCCTTGTTTGTCCTGGGTGGCCTACACTATTGGGATGGCCTCAGAGACTTAGGAGATTTCTCCTAATTTGTACGATTATGGACAATGGAATGGGCAGAATTCCTGTGGAGTGCGCAGGCACAGTCCTGATGTGTGGCGTCAGGGGCCCCAGCCTGGAGTGTGTGTGGGCCAAGACTATGAGGATAGAAGTTTGGAAACACAAACTCGGCTTAGGTTTTGGGACATAGATATGGCAGGCCCGATCTACAGACTGTGAGGAGAACTCTTCGGGATATGAAGAAATAGATAGTGTGAGGCGCTTACTCAGGCTTTGTCTCTGGTTTTTGTGTCCAAAAATGATCATGGAATGTCAGGGAGGACTCATGGGCCATGGACGAGAATTCCTCCCTGTGAATTTGGCATGATCCCAATTGTTTTGGGTCAATTTGTTGGATGGGAGGTGTCCTTTCAGTTTTGTTACCTCAGGTGTCCCATCAATAGAGGGATTCCAAAGCAGAGCCCTGGGGAGGCGCAAATAAATGACACAAACAATGTTAAAAATTGGGGCCTATAGCCATGGCAAGCCCAATATGCCATCTCTTGTCCAGCCACTAAGAGGCCTTACTTGAGGACTGGGCCCATGCTGAGAGTCAAAATGCGTGTTTGTTACGAACACGGCCCTCAAGCATGGTCCGGGCCTCATGGGTCACACTGGTTTCAACTACACTGAACGTTGGACAACATGCCAACCACAAGGTTTCTTGCCATGGGAAAGAGTTCTGATTTCTGCATCATGTTCAACCCTGGACAGTGATTAGAGATAAGGTCTAGGTTCGGAAGCTTGAAAAGCGAGGTCAGGAAGAGATGATGATCTAAGGCCATGGCGGGTCCGATGTGCTCAGTGTGCAGCCAGCTGGCTTAGTGTTGGTCGGGAGTTCCAGGCTCAGGCTGTGTCAGAAATGGCATTACTGTCCAGGGCAGACTGTATAATTGGGTACAGTGAAGTGGTGGGCAGGTTGATCCTCATTTGGGGTTTCTGGATTGCGCCAGAGGGCAATGTTTTTCTTCTGGAGGACAGGCCAAGTGCTGCATTGTAGTTCTGGAATTCCCAAACTGGAGGGCTTGAGGGCAAGGAGTGTGAGGATGGAATTCGGACAACACAGGCTAGGCATACATTTTGGGGAGAGGGCATGACAGGCACACTCTGTAGAGCAGAATCGAGATCTCATGAATTAGAGGTCAGGGCGAGGATCAGACAATCGCTCAGTTTGGAGTTTATGTCCCTGATGACCCCTTCATAATGGGGGGGAGGATCACTAGGCCACGGAGGTTTTGTCACCATGGGAGTTGTGACATGCTCCAAACCGCAAAGAATCTTCTGCTGGACCATTGAGACCTGTTCGTTGGCTCCAGGACTTCCCATAAGGAATGATTCCGAGTAGGGGGTCTAAGGATGGATGGATGGGCAGCCCGCCTCTCATTCCAATTATCTCCTAGCGACAAGACAGGTTAGATCTGCTGGATCTGGGGGAACAACTGAGAGGGCAGAGTTGAAATGGACTCTCCTGCGGATGGGTCCTAATGTGGGTTTGTGTCCATGGAGACCTTGGAATGAGGTGGTGCCACCGGGGCCCTGAACGGTTCTCCTAACCAGAGGCTTTGATAGAGCTCCAATGCGCAAGTTTCCCATGTGGAGATGAGATTGTCCTGATGAGTGCCATATAAGACAGACATATGCTGGTATTGGAACTCAGGCCTATGAGGAGAGAATCCTGGACACCAAAGCAATGGATACGATTAGGGCCTAGTGGCCAGTTCATTCCAATTTAATTCTGGGGACATCTTTCTTCGGATCTGAGTGCAGGTAGGTGCTTAGATGGGCTCAGATTGCCCCTGTTGATCCTGGGCAGTCAGCAATATTGGGATGGCCTCGGGGACTTTGGAGGTTTATCGTTTTGTAGGGAATGGCCAATGGAATTGGCAGAATCCCCTTGTAGAGGGCAGGTACAGTCCTCAGGTTTGGCTCCAGTGGCCTGAGCCTGTAGGATGTGTGGGCCAGGACTGTGGGGACAGTTGTATGAAAACACAAACTTGGCTTAGGTTTCGGGTCATAGGTATGGCAAGACTTATCTACAGACTGTGAGAAGAACTCTTCAGGATATGAACAAAGGGCGAGTGTGAGGCGCTTGCTCAGGCTTTTGTCTCTTGATATTGTCTCACCGATGGCTGTGTAATTTCGGGTACCTCATGGGCAATGGACGAGTCTTCCTCTCTGGGCTTTTGGCCCGTTCCAAAGAGTTTGGGGTCTTTCTATGGGATGGCAGGAGTCCATTTTTTTTTTTTTTTTACCTCAGGTGTCCCACCAAAAGAGGGATTCCAGAGCAGAGCCCTGGGGCGGGGCGACTGGACAACCAGAACTCTGGTTAAATTTGAGACCTAGGGACATGACAAGCCAATTATGAGCACAGGAATCACTCTGAGGGTCACAATGCGTGTTTATGCCCTCATAGCACTCAAGCATGGGTGGGTCCTCATTGTGAACGCTGGTTTCTCCTACACGGAACGTTGGACATCATGGCAACCACAAGGTTTCTTGCCATGGGTAAGGAGGAGTTCTGATTTCTGCATCATGTTCACCACTTGGCAGGGTTTGGAGTTAAGGTCTAAATTCTGAAGCTTGAAAAGCTAGGGTGGGAAGAGATGACGAGCTAAGGCCATGGCGGGTCTGATGTGCTCAGTGTGCGGTCAGCTGTCTGGGTGTTGGTCAGGAGGTCCGAGCTCAGAGTGTGTCAGACAGTGCATTAATGCACAGGTTAGACTATATAATTTGGGTGCAGTAGAGTGCCGTGTAGGTCTATCCTCATTTGTGGTGTCTGGGAAGCTCCTTAAGGCAACATTTTTCTTCTGGAGGGCAGGCAGAGTCGTGCATTGTGGGTCCGGAATTGCCAGACTTGAGGTATTGGGGGGCCACGAGTGTGAGGACAGAAGTTTGAGAACACAAGCTAGTCTTAGGTTTCATGGAGAGGGCAAGGCAAGCACAGTCTGCAGAGCTGAATCAAGATCTCATGCATCTGAATTCAGGACAAGGATCAGACGTTGACTCAGGTTGGAGTTACTGTCCATGATTTCCCCTTCATAAAAGCGGGTGGGAATTAAAAAATCATCGAGGTTTTCCCACGTTGGGAGTTGTGAGATGTTCCAAAAGCAAGGATTCCTTCTGCAGGACTTTTGAGAACTAGTGGATGGCTCCAAAACATCCCATACGGAATGACGCCAGAGCAGGGTTCTAAAGATAGATGCCTGGGCAGTCCGCCTCGCATTCCCATTGTCTCCTCGCGACAAGACAGGTTCAATCTGCTATCTCTGGGGGAGCAACCAAGGGGGCTGATTTGAAATGGACTGTCCTGCGGATGGGTCCTAATGTGAGTTTGTGTCCATGGGGACCTCGGAATGGGGCGGTGGCACCGGGCTCTGAAGGATTCTCCTAACCAGAGATTTTGAGACAGCTCCAAAGAGCAAGTTTCTTATGTGGAGGCAAGATTTGTTCTAATTGGTGCCTTAGGAAACCCCCATAGGCTGGTATTGCAAACCAGCACTGAGGAGAGATACCTGGAAAACATAGCAATGGATCCGATTAGGGCCTAGGGGCCTGTCCGGTTCAATCTTCTTCTCTGGTGACATCTGTCTATGTTATGAGTGGAGGTAGTTTCTCAGCTGGTTGCAGACCGCCCCTCTTTGTCCAGGCGGCCTACACTATTGGGATGGCCTCAGGGATTTTGGAGGTTTCTCCTAATTTGTACGATTATGGACAATGGAAGGGGCAGAATTCCCATGGAGTGGGCAGACACAGACCTGATGTGTGGCTCCAGGTGTCCCAGCCTGGAGAGTGTGTGGTCCAGGGCTGTGGGGACAGATGTATGAAAACACAAACTCAGCTTAGGTTTGGGGACGTAGGTATGGCAGGCCCGATCTACCGACCTTGAGAAGAACTCTCTGGGATATGAAGAAAGAGTGAGTGTGAGGCGCTTGCTCGGACTTTTGTCTCTGGATTTAGGGTCAACGATGGCCATGGAATGTCGGGGAGGCCTCATGGGCCATGGACGAGTCTTCCTCTCTTTGGATTTGGCCCGATCCCAATTGTTTGGGTCAATCTGTGGGTTGGGAGGAGTCCTTTCAGTGTTGTTACCTAAGGTGTCCCACCAAAAGAGGGATTCCAGAGCAGAGCCCTGGGGAGGGATGACTGGACAACCAGAAATCTGGTTAAAAATTTGGGCCTAGGGGCATGGCAAGACCAATATGCCTTTTAATGGTCCAGCCACTGAAAGGGATTCCTTGATGACAGAACTCACGCTGAGGGTGACAATGCATGTTTATGTCCTCATGGCGCTCAAGCTTGGGAGGCGACTCATGGTGTCCGTTGGTTTCTCCTACAGTGAATGTTGGACAACATGCCAACCACATGTATTCTTGCCATGTGGAAGTAGTAGTTCTGATTTCTGCATCTCATTCACCCCTGGTCAGTGATTGGAGATAATATCTAGGTTCTGAAGTCTGAAGCCCGAGGTTTGGATGAGATTGCAACCTAAGGCCATGTCGGGTCCAATGTGCTAAGTTTGGAGCCAGCTCTCCCTGTGTTGGTTGGGAGGTTCAGGCTCAGGCTGTGTCAGTCAGGGCATTAGTTCCCAGGGTAGATTGTATAATTGGGATACAGTCGAGTGCTCTGCTGGTTGATCCTCATTTGGCGTTTCTGGTTAGCCCCAAGGGCAACGTTTTTCTTCTGGAGGGCAGTCAGAGTGCTACCTTGTGGCTTCGGTATTCCCAAACTGGATGCCTTGTGGATGAGGAGTGTAAGGACAGAAGTCTGAGAACACATGTTAGGCATAGTTTTCGGGGACAGGGCACAGCAGGTACCCTCTGCAGATCTGAATCGGGATTTCGTGCATCTGAAGTCAGGGCGAGGTTCAGACCCAGGCTCAGGTTGAGTTTCTGTGCATTATGGCCCATTCATGAAGGGGGAAGGATATCAAGGCCATGGAGATTTACCCACGATGGGACTTGTGAGATGCTCCAAAGTGCAAGACTTCCTTCTGTTCAACAATTGAGACCTGTTGGATCGCTCCAGGACGTCCCATATGGAATGATGCCAGAGCAGGGATCTTAGGATGGATGCCTACACAGGCCGCCTCGCATTCCAATTGTCCTAGCGAATAGACAGGTTTGATATACTGGCTCCAGGGTAGCAACCGAGGGGGCTGAGGTGAAATGGACTCTACTGCGGATGGGTCCTAATGTGGGTTTGTGTGCATGGAGACCTTGGAATGAGGCGGTTGAAGACGGGCCCAGAAGGATTCTTCTAACTGGAGGTTTTGAGACATCTCCAAAAGACAAGTTTCCCATGTGGAGACGTGATTTGTTCCGATTGGTGCCTCAGGAAACCCCCATATGCTGACATTGGAAACCAAACCTCTGAGAAGAGATACCTGGAAACCAAAGCAATTGATCCAGTTAGGGCCTAGACGTCTGTCCGGTTCAATCTTCTTCCTTGGGGACATCCATCTACAGTATTAGTGGAGGTAGATGCTCAGCTGCTGTCAGACCACCCTTGTTTGTCCCGGGAAGCCTAAACCATTGGGATTGCCTCAGGGACTTTGAGGATTTCTCCTAATTTGTACAATTGTGGACAATGGAATGGGCAGAATTCCTGTGGTAGGCAGGCACAGTCTTGATGTGTGGCTCCAGGGGCCCCATCCTGGAGTGTGTGGGCCAAGACTCTGGGGATAGAAGTCTGAGAACACAAACTCGGCTTAGGTTAGTGGACATAGATATGGTAGGCCCGATCTACAGACTGTGAGGAGAACTCTTCGGGATATGAAAAAAACATCGAGTGTGAGGTGCTTATTCAGGCTTTGTCTCTGGATTTTGTATCAAAAATGGCTGTGGAATGCCGGGGAGGCCTCATGGGCCATGGACGAGTCTTCCTCTCTCTGAATTTGGCCTGATCCCAATTTTTGGGGGTCAACCTGTGGGATGGGAGGAGTCCTTTCAGTTTTGTTACCTCAGGTGTCCCACCAATTGAGGGATTCCAAAGCAGAGCGCTGGGAGGGGCAAATGGACATCCTGAACAATGTTAAAAATTGAGGCCTACAGCCATGGCAAGCCCAATATGCCATTTCTTGTCCAGCCACTGAGAGGCCTTACTTGAGGACTGGGCTCATGATGAGGGTCACAATGCGTGATTGTGCCCAACACGGCTCTCAAGCATGGGCCGGCCTCATGGGCCACACTAGATACAACTACACTGAACATTGGACAACATGCCAACCACAAGGTTTCTTGCCATGGGGAAGGATTTCTGATTTCTGAATCATGTTCATCCCTGGACAGTGAGTGTAGATAATGTCTAGGTTCGGAAGCCTGAAAACCGAGGGTGGGAAGAGATGATGACCTAAGGCCATGGCGGGTCTGATGTGCTCAGTGTGCGTCCAGCTGGCTGGCTGTGGGTCAGGAGGTCCAGGCTCAGGCTGTGTCAGAAAGGGCCTTAGTGCCCAGCGCAGCTTGTAGAATTGGGGTAGAGTCATATGGCATGCAGGTTGATCTTTATTTGGGGTTTCTGGGTTGCGACAGAGGGCAATGTTTTTCTTCTGGAGGGCAGGAAGAGTGCTGCATTGTAGTTATGGAATTGCCAAACTGGAGGGCTTGTGGGCCAGGAGTGTGAGGACGGAAGTCTGAGAACACAAGCTACACATAGGTTTCAGGGCGAGGGCAAGGCAGGCACATTGTGTGGAGCTGAAACAAGATCTCGTACATCTGAAATCAGGGTGAGGATCAGACGATGGCTCAGTTGGAGTTCCAGTCCATGATTTCCCCTTCATAAAAGGGGGGGCATTAAAAAGCCATCCAATTTTTGCCACGGTGGGAGTTGTGAGAGGCTCCAAAACGCAAGGATTCCTTCTGCACAACATTTGACCTGTTGGATGGCTCCAGGACGTCCCATACAGAATACTGCCAGAGCAGGGATCTATGGATGGATGCCTGGGCAGCCCGCCTCGCATTCCAATTGTCTCCTAGCGAATAGACAGGTTTGATATGCTGGCTCTAGGGGAGAAACCGAGGGGGCTACGTTGAAATGGACTCTCCTGCGGATGGGTCCTAATGTGGGTTTGTGTCCATGGAGACCTGGAAATGGGTTTGTGGCACAGGGGCCGTGAAGGATTCTGCTAACTGGAGGTTTTGAGACATCTCCAAAGGACAAGTTACCCATGTGGAGACGAGATTTGTTCTGATTGGTGCCTCAGGAAACCCCAATATTCTGACTTTGGAACCAGGCCTCTGAGGAGAGATATCTAGAAACCATAGCAATGGATTTGATTAGGGCCTAGGTGCCTGTACAGTTCCTTCTTCTTCTCTGGGGACATCCAAAAATGGTATGAGTGGAGGTGTATGCTCAGCTGGTGTCAGGCCGCCTCTGTGTCTCCTGGGCATCCTATACCAATGGGATGGCCTCGGGGATTTGGAGGTTTCTCCTAATTTGAATGATTGTGGACAATGCAATGGGCAGAAATCCCTTGGATTGGGCACTTACAGTCTTGATCTGTGTCTCCAGGGACCCCATCCTGGAGGGTATGTGGGCCAGGACTGTGGGGACATATGTCTGAAAACACAAACTCGGCTTAGGCTTGGGGACTTCGGTATGGCAGGCCTGATCTACAGACCGTGAGGGGAACTCTTTGGGATATGAATAAAGAGCGAGTGTGAGGCTCTTATTTAGGCTTTTGTCTCAGGATTTTGTGTCAACGATGGCCGTGGAATGTTAGGGAGGCCTCATGGGCCATGGACGAGTCTCCCTGTCTGTGGATTTGGCCAGTCCCAATTGTTTTGGGTCAATCTGTGGGATGGGAGGAGTCTTTCAGTTTTGTTACCTCAGGTGTCCCACCAAAAGAGGGATTCCAGAGAAGAGCCCTGTGGAGGGGTGACTGGACAACCAGAAATCTGGTTAAAAATTGGTGCCTAGGGGCATGGCAAGTCCATTATGACGTCTAATGGTCCAGCCACTGAGAGGACTTACTAGAGTACAGGACTCACAATGGGTGAGTCACAAACACCCAGGGTCACAATGGGTGTTTATGACATTGCAACACTGAAGCATGGGCGGGCCCTCATGGTGAACACTGGTTTCTCCTAGACAGAATGTTGGAAAACATGCCAACCACAAGATTTCTTGCCATGGGGAAGGAGTTCTAATTTGTGCCTCATGTTCAACCCTGGGCAGTGAGTTGAGATAAGGTCTACTTTCTGAAGCCTTAAAACTGAGCTTGGGAAGAGATGACGACCTAAGGCCATGGCGGGTATGATGTTCTCAGTGTGCGGCCAGCTGGGTGGGTGTGTGTCAGGAGGTCCAGGCTCAGGCTATGTCAGAAAGGGCATTAATGCCCAGGGCAGTCTGTAGAATTGGGGTACAGTCAGTGGCTTGCAGGTTAATCCTTATTTGAGTTTTCTGGGTAGCCCCAAAGGGCAATGTTTTTCTTCTTGAGGGCAGGCAGTGTGCTGCATTGTAGTTCTAGAATTGCCAAAATGGATGGCTTGTGGGCCAGGAGTGTGAGGACAGAAGTCTGAGAACAGAAGCTAGGCTAAAGTTTCTGGGCAAGGGTACGGCATGCACTCTCTGCAGAGCTGAATTGTGATCTCATACATGTGAAGTCAGGGCGAGGATCAGACGATCACTCAGGTTGGAGTTTCGTTCCCTGATGGCCCCTTCATGAAATGGGGAGGATCACGAGGCCATGGAGTTTTTCGCACGATGGGAGTTGTGAGATGCTCCAATCCCCAAAATTCTTCTGCTCGACCATTGAGAACTTTTGGTTGGCTACAGGGCTTCCCATACAGAATGATTCTGAACGGCGTTCTAAGGATGGATGGCTGGGCAGCATGCCTCCCATTCCAATTGTGTCCCAGCGACAAGACAGGTTAGCTCTGCTGGAATTGGGGGAGAAACCGAGGCGGTTGAGTTGAAATGGACTCTGCTGCAGATGGGTCCTAATGTGGGTTTGTGTCCATGGAGACATGGAATGAGGCGATGGCACTGGGGACCTGAAGGGTTCTCCTAACCAGAGGCTTTGACACAGCTCCAATGCACAAGTTTCCCATGTGGAAACAAGATTTGTTTTGATGGGTGCCTCAATAAACAGCCATATGCTGGTATTGAAATCCAGGCCTCTGAGGAGAGATGCCTGGAAACCAAAGCAATGGATCCGATTAGGGCTTAGGGTCTTGTTCCTTCCAATTTACCTCTGGGGACATCTGTCTATGGGTCTGAGTGCAGGCAGGTGCTCAGATGGGCTCAGATTGCGCCTGTTTGCCCTGGAGAGCCAACATTATTGGGATGGCCTCGGGTACTTTGGAGTTTTATCCTATTTGTAGGGTTGTGGTCAATGGAATGGGCATAATTCCCTTGGAGAGGGCAGGTACAGTTCTCAGGTTTGGCTCCAGGGGCCTGACCCTGTAGGGTGTGTGTGCCAGGGCTGAGGGGACACATATCTGAAAACACAAACTCAGCTTACGTTTTGGGTCTTAGGAATGGCAGGACTGATCTACAGACCATGAGGAGAACTCTTCGGGATATGAACAAAGGGAGAGTGTGATGAGCTTGCTCAGGCTTTTGTCTCTGGATATTGTGTCACCGATGGCCGTGGAATGTCCGGGTAGCCTATGGGCAATGGACGAGTCTTCCTCTCTGGGAATTTGGCCCGATCCCGAGAGTGTGTGGTAATTCTGTGGGATGGGAGCAGTCTGTTTTGTTATTTTACCTCAGGTGTCCCACCAAAAAAGGGATTCCAGAGCAGAGCCCTGGGGTGGGGTGACTGGACAACTAGAAATCTGGTTAAAAATGGGGGCCTAGGGGCATGGCAAGCCTATATGATGTCTAATGGTTCAGCCACTGAGAGGACTTACTAGAGGACAGGACTCACGCTGAGGGTCACAATGCATGTTTATGCCCTCGCAGCACGCAAGCATGGGCGGGGTCTCAGGGTGAATGCTTGTTTCTCCTACACTTAATGTTGGACAGCATGCCAACCACAAGGTTTTTGCCATGGGTAAGGAGGAGTTCTGATTTCTGCATCACGTTCACCTCTGGGCATTGATTTGAGTTATGTCTAGGTTCTGAACCCAGAAGGCTAGGTTGGGAAGAGATGAAGACCTAAGGCCATGGTAGGTCCAATGTGCTCAGTGCTGGACCTGTTGTCGGGCTGTCGGTCGGGGTTGTCTGGCCCAGGCTGTCAGTCAGGGCATCAATGCCCAATGTAGGCTGTATAATTGGGTTACAGTGGAGTGCCGTGCAGGTTAATAATCATTTGGAGTTTCTGAGTAGCCGCATAGGGTAACATTTTTCTTCTGGAGGTCAGGCAGAGTGCTGCACTGTGGCTGTGGAATTCCCAAACTGGAGGGCTTGTAGGCCAGGAGTGTGAGGATGGAAGTCTGAGTACACAAGAGAGGCTTAGGTTTCGGGGCAAGGGCACGGGGGGCACACTCTGCAGAGCTGAATCAGGATCCCGTGCATCTGAAGTCAGGGCAAGGATCAGACGTTGGCTCAGTTTGGTGTTTCTCTCCATGATGGCCCTTTCATGAAGGGGATGGGGCTACACGAGGCCATGGAGTTTTTTTCTCAATGGGAGTTTTGAGATGCCCCAAACCGCCAGGATTCCTTTTGCGGGAAAATTGAGACCTGTTGGAAGGCTCCAGGACACCCCATACGGAATGACTCCAGAGCACGGTTCTAAGGATGTAAGCCTGGGCAGCCCGCCTCACATTCCAATTGTCTCCTAGTGACAAGACAGGTTTGATCAGTGGGATCTTGTAGATAAAGCGAGGGGGTTGAGTTGAAATGAACTCTCCTGCAAATGGGTCTTAATGTGGGTTTGTGTCCATGCAGACCTTGGAATGGGGCGGTGGAACCGAGGCCCTGAAGGATTCTCCTAACCGGTGGTTTTGGCACAGCTCCAACCGATAAGTTTTCCATGTGGAGATGAGATTTGTTCTGATGGGTGCCTCAAGAAACAGCCATATGCTGGTATTGGAAAATGGGCTTCTGAGGATAGATGCCCGGAAACCAAAGCAATGGATCCGATTAGGGCCTATGGTCCTGTCTGGTTCAATCTTCTTCTCTGTGGACATCTGTCTACGGTTCTGAGTAGAGGCTGTTGCTCAGCTGGTGTCAGATCACACCTGTTTGTCCTGGGCGGCCTACACTATTGGGATGCTCTTGGGGACTTTGGAGGTTTCTCCTAATTTGTATGGTTGTTCCCAATGGAATGGGCAGAATTCCCTTGGAGAGGATAGGCACAGTCCTGAGTTGTGGCATCAGGGGCCCCAGCATGGAGGGTGTTTGGTCAGGGCTGTGGGGACAGAAGTCTGAAAACACAAACTTGGCTTAGGTTTGGGGACGTAGGTATGGCAGACCTGATCTACAGACTGTGAGGAGAACTCTTCGGGATATGAACAAATGGTGAGTGTGAGGCGATTGCTCAGGCTTTTGACTCTGGATTTTGTGTCAACGATGGCCTTGGAATGTCGGGGTGGCCTCAAGGGCCTTGGACAAGTGTCCCTCTGTGGGAATTTGGCCCGATCCCAAGAGTTTGGGTGCATTTTGTGGGACGTGTTTTTTGTTGTTGTTGTTTTTTTTTTTTTTTTTTTTTTTTTTTTTTTTTTTTTTAATTTTTGTTGTCTCACCAAAGTGGGATTCTAGAGCAGAGCCCTGGGAAGGGGCGACTTGACAGCCCGGACTCTGGTTAAGGATGGGGCCTAGGGGCTCGGCAAGCCCCATAAGCATGCTCTTGGTCCAGCAACTGCGAGGCCTTACTTGAGAACAGGGCTCACGCTGAGGGTCACAATGCGTGTTTGTGCCGAACGCTGCCCTCAAGCATGGGCGGGGCCTCATGGGCCATGCTGGTTTCTCCTACACTGAATGTTGGACAACATGACATCCACAATATTTCTTGCCATGGGGAAGGATGAGTTCTGATTTCTGCATCATGTTCACCCCTGAGCAATGATTGGAGTTAAGGTCTAGGTTCCAAAGCCTGAAAAACGAAGTTGGGAAGAGATGAGGACCTAAGTCCATGGTGGGTCTAATGTGCTCAGTGTGAGGCCGGCTGTCTGGGCGTCGGTCAGGAGTTCCGGGCTCAGGCTGTGTCAGACAGGGCATTAGTGCTCAGGATTAGACTATATAATTGTGGTAGAGTCTAGTGGCATGCAGGTTGACAGTCACTTGGCATTTCTGGGTAGCCCCAGAGGGTAACAATTTTTTTTTTTCTGGAGGGCAGGCAGAGTGCTGCATTGTGGCTCCAGTACTGCCAGACTGGAACACTTCTGGGCCGGAGTGTGAGGACGGAATTCTGAGAACACAAGCTAGGCTTGGGTTTCAGGGTGAGGGCACGGAAGGCACCCTCTGCAGAGTTGATTCGAGATCTCATGCATCTGAACTCAGGGCGATGATCAGACGTTGGCTCAGTTTGGTGTTTCTGTCCATGATGGCCCCTTCATGAAGGGCGGGTAGCATCACGAGGCCATGGAATTTTTCCCATGATGGGACTTGTGAGATTCTCCAAATCGCAGGGATTCCTTCTGTGGGACAATTGAGACCTGTTGGATGGCTCCAGGACGTCCCATAGAGAATGACTCCAGAGCACGGTTCTAAGGATGCATGCCTGGGTAGCCCCCCTCGCATTGAATTGTCTCCTAGTGACAAGACATGCTCGATTTCCTGGATCTATGGGAGCAATGGAGGGTCATGAGTTGAAATGGACTCTTCTGAGGATGGGTTCTAATTTGTGTTTGTGTCCATAAGGACCTTGGAATGTGGCAGTGGCACCGGGTTCCTGAAGGATTCTCCTAACCAGAGCATTTGACACAGCTCCAATGCACAAGTTTCCCATGTGGAGACGAGATTTGTTCCTATGGGTGCCTCAGGAAACCCCCATGTGCCTGTATTGGAGACAAGGCCTCTGAGTAGAGATGCTTGGAAACCAAAGCAATGGATCTGATTACGGCCTAGGGTCCTGTCTGGTTCAATCTCCTTCTCTGGGAACTTCTGTCTACAGGTCTGAGTGGAGGTGGTTGCTCATCATGTGTCAGATCGCCCCTGTTTGTCCTGGGCGGCCTACACTATTGGGATGGCCTCGGAGACTTTGGAGGTCTCTCCTAATTCGTACGGTTTTCGCCAATGGAACAGGCAGAATTCCATTTGAGAGGGCACACACAGTAGTGAGGTGTGGCTCCAGGGACCCCAGTCTGTAGGGTGTTTGGTCGTGGATGAGGAGACCGAAGTCTGAAAACAGAAACTTGGCTTAGGCTGGGGACATAGGTATGGCAGGCATGATCTACAGACCGTGTAAATCTCTTCAGGGTAAACTCTTCGGGATATGAACAAAGGGCAAGTGTGAGGCACATGCTCAGGCTTTTGTCTCTGGATTTTGTGTCACTGATGGCCGTCGAATGTCGGGGTGGCCTCAAGGGCCATGGACGCGTCTCCCTCTCTGGCATTTTAACCCGATCCCAAGAGTTTGGGGTCATTCTGTTGGATGGGTGGAGGCCTTTCTGTTTTAATACTTCAGGTATGCCACCAAAGGAGGGATTCCAGAGCAGAGCCCTTGGGAGGGGCAACTGGACAACCCGAACTCTGGTTAAGAAGGGGGCCTAGGGGCATCACAAGCCCCATATTCCGGCTCTTGGTCCAGCCACTGAGAGGCCTTACTTGAGGAAAGGACTCACGCTGTGGATCACAATGCCTGTTTGTGCCCAATGCAGCGCTCAAGCATGGGCAGGACCTCATGGGTCACACTGGTTTCTTCTACACTGAACATTGGACAACATGCCAAACACAAGGTATCTTGCCATGGGGAAGGAGGAGCTGTGATTTCCGCATCACATTCACCGCTGGGCAGTGATTGGAGATAAGGTCTAGGTTCTGAAGCCAGAAAACCGAGATTGGAAAGAGATGAAGACCTAGTGCATGGCAGGTCTGAATGTGCTCAGTGTGCGGCCAGCTGTCTGTGTGTGGGTCGGGAGGTCCAGGCTCAGGCTGTGTCAGACAGTGCATTATTTCCCAGGGTAGACTGTATAATTGGAGTACAGTTGAGTGGCGTGCAGGTTGATCCTCATATGGGGTTTCTGGGTAGCCCCAGTGGGCAATTTTTTTTCTTCTTGAGGGCAGTCAGAGTGCTGCATTGTGGCTCCGGAATTCCCAAACTGGAGGGCCTTCGGCCAAGAGTGTGAGGACAATAATCTGAGAACACAAGATAGGCATAGGTTTCGGAGCGACGGCACACCTGGCACACTCTGGAGAGCTGAATCAAGATCTCGTGCATCTGAAGTCAGGGCGAGGATCAGATGTTGGCTCAGGTTGGAGTTTCTGGCCATGATGGCCCCTTCATGAAGGGCGTGTCATCACGAAGCCATGGAGTTTTTCCCACGATGGGAGTTGTGAGATGCTCCAAACCAGATCATTTCTGCGGGAAAATTGAGACCTGTTGAAATGCTCCAGGACGTCCCATACGGAACGACTCTAGAGCAGTGTTCTGAGGATGGATGCCTGGGCAGCCCGCCTCACATTCCAATTGTCTCCTAGTGACAAGACAGGTTTGATCTACTGGCTCAGGGAGAGCAACAGAGAAGGCTGAGTTGAAATGGACTCTCCTGCGGATGGGTCCTAATGTGGGTTTGTGTCCATGGAGACATTGGAATGGGGAGAATTTCCTTCTAGGGACAGGAGATGTTCTGTTGAGTGACTCATGGAAGAGATGTTGTATCATAAGTTGATTTTAGAGAACAGCCATCTGAGGACAGATGCCTGAAAACCTATTCTTGGGTTCCAATGATGTTCTAGGGGCATGTAGGGTTTAATTTTCTGACTCAGGATCATTGTATTTGGTGTCTGCCTGGATGTAGGTGATCAGGGTGTTTCAGACTGTGCATTTGCATCCAGAATGGCTTCCAATATTCTGGTGGGATCAGTAGCCTTGGAGGTTTCTCATAATCTGGAGGGTTTGGGCAAATGTAACGGGCAAAGTTTCCTTGGGGATGGTAGGCACAGTCGTGTGGTTAGGCTCCAGAGACCCCATCGTGGAGGACATGTGAGGCATGGTTTTGGGAGTGAAGTCCGCAAAAGAAAACTAGGTTTATGCTTAGTGGCACGGTGATCACAGCCCAATGCGTCGACCTGGAGGGCAGCTCATCAGGAACTGTAATAAAGGTGACACGATGATGGTAGCACAGCCTTTTCTATCGGCATTGTGTGTCCAGGATGACCTCGGAATGGAGGTGTGATCACATGGGCCCATGGGAGTTTTTCCTCTCTAAAGATCCTGGCAGATCCCCATAGTTCGGTGTCTTTTTCGGGAAGGGAAGAGTGATGTTTTCCATCTTAGGGGTCCCCCAAAACAGGGATTGGAGAGATGGTCTCTGGGTCTGGGTGCCAAGAAATTCCCACCAACAGTTAGGATTTAGGCCTATAATGCGGGATCCTGGTGGTGCAACTGAGAGGGTTTGTTTGAAAACATGCTCAGGCTGAGGGTCACAATGCCTGTTTGTTCCCAGGACACCATTCAGGAGTGGGAATGGTCTAATTGCTCATGCAGCTGGCTCTTTCTATGAAGTTTGGACACCCATCCCAACAGCTAGGTTTCCTGCCATGGGGAAGGAGCAGCTCTCTTGGGCTTCAGGTTCCCCGATTAGCAGGGATTCCAGCAAATGTCTGGAAACAGATGTCCGAATACCAAGGATGGGTAGTGAAGATGGACTTGGCCATGGCTGGTCTCACATACTGAATATGGGCCGTGCTCTCTGGGTGGTTGACACGAGGTCAGGTTCAGGGTCTGTCAGACACAGCACTAGTGGCCAGGGCAGACTAAATTCGGGGATCGGCGAGGGCCAAGCAGATGATACTCATGTGGGTTTTTTGGGCAGTCTTACCACCACCACTTCTTTCTATGGGAATGGAAGAATGCTGTGTTGTGGATCCAGAATTTGTTATGCAGAGGGTTTCGGGACCAGTAGGGTGAGGATGGAATTGTAAACACAAGCTCGGGTTAAATTCAGTTCAAAGAAGAAGGCAGTTTCTATGTGCAGCAACTCATTCAAGATGTCCAGCACCTGAGTAAGGGCAGATGAAAGATATTTGCTCACACTGGAATTAGTGTCTATGATGACTGACAAATGGAGAAGTGGCGTCAAAGAGCCATGGAGGATTTCCCATGATGAGCCTTGTGAGATGCTCCAAATAGCAAGGTTTCCTTCTACTGGACAGGTGGAGTCTGGTTTGTTTGCTCCAGACCCCCATGTGGAAATATTTGGTAGCAGAGCCCTTCAGCATGGATGCGTGGAATGCACAAGTGCAATGACCATTGCAGCTGACGAACATGACAGGTTCGTAATGGTGAGTCTGGGGCCAAGTACCAAGGCCTTGAGTTGACATGTAATCTCTTACAGATGGGTCCCAATACTGGTTTGTTACCCAGTAGGTCTTTGAATGTGCTCGTGGCTAAGGGGCCATGATGGATTCTCCTACTCTATGGGTTTGACACAGGTCGATGTGCACAGTTTCCTTCATGGGACAGGAGATATTCTGTTGTGTGACTCAGGGTCCATATGTTGTATCCTAACTTGGTATTTCAGAAGAGGCCTCTGAGGTCAAATGCCGGAAACGTAATCTAGGGTGCGTATGATGTCCTAGGTTCACGTCAGGTTCAATTTTCTGACTCTGGATCATTGACCTGGGTGTCTGCCTGGATGTAGGTGATCAGGGTGGTTCAGACTGTGCATTTGTGTCCAGAGCGGCTTCCAGTATTGGGGTGAGATCAGGAGCCTTGGAGGTTTCTCCTAATCAGGAGGGTTTGGGGAAAGGTGATGGGTAAAGTTTCCTTGGGGATTTCAGGCACAGTCCTGTGGTGTGGCTCCAGAGACCCCATCCTGGAGGGCATGTGAGTCATGTTGTTGGGAGACAAGTCTGCAAACAAAAATTCGGGTTACTGTTAGTTGCAAGGTGGTCACAGGCCCAATCTGTAGACTTTGAGGGCAACTCGTCAGGAACTGTAATTAGGGTGATTGAAAGTCGGTAGCACAGGCTTTTCTATCTGGATTGTGTGTCCAGGATGGGCTCAGAATTTAGGTGTGGTATCATGGGTCCATGGGAGACTTCTCCTCTCTAAGGATCCTGGCTGCTCACCATAGTTTGGTGACTTTTTGGGGAACTGAAGAGTGCTGTTTTCCATCTTAGGGGTGCCCCAAACAGGGATTCCAGGGACAGGCTCTGAGTCTGGATGCCTGGAATATCCCACCAAAGGATAGGATTTGGGCCTAGGGGCATGCCAGGCTTGCAATGCGGGATCCTGGTGGTGCCACTGAGAGCTGTTGTTTGAAATCATGCTCAGGCTGAGGGTCACAATGCCTGTTTGTGTCCAAGGCAGCCCTTAAGTTAGGGCATTGGCTTATTGGCCATACACCTGGCTACCACTTTATGGGTTGCACACGCATCCCAACAGCCCGGTTTCCAGTCTTTGGGAAGGAGCAGTTCTCTATTGTGCTTCGGGTTCCCCCATTGGAAGGATTCCAGCAATGTCTGAGGAAAGAAGCCAGAATAACAAGGGTGGGTAGAGATGATGGACTTGGGCCATGGCCAGTCCCACATGTTAAATATGGGGCCCCATTCTCTGGGTGGCTGAAAGTGGGTCTAGGCTCAGATTCTGACAGAAGAAGCACTAGTGGCCAGTGCAGCCTACAAATTGGGGTTCCCTCGAGAGCAGACCCAAATGATCCTTTTGTGGGAATTCTGGATAGACTCAGCAGACACTTCTTCTTTCTATGGGGAAGGTAGAATGCTGCGTTGTGGCTCCAGAATTCAATATCAAGAGGCCTTGGGGACCAGTACGGTGAGGATGGAATTGTAAACACAAGCTACGGTTAAATTCAGTTCCAAGCAGAAAGCAGTTCAAATATGAAGCATATTTTTCGAGATATCCAGCACCTGAATAAGGGCGGATGTCAGATGTTTGCTCACACTAGATTTTGTGTCTTGATGACCGACAAATGGAGGGGTGGCATCAAGAGGCCATGGGGTATTTCCCACATTGAGCCTTGTGAGATGCTCCAAATAGCAATGTTTCCATCTACTGGAATGGTGGAGTCTGGATTGTTTGCTCCAGGGTCCTCCATGTGGAAAGTTTGGGTAGTAGAGCTCTCCCGTATGGATGCCTGGACAGCACAACTCCATTGAGCATTGCAGCTGAGGAACAAGGCAGGTTCATTCTGGTGCCTATGTGGTGAAGGACCAAGGCCTTGAGGTGACATGGAATCTCTTGAAGATGGGCCACAATGCTGGTTTGTTACGAGACCGATCTTAGAATATGCTGGTGGCTAAGGTGCCATGCAGGATTCTCCAACCCTGAGGGTTTGGCACACGTCGAAGAGCATGGTTTCTTTCTCAGGACAGGAGATGTTCTGTTGTGAGGCTTAGGGACCACATGTCATCTGTTGGTATTCCAGAACATGCCCTTGAGGAGAGATGCCTGAAAACCTAATCTAAGGTTCCAATGAGGCCGTACGGCATAACAGGCTCAATCTTCTGACACAGGACCTTTGACATGGCTGTCTGCCTGGATGGAGGTGATCAGGGTGCTTCAGACTGGGCTTTTGCATCCAGAGCTGCCTCTCATATTGGGGTGAGCTCAGGGGCCCTTCAGGTTTATCCTAATCTAGACAGTTTGGGCAACTGTGACGGGAACAGTTTCCTTAGGGATGGCAGGCACAGTCCTGTGCTGTGGCACCAGAGACCCCATTCTGGAGGACATATGAGCCATGGTTTTGTGAGAATAGTCTGCAAACCCAAATCGGGTTATGGTTAGTGACGAGGCGATCGCAGGCCCAGTGCATAAACCTGAAGGGAAGCTCATCAGGAAATGTAATTATGGTGACTGGAAGGCGGTAACGCAGACTTTTCTATCGGGATTGTGTGTCTAGCATGGCCTCAGAATGCATGTGTGTTCCCATGGGTCCATGGAAGATTTTTTTGTCCCTAAGGATCCTGGTGGCTCCCCATAGTTTGGTGGCTTTTTCAGGGAAGGGAAGAGTGCTGTTTTCCATCTGAGGGGTGCCCAACAACAGGGATACCAGAGACGGGCTTGGGGTCTGGGCACCAAGAAATTCCCACCAAGGGTTAGGATTTGGGCCTAGGGGCCTACAAGGCCTGCAATGAAGGATCCCGGGGGTGCAACTGATAGGGTTTGTTTGAATGCATGCTCAGGCTGAGGGTCAAAATGTCTGTTTGTTTCCAGGACACCCTTCAGGAGTGGGAATGGTCTCATTGCCCGTGCTGCTGCTCCCTCTCTGAAGGTTGGACACCCATTCCAACAGCTAGGTTTCCTTTCATGGGGAAGGAGCAGTTGTCTCTTGGCTGCCCTCAGTATTGGGTGTGGTCTCATTGGCCATGCAGCTGGCTCCCACTCTGAGTATTGGACACCAATCTCAACAGACAGGTTCCTGCTATCTGGAAGAAAGAGTGCTCTATGGTGTTTATGGCTCCCCTGTAAGGGTCTGGTTGGCCAGAGGGAGTCATTTTGTGTTTATGTAGTGAACTTAGATTAACCCTATTCAGTAAACTTAGATTGACCTGCCCTTCCCAGAAGAACTTACTTGCAAACCTAGATACAAGGGCGGTTCAGGCCAGGTGAAGACATCCAATTAGTGGGGCACGCATATATCTACTATGGTAAATTGAAATACAATTGGGCACCCATGAGTTACCTAGCATTTATTTTTCCAGTGTGTGGTGATTTAGCATGACTGTGCGGTGTTCTTTGTATATTGGAAACTCATTGGCCACGTGTGTATAGCCCGGCTAAATACCTCTATAAGAGTTAGTCTGTGAGGCTGGGAGGGGTCGCCTCTTTGCAAGAGACGGCCCTGACCAGTCAGTTTGATTCTCAATGCTGGTGCGAAATAAAGCTTTGCTTGACCATTATTTTGTATCAGTCTTGCTCCTTTGATTACAGACCCTCACACTGGAGGGGGCATCTGGATTGAAATGACAAGAACTGAGCCAGCATCGGAATTTTTGGGAAAAGCCTCCAGAAGTAAGATCACGGGACTCTATCTGTCTGCCTGGTTAGAGCTCCAGGGTATGGACCAACAGGGAGAAGATGGATGCAGCTATGCCCCCCAGGGATAGAGTGGATATGGGGATGCCCCATGCCTCTGCTGGTAGACAAAGGGGGAGGTTCGAGTCCCCCTGGGCGGTTGGGGGTTCGTGTCCCCCTGGGTGGTTGGGGAGTTTGAGTCCCCCTGGCGGTTGAGGGGTTAGAGTCCCCCTAGGTGGTTGGGGGATGAAGCCCCCACCAGTGGCAGGTTATGGGTAAGAATCCTTGGGCCTGCAGTTGTCTTTGCCTGGTCCTTTTGTTGTCTGTTATGTTGTTAGTTATGATTGAAGGAATGGGGCAAGCAGAGAGTAAGGGGACTCGGAGTTTCATCTCTCCGTTCTTCATAATATATATTAGGGTTCTTGCTCACTCATTTTGTGCATTAAGGGCTGATACTGGTGTCAACTGAGGTTAGTGAATTCCGGGTTGAGGTACCCAATGCTGGCTCATTGGAGCCGGGTGTGGAATAGAGTGACTAGTGGGCCACTTTTGATAAGCAGAACTGGCACTGCGGGATGAACCGACCTCGAGACAGAGACTTTAAGGAATATTCCCAAGCAGCTGCAGAAACTCCCTTTGTTTTGGGGAATTCCTTGCCTTTTCTGGCCCAACATGGACTGCATAGCCCCTCCCCCTTGATGGCCGGAGAGCATGGCATCTGACGTGGAGATGGTTATTTGTCTGTCTCAAGGTTTTAATGGGTAATTTTTAAAGTGGCTTCCGAAGTCTTTGGTAACCTGAAACTCTGAAGGATTGCTTGAATGACTAATGGAATTAAATTTGTTGGACATGTAGGTTTTAACCAAATGGGATAAAATGCTAGAGCGTTGGCTGCTGGAACTGGGTTTGTGCTTTTGAAATCTGCTGGTGAACACGTTCTGTGCTTAACTGATTGATAATTTCGCCATCTAAAGAATTCTGTTGTACTAACTCACAATTGGTTTATATTTAGTCTTCAGTAGAGGTTCAGGTATTTCTAAGAGTACAAAATTCTGTTAAGTGTAATTAAGACTGATGGAAATGAGAAAAGCAACTCTGTACATAAAAAGTAGGAGATACGTAAAAGTTTGAATCTGAGAAGTTCCTGACTGTGTGAATAAGTCTGTATGGCTCCACGTCCGCTACAGAGTCTGAATGGGCTGCACCCTGAGTCTTGTGGGGTGTCATATGGCATAACGGTCATCTACTCCACAGAGTGTCCTGGTCCGGGGTTTATACGGACAGACCTTAGCTAAGATGCTCCTACGTTCCTGCAAGGGACACAAGCAGGACAGCATCTGAAAGATGCCCCTCCCTTAGTCTGCAACTTCATTCACAATGGGACGGAAACCTAGTAAACTCATTATCTGCATATTTAAAAAAATACGTTGATAGATCACCACTTGATATTGTGATTATGGAAATGTTACATGTCACAGAAGTAACCTGATTTTCTTGCCAGTTACATTGTAAATTCTCATATCTCCAACTCTTTACCATGTCTGTTCTGATTTTTTGACATTTGTGATTGTTTTAATTCTCTTGTAAGATAAATTCTGTCTCAAATAAAATTCATATGGGAGACTTTCAGGACAAATACAGGTCTTTGACATGTTGAAATTCTGGAACTGAAATGGGTAAGAATTTACAAAAGTAAAAGCTGCATTCGGACTAAACCAGAATTATTAACATGGGACTAGGTGAACTGAAAGAGTGTAATGTATCTCTTGATGATTTGTCTTATGATATTTCTAGGGAAACTTATTCTTAAGTTTTCTGTAACTTACAGAGATAAAATGTAGTCATTTGTAACCAAATCAAGGTATTCAACTCTTTCTCTCTATCTGAAATCCCTCTGAAATCAAAAGGCCTTAGCAAGTATACGTTCTTGCATAAGTTCAATAAGAATCCATTCTCCTTGTAAGAGGACACCATTGGAAACATCTGTTATTTTGTTTTACCATGGCTTTGACTGGAATGCCATATTAGAAAAGACTCAGATATGACTAGACAGCTTAAAGGAAATAAGGTTGACTTTATAAAACCTGGAACTGTAAAGCCCTTTGGAACTGTTGGCCTGATACTTTGCTCAGAGTGTTCCCAGCTGCCTCACCAGGTGAATAAAGGATGTAACTTCCTGGCAGGTGCAGGAACCTCCGGATTCTTTGGGGCTCAGGAAGAAGAATTCACCCAAATCAACAGGTATTGCAGGCATGTCTGATAGCAAGTATGTCGCTTGGATTCTGGTGTGGAGAGGCTATCCTACATTCAACCTAGAGATTCATTATGAGAAGTTCCAGCAGAGCAGATTCTAAAAGATTTATATGATCCCTCACTGTTCTTGCTGAGCTTATGTACATAATTAGGCCAAGCTTGTTAAAACTGGACTTGATTCTCAAATAAATTAGTCCTGATTTGGCTATCTATGAAAACGAGGGTTATTTTAGAGAGAAAAGTTATATTTTGATAACACACCTTTAAGGATGTTAAATTCTAGATTTGATTTTCTTTAAATGTTTGTTTACTTAAGCTAGACAACTTGAGGTAAACTTCAGGGAAGTTGCACGATAGCTCACTTAGACGATCTTGCTTTGTCAGTCAGTAACCCCAAATATAGGAAACTTCAGAAAATTGAAGGATTTGAAGGGAAGAATCTGACTGAATTAGCGGGAATAGCAGAAAAGGTGTTTAACAACAGGGATGCACAGGAGGATGAAAAACAGACAAAAAAACTGGGTAAGGTTTTGCAATTATAAGAGACAGAGAGGAGATGGGTAGGGGATAGTAAATGGAAGGAAAGGCCTAAGCACAGAGAAGGCAGGTGGGAAGACTTAGATTCAGATGAGTGTGCTTACTGTAAGGAAAGAGGACATTGGGCCAGGGAGTGCCCCAAAAGGAAGACAACAATGCTTGTCACCAGAGATTGAAGGGGTTATAGTTCAGAGCCTTTCGCCAAACCTCAGGTAAAAATTGAAGTGGAGGGGAAATCAGTTTATTTTTTGGTGGACATGGGAACCCAATTTTCATCATTACTTAAACCTATTGGAACACTACTTGGAGAGGAAGTCTGGGTACAAGGAGCAAATGGCACAGAGAGACATAAATGGGCAACAGAAAGGACTTGGCCTCGGGAATAGTTAAACACCAATTTTTGGTCCTCCCTAATGCCCCATATAACTTGATGGGAAGAGATCTCCTCCACAAGTTAAGAGCTGGCATTCCGTTCTCAGAAGGAGGCATGACTGTAACCTTGAGACAACCCACTGTACAAGTGCTTATGGCAGCAGTAGATAAATACCTCTTTTATCAGCCAGTCTCAAAACCAGAGGAAACAAAGTGGGGGGAGCCTTCTCCAAATCCTACAGGAGGAGTTTCCCGAAGTCTGGACAGAAGGGAAGCCCCCTGGCTTGGCCAAGGAACAACCTCCCGTTGTGATAAAAGTAAAGGCGACAGGTATGGCTGTTCGGGTTCGGCAGTACCCACCTTCCCCGTGAAACAAAGGAAAGAGTAAGAAAATACAGTAACCACCTCCATTGAGAGGGGGCCCTATTTCCTTACAAATCTCCATGGAACACACCTTTGCTGCCCGTCAAAAAGGCCAGGGCTGGGGAGTACCAAGTGGTCCAGGACTTGTTGAAAATATCCACCTGATGGTGCCTAACCCCTATACCCTCATCTCCCTCCTGGGCCCCAAATGAACTGTGTATACCATCGTAGAGCCAAGGATGCATTTTTTCTGCACGTCTTTAGCAAAGGAATTCTCAGCACCTTTTTGCTTTTGAGTGGTCTGACCCACAGGAAGGATTCCAAGGTCAGCTCACCTGGACAAGACTTCCCCAATGGATCAAGAATTCGCCCACTATCTTCGACGAGGCCCTACATGAGGATTTGTGTGAGTACAGAACCTCCAAAACAGGACTCACTCTGTTACAGTACGTCGATGACTTCCTAGTAGCCACTGAGGTCTATGAGTCATGTTTGGGGGGACGAGAGCTTTCTTACAGCCTCTGCACGAAAAAGGGTATTGGGTGTCAGTGAAGAAAGCACAGCTCTGTCAGATCCATGCCACTTAAAGGCTTTGATCTCCACGAGGGAGTGCTTTCACTGTCTGAGTCCAGGAAACAGGTGATCACCCGATACGCCTGCCCCGCCACATCCCGACAAGTGAGGGAGTTTCTTGGGACAGTGGGTTACTGTAGGCTGTGGATACCATGGTTTGCAGAGATTGCATGACCTCTCTACGAACTGGCAAAAGGAGGGCTCACTATGAGAGAGTGGACAGCTGAGGCAGAAGGAACATTCAGGAATTACAAACAGCCTTAATGAGTGCCCCAGCATTGGTCATCCCAGATGTTACCAAGCCCTTCCACATTGCCTGGGACACCAAAAGGGGACTGATCTGATTTCAAAAGGAAACCACTTATCAGATCAAGCCACAAAGCAAGCAGCCTGAGAACCAGTGCAAGAGCTGGTACCACTCTCGGCTCTAGCCCTACCAGAAAAACTGGACCATTCAGAGGAAGATTTAAACTATTTACCAAAATGGGATAAATTAGACTACTAAGGAGAGTGGGCTAAGACTCAAAGAGGAAATTTAATTCTTCTTAGAAGTCTAGGTAGTAGACCAGATTCACCAGGGTACTTATTTTGGGATACACAAACCCAAGGAATTTACAGGCAAGCATTCCAGGTTTCTAAATTAGGGCATATGGTTCAGGTTGTAGTTGAGAGATGTGCTCAATGCCAGGCAGTTGAGGTGGGAGTAACTAGAATTGCAAGAGAGAAAAGAGAAACAGGTTAGGAACCAGAAATTTATTGGGAAATTGATTTTATAGAAATGAAACCTCTAAAATATGGGCACAAGTGTATGTTAGTTTTTGTAGATACCTTTTCAGGCTGGGTAGAGGCTTTTTCCCCCAAACGTGAGATGGCAGGTTTGGTACGCAAAAAAGTTTACTAGAAGAAATAATTACTAGGTTTGGGCTGCCTCTCGCCATTGGGTCAGACAATGGCCCTGCATTTGTGAGCTCAGTGTCACAGACATTGGCCAAGGCCGTGGGCACAAATTGGAAACTGCATTGTGTCTTTCGGCCCCAGAATTCTGGGCAAGTAGAGAGAATGAACCGGACTCTTAAAGAGAACTCGACAAAGCTAATTCTGGAGAATGGTGGTGGGTGGGTGGACCTCCTTCCTTCCCCCTCCTCAGGGAATAACGTACACCCTATTTAAACAAGATGACCCCATTTGAAATAATGTTTGGGAGACCGCCCCCCCCCCCACTCTGTCCTCGGCTACAAGAGGTTGCGCTAGCAGAAATTACTTATCAGTCTGTACTCTAGTCACTGAAGGCATTACAGTCTGTCTTTTAAAAAAAGCCCATGCCGGGATCCAGACTGCCCACAATAAGATGGAGACGGAGGTGGAACCACAAGCTTACCAACCCAAGGAATTGGATTGGATACATCATTATCAAGTGGAGAACTTGGAGCCTCACTGAATGGGACCATTTACTGTTATTCTAACCACCACCACAGCAATAAAAGTAGAAGGCATCAGGGCCTGGATTCACAAGGGTCACATCAAGCAAGCTGAGGATGTATATGCCCCCCAGAGGTGGAAGCCTCAGCCAATGGACCCCGCTGACCATTGACTAAAGCTAAGACTCAAAAGACTATGAGTTTATTGTTGCTCTTATTGTTACCTGTTTATGTAAAGGATAGGTAGGAAATTAGATGAAGCGGTAAATGGCTAACTCATCAGCCGACTGTGCACTAGTGTCATTTGTACAAAAGAAAACTAGAGCGATCAAAATGTTAGACTTACATGCTCAATATAACCCCTTACAACCAGAGAACATAGGACTTGATGAAAAGTCAAGGATTTGACTAATCTCCAAAGAAAAGAGGGAAAATAAGGGCCTGGTTGGCCAGAGGGCATCATTTTGTGTTTACATATTGAACTTAGATTGACCCTATGCACTAAACTTAGATTGACCCTGCCCCTCCCAGAGAAACTTAATTGCAGAGCCTAGATACAAGGGTGAGTCAGGCCACATGAAGACATCCAATCAGTGGGGCACGCATATATCTCCTAGGGAAAATTGAAATACAGTTGGGCACATGTGTGTTACTTAGCATTTTTTTTTTCTGTGTGAGGCAGAAATACCATGCATGTGCAGTATTCTCTGTGTACTGCTATATCACTGGCCACCTGTGTATAGCCTGGTAAACTACCTCTATAAAAGTTAGTCTGTAAGGCTCATAGGGGTTGCCTCTTTGCAAGAGATGGCCCTGACTGGTCAGTTTGATTCTTGATGCTTGGAACGAAATAAAGCTTTGCTTGACCTTCGCTTTTTATCAGTCCTGCTTCTTTGATTATGGGCCCTAACACCCCAATTTGCAGGGATTTCAGGAAAGGACTGGGGAGAGATGCCTGAATAACAAGGATGGGTAGAGATGATGGATGTGAGCCATGACCAGTCTCACATGCTGTGTATGGGCCCTGCTCTCTAGGAGGAGGGCACAAGGTAGGGGCTCAACCTCTGTCAGACAGAGAACTAGTGGCCAAAGAAACCTATAAATTGGAGTTCCCTCAAGGGCCAAGCAGATTGATCCTCAAGTGGGGTTTCAGGACAGACTCACCAGGCACTTCTTTCTATGGGGATGGCAGAATGCTGTGATGTGGCTGGAGAATTCACTTGACTTCACATGGAATTTCTTGCTGATGGGTCTCAATGTTAGTTTGTTACCAGGGAGATCATAGAATGTGCTGGTGGCTAAGGGGCCATGCAGGATTCTCGCACCTTGAGGGTTTGACACAGGTCGAAGGGCAGAGTTTCCTTCTAGGGACAGGAGATGTTCTGTTGTGTGGCTCAGGGAACATATGTTGTATCCTAAGTTGGTATTCCAGAACAGGCCTCTGAGGAAAGATGCCTGAAAACCTAATCTAGGGTTCCAATGAGGTCCTAGGGGCATGTCAGGTTCAATCTTCTGACTCAGGACCATTGACTTGGGTGTCTGCCTCGATGGAGGTGATCAGGGGGTTTCAGATGCACATTTGCATTTAGACTGGCCTCCAATATTGGGATGGGCTCAGGGTCCTTGCAGGTTTCTTTTAAACGGGAGGGTTTGGGCATATGTAACACCCACAGTTTCCTTGGCGATGGCCAGCACAGCCCTCTGGTGTGGCTGCAGAGACCCCCATCCTGGAGGGCATGTGAGCCATGGTTTTGGGAGAGAAGTCTGCAAATACGAACTCAGGTTAGGGTTAATGGCGAGGTGATTGCAGGCCCAATGCATAGACCTGGAGACCTGGAGGGCAGCTCATCAGGAGCTGTAATTAGGGTGCCTCAAAAGCAGTAGCACAGGCTTTTATATCTGGATTGTGTGTCCAGGATGGCCTCGGAATGAGATGTGGTCTCATGAGTTCATGGGAGACATTCCCCCTCTATGGAACCTGCTGGCTTCCTGTAATTTGGTGGCTTTTTCGTGGAAGGGAAGAGTGTTGGTTTCCAACTTATGTGTGCCCCAGAATAGGGATTCCAGAGATGGTCTCTGGGTATGGGCATCTGAAATATCCCACCAAGGGTTAGGATTTGTGTCTAGGGGCATGCTAGGCCTTCAAAGCCCGATCCTGGTGGTGCAACTGAGAAGGCTGGATTGAAAGCATCCTCAAGCTGAGGGTCACAATGACTGTTTGTCCCCAAAGGGGCCCTCAGGAGTGGGTGTGGTCTCATTGGCCATGAACCTGGTTCCCACTCTTAGGGTTGAAAACCCATCCCAAAAGCCTCGTTTCCTGTCTTGGGGAAATAGGAGTTTTCTATTGTGTTTCAAGTTCCCCCATTGGCATGGATTCCATCAAAGGTCTAAGGACAGATGACTGAATACTAAGGATGGGTAGAGATGACGGACGTGGGCCCTATCTGGTCCCACATGCTGAATATGGGCCCGGCTTTCTGGGTGGCTGACAAGAGGTCGGGGCTCAGGCTCTTTCAGACACAGAAGTAGTGGCCAGTGTACCTATAAATTGGGGTTCCCTTGAGGGCCGAGCAGACAGATCCTCATGTCGGATTTTCTGGCAGTCTCACCAGACACATCTTCTTTCTATGGGGAAGACAGGATGCTGCGTTGTGGCTCCAGAATTCCTCATCAAGAGGGCATGAGGATGAATACAGTGAGGATGGAATTGTAAACCCAAGCCACGATTAGATTCAGTGCCAGGTGGAAGATAGTTCCCATGTGCAGAGTCTTATTTGAGATATCCGGGGCATGAGTAAGGGTGGATGTCAGATGATTGCACACACTGGTGTTTGTGTCTATGATGACCAACAAATGGAGGGGTGGCGTCAAGAGGCCCTGTAGAATTTCCCACAATGAGGTTTGTGAGATGCTCCAAACAGAAAGGTTTCCTTTTACTAGACAGATGGACTCTGGTTTGTTTGCTCCAGGGTCCCCCATGTGGAAAGTTTGGATAGCGGATCTTTCCCACATGCATGCCTGGAAAGCACCCCTCCATTGAGCACTGCAGCTGAGCAACATGACAGGTTAATTCTGGTGGATCTGGGGAGAAGTGCCAAGGTCTTGAGTTGACACTGAATGTTTTGCAGAAAGGCCACAATGATGGTTTGTTACCAGGGAGATATTCTAATGTGGGTGGTGGTGCCATACAGGATTCTCCTACCATGAGGGATTGACAGATCACCCCTCTATGCCCTGGGCTATTGGGATGGCCTCGGGGGCTATGGAGGTTTCTCCTAATCTGTCAGACTGTGTCCAATGGAATGGGTAGAATTCCACTGGAGAGGCCAGGCACTGTCTTGAGGTGTGGCTCCAGGGACCCCAGCCTGGAGGATGTGTGGGCTAGTACTGTGTGTACAGAATTCTGAAAACTCAAACAGAGCTTAGGTTTGTGGACGTATGTATGACAGGCCTGATCTGTAGACCATGAGGAGAATTTTTTGGGCTATGAACAAAGGGCAAGTGTGAGGTGCTTGCCCAGGATTTTGTCTCTGGATTTTGTGTCAATAGTGGCCATGGAATGTCAGGCTGGCCTCATGGGCCATTTACAATTCTTTCTCTGTGGATTTGGCAAGATCCCAAGTGTTTGGGATCATTCAGTGGATGGGAGGAGTCCATTCTTTATTTTCTTACCTCAGGTGTCCCACCATAGAAGGATTCCAGAGCAGAGCCCTGAGTAGTGGTGACTAGACATCTCAACCTCTGGTTAAGATTGGGGGACTAGGGGCATGGCAAGCCCCATATGCATTCTCTTTGTCTTGCCCCTGAGATGTTTTTCTTGAGGACAGGGCTCACGCTGAGGATCACAATGTGTGTTTGTGCCCATTGCGGCCCTCAAGCATGGGCGGGGCCTCATGGGCCACACTGGATTCTCCTACACTGAATTTTGGACAAGATGCCAAGCACAAGGTTTCTTGCTTTGGGAAGGAGGAGTTCTGATTTCTGCATCACGTTTACCCCTGGGTAGTGAGTGGAGATAAGTTCTAGGTTCTGAAGCCTGAAAACCGAGTTAAGGCCATGGCGGGTCCGATGTGCTCAGTGTACGGCCAGCTGTCTGGGTGTCGGTCGGGAGTTCTGGGCTCAGGATGTGTCAGACAGGGCTTTAGTGCCCAGGCTAGACTGTATAATTGGGGTACAGTCAAGTGGCATGCAGGTTGATCCTCATTTGGCGTTTCTCCGTAGCCTCATAGGGCAATGTTTTTCTTCTGGAGGGCAGGCAGAGTGCTGCATTGAGCACGTTGGTATTGTGTGATACTCCAAATGCAAGGATTCCTTCTGTGGGACAGTTGAGACCTGTCGGATGGATCCAGGACGCCACATAAGGAACTTCTCCAGAGCAGGGTTCTAACGATGGATGCCTGGGCAGCCCAACTCGCATTCCAATTGTCTCCTAGCGACAAGGCAGGTTCGATCTGCTTGTTCTGGGGGAGCAACCGAGGGGGCTGAGTTGAAATGGACTCTCTTGAGGATAGGTCATAATGTGGGTTTGTGTCCATGGAGACCTTGGAATGGGGCAGTGGCGCCAGCGCCCTGAATCTCTTAACAGGAGTTTTTGAGACAATTCCAAAGGCAAGTTTGCCATGTGGAGTTGAGATTTGTTCTGATTCGTTCCTCAGGAACCGCAATAAGATGGTATTGGAAACCAGGCATCTGAGGAGAGATGCCTGGAAACCAAAGCAATGGATCTGATTAGGTCCTAGGGGCCTGTCTGCTTCATTCTTCTTCTCTGGGAACATCTGTCTATGGTTCTGAGTGGAGGACGTTGCTCAGATGGTGTCAGATCGCCCCGTTTGTCCCATGCGGCCGACACTATTGGGATGGTCTCGGGGTCTTTGGAGGTTTCTCCTAATCTGTAGGGTTGTGTCCAATGGGATGTACAGAATTTTAGTGGAGAGGGAAGGCACAGTCTTGAGGTGTGGCCTCAGCTGTCTTGCTTTCAGTTGGGACATCAGGCTCAGGCTTTGTTAGACAGGACATTAGTGCCCAGGCTAGAGTGTATAATTGGGGTACAGTCAAGTGGCATGCAGCTTGATCCTCATTTGGGGTTTCTGGGTAGCCCCCTAGGGCAATGTTTTTCTTCTGGGGGGCAGGCAGAGTGCTGCATTGTGACACTGAAATTCCCAAACTGGAGGGTTTGTGGGCCAGGATTGTGAGAACGGTATTCTGAGAACACAAGCAAGGCTTAGGTTTCCGGGCGAAGGCACAGCAGGCACACTCTGCTGAGCTAAATCGAGATCTGGTGCATATGAACTCAGGGCATGGATCAGTCTTCGGCTCAGGTTGGAGTTTCTGTACATTATGGCCTCTTCTTGAAGGGGGAGGTTCTCAAGAGCCCATGTAGGTATTCCCATGATGGGAGTTGTAGATGCTACAAACAGCAAGAATTCCTTCTGTAGGTCCCTTGAGAACTGTTGGATGATTCCTGGAGGTCCCATCCAGAATGACTCCAGAGCAGGATTCTAAGGATGAATGCGTGGTATGCCAGCCTCACATTCCAATTATTTCCTAGCGACAAGGCAGGTTCGATCTGCTGGCTCTGGGGGAGCAACTGAAGGGGGTGAGTGGAAATGGAGACCCCTGAGGATGGGTCATATTGTGCGTTTGTGTCCATGGAGATCTTGGAATGGGGTGGTTGATTCGGGGCCCTGAAGGATTTTCCCAACCAGAGGTTTTGACAGAGCTCCAAAATTACGTTTCCGAAGTGGAGATGATATTTGTTCTGATGGGTGCCTCTAAAACCCCCATATGCTGGTATTGGAAACCAGATCTCTGAGAAGAGATGCCTAGAAACAACCACAGTGGATCTGATTAGGGCCTATGGGCCGGTCCGGTTCAATCTTCTTCTCTGTGGGCATCTGTCTTTGGGTCTGTGTGGAGCTAGCTGCTCAGCTGGTGTCAGATACCCCCTGTTTGTCCCGGGCGGCCTACACTATTGGGATGGCCCCAGGGACTTTGGAGATTTCTCCTAATTTGTTCGGTTGTGGCCAATGCAATGGGCAGAATTCCCGTGGAGAGGGCAGGAAAAATCTTGAGGTATGGCTCGAGGGGCCCCAGCCTGGAGGATGTTTGGGCCAGGGCTGTGGGGACAGAAGTCTGAAAACAGCAACTTGACTTAGGTTTGGGAACATAGGTATGGCAGGACCGATCTACAGATCTTAAGAACTCTTCGGGATATGAGCAAAGTGCGAGTGTGAGGTGCTTGCTCAGGATTTTGTCTGATTTTGCGTCAACGATGGCTGTGGAATGTTGGGGTGGCACCACTCAGAACAAATTATGAGAAACCTCCAATGTCCCCAAGGCTATCCTAAGAGTTTAGGCTGCCCGGGACAACAGGGGCTATATGCTACCAGCTGAGCAACTACCTCCACTCAGACCTGGAGACAGATGTCCCGAGAGAGAAGATTGAACCGGAAATTCCCCTAGGACCTCATCAGACCCATTGCTTTGGTTTCCAGTCATCTCTCCTTAGAGGCCTGGTTTCCAATAGCAGCATATGGGGCTTTACTGAGGCACCCATCAGAACAAATCTCGTCTCCATTAGGGAAACTTGCACGTGGGTGCTGTGTCAAAAACTCTGCTTAGTAGAAACCTTCGGGACCCTGGTGCCACCACCACATACCAAGGTCCCCAAGGACACAAACCCACATTATGATCCATGCGAAGAAGAGTCCATTTCAGCTCAGCAACCTCGGTTGCACCCCCAGAGGCAGCAGATCGAACCTGCATTATCGCAAGGAGACAACTGGAATGCTAGGCGGGCAGCCCAGGCATCCACCCTAGAACCCTGCTCTGGAGACATCCCTCTGGGATGTCCTGGAGCCACCCAACAGGACTCAATGGTCCCTCAGTAGGAATCCTTGCGGTTTGGAGAATCTTACAACTCCCATTGTGGGAAAACCTCCATTGCCTCCTGATCCCCGCCCCTTCATTAAGGGGCCAACAGGGACAAAAATTCCAACCTGAGCGATTGTCTGATCATCGCCCTGACTTCAGATTCACGAGATCTCGATTCAGCTCTGCAGAGTGTGCCTGCCATGCCCTTGCCCCGAAACCTATACCTACCTTGTGTTCTAACACTTCTGTCCTCGCACTCTTGGTCCACAAGCCCTCAGGATGGCAATTCCAGAGCCACAATGCAGCAGTCTGCCTGCACTCCAAAAGTTAAACATTGCCCTATAAGGCTAACCAGAAACACCAAATGAGGATCAACCTGAACGCAACTTTACTGTACCCAATTATACAGTCTACCCTGAGCACTAATGACCTGTCTGACACAGCCTGAGTCCGGACCTCCCGACCGACACCCATAGAGTGGGCCACACACTCAGACCATAGGAGCCGCCATAGCCTTAGTTCATCATCTCTTCCCAACCTCGTTTTTCAGGCTTCAGAACCTAGATCTTAACTCCAGTCAAGGCCCAGGGGTGAACGTGATGCAGAAATCAGAACTCCTCCTTCCCTGTGGCAAGAATCCTAGTGTTTGGCATGTTTTCCAACGTTCAGTGTAGGAGAAACCAGCATGGCCCATGAGGACAGACCAATGCGTGAGAGCTGCATTGGACACAAACACGCATTGTGACCCTCAGCATGAGTCGTGTCCTCAAGTAAGGCATGTCAGATGCTGGACCAAGAGGCCGCATATGGGCCTTGCCATGATCGAACCTGTTTTTTTTCTCTAGGAGACAATTGGAATGCGAGGTGGGCTGCACAGGCATCCATCCTTAGAACTCCGCTGTGGCATTGTTCTGTATGGGACATCCTGGAGCCATCCAACAGGTATCAAATGTCCTGCAGAAGGAATCCTTGCTTTTTGGAGCATCACACAACACCCATCGTGGGAAAACCTCGAAGGCTTTGTGATGCCCCCCGCCTTTATAAAGGGGAAATCATGGACAGGATCTCCAACCTGAGCCAACGTCTGATCCTCACCCTGACTTTAGATGCACGAGATCTCGATTCAGCTCTGCAGAGGGTGCCTGCCTTTCCCTTGCCCTGAAACCTAAGTCTAGCTTGTGTTCTCAGACTTCCATCCTCACACTCCTGGCCCTCAAGCCCTCACGTTTGGCAATTCTGGACCCACAATGCAGCACTCTGCCTACCCTCCCGAAGAAAAATGTTGCCCTATGCAGCTTCCCACACACCCCAAATGAGGATAGAACTACATGGCACTCTACTGTATCTAAATTACATAGTCTAACCTCGGTACTAATACACTGTCTGAAGAGCCTAAGCCAGGACCTCCTGACCAACACCCAAACAGCTGACCGCACACTGAGCACATCGGACCCACCATGGCCTTCGGACGTCATCTCTTCCCACCATAGCTTTGTAGGCTTCAGAACGTAGAACTTAACTCCAAACCCTGCCAAAGGGGCGAACGTGATGCAGAAATCAGAACTCCTCCTTCACCATGGCAATAAACCTTGTGGTTGGCATGTTGTCCAACATTCAGTGTAGGAGAAACCAGCATTCACCATGAGGCCCCGCCCATGCTAGAGTGCTACGAGGGCATAAACACGCATTGTGACCCTCAGCGTGAGACCTGTCCTCTAGTAAGTCCTCTCAGTGGCTGGACCATTAAACATCACATAGGCTTGCCATGTCCCTAGGCCCCGATTTTTAACCAGATTTCTGGTTGTCCAGTCGCCCTTCCCCAGGGCTCTGCTCTGGAATCCCTCTTTTGGTGGGACACCGGAGGTAAAAAAACAAAACGAACTCTTCCCATCCCACAGAATGACCCCAAACTCTTGGGGTCGGGCCAATTCCACAGAGTGGAAGACTCGTCCATTGCCCATGAGGTCACCCAGACATTCCACGGCCATCGGTGACACAATATCCAGAGACAAAAGCCTGAGGAAGCGCCTCACACTCGCTCTTTGTTCATATCCCGAAGAGTTCTCCTCACGGTCTGTAGATCAGTCCTGCCATACCTACGACCCGAAACCTGCCGAGTTTGTGATTTCAGACAATTGTTCCCATAGCCCTGGCCCACGCACCCTACAGGCTCAGGCCCCTTGAGCCAAACATGAGGACTGTACTTGCCCTCTCCATGGGAATTCTGCCCATTCCATTGGTCACAACCCTACAAATGGGATAAACCTCCAAAGTCCCTGAGGCCATCACAATAGTGTAGGTCGCCCAGGACAAACAGGGGCAATCTGAGCCCATCTGAGCACCTACCTTCACTCGGACCTGTAGACAGAAGTCCCCAGAGGTAAATTGGTACGGACAGGCCCATAGGCCGTAATCGGATCTATTGCTTTGGTTTCCAGGCATCTCTCCTCAGAGGCCTGGATTTCAATACCAGCCTATGGCTACTACTTGAGGCACCCATCAGAACAAATCTCGTCTCCACATGGGAAACTTGTGCATTGGAGCTGTATCAAAGCCTCTGGTTAGGAGATCCCTTCAGGGCCCAGGTGACACCACCTCATTCCAAGGTCTCCATGAACACAAACCCACATTAGGACCCATGCACAGGAAAGTCCATTTCAACTCATCCCCCTCAGTTGCTCCCCCAGATACAGCAGATCTAACCTGTCTTGTCACTAGGAGACAATTGGAATGAGAGGCGGCTGCCCAGCCATCCATCCATCCTTAGAACCCTGCTCATAATTGTTCTGTATGGGAAGTCCTGGAGCCAACCAACAGGTCTCAATGGTCACAGAAGAATCTTTGTGGTTCGGAGCATCTCACAACTCCCATCGTGGGAAAACCTCCATGACCTCATGACACCCCATGTCCATGAAGGGGCCATCAGGGAAATAAACTCCAACCTGAGCGACCTTCTGATCATCGCCCTGACTTCAGATGTACGAGATCTTGATTCAGCTCTTCAGAGTGTGCCTGCCATGCCCTCACCCAGAAACCTAAGACTAGCTTGTGTTCTTAGACTTCCATCCTCAGTCTCCTGGCCCACAAGCCCTCCAGTTTGGAAATTCCAGAACTACAAAGCAGCACTCTGATTGCCCTCCAGAATTAAAACATTGCCCTCTGGGGCTACCTAGAAACACCAAGTGAGGGTCAACCTGCACGCATCTTGACTGTGCCCCAATTATACAGGCAGCCCTGGACACTAATTCCCTTTTTCACACGACCTGAGCATGGACCTCCCGAACCACACCCAGCCAGATTGCCTCACACTGAGCACATTGGACCTGCCATTGCCTTAGGTCGTCATCTAAGATACCTTATCTCCAATCACTGTGCAGGGTTGAACATGATGCAGAAATCAAAACTCCTTCCCAAGGCAAGAAATCTTGTGGTTGGCATGATCTCCAACGTTCAGTGTAGTTGAAGCCAGTGTGGCCCTTGAGGCCCTGCCCATGCTTGAAGGCCGCATTGGTCACAAACACGCATTGTGACCCTCAGCGTGAGCCCAGTCCTCAAATAAGGCATCTCACGGGCTGGACCAAGAGATGGCATATTGGGCTTGCCATGCCTCTAGGCCCCAATTTTTAACCATAGTTCGGGTTGTCCATTCGCCCATCCCTAGTTCTCTGCTTTGAATCCTTATTTTGGTGGGACACCTGAGATCACAAAACTGAAAGGACTCCTCACACCCAGAGACTGACCCAAAACAATCGAGATTGGGCCAATTCCACAGAGAGGAAGACTCGTCCATAGCCCATGACGCCTCCCTGACATTCCACGGCCATTGTTGACACAAAATCCAGAGACAAAAGCCTGTGGAAGCGCCTCACATTAGCTCTTTCTTCATATCCTGAAGTGTTCTCCTCACGGTCTGTAGATTAGGCCTACCATACCTATGTCCCCAAACCTAAGCCGAGTTTGTGTTTTCAGATTTCTGTCCCCATATTCCTGGCCCATAGACCCTCCAGGCTGGGGCCCCTGTAGCCACACATCAGGTCTGTGCCTGCCCACTCCACGGGAATTCTGCCCATTCCATTGTCCACAATAGTACAAATTAGGAGAAACCTCCAAAGTCCCTGAGGCCATCCCAATATTGTAGGCCACACAGGACAAAAAAGGGCGGTCTGACACCTGCTGAGCATCTACCGACACTCATACCATAGATGGATGTCCCCAGAGAAGAAGATTGAACCGGATAGACCCCTGGGCCCTAATCGGATCCACTGCTTTGGTTTCCAGGTATGACTCCTCAGAGGCCTTGTTTCCAATATCAGCATATGGGGTTTTACTGAGGCACCAATCAGAACAAATCTCTTTTCCACATGGGGTATTTGTCTTTTGGAGATGTCTCAAAACCTCTAGTTAGGAGAATCCTTCAGGGACCGTGTGCCACCGCCACATTCCAAGTTCGGCATGGACACAAACCCACATTAGGACCCATCCGCAGGGGAGTCCACTCAACTCAGCCCCCTCGGTTGCTCCCCCAGAGCCAGCATATCAAACCTGTCTATTCGCTAGGAGAGAATTGGAATGCAAGGTGGGCTGCCCAGGCATCCATCCTTAGATCCCTGCTCTGGCGACGTTCCGTATGTGACATCCTGGAGCGATCCAACAGGACTCAATTTTCGATCAGAAGGAATCCTTGCGGTTTGTAGCATCTCACAACTCCCATCGGGGGTAAACCCTTAGGGGCTTGAGATGCTGCCACCTTCATGAGGGGGCCATAATGGACAGAAACTCCAACCTGAGCCTAAGTCTGAACCTCCCCCTGACTTCAGATGCACTAAATCCCTATTCAGATTTGCAGAGTGTGCCTGCCGTGCCCTCGCCTTGAAACTTATGCCTGACATGTGTTCTCAGACTTCTGTCTTCACACTCGTCGCCCACAAGTCTTCCAGTTTGGGAATTCTGGGAGCACAATGCAGCACTCTGCCTGCCCTCTCAAAGAAAAACGTTGCCCTTGCGTCCACCCAGAAATGCCAAATGAGGCTCAACCTGCATGGCACTCGGCTATACCCCAATTATTCAACCAACCATGGGCACGAATGCCCTGTAGGGCACAGCCTGAGCCTGAACCTCCCAACCAACAACCGGACAGCTGGCTTCACACTGAGCACACGGACCCAACATGGCCTTAGATCATCATCTCTTCCCAACCTCGGTTTTCAGACTTCACAACCTAGACCTTATCTCCAATCACTTCCCAGGGGTGAATGAGATGCAGAAATCAGAACTACTAGTTCCCCATGGTAAGAATACATGTGGTTGGCATGTTGTCCAACGTTCAGTGTAGGAGAAACCAGCGTGCACCACGAGTCCTCGCCCATGCATGAGTGCCACAAGGGTATAAACACACACTGTGATCCTCAGCGTGAGTTCTGTCCTCAAGGAAGGCCTCTCAGTGGCAGGATCATTAGAAGGCATCTTGGGCTTGCCATTCCCCAAGGCCCCAATTTTTAACCAGATTTCTGGTTGTCCAGTCACCCCTCCCCAGGGCTCTGCTCTGGAATCCCTCTTTTGGTAGGACACCTGAGGTAAAAAAAAAATGAAAGGACTCCTCCCTTCCCACAGATTGACCCAAAGCAATTGGGATTGGGCCAAAGCCACAGAGAGGGAAACTCGTCCATGGACCATGAGAACTCCCTGACAGTCCACGGCCATCGTTGACACAAAATCCAGAGACAAAATCCTGAGCAAGCCCCTCAAACTCGCCCTTTCTTCATATCCTAAAGAGTTCTCCTCACGGTCTATAGATCGGGCCTTCCATACATACATCCAAACCTAAGCCGAGTTTGTGTTTTCAGACAACTGTCCCCACTGTCCTGGCCCACACACCCTCCAAGCTGTGGCCCCTGGAGCCACACATCATGTCTGTGCCTGCCCACTACACGGGAATTCTGCCCTTTTCATTGTTCATAATCATACAAATTAGGAGAAACCTCCAACGTTACTGAGGCCATCCCATTAGTGTAGGCTGCCCAGACAAACAGGGTTCATCTGACACCAGCAGAGCAACTACCTTCACTTATACCATATACAGATGTCGCCAGAGAAGAAGATTGAACCGGACATGCCCCTAAGCCCTTATAGGATTTATTGCTGTGGTTTCCAGGTATGTCCCCTCAGAGGCCTGGTTTCCAATACCAGCATATGGAGGTTTCCTGAGGCACCAATCAGAACAAATCTCGTCTCCACATGGGAAACTTGTCCTTTGGATTTGTCTCAAAATCTCTGGTCAGGAGAATCCTTCAGGTCCCCACTTCCACCGCCCCATTCCAAGGTCTCCATGGACACAAACCTACATTAGGACCCATCAGCAGGTGATTCCTTTTTAACTCAGCCCCCTTGGTTGCTCCCCCAGAGCCAGCAGATCGAACCTGTCTAGTGGCTAAGAGACAATTGGATGCAAGGAGGGCTGCCCAGCCATCCATCCTTAGAACCCTGCTAGAATCATTCCATATGGAATGTCCTGGAGCCAACCAACACGTCTCAATTGTCCTGCAGAAGAATATTTGCGATTTGGAGCATCTCACAACTCCCAATGTGGGAAAACGTCCATGGCGTCGTGATCCACCCCTATTCATGAAGGGGCCATCAGGGAGAGAAACTCCAACCTGAGCGATCGTCTGATCCTCACCCTGACTTCAGATGCACGAGATCTCGATTCAACTCTGCAGAATGGGCCAGCCATGCCCTCGCCCAGAAACTTAAGTCAAGCTTGTGTTCTCACACTTCCGTCCTCACTCTCCTGGCCTAAAAGCCCTCCAGTTTGGCAATACTAGAACTAAAATGCAGCACTCTGTCTGCCCTCCAGAAGAAAAATATTGCCCTCTGGGTCTACCCTGAAACCCCAAATCAGGACCAACCTGCACGCCACTTGACTCTACCCTAATTATACAGGCTTCCCTGGGCACTAATGTCCTTTCTCACATGGCCTGAGCCTGGACGTCTTGACCCACACCCAGCCAGCTGGCTGCACACTACGCACATCAGACCCACCATGGCCTTAGGTCGTCATCTCTTCCCAACCTCGGTTTTCAGGCTTTATCTCCAATCACTGCCCAGTGTTGAACATGATGCATAAATCAGAACTCCTTCCCCATGTCAAGAAACCTTGTTGTTGGCATGATGTCCAACGTTCAGTGTAGTTGAAACCAGTGTGGCCCTTGAGGCCCCGCCCATGCTTGAGGGCCACGTTGGTCACAAACACGCATTGTGATCCTCAGCCTGAGCCCAGTCCTCAAGTAAGGCCTCTCACTGGCTGGACCAAGAGACGGCATATTGGGCTTGCCATGCCCCTAGACCCCAATTTTTAACCATAGTTCGGGTTGCCCCTCCCCAGTGCTCTGCTTTGGAATCCCTCTTATGGTGGGACACCTGAGATAACAAAACTGAAAGGACTCCTCCCATCCCACATATTAACCCAAAACAATTGAGATTGGGCCAGTTCCACAGAGAGGACGACTCGTCCATGTCCCATGAGGCCTCCCGGACATTCCACGGCCATCGTTGACACAAAATCCAGAGACAAAAGCCTGAGCAAGGGCCTCACACTCGCTCGTTCTTCATATCCTGAAGTGTTCTCCTCAAGGTCTGTAGATCGTGCCTGCCATACCTACGTCCCCAAACCTAAGCTGAGTTTGTGTTTTCAGACTTCTGTCTCCACAGTCCTGGCCCACACACACTCCAGGCTGGGGCCCCTGGAGCCACACAACAGGACTGTGCCTGCCCATTCCATGGGAATTCTGCCCATTCCATTGTCCACAATAGTACAAATTAGGAGAAACCTCCAAAGCACCCGAGGCCATCCCAATAGTGTAGGCCTCCCGGGACAAACAAGGGCGGTCTGACACCAGCTGAGCATCTACCTCCACTCATACCGTAGATGGATATCCCAAGAGAAGAAGATTGAACTGGACAGACCCCTAGGCCCTAATTGGATCCATTGATTTGGTTTCCAGGCATCTCTCCTTATAGGCCTGGTTTCCAATATCAAGATAAGGGGGTTTCCTAGGCTTGGTTTCTTAAGTGTTGCGAGGGCACAAACACGCATTGGGACCCTCAGCATGAAGCCTGTCCTCAAGTAAGGCCTTTCAGAGGCTGGACCAAGAGTTGGCATATTGGACTTGCCATCCCCCTAGGCCCCAATCTTTAACCAGTGGTCAGGCTGTCCAGTCGCCCCTCACCAGGGCTCTGCTCCCGAATCCTTCTTTTGGTGGGACACCTCAGGTAACAAAACAGAAATAACTCATCCCATCCCAATATTGACCCAAAACCCTTGGGAATGGGCCAAAAAATACAAAGAGGGACTCGTCCATGGACCAAGAGACCTCCCCGACATTCCACGGCCATCGCTGACACAAAATCCAGAGACAAAATCCTGAGCAAGCGCCTCACACTCGCCCTTTGTTTATATCCGGAAGAGTTCTCCTCATAGTCTGTAAATCAGGCCTGCCATACCTACATCCCCAAACCTATGCCGAGTTTGTGTTTACAGACTTCTGTCCCCACAGAACTGACCCACACACCTTCCACGCTTGGGCCTTTCGAATCACACCTCAAAACTCTGCCTTCCCTTTCCAAAGGAATGCTGCCCATTCCATTGGCCACAACCTTGCAAATTAAGAGAAACTTCCAAAGTCACTGAGGCGATCCCAATAGTGTAGGCCACCCAGGACCAATTATCTTCAATTCTTGCCAGGGGGGAACCTGATGCACAAGTCAGAACTCCTCCTTCCACATGGCAAGAAACCTTGCTGTTGGCAGTGAGTCAAACCTTCAGTGTAGGAGAAACTTGCATGGCCCATGAGGCCACGCCCATGCTTGAGGGCCGCCTTGGGCAGAAACACGCATTGTGACCCTCAGCGTGAGTCCCTTATTCAAGTAACGCCTGTCAGTGGCTGGACCAAGTGCTCGCATATGGGGCTTGCCATGCCCATAGGCACCCAGGCCTAACCAGATGGCGGGTATTCCAGTTGTCAGTACCCACTGCTCTGCTCTAGAATCCCTCTACTGGGGGGACACTTGTGGCAGAAAACAGTACTCTTCCCTTCCCACAGAATGACCCCAAACACTTGGGAGCTTGGTCAATCCCCAGAGAGGGAGACTCTTCCATGGCCCATGAGGCAACCCCTATATTAAATGGCCATTGTGGACACAACACCCAGAGACAGAAGCCTGAGCGACTGCCTCCCACTTGCCCTCCTTTCATATCCAGAGGAGCTCCCCTCACGGACTGGAGATCAGGCCTGCCATAACCTTGGCCCCAAACCTGAGCCAAGTTTGTGTTTTCGGACATCTGTCCCCTCAGGCCTGGCAAACCCACTTTCCAGATTGGGTCCTCTGGAGCCATACCCCAGGACTGTGCCTGCTCTCTCCTAGGAGACTGTGCCCATTCCATTGGCCACAACCCTAAAGAATAGGAGAAACCTCAAGGCCCCCGAGGACATCCCACTACTGTAAGCCGCCCTGGACAAACAGGGGCATTCTGACACAAGCTGAGCAACTACCTCCATGTAGGCATGCAGACAGATGTCCACGGAGACATAAGATTGAACCCGACAGTCCCCTACACCCTAATCTGAACGCTTGCTTTGGTTTCCAGGTGTCACTCCTCAGAGGCCTGGGCTCAAAGACCAGCACATGGGGCTTTCCTGAGGCACCGAAAAGAACACCTCTCATCTCCACATGGGAAGCTTCCTTGTTGGAGCTGTGTCAAAGCCTTTGGGTTGGAGAGTCCTGCAGTGTCCCTGAGCCACCACCACATTCTAAGGTCTCTATGGGCATCAACACACATTATGACCCATCCTCAGGAGAGTCCATTTCAACTCAACCTTTAAGGTAGCTCACCCAACAGCCCCAAGATTGAGCCTGCCTTGTCCCGACCAAACAATGGGAATGTGAGGTGGCATTTCCAGGCATCCATGCCTAGATCCCGGCTCTCGAGTCTCTCCATATGGGGCATCCAGGAACCATCCAATATGACTCGATTGTCCTGCAGAAGGAAACCTTGAGGTTTGGAGTAGTTCACAACTCCCATCGTAGTGAAACCTCCCTGGCCTCATGAAGCCCCTACCCCCTTTAGGAAGGGGACATCATGGACACAAACTCTGGCCTGATGCAACGTCTCATATTCGCCATGACCTCAGATGCAGGAGAACTCGATTCAGCCTCTGCAGAGTGGCCTGCCATGCTCTAGGCCCCAAATCTCATGCTAGCTTGTGTTTTCAGACTTCCTTCCTCATACTCCTTGCAAACAAGCCTTCAAGACTGGGAATTCTGGAACCACAACACAGCCCTCTGACTGCCAACCAGAAGAAAAACGTTGCCCTATGGGGCCCTCCAGAAACCCCAAATGAGAATCAACCTGCTCGAACCTCGACCGCACCCCAATTGGATACGTTGCCCTGGGCACTAATGATCTGTTGACACAGCCTGAGGACAGACGTCCCCACAGACAAGGAGACAGCTGGCCGCACACCTAGCACATCAGACACACCATGGCCTTAGGCCCTCATCTCTTCCCAACCTGGGTTTTCAGACATCAACCTAGACATTATATTAAATCCCCGCACAGGTGGGTACCTGAAGCACAAATCAGAACTCCTCCTTCCACATGGATGGAAAGCTTGCTGTTGGCATGTAGTCACACATTCAGGGTAGGAGAAACCTTCATAGCCTCTGAGGCCACGGCCAAACATGAGTACCGCCTTGGGCAGAAACTCGCATTGTGAACCTCAGCGTGAGCCCCATGTCGAAGTAAGGCCTCTCAGGGCCTGGACCAAGAACCCACATATGTGGTTTGCCAAGCCCCTATGCTCTGAATCCTGACCAGAGTTCGAGTTTTCCAGTTGCCTGAACCTGGGGCTCGGCTCTGGAATCCCTCTCTTGGAGAGACACCTGAGACAGACAACAGGACTTCACCCTTTCTACAAAATGTCCCAAAACTCTTGGAAGCTGGACCAAATCCTCAGAGAGGGAAACTCGTCCATAGTCCCTGAGGCCACCCCTACAATCCACGGCTATCCTGGACACAACGTCCAGAGACAAAAGCCTGAGGGAACGCCTCCCACTCGCCGTCCTTTCATAAGCCGAGGAGCTCCCCTCTCGGTCTGTAGATCCGGCCTGCCATACCCTCGGCGCCATACCTAAGCCGAGTTTGTGTTTTCAGACTTCTGTGCCCACAGCCTGGACACACATACCTTCAGGCTAGGGCCTCTGGAGGCACACCGAAAGACTGTGCCTGTCCTTTCCAAGGAAACTGTGCCCAATCCATTGACCACAACCATACAGGTTAGGAAAAACCTCCAATGCCCCTGAGGCCAACCCGATAGTGTAGGCTTCCCTGGACTATGAGGGGCACTCTGACACCAGCTGAGCAACTATCTCCACTTAGACACTCAGACAGTGTCCCCAGAGACAGAAGATTGGAATGGACTGGCCCCTAGGCCCTAATCTGAAACCTAGCTTTGGTTTCCAGGTGTCCCTCCTCAGAGGACTGGTTTTGAAGACCAGCATCTGGGGCTTTTCTGAGGCACCAAACCGAACCTCTCCCGTCTCCACATGGGGAGCTTTCTTATTGGAGCTATTTCAAACCCTTCAGGTAGGCAAATTCCGCTGGGCCCCTGAACCACCAGCAAATTCCAAGGTCTCCATGGACACAATCCCACATTATGACACATCCTCAGGAGAGTCCATTTCAACTCAGCACCCTGGGTAGCTTGCCCCAGAGCCAGAAGATCAAACATGTCTTGTCGCTAATGGCCATTGGAATGCGAGGCATGCTGTACAGGGATCCATCCTTTGAACCTTGCTGTCCAGTCCTTCGGTATGGGACGTCCTGGAGCCATCCAACAGGACTCGACTATCCCACAGAAGGAAACCTTGTGGTTTGGAGCAATCTCCAAACTGAGTGTGGGAAAACTTCCTTGGCCTCATGAGGCCCCCACTTCATGAAGGTGCCATCAGAGACACAAACACCAGCCTCAGCCAACGTCTCATCCTCACCCTGACTTCAGATGCAGGAGATTTCTATTCCGCCTCTGAAATTGGGCCTGTCGTGCCCTTGGCTCCAAACCTCACCCTAGCTTGTGTTTTCAGACTTTTGTCCTCACACTCCTGGCCCACAGGTCCTCCCAATCGGGAATTCTAGAGCCACAATGAAGCACTCTGTTTGTCCCCCAGAAGAAAAACCTTGTCTATGGCATTGCCCAGAAACCCCAGATGAAAATAAACGTGCTCGGCCCTCAGAAACACCCCATACATAGTCTACCCTAAGAAATAATGCTCTGTCTTACATAGCCTGAGCCCAAACCTTCCGACAGACATGGAAACAGCTGGCCACACACCCAGCACATCGGACCCGCCATGGTCTTAGGCCATTTATCTCTTCCCATTGACCTGGGTGTCTTCCTGGAGGTATGTTCTGAGGCTATGTCAGACTGTGCATTTTTTTCAGAGCGGCCTATGAAATTGGAGTGGGCTTAGGGGCCTTGCAGGTTTCTCCTAATCTGGGTTTGGGAAAATGAGACGGGCTGAGATGCCTCAGGAGAGCAAGCCCAGTGATGTGGTGTAGTCCTGGAGGACCCATCTGGAGGGCATATGTGTCAGGAATTTGGGTCCAAAGTCTTCAGACACAAACTCGGGTCAGAGTTAGGGGAGAGGTGATGGCAGACCCAATCTGCAGACCCTGAGGGCAGCTCCTCGGGATTTGAGATTCGGACGGCAGGAGGCAGGAGCACAGGCTTTTCTGTCTGATTTGTTTGTCTAAGATGGCCATGAAATGGAGTGGTGGCCTCATGGGTCCATGTGAGATTCTACCTCTGTGGGAATTCTGCCCGGCACCCAAGAGTTTGGTGTCTTTCAGGGGATGGGAGGAGGGTCGTTTTCCGTGTCATGGGTCCCGTCCAAACATCAGAAAGTGGGCCCCATATCTTGCATTTGAAATAGTCATGGGGCAAGTACATCATATCTACCCATCCTTGGTATTCAGGCACCTGTCCCCAGACCTTTGTTGGAATCCCTGCCAATGGGGGAACGTGAAGCACAGTAGAGAACTCATCCTTCATCATGGCAGGAAACATGGCTGGTGGAATGGGTGTCCAACCCTTAAAGGGGGAACGAGGTACAGGACGAATGAGGCCACGCCCACCCGCGAGGGCCGCCCTGGCACAAAAAGACATTGTGACTCTCAGCCCAAACATGCTTTCAAATAATCCCTCTCAGTTGCACCACTATGATCCTGAATTTCAAGACTGGTATGCCTCTAGGCAAAAACATAAAACTTGGTGGGATTTTCCAGTTGCCCAGACCCAGAGCCCGTCTCTGGAATCCCTGTTTTGGAGCACCCTTAAGATGGAAAACAGCACTCTTCCCTTCCACGAAAATGCCACCAAATTATGGGGAGCCACCAGGATCTATAGAGAGGAAAAGTCTCCCATTTTCCCATGAGAACACCCCTGCATTCCGAGGCCATCCTGGACACACAATCTAGAGAGAAAAGCCTGTGCTACCGCTTTCCATTCACCCTAATTACACTTCCATACAAGCTGCCCTCCAGGTCTATGCATTGGGCCTGCGATCACCATGCCACTCACCCTAATCCAAATTTGCATTTGCAGGCTTCTCTACCAAAACCATGGCACACATGCCCTCCATGATGGGGTCTCTGGTTCCCCAATACAGGACTGTCCCTGCCATCCCCAAGGAAACTGTGCTTGCCACAGTTGCACAAACCTTCTAGAATAGGAGAAACCTACAAGGACTCTGAGCCTACCCCAATATTGGCAGACGCTCTGAACCCAAATGTGCAGTCTGAAGTACCCTGATTACCTACATCCAGGCAGACAGCCAAATCAATGGTCCTGAGTCAGAATAGTGAACCTAACATGCCCCTACGAAGTCATTAGAACCTTAGATTCAGTTTTCAGACATCTATCCTCAGAGGCCTGTTCTGGAATGCAAATTTATGATACAACATATGGTCCCTGGGCCAAACAACAGAACATCTCCTATCCCCAGAAGGAAACCGTTCCCTTCCATCTGTGCCAAAGCCCACGTTAGTAGAATCCTGGACAGCACCTTAGCCATAAGCACTTTCTAAGATCTCCCTGGTAACAAACCAGCTTGTGGCTCATATGCAGAGATTCCATGTCAACTCAAGGACTTGGTACTTTGCTCGAGAGACAGCATAACGAACCTGCCATGTTCCTCAGCTGCAATGGTCAATGGAGTTGAGCTTTGCAGGCATCCATGCGGTAGTGCTCTGCTACCCAAACATTCCACATGGGGGACCCTGGAGCAAATAAACCAGACTCCACCTTTCCAGTAGAACTAAACATTGCTGTCTGGAGCAGCTCATAAGCCTCAACGGGAAAACCCATCCCTGGCCCTCCATTATTCAGTCATCATAGACACAAACTCCAGTGTGAGCAAATATGTGACATCTGCCCTTACTCAAGTGCTGGATATCTCCAATAAGCTGCTGCACATAGGAACTGCCTTCGCTCGACACTGAATTGAACCGTTGCTTCTCTTTACAATTCCATCTTCACCCAGCTGGTCCACAGGCCATCTTGATAGGAAATTCTGGAGCCACAACGGAGAATTCTGCCTTCCCTATAGAAAGAAGTGCCTGGTGAGTCTGGCAAGGAACCCCAGATGAGGATTAATCTGCTAGGCCCTTGAGGAAACCCCTATTTATAGGTTGCCCTCGCCACTAGTGCAGTGTCTGATAGAGCCTGAGCCCCGACCTAGTGTCAATCACCAGAAAGTGGGCCCCAAATCTAGTATTTGGGATTGCCATGGCCCAAGTATGTCATCTCTACCCATCCTTGGCATTCAGGCACCTGTCCCCAGACATTTGTTGGAATCCCTGACAATGGGGAAACCTAAAGCACAATAGAGAACTTCTCTTTCCCCATGCCAATAAAACCGGCAGTTGGGATGGTTGTCCAATCCTTAAAGGGGGAGCCAGTTACAAGACCAATGAGACCATGCCCACTCCTGAGGGCTGCCCTGGGCACAAACAGGCATTGTGACTCTCAGCCTGACCATGCTTTGAAACCATCCCTCTCAGTTGTACCATCCTGATCCTGCATTGCAGGCCTGGTACGACTCTAGGCACAAATCCTAAAACTTGGTCATATTTTGAGGTGTCCATGCCCAGAGCCCATCTCTGGAATCCCTGTTTTGGGGCACCCCTAAGATGGAAAGCAACACTCTTCTCTTCCCCAAAAATGCCACCAAACTATGGGGAGACACCAGGATACATAGAGAATAAAAGTCTCCCATGGACTCATGAGAACACCCCTGCATTACGAGGCAGTCCTGGATACACAATCCAGAGAGAAAATCCTGTGCTACCGCCTTCCAGTCACCCCAATTACAGTTTCAGACGAGGTGACCTCCATGTTTATGCCATTGGGCCTATGATCACCTCGCCACTCAACCTAATTCAAATTTGTTTTTGCAGACTTTCCTACCTAAACAATGGCACACATGACTTCCAGGATGGGGTCTCTGGATCCACATGACAGGACTGTCCCTGCCATCTCCAAGGAAACTGTGCTTGTCACAGTTGCCCAAACCTTATAGAATAGGAGAAACCTGCAAGGCCCCTGAGCCTACCTCAATATTGGCGGCCGCTCTGAACACAAATGCGCAGTCTGAAATACCCTGATCACCTAAATCCAGGCAGACAGCCAAATCAATGATACTGAGTCAGATTGGAGAACATAATATGCCCTTGGACATTACTGGAACCCTAGATTCGGTTTTCAGACATCTGTCTTCAGAGCCCTGTTCTGGAATGTGAACTTATGTTATAACATGTGGTCCCTAGTCCACACAACAGAACATCCTGTCCCCAGAAAAGAAAAAAGGGCATCCTGTCCCCAGATGCCCTTCCATCTGTGCCAAAGCCCAGGGTAGTAGAATCCTGGACAGCACCTTAGCCACCAGCACATTCTAAGATCTCCCTGGTAACAAACCAGCATTGTGGCCCATCTGCAAGTGATTCCATGTCAACCCCAGGACTTGGCACTTTGCTCAAGAGACAGCAGAACGAACCAGCCATGTTCCTCAGCTGCAATGGTCAATGGAGTTGAGCTTTTCAGGCATTTAGGCGGTAGAGCTCTGCTACCCAAACTTTCCACATGGGGGACCCTGGAGCAAAAATACCAGACTCCACATGTCCAGTAGAACGAAACCTTGCTGTATGGATCAACTCATAAGCCTCAACGTGAAAACCCCTCCGCGGCCTCTTGACACCACCCCCCCATTGGTCAGTCATCATAGACACAAAATCCAGTGTGAGCAAACATCTGACATCCACCCTTATTCTGGTGCTGGATGTCTCGAATAAACTGCTGCCCATTGGAAATGTCTTCCACTTGGCACTGAATTGAACCGTGGCTTTTGTTTACAATTCCATCCACACCCGACTGGTCCCCAAGCCCTCTTGATAGGGAAATCGGGAGTCATAATGCAGCATTCTGCCTTCCCCCTTGAATGAAGAAGTGCCTGGTGAGTCTGCCCCGAAACCCCACATGAGGATCATCTTCCCAGTCCTCTATTCCACCCTGTTTTATGGGCTGCCATGCCACTAGTGCTGTGTCTGACAGAACCTGATCCCCGACCGAGTTTCAGCCACCAGAGAGTGGGCCCCATATCTAGCATTTTGGATGGTCATGGCCCAAGTACGTCATCTCTACCCATCCTTGATATTCAGGCACCTGTCCCGAGACCTTGGCTGGAATCCCTGCCAATGGGAGAACTCCTTCCCCTTGGCAATAAACCTGGCTGTTAGGATGGGTGTCCAACCCTGGAAGAGGGAGCTAGTTAAAAGTCAATGAGACCACACCCACTCCTGAGGGCCGACCTGGGCACAAACAGGCATTGTGACTCTCAGCCTGACCATGTTTTCAAGCAATCCCTATCAGTTGCTCCAGCATAATCCCGCATTGCAGGCCTGCTACATCTCTAGGCACAAATCCTAAAACTTGGTTGGATTTTCCAAGTCCCCAGACCCAGAGCCCATCTCTGGAATCCCTGTTTTGGGGCACCCATAAGATGGAAAACAGCACTCTTCCCTTCCGCGAAAAAGCCACCAAACTATGGGGAGCGACCAGTATACATAGAGAGGAAACAATTCCCATGGACCCATAAGAACACACCTGCATTCGGAGGCCATCCTGGACACACAATCCAGAGAAAAAAGCCTGTGCTACCACCTTCCATTCACCCTAAATACAGTTCCAGACGATCTACTTTCCAGGTCTATGCATTGGGTCTATGATCACCTTGCCATCCACCCTAAACTGAATTTGTGTTAGCAGACTTCTGTACGTAAACCATGGCACACGTGCCTTCCAGGATCGGGTCTCTAGATCCACACTACAGGACTGTCCCTGCCATCCCCAAGGAAACTGTGTCCATCAGAGTTGCCCAAACCTTCTAGATTAAAAGAATCCTGCAACGCCCCTGAGCCTACCTCAATATTGGCTGCCACTCTGAATGCAATTGTGCAGTCTGAAAGATCCTGATAACCTACATCCAGGCAGATAGCCAAATCAATGGTCCTGAGTCAGAATAGTGAACCTAACATGCCCCTAGGACGTCATTGGAACCTTAGATTCAGTTTACAGACATCTGTCCTCAGAGGCCTGTTCTGGAATGTGACCTTATGGTACAACATGTGGTCCCTGGGCCACACAACAGAACATCTCCTGTCCCCAGAAGGAAACCGTCCCCTTCCATCTGTGCCAAAGCCCAGGATAGTAGAATCCTGCACAACACCTTAGCCAGCAGAACATTCTAAGTTCTCCCTTGTAACAAACCAGCTTGTGGCCCATCGGCAAGAGATTCCATGTGAACTCAAGGATTTCGTACTTCACTCCAGAGACAGCATAACGAACTTGCCATGTTCCTCAGCTGCAATGGTCAATGGAGTTGAGCTTTGCAGGCATCCATGCGGTAGTGCTCTGCTACCCAAACTTTCCACATGGGGGACCTTGGAGGAAATAAACCAGACTCCACCTGTCCAGTAGAGCAAAACCTTGCTGTTTGGAGCAGCTCATAAGCCTCAACGTAAAAACCCCTCCATGACCTCTTGACGCCACTCCTCCATTTGTCAATCATAGACACAAACTCCAGTGTGAGCAAATATCTGACATCCGCCCTTACTCCGATGCTGGGTATCTCGAATAAGCCACTGCACATAGGAACTGCCTTCCGCTTGGCACTGAATTGAACCGTAGCTTGTGTATACAATTCCATCCTCACCCAACTGGTCCCCAGGCCCTCTTTTTTTTTTTTTTTTAAAGATTATTTATTTATTTATTTGTCATAGAGAGAGAAGCGAGAGCAAGCACAGGCAGACAGAGTGGCAGGCAGAGGCAGAGGGAGAAGCAGGCTCCCCGCCAAGCAAGGAGCCCGATGTGTGACTCGATCCCAGGACGCTGGGATCATGACCTGAGCCGAAGGCAGCCGCTTAACGAACTGAGCCACCCAGGCGTCCCGCCCCAGGCCCTCTTGATAGGGAATTCTAGAGCCACAATGCAGCATTCTGCCAAGCAGATTATCCTCATGTGGAGTGGCCAGAAACTCCACATGAGGATAATCTGCTTGGCCCTCGAGGGAACCCCAATTTATAGTTTGCCCTGGCCACTAGGGCTGTGTCTGACAGAGCCTGAGCCCCAACCTAGTGTCAGTCACCAGAGAGTCGTCCTCACATCTAGCATTTGGGATTGCCATGGCCCAAGTACGTCATCTCTATCCATCCTTGGTAATTAGGCACCTGTCCCCAGACCTTGGCTGGAATCCCTCCCAATGAGGGAACCTGAAGCACAATAGAAAACTCCTCCTTCCACATGGGAAGACATTTGGCTCTTGGGATGGGTGTCCAACCCTCAAAGGGGGAGCCAGTTACAAGTCCAATGAGACCACGCCCACTCCTGAGGGCCGCCTTGGGCACAAACAGGCATTTGGACCCCCAGCCTGAGCATGATTTCAAACACTCTCTCTCAGGTGCACCACCATGATCCCACGTTGCAAGCCTCATATGCCCCTAGGCCCAAATCCTAACCCTCAGTGGGATGTCCCAGACTTTCAGAACCAGAGCACGGATCTGGAATCCCTGTTTTGGGGCACCCATAAGATGGAAAACAGCACTCTTCCCTTCCCCGAAATACCCACCAAACTATGGAGAGCTGCCAGGATCCATACAGAGGAAAAGTCTCTCATGGACTGATGAGACCACACCTGCATTCCGAGGACGTCCTGGACACACCATCCAGAGAAAAAAGCCTGTGCTACTGCCTCCCAGTCACCCTAATTATAGTTCTTGACTAACTTCCCTCCAGGTCTACACATTGGGACTGCTATCACATTGCCACAAAGTCGCTAACCCGAATTTGTGTTTCCAGACTTCTCTGTATATAATTTGTGTACAGTAGAGTGCCGAGTAGGTCTATCCTCATTTGGGGTGTCTGGGAAGCTCCAGAGGGCAACATTTTTCTTCTAGAAGCCAGGAAGGGTGCTGCATTGTGGGTCCGGAATTGTCAAACTTGAGGGCTTGGGGGCAAGGAGTGTGAGGACAGAAGTCTGAGAACACAAGCTAGACATAGGTTTCAGGGCTAGGCCAAGGCCGGCACACTCCACTGAGCTGAATCAAGATCTCGTGCATCTGAAGTCAGGGCGAGAATCTGACGTTGGCTCAATTTGGAGTTCCTGTTCATGATTTCCCCTTCATAAAGGTGGGGGGGAGGTTGGCATCACAATGCTATCGAGGTTTTCGTAAGTTGGGAGTTGAGAAATGCTCCAAAACGCAAAGATTCCTTCTGCAGGACATTTGAGACATGTTTGATGGCTCCAGGAGTCCCATACTGAACGACAACAGAGCCGGGTTCTAATGATGGATGCATGGGCAGCCCGCCTCGCATTCCAATTGTTTCCTAGCCACAAGACAGGTTCGATATTCTGGCTCTGGGGGATCAACCAATGGGGCTGAGTTGAAATTGAGTCTCCTGCGGATGGGTCATAATGTTCGTTTGTGTCCATGGAGACCTTGGAATGGGTCGGTGGCACCAGGCCGCTGAAGGATTGTCCTAACCAGAGATTTTGAGACAGCTTCAATGAGCAAGTTTCCCATTTGGAGACAAGATTTGTTTTAATTGGTGCCTCAGGAAACCCCCATATGCTGGTATTGGAAACCAGGCCACTGAAGAGAGATACCTGGAAACCACAACAATGGATCTGATTAGGGACTAGGGGCCTGTCTGGTTCAGTCTTATTCTCTGGCGACATCTGTCTATGGTATGAGTGGAGGGAGTTGATCAGCTGGTGTCAGACTGCCCCTGTTTTTCTAGGTGGCCTACACTATTGGGATGATCTTGGGCCTACTAGGGATGATCTTGGGAACTTTGGAGATTTCTCCTAATTTATACAATTATGGACAATGGAAGGGAAAGAATTCCTGTGGAGTGGGCAGGCACAGACCTGATATGTGGCTCCAGGGAACCCAGCCTGGAGGGTGTGTGTTCGAGGACTGTGGGGAAATATGTCTGAAAACTCAAACTCAGCTTAGGTTTGGGGATGTAGGTATGGCAGGTCAGATCTAGAGACCATGAGGAGAACTCTTAAGGATATGAAGAAAGGGCGAGTGTGAGGCACTTGTTTAGGCTTTTGTCTCTGGATATTGTGTCACCAATGGCGTGGAATGTCCGGGTGATTTCATGGGCAATGGACGAGTCTTCTTCTCTGGGGATTAGGTCTGATCCCAAGAATTTGGGGTCATTCTGTGGGATGGGAGGTGTCCATTTTGTTTTTTTAACCTCAGGTGTCCGACCAAAAGAGGGATTCCAAAGCCGAGCCCTGGTGAGGGGCGACTGGACAACCAGAAATCTGGTTAAAAATGGTGGCCTAGGGGCATGGCAAGCCCATTAGGACGTCTAATGGTCCAGCCACTGAGAGGACTTACTAGAGGACAGGACTCAAGCTGAGCGTCACAATGTGTGTTTAGCCCTTACCCACTCAAGCATCAGTGGGACTTCACGGTGAACACTGGCTTCTACTACAATGAACGTTGGACAACGTGCCAACCACAAGGTTTCTTGCCATGGTTAAGTAGGAGTTCCAATTTCTACATCACGTTGACCCCTTGGCAGGGTTTGGAGTTAATGTCTAAGTTCTGAAGACTGAAAAGCTAGGTTGGGAAGAGATGATGAGCTAAGGCCATGGCGGGTACTATGTTCTCAGTGTGCGGTCAGCTGTCTGGGTGTTGGTCAGGAGATCCGGGCTCAGGCTGTGTCAGACAGTGTATTAGTACCCAGGTTAGAGTATATAATTTGGGTACAGTAGAGTGCCGTGTAGGTCTATCTTCATTTGGAGTGTCGGGGAAACTCCATAGGGCAACTTTTTTCTTCTGGAGGGCAGGAAGAGGGCTGCATTGTGAGTCCAGAATTGCCAACCTTGAGGGTTTGGGGGCCAGGAGTGTGAATAGGGAAGTCTAAGAACAAAAGCTAGACATAGGTTTCAGGGCAAGGGCAAGAATGGCACACTCTGCAGAGCTGAATCGAGATCTCGTGCATCTGAAGTCAGGGCGAGAATCAGACGCTGGCTCAGGTTGGAGTTCCTGTCCATGATTTCCCCTTCATAAAGGGGGGGGCAGCATCACAAAGCTATTAAGGTTTTCACAAGTTGGGAGTTTGCGATCTTCCAAAATGCAAGGATTCCTTATGCAGGACATTTGAGACCTGTTGAATGGCTCTAGGATGTTCCATACAGAACAACTCCAGAGCAGGGTTCTAAGGAAGGATTCCTGGGTAGCCCATCTTGCATTCCGTTTGTCTCCTACCCACAAGACAGTTTCGATCTGCTGGCTCTGGGGGAGCAACCAAGGGTGCTGAGATGAAATGGACACTCCTGGGGACGGGTCCTAATGTGCGTTTGTGTCCATGGAGACCTTGGAATGGGCCGGTGGCACCAGGGCCCTGAAGGATTCTACTAACCTGAGATTTTGAGAAAGCTCCAAGGAGCAAGTTTCCCATGTGGAGACAAGATTTGTTTTAATTGGTGCCTCAGGTAACCCCCATATGCTGGTATTGGAAACCAGCCATCTGAGGAGAGATACCTGGAAATGACAGCATTGGATCTGATTAGGTCCTAGGGGCCTGTCCAGTTCAATCTTCTTATCTGGCGACATCTGTTTATAGTATGAGTGGAGGCAGTTGCTTAGCTGGTGCCAGAACCCCCGATTGTCCGGGCAGCCTACACTTTTGGGATGGCCTCGGGGACTTTGGAGGTTTTTCCTAATTTGTACGATTATGGACAATGGAAGGGGCAGATTTCCCATGCAGTGGGCAGGCAGAGACCTGATGTGTGGCTCCAGGGGCCCCAGCATGGATGGTGTGTGGGCCAGGACTGTGGGGACAGATGTCGAAAACACTAACTCAGCTTAGGTTTGGGGCATAGGTATGGCAGGCCAGATCTAGAGACCGTGAGGAGAACTCTTCAGGATATGTATCAAGGACGAGTGTGAGGGGCTTGTTCAGGCTTTTGTCTCTGGATTTTGTGTCAACGATGGCTGTGGAATGTCGTGGAGGCCTCATGGGCCATGGACTTGTCTTCCTCTCTGTGTATTTGGCCCGATCCCAATTGTTTTGTGTCAATCTGTGGGATGGCAGGAGTCTTTCAATTTTGTTCCCTGAGGTGTCCCACCAAAAGAGGGATTCTAGAGCAGAGCACTTTGGAGGGACGACTGGACAACCAGAAATCTGGTTAAATATTGGGGCCTAGGGGCATGGCAAGCACAGTATGCCTTCTAATGGTCCAGCCTCTGAGAGGCCTTCCTTGAGGACAGAACTCACGCTGAGGGTCACAATGCATGTTTATGCCCTCATGGCACTCAATCATGAGCGGGGACTCATGGTGCATGCTGGTTTCTCCTACTCTGAACATTGGACAACATGCCAACCACAAGTTTGGCCGCAATGGGGAAGCATTAGTTCTGATTGATGCATCTCATTCACCCTTGGGCAGTGATCGGAGATAAGGTCTTGTTTCTGAAGTCTGAAAACTGAGTTTGGGAAGAGATGACAACCTAAGGACATGTCGTGTCTCATGTGCTCAGTGTAGAGCCAGCTGTCTGCATGTCGGTCAGAAGGTCCGGGCTCAGGCAGTGTCAGACAGGGCATTAGTGCCCAGAGTAGATTGTATAACTGGGGTACCGTGCACGTTGATCCTCATTTGGCGTTTCAGGGTAGCCCCAAGAGCAAAGTTTTTCTTCTGGACGGCAGGCAGAGTGCTGAATTGTGGCTCCGGAATTTCCAAAGTGGATGACTTGTGGGCAAGGAGTGTGAGGACGGAAGTCTGAGAAAACATGTTAGGCATACGTTTTGGGGCAAGGGCACGGCAGGCACCCTCTGCATATCTGAATCGGGATTTCAGCATCTGAAGTCAGGTCAAGGATCAGACGTAGACTCAGGTTGGAATTTCTGTCCATTATGGCCCCTTCATGAAGGGGGCAGCATCTCAAGGCCATGTAGGTATTCCCATGATGGGAGTTGTGAGATGCTACAAACTGCAAGGATTCCTTATGATCGACAATTGAGACATGTTGGATCGCTCCAGGTTGTCCCATATGACGCCAGAGCAGGGATCTAAGGATGGATGCCTGGGCAGCCCACCTCTCATTCCAATTGTCTCCTAGTGAATAGACAGGTTCGATATGCTGGCTCTTGGGGAGCAACAGAGGGGGCTGAGTTGAAATGGAATCTCCTGTGGATGGGTCCTAATGTGGGTTTGTGTCCATAAGGCCCTTGGAATGGGGCAGTGGCACCAGGGCCCTGAAGGATTCTCCTAACTGGAGATTTTGAGACAGCTCCAAAGGACAAGTTTCCCATGTGGAGACGAGATTTGTTCTTATTGGTGCCTCAAGATACCCCCCATATGCTGATATTGGAGACCAGGCCTCTGAGGAGAGATACCTGGAAACCAAAGTACTGGATCGGATTAGGGCCTAAGGGCCTGTGCGGTTCAATCTTCTTCTCTGCGGACATCCATCTACGGTATGAGTGGAGGTAGATGCTCAGCTGGTGTCAGACCTCCCCTGTTTGTCCCGGGCGGCCTACACTATTGGGATGTCCTCAGGGACTTTGGAGGTTCCTCCTAATTTGTACGATTGTGGACAATGGACTGGGCAGAATTCACGTGGAGTGGGCAGGCACAGTCCTGATGTGAGGCTCCAGGGGCCCCAGCCTGGAGGGTGTGTGGGCCAGGACTGTGGGGACAGAAGTCTGAAAATACAAACTTGGCTTAGGTTTGGGGACATAGGTATGGTAGGCCTAATCTACAGACCGTGAGGAGAACTCTTCGGGATATGAAGAAAGAGCGAGTTTGAGGTGCTTGCTCAGGCTCTTTTGTCTCTGGATTTCGTGTCAGCGATGGCCGTGGAATGTTGGAGAGGCCTCATGAGCCATGGAAGAATCTTCCTCTCTGTGCATTTGGCCCATCCCCAAGAGTTTTGGGTCAATGTGTGGGATGGGATGAGTCCTTTCTGTTTTGTTACCTGAGGTTTCCCACCAAAAGAGGGATTCCAGAACCGAGCCCTGGGGAGGGGCACATGGGCCACCTAAACTCTGGTTAAAAATTGGGGCCTAGCGTCATGGCATGCCCAATATGCTGTCTCATGGTCCAGCCACTGAGAATTCTTACTGGTGGACAGTGCTCACTCTGAGGGGCACAGTTCGTGTTTTTGTCCACCGCGGCCCTCAAGCATGGGCGCAGCCTCATGGACCACACTTGTTTCAACTACACTGAACATTGAACAACATGCCAACCACAATGTTTCTTGCCATGGGGAAGGAGTTCTGATTTCTCTATCATGTTCTATGATGGGCAGTGATTGGAGATAAGGTGTAGGATCTGAAGCCTGAAACCATGGTTGGGAAGAGATGACGACCTAAGGCCATGACGGGTCTGATGTGCTCAGTGTGCTGCCACCTGGCTGGGTGTGGGTTGGGAGGTCCAGGCTCAGGCTGTTTCAGACAGGGAATTAGTGCCCAGGGTAGCCTGTATAATTTTGGTACAGTCAAGTCGCATGCAGGTTTATCCTCTTTTGGGGTTTCTCGGTTGCCCCATAGGGCAACGTTTTTCTTCTGGAGAGCAGGCAGAGTGCTGCATTGTAGTTCTGGAATTGCCAAACTGGAGGGCTTGTGGGCCAGGAGTGTGAGGACATAAATCTGAGAATACATGCTAGGCATAGGTTCCTGGGAAAGGGCACAGCAGGCAAACTCTGCACAGCTGAATTGAGATCTCGTGAATCTGAAGTCAGGCCAAGGATCAGATGATGCCTCAGGTTGGAGTTTCTGTCCATGATGGCCCCTTCATGAAGGGCGGGGGATCACGAGAACATGGAGGTTTTCCCATGATGATAGTTGTGAGATGCTCCAAACCACAAAGATTCCTTCTGCGGGACTGTTGAGACTTCTTGGTTGGTTCCCGGACTTCCCATACAGAACTATTCCGAGCAAGTTTCTAAGTATGGATGGTTGGGCTGCCTGCCTTTCATTCCAATTGTCTCCTAGCAACAAGACAGGTACGATCTGCTGGCTCTGGGGGAGCAATCGAGGGGGCTGAGTTGAAATGGAATCTCCTGCGGTTGGGTCCTAATGTGGGTTTGTGTCCATGGAGACTTTGGAATGAGGCGGTTTCACCTGGCCCTGAAGGATTCACGTAACCAGTGGCTTTGACACAGCTCCCATGCAAAAGTTTCTCATGTGGGGACGAGATTTGTTCTGATGGTGCCTCAAGAATCAGCCATATGCTGGTATTGGAATCCAGGCCTCGGAGGAGAGATGCCTGGAAACCAAAGCAATGGATCCACTTAGGGCCTAGGGGCCTGCTCATTCCAATTTTCTTCTCTGGGGACATCTTTCTACGGGTCTGAGTGCAGGTAGGTGCTCACATGGGCTCAGATTGCCCCTGTTTGTCCTGGGCAACCTACACGATTGTGATGGCCTCGGGGACATTGGAGGTTTATCCTATTTGTAGGGTTGTGGCCAATGGAATGGGAAGAATTCCCTTGGAGAGGGCAGGTTCAGTCCTCAGGTTTGGCTCCAGGGGCCTGAGCCTGTAGAGTATGTGCGCTAGGGCTGTGGGGACTGTTGTCTGAAAACACGAAATCAGTTTAGGTTTTTGGTCGTAGGTATGGCAGGACTGATCTACAGAACGTGAGGAGAACTCTTTGGGATATTAACAAAGGGCGAGTGTGAGACACTTCCTCCAGTTTTTGTCTCTGGATATTGTGTCACCGATGGCCGTGGAATGTCTGGGTGACCTCATGGGCAATGGATGAGTCTCTCTCTCTGGGGATTTGGCCCAAACGCAAGAGTTTGGGGTCATTCTGTGGCATGGGAGGAGTTCGTTCTGTTTTTTACCTCAGGTGTCCCACCAAAAGAAGGATTCCAGAGCAGAGCCCTGGGGAGTGGAGAATGGACAAACCGACGTCTGATTAAGAATGGGGGCTAGGGAAATGGTAGCCCCCATATGGGGGCTCTTGGTCCAGCCACTGACAGGCCCTACTTGAGGACAGGACACACGCTGAGTGTCACAATGGGTTTTTGTGCCCAATGCAGCCCTCAAGCATGGGCGGGGCCTCATGGTCCATGCTGGTTTCTCCTACTCTGAACTTTTGACAACATGCCAGCCACATGATTTCTTCCCATGGGGAAGGAGGAGTTCTGATTTCTGCATCACGTTCACCCCTGGGCAATGATTGGAGATAAGTTCTAGGTTCTGACCTAAAAAATGGCGTTGGAAGAGATGACGATTTAAGGCCATGGCGGGTCTTATGTACTCAGTGTGTGGCCAGCTGTCTGGGTGTCGGTTGGGATGTCTGGGCTCAGGCTGTGTCAGTCAGGATATTAGTGCCCATGGTAAAATGTATAATTGGGGACTAGTCATGTTGCATGCAGGTTGATCCTCATTAAGGGTTTCTGGTTAGCCCAATAGGGCAACATTTTTCTTCGGGATGGCAGGCATTGAGCTGCATTGTGGCTCTGGTATTGCCAGACTGGAGGGCTTGTGGGCCAGGAGTGTGAGGATGGAATTCTGAGAACAGAAGTTAGGCTTATGTTTCAGGGCGAGGGCATGGCAGGCACACTCTTTAGAGCTGAATCGAGATATCATGCACCTGAATCAGGGCGACGATCAGACATGGCTCATTTTGGAGTTTCTATCCATGATGGCCCTTTCATGAAGGGGACAGGGCATCATGGGGCAAAGGATGTTTTCCCATGATGGGAGTTGAGAGATGCTCCAAAACTGCAAAGATTTCTTCTGCAGGACAATTGAGACCTGTTGGGTGGCTCTAGGAGCTCTCATATGGAAGAACTCCAGAGGAGGGTTCTAATGATGGATGCCTGGGCTGACGGCATCACATTCCAATTGTCTTCTTGCCACAAGACAGGTTCGATCGGCTGGCTGTGGGGGAGTAATCGAGCATCCTGCAATGGGCTACAATGTGGGTTTGTGTCCATGGAGACCTTGGAATTGTGCTGTGGCACTGGGACCCTGAATGATCCACCTAACCGGAGGTTTTGACACAGCTCTAATGAGAACGTTTCCCTTGTGGAGAAGAGATGTGTTCTGATGGAGCCCACTGGACACCCCCATATGCTGATATTGGAAACCAGGCCACTGGGGAGAGATGCCTGGAAACCAAAGCAATGGATCTGATTAGGGCCTAGGGGCCTGTCCGGTTCAATCTTCTTCTCTGGGGACATCTGTCTATGGGTCTGAGTGGAGGTAGTTGCTCAGCTGGTGTCAGATCGCCCCTATTTATCCTGGGAAGCCTAGACTATTGGGATGGGGTTGGGGACTTTGGAGATTTCTCCTCATTTGCATGGTTGTGGCCAATGGAATGGGCAGAAATCCCTTGGAGAGGGTAGGCACAGTCCTGTGGTGTGGCTCCAGGGGTCCCAGCCTGGAGGCGTGTGGGCCAGTGTTCTGGGGACAGAAGGACGTATGTATGGCAGGCCCTATCTATAAACCGTCTGGAGAACTCTTTGGGATATGAACAAAGGGCGAGTGTGAGGCGCTTACTCAGTCTTTTTTCTCTGGATTTTGTGTCAATGATAGCTGTGGAATGTTGGGATGGCCTCATGGGACATGGAAGTGTCCCCATCTCTGGGGATTTAACCCGATCCCAAGAGTTTTGGGTCATTCTGTGAGATGGGAGGAGTCCGTTCTGTTGTTGTTGTTGTTTGTTTGTTTGTTTGTTTTTACCACAGGTGTCCCACCAAAGAGGAATTCCAGAGCAGAGCCCTGAGTGGAGCGACTGGAAAACCTGACCTGTATTTAAGATTGGGGGCCTAGGGTCATGGCAAGTCTTATGCAGGCTATTGGTCCAGCCACTGAGAGGCCTTACTGGAGGACAGGACTCACGCTGAGTATCACAATGAGTGTTTGTGCCTAATGCTGCCTTCTAACATGGGCGGAGCCTCAAGGGCCATGTAGTTTCTACTACACTGTACATTGGACAACATAACAAACACAAGGTTTCTTGCCATGAGGAAGGAGGAGCTCTGATTTCTGCATCACGTTCACCCCAGGCAGTGATTGGAGATAAGGTATAGGTTCTGAAGCCTGAAAACCGAGGTTGGGAAGAGATGACAACATAAGGCCATGGCGGGTCTGATGTTCTCAGTGTGTGGCCAGGTGTCTGGGTGTCGGTCAGGAGGCCGGGGTTAAGCTGTGTCCGACAGAGCATTAGTGACCAGGGTGGACTATATAATTGTGGTACAGTTGAGTGGCGTGCAGGTTGATCCTCATTTGGGGTCTCTGGGTAGCCCCAGAGGGCAATGTTTTTCTTCTGGAGGGCAGGCAGAGTGCTACATAATGGCTCCAGAATTGCCAAACTGGAGGGCTTTTGGGCCTGGAGTGTGAGGACTGAAGTCTGAGAACACAAGCTAGGCATAGGTTTGGGGCGAGGGTACTGAAGACACACTCTACAGAGGTGAAACGAGATCTCGTGCATCTGGAGTCAGGGCGAGGATCAGACGTTGGACGTTTGAAGTTTCTGTCCATGATGGCTCCTTCAGGAAGGGGGGTGGGGCAACACGAGGCCATGGAGTTTTTCCCTCGATGGGAGTTCTGAGATGCTCCAAACCGCTGGAATTCCTTCTGCGGGACAATTGAGACAAACCCAAGAGTAATTCCAGAGCAGAACCCTGAGTAGGGGGTGACTAGATATCTCGAAATCTGGTTAAGATTGGGAGACTTGGGGCATGGCAAGCCCCATATGCGGGCTCCTGGTCCAGCCACTGAGAGGCTTTAATTGAGGTCATGACTCACGCAGAGGGCACACATTGAGATGTGTGCTTGTGCCCATCGCGGCCCTAAAGCATGGGTAGGGCCTCATGGGCCAGCTGGTTTCTCCTACACTGAACTTTGGACAACATTCCAACCACAAGGGGGGGTTGGAGGAGGAAGGAGGGGGAAGGAGGAGTTCTGATTTCTGCATCACGTTCACCCGTGGTAAGTGAGTGGAGATAAGGTCTAGGTTTCTGAAGCCTGAAATCCGCGTTTGGGAAGAGATGACGAACTAAGGCCATGGCGGTTCAGATGAGATATCTAGTCACCTCTACTCAGGGCTCTGCTCTGGAATTCCTCTTGGGTTTGACACCTTAGCTAAATAAATACAGAAAGGACTCTTTCCATCCACAGGATGATCCCAACCACTTGGGATTGGGCCAAATCCCCAAAGAGAAACAATCTTCCATGGCCCATGAGGCCAGCCCTACATTCCACAGCCACTTTTGGGGACCAAAATCTTCAGACACAAAATCGGGCACAATTTAGGGGTGAGGTGATGGCAGGCCCGATCTGCAGACCCTGAATGCAGCTCCTCGGATTTGAAATTTGGGCGGCTGGGACACAGGAGCACAGGCTTTTCTGTTTGGATTGTGTCTAGGATGGCCACAGAATGGAGGGGTGTCCTCATGGGTCCATGGGAGTGTCCTCCTCTCTGGGAATTCTGCCAGGCACCCAAGAGTTTGGTGTCTTACTAGGGAAGGGGAGACTGCATTTTATCGTGTCAGGGTTCCTGTCAAAACATGGATTCCAGGGATGGGTTCTGGGTCCTGGTGACTGAGTAACCCCACCAAGGCTTAGGATTAGGGCCTAAGGGCCTGACAGACCCGCTCTGTGGGCTCTGGTCCAGCTCCCGCGGGGGCTTGTTTGGAAATGGGTCTCAGGGTGAGGGTCACGATGCCTGTTTGTGCCCAGCTGCCCGTCCTGAGTGGGCGCTGTCTCTTGTTCCATGCACCTGTATCCAAATCTGAGGGTTGGACAACCATCTCAACATTTAGTTTTTCTGCCATGGGGAAGGAGGAGTGCTTTTTTGTGCTTCAGGGTCCCCCATGTGCAGGAATTTGAGCTATGTTCTGGGACAGGTACCTGAATACCCAGGTTGGATCAAGATGAAGGACTCAGGTCAAGGCAGGTCACACCTGTAGGAGATGGGGCCCGCTTTCTCTGTGGCTGCAAGGTGGATGGGGCTCCGGCTGTGTCAGACAGAACATTAGTGCACAGGGTGGCCTATCATATTGGGGTGCCAGAGAGGGCCCTGCAGGTGGATCCTCATGTGGATTTTCTGTGCAGTCCCATAGGGCACTTCTTTCTGGTGGGCAGGCAGAAGGCTGCATTGTGGCTCCAAAAATCCCAATATGGAGGGCTTACAGGTGAGGAGTGTGAGGACAGAAGGCTGAATAGACAAGCTACATTAAAGCTCAGTGCCAAGCACATGGCCGTTCCAATGTGCAACAGTTTTTTCGAGATCTCCAGCACCTGAGTATGGGCGAGGTCAGATGTCTGCTCACACTGGAGTTTGTATCTGTGATGGCCAACGAACGAGATATCCATCACCTGAATAAGGGCAGATGAATGATGTTTCCTCACACTGGAGGTTGTGTCTATGATGACCGACAAATGGAGAGGTGGCATAAGAGGCCATGGAGGATTCCCCACAATGATGCTTGTGAGATGCTCCAAACAGTAAGATTGTTTTTTCTACTGACAGGTGGAGTCTGGTTTGTTTGCTCCAGAGTCCCCGACGTGGAAAGTATGGATAGCAGAGCTCTTCTGCATGGATGCCTGGAAAGCACACCCCGAATGACCACTGCAGCTGAGGAACATGACAGGTTCCTTCTGGTGGCTCTGGGGAGAAGTACCAAGGTCTTGAGTTGACATTGAATCTCTTGCAGATGGGTCACAATGCTGGTTTGTTACCAGAGAAATATTAGAATGTCCTGGTAGCTAAGATGCCATGCAGGATTCCCCTACCCTTAGGGTTTAACAAAGGTCAAAGAGCTGTGTCCCCTTCTGGGGACAGGAGATGTAGTGTTGTGTGGCTCAGGAACCACATGTTGTATCATAAGTTCATATTCCAACACAGGCCTCTGAGGACTGATGCCTGGACACCTAATCTAGGGCTTCCAGTGAAGTCCTAGGGTCATCTCAGGTTCAATCTTCAGACTCAGGACAGTTGACTTGGGTGTCTGCCTAGATGTAGGTGATCAGAGTGTTTCAGACTGTGCATTTGCATCCAGAGGGACCTCCAGTATTGGGGTGTGCTCAAGGGATTTGCAGGTTTCTCCTAATCTGAGGTTTGGGAAACTGTGAAGTGTACAGTTTCCTAGGGGATGGCATGCAAAGTGCTATGGTGTGATTCCAAGACCCCACACTGGAGACCGTGTGAGCCATGGTTATGGAGAGATGTTTGCAAACACAAACTCGGGTTAGGGATAATTGCGAGGTGATCACAGTCCCAATGCGTGGACCTGGAGGGCAGCTCATCAGGAAGTGTAATTAGGGTGACACGATAGTAGTAGCACAGGCTGTTATATCTGGATTCTGTATGCATTATGGCCTCGGAATGCAGGTGTAATCCCATGAGGCCAAGGAAGATTTTACTCTCTAAGGAACCTGGTGTCTCCCAATAGTTTGGTGGCTTTTTTTTGGGGAAGGGAAGAGTGCTTTTTTCCTTCTTAGGGTTTCCCCAGAACAGGGATTCCAGAGAAGGGCTCTGGGTCTGAATGCTTGGAATATCCCACCAAGGGTTAGGATATGGGCCTAGGGGCATCCCTGGCCTACAAAGCGGGATCCTGGTGGTGCAACTAAGAGGGCTTGTTTGAAAGCACATCAGGCTGAGGGTCACAATGCCTGTTTGGGCCCTAGGCGGCCCTCATGTGTGGGTGTGGTCTCATTGGCCATGCAGCTGTGTCTAAGAGAGTTGGACACCCATACCAAAAGTTAGAATTCCTGCCATGGAAATGGTGGAGTTCTCTGTTGTGCTTCAGTTTCCCTCATTGGCAGGGATTTCAACAAATGTCTGGGGACAGATGCCTGAATACCAAGGATGAGTAGAGATGATGGAGTAAGGCCATGTCAGTCCCACATGCTAGATACGGGTCCCCCTCTCTGGGTTGCTGCCATTAGGTTGGGGTTCAGGCTCTGACACCATATGAGAGGCCAGGGCAGCCTATAAATTGGGGTTCCCTCGAGGGCTTAACAGATTGATCCTCATGTGGGCTTTCTGGGCAGTCTTACCAGGCACTTCCTCTTTCTATGGGGAAGACAGAATACTGTTTTGTGACTCTGGAAATCCATATCCAGAGGACTTGGGGACCATTAGGGTGAGAATGGAATTGTAAACACAAGCTATGGTTCAATTCAGTGCCAAGAGGAAGGCTGTCCCCATCTTCGGTGGATTCTGTGAGATATCCAGCACCTGAGTAAGGGAGGATGTCAGATGTTTGCTCACACTTGAGTCTGTGTCTATGATGACGAACAAATGGAGAGGTGGAGTCAAGAGGCCATGGAGTATTTCCAATGCTGGGGCTTGTGAGATGCTCCAAACAGCATGATTTCCTTCTTCTGGACAGGTGGAGTCTGGTTTGTTTGCTCCAGGGTCCCCCATGTGATAAGCTAGGTAGTAGAGTTCGCCTGAATGGATGTCTGGAAAGCACAACTCCATTGACCATTGCACCTTGGGAACATGGCAGAATCTTTCTGGTGGCTCTGGGGAGAAGTACCAAGGCCTTGAGTTGACATGGAATCTCTTGCAGATGGGTCACAACGCTGGTTTGTTACCAGGGAAATCTTACAATGTGCTGGTGGCTAAGGGGTCATGCAGGATTCTCGTACCCTGAGGTTTTGACACAGGTCGAAGAGCACGGTTTCCTTCTGGGGACAGAAGAAGTTCTGTTGTGTGGCTCAGGTATACATATTGTATCATGAGATGTTATTCCAGAATAGGCCTCTGAAGACAGACGCCTGAGAACCTAATCTAGGGTTCCAATGAGGGGTGCCTGGGTGGCTCAGTGGGTTAAGCCACTGCCTTCGGCTCAGGTCATGAACTCGGGGTCCTGGGATCGAGTCCCGCATTGGGATCTCTGCTCAGCAGGGAGCCTGCTTCCCTCTATCTCCCTCTCTGCCTGCCTCTCCATCTGCTTGTGATCTCTCTCTGTCAAATAAAAAATAAAATCTTTAAAAAAAAGATAAGTTAGGGTTCCAATGAGGTCCTAGGGGCATGTCAGTTTCAATCTTCTGACTCAGGACCATTATCTTGGTGTCGGCCTGGATATAGGTAATCAGTGTGTTTCAGACTATGCATTTCCATCCAGAATGGCTTCCAATATTGGAGTGGGCTCAGGGGACTTGCAGGTTTCTCCTCATGTCGAGGGTTTGTGCAACTGTGATGGGCAAAATTTCCTTGGGTATGGCAAGCACAATCCTGTGCTGTGGCTCCAGAGACCCAATCCTAGAGAGCATGTGAGCCATGGTTATGGAGAGAAGTCTGTAAGCACAAACTCGGGTTGGGGTTAGTAGCATGGTGATCCCATGCCCAAAGCGTAGACCTGGAGGGGAGGTTATCAGGAACTGTAATTAGGGTGACTCGAAGATGGTTGCACAAGATTTTATATCTGGATTGTGTGTCCATTATGGCCTCGAAATGCAGGTGTGGTCTCATGGCTCCATGGGAGAATTTTCCTCTCTGAGGATCCTGGGGTATCCCAATAGTTTGGTAGCTTTTTCATGGAAGGGAAGAGTGCTGTTTTCCATCAGATGGATGCCCCAAAACAGGGATTCCAGAGACAGACACCGGGTCTGAGTGCCTGGAAATCAAACCAAGTGTTAGGATTTGGGCCTAAGGGCATACAGGGCTGCAATGCAGGATCTTGGTGGTGCACCTGAGAGCACTTGTTTCAAATCATGCTCAGACTGAGGGACACAATGCCTGTTTGGGCCCTAGGCAGCCCTATGAGTGTGCGTGGTCATATTGGCCATACAGCTGGTTCCCACTCTGAGAGTTGGACACCCATCCAAATAGCGACATTTCCTTCCGTGGGGAAGGAGGAGTTCTCTGTTGTGCTTCAGGATCCCCCATTAGCAGGGATTCCAGCAAAGGTCTGGGGAGAGATGCCTGAATAAAAAGGATGGGTAGAGATGACAGAATTGGGCCATGGCCGGTCTCACATGCAGGATATGGGACCCGCTCCCTGGTTTGCTGACTCTAGGACGAGACTCAGGCTCTGTCAGACACAGCACTAGTGGACAGCACAGCCTATAAATTGGGGTTCCATCAAGTGAAGAACAGATGGATCCTCATGTGGCGTTTCTGGACAGACTCACCAGGAACAACTTCTTTCTATGGCGAATTCAGAATGCTGTGTTGTGGCTCCAGATTTCCCTATCAAGAGGGCTTGGGGACCAGGAAGTTGAGGAAGGAATTGTAAACATAAGCTATGGTTAAATTCAGTTCCAAGTGAAAGGCAGTCCCAATATGCAGCGGCTTATTAAAGATATCCAAACCCTGATTAAAGGCAGATATCAGATATTTGCTTACACTAGAGTTTGTGTCTATGATGACCGACAAATGGAGGGGAGGCGTCAAGAGACCATGGAGGACTTACCACGCTGAGGCTTGTGAGATGCTCTAAATAGCAAGGTTTCCTACTACTAGACAGGGGGAGTTTTGTTTGTTTGCTCCGGGGTCCCCCATGTGGAAAGTTTGGGTAGGAGAGCTCTCCTGCATGGATGCTTGGAAAGCACACCTCCATTGACCATTGCAGCTGAGGAACATGGCAGGTTCATTCTGGTGGCTCTGGGGCGAAGTACCAAGGCCTTGAGTTGACTTGGAATCTCTTGCACATCGGTCACAGTGTTGTTTTGTTACCAGGGAGATTTTAGAATATGCTGGTGGGTAAGGTGCCATGCAGGATTCTCCTACCCTGAGGGTTTGACACGATTCCAAGAGAACGGTTTCCTTCTGGGAAAGGAGATATTCTGTTGTGTGGCTCAGGGACCATATGCTGTATCATAAGTTTTTATTCCAGAATAGGCCTCTGAGGAGAGATGCCTGAAAACCAAATCTAGGGTTCCAATGAGGTCCTAGGGGCGTGTCACGTTCAGTCTTCTGACTCAGGACCACTGACTGGGGTGTCTGCCTGGATGTAGGTGGTCAGGGTGTTTCAGACTGTGCATTTGCATCCAGAGTGGCCTCCATTAGTGAGGTGGGCTCAGGGGCCTTGCAGGTTTCTCCAAATCTGGAGGGTTTGGGCCACTGGGATGTCACAGTTTCCTTGCAGATGGCAGGCCAGTGCTGTGGTGTGGCTCCAGAGACCCCATCCTAGAGGGCGTGTGAGCCATGGTTTTCAGAGAGAAGTCTGCAAACACAAACTTGGGTTGGGGTTAGAGGTGAGGTGTTCTCAGGCCCAATGCATAGACCTGGAGTACAGCTCGTCAGGAACTTTAATTAGGGTGACTCGAAGGCAGTGACATAGGCTTTTGTATCTGGTTTGAGTGTCCTGGATGGCCTTGGAATGCAGGTGTGGTCTTGTGGGTCCATGGGAGGTTTTTCCTCTCTAAGAATCCTGGTGCCTCCCAATAGTTTGTTGGCTTTTTCAAGGAAGGGAAGAGTGCCGTTTTCCATCTTATGGGTACCCCAAAACAGGGATGGTATCTGAGTCTGGTGTCAAGACATTTACACCCAGGGTTGGGATTTTGGCCTAGGGGCATCCCAGGACTGCAATGCTGGATCCTGGTGATGCAACTGAGAGGGTTTGTTTGAAAGCATGCTTAGGTTGAGGGTCCAAATTCCTGCTTGTGCCCAGGGCGGCCCTCAGGAGGGGACGTGGTCTCGTTTCCCATGTAGCTGGCTCCCACCCTATGGGTTGGACAACCAATCCAACAGCCAAGATCCTGCCTTTGGGAAGGAGGAATTCTCTATTGTGCTTCAGGTTCTTCCATTGGCAGGGATTCCAGCAAAGGTCTGGGGACAAATGCCTGAATACCAAGGATGGGTTAAGATGACACATTTAGACCATGGCAGGTCGCACATGCTGGATACTGGCCCCGCTCTCTGGGTGGCTGACACTAGGTCTGGGCTCAGGCTCCTTCTGTCACAGTACTAGTGGCCAGGAAAGCCTACAAAGCAGGGTTCCCTCGAGGACCGAGCCGATGATCCTCATGTGGGGTTTCTAGGCAGACTATCCAGGCACTTCTTCTTTCTATGAAGAAGTCAGAATGCTGCGTTGTGGCTCCAGAATGCCCTATCAAGTGGGCTTGGGGACCAGTAGGGTGAGTATGGAATTGTAAACACAAGCTACGGTTCAATTCAGTGCCAAGTGGAACAAAGTTCCAATCGCAGCATCTTATTGGAGATATGCAGCACCTGAATAAAGGTGGATGTCCGATGTTTGCCCACAGTGGTGATTCTTTCTATGATGACCAACAAATGGAGGGGTTCTGTCAAGAGGCCATGGAGTATATTTTATGCTGAGCCTTGTGAGATGCTTCAAACAGGAAGGTTTCCTTCTACTGGAAAGGTGGAGTCTGCTTTCTTTGATCCAGTGTACCCACGTGGAAAGTTTCGGTAGCAGAGCTCTCCTGCATGGATGCCTGGAAAGGACACGTCCAATGACCATTGCAGCTGAGGAACATGACAGGTCCTTTCTGGTGGCTCTGAGGCAAAGCACCAAGGCCTTGAACTGACATGGAATCTCTTACAGATAGGTCCCAATGCTGGTTTGTTACCAGGGAGGTCTTAGAATGTGCTGGTGGCTAAGGGGACGTGAAGGATTTTCATACCTTGAGGTTTTGGCACAGGTGGAAGAGCACACTTTCCTTCTTAGGACAGGAGATGTTCTGTTGTGTGGCTCAGGGTCCATATGTTGTATCCTAACTCGTTATTCCTGAACAGTCCTCTGAGGACAGATGCCTGAAACCTAATCTAATGTTCCAATGATGTCCTAGTGGCATGTCAGGTTCAATCTTCTGACTCAGGACCATTGACTTGGGTTTCTGCCTGCATGTAAGTGATCAGTGTATTTAAGACTGTGCATTTGAGTCCAGAGAAGCTTCCAGTATTGGGGTGGGCTCAGGGGCCCTGCAAGTTTCTCATAATCTGAAGGGTTTGAGCAACTGTGATGGGCAAAGTTTCCTAGGGGATAGCAGACACAGTCCTGTGGGGTGGCTCGAGAGACCCCATACTGTAGGGCATGTGAGCCATGGTTTTGGGAATGAAGTCTGCAAATGCAAACTCATGTTAGGCTTAGTGGCACGGAGATCACAGCCCAATTCATAGACCTGGAGGGCAGCTCTTCAGGAACTTTAATTAGGGTGACTCGATGGCAGAGGCACAGGCTTTTCTATCTGAATTATGTGTCCAGGATGGCCTCAGAATGCAAGTGTGGTCTCATGGGTCCATGGGAGATTTTTCCTCTCTAAGGATCCTGGTGGCTCCCAGATGTTTGTTGGCTTTTTCGAGGAAGGGAAGAGTGTTGTTTTCCATCTTAGGGGTGCCCCAAAATAGGGATTCCAGAGATGGGCTCTGGGTCTGGGTGCCAAGAAATTCCCACCAAGGGTGGGATTTCGGCATAGGGGCAACTCAGGCATGCAGTGCGGGATCCTGGTGTTGCAATATAGAGGGCTTGTTTGGAAGCATGCTCAGGCTGTGGGTCACAATGCCTGTTTGTTCCCAGGGCGCCCCTCAGGAGAGGGCATGGTCTCACTGCCAGTGCAGCTGTCTCCCTCTCTGAGGGCTGGAAACCCATCAAACAGCTAGGTTTCCTGAAATGGGGAAGTAGCACTTCTCTACTGGGCTTCAGGTTCCCCTGTTGGCTGGTATTCCAGCAAAGGTCTGGGGACAGATGCCCGAATACCAAGGATGGGGAGAGAGGACAGATTGGGCAATGGCTGGGCTCATTTGCTGTATATGGGCCCTGCTCTCTGGGCGGCTGATACTAGGTCGGGGCTCAGGCTCTGTCAGACACAGCACTAGTGGCCAGGTCAGCCTATAAATCAGGGATCCTCGAGGGCCAAGCAGATGATGCTCATGGGGGGTTGTTAGGCAGTCTCACCAGGCACTTCTTCTTTTATGGGGAATGAAGAATGCTGCACTCTAGCTTCAGAATTCCTTATCAAGATGGCTTGGGGACCAGTAGGGTGAGGATGGAATTGTAAACACCAGCTACAGTTAAATTCAGTTCCATACAGAAGACAGGTCCAATGGGGAGTGGCTTATTCGAGACATCCAACACCAGAATACGGGTAGATGAAAGATGTTTGCTCACACTGGAGTTTGTGTCTATCATGACCGTCAAATGGAGAGGTGGCGTCAAGAGGCCATGGAGGATTTCCCACGCTGGGGCTTGTGAGATGCTCCAAACAGCAGGGTTCCTTCTACCGGACAGGGGGAGTCTGGTATGTTTGCTCCGATTTCCCCATGTGGAAAGTTTGTGTAGCAGAGCACTCCCGCATGGATGCCTGGAAAGCACACCTCGATTGAAAATTGCCGCTGAGGAACAAGGCCGGTTCATTCTGGTGGCTCTGGAACGAAATATCAAGGCCTTGATTTGACAAGGAGTTTCATGAAAATGGGTCACAATGATGATTTGATACCAGGGAGATCATAGAATGTGCTGGCTGCTAAGGGGCCATGCGGGATTCATCTACCCTGAGGGTTTGACACAGGCCCAAGATCACAGCTTCCTTCTGGTGACAGGAGATATTCTTTTGAGTGGCCCAAGGACAACATTTTGTATCATAAATTAGTATTCCAGAGCAGGCCTCTGAGGACAGATACCTGAAAACATAATCTAGGGTTCAAATGAAGTCCTTGGGGCATGTCAGGTTCAACCTTCTGACTCAGGACCATTGACTTGGGTGTCTGCCTTGATGGAGGTTATCAGGGTGTTTCAGACTGTGCATTTGCATCCACAGTGGCCTCCAGTATTGGGGTGGGCTCAAAGGGATTGCAGTTTTCTCCTAATCTAGAGGGTTTGGGCAACAGTGACAGTCACAATTTTCTTTGGGATGGTAGGCACAGTCCTGTGGTGTGGTTCTAGATACCACAGCCTGGAGGGAATGTGAGCCATGGTTTTGGGATGGAAGTCTGCAAACACAAACTCAGGTTAGGGTTAGTGGCAAGGTGATCACAGGCCCAATGCATATACCTGGAGGGAAGCTCGCCAGGAGCTGTAAATAGGGTGACTCGTAGGTGATAGCACAGGCTTTTGTATCTGGATTGTGTGTCCAGGATGGCCTCAGAATGCAGCTGTGCTCTCATGTGTCCATGGGAGATTTTCTTCTCTAAGAATCCTGGCGGGTCCCAATAGTTTGGTGGCTTTCTCAGGGAAGGGAAGAGTGTTGTTTTCCATCTTAGAGGAGCCCCAAAACAGGGATTTCAGAGACAGGCTAGGGTCTGGGCGCCAGGAAATTCCTGCGAAGGGTTATGATTTGGGTCTAGGGGCATACCAGGTTTGCAAAGCGGGATCTTGGAGGTGCAACTGAAAGCGTTTGTTTGAAATCATGCTAAGGCTGAGAGTACAATGCCTGCTTGTGTCCAGGACAGCCATCTGGATTGGTTGTGGTCTCACTGGCCATGCAACTGCCTTCTACTCTGAGGGTTGGACATCCAACCCAATAGCTAACATTACTGCCATGGGGAAGGGGGAATTCTCTATTGTGCTTGAGGTTCTTTCATTGGTAGGGATTCCAGCAAAGGCCTAGGGACGGACTCCTGAATACTAAGGATAGGTAGGGATGAGTGCCCTGGGCTATGGCTGGTCTCACATGCTAGATATGGACCCAGCCCTCTGGGTGGCTGACACGAGGTCGGGGCTCAGGCTTGGTCAGACACAGCACTAGTGGACAGGGCAGCCTATAAGTCGGGGTTCCCTCAAGAGCCGAGTAGATGATCCTCAGGTGGAGTTTCTGGGCGACTTACCAGGCCCTTCTTCTTTCTGTGAGGAAGGCAGAATGCTGTGTTGTGCCTCCAGTATTCCCAATCAAGAGTGCATGGGGACGAGTAGGGTGAGGATGGGATTGTTAACCCAAGCTACGGTTAAATTCATTGCCAAGTGAAAGGCATTTCCAGTGTGCAGCGCCTGATTAGAGATATCCAGCACCTGAGAAAGGGCGGGTGTCACATGTTTGGTCAAGATGGAGTTTGTGTCTATGATGACCGACAAATGGAAGGGTATCGTCAAGAGGCCATGGAGGATTTCCCACGCTGGGTCTTGTGAGATGCTCCAAACTGCAAGATTTCTTTCCACGGGACAGGAGGAGTCTGGTTTGTTTGCTCTAGGGTCCCCCATGTGGAATGATTGGGTCGCAGAGCACTCCTGCATGGATGCATGGAAAGCACACCTCCATTGAGCATTGCAGCTGAGCAATAAGGCAGATTCATCTGGTGGCTCTGGGGCCAATTAGCAAGTCCTTGAGTTGACATGGAGTCTCATGAAGATGGGTCACAATGCTGGTTTATTACCAGGGAGATCTTAGAATGTGTTGACGGCTAATTGGCCGTTCAGGATTCATCTACCATGAGCATTTGACATAGGCCAAATAGCACTACTTCCTTCTGGGGAAAGAGATGTTCCTTGTGGGGCTCAGGGACCACATGTTATATCATAAATTGTTATTCCAGAAAGGCCTCTGAGGACAGATGTCTGAAATTCTAATGCAGGGTTCCATGAACAACTAGGGGCATGCCAGGTTCATTCTTCTGACTCAGGACCATTGACTTGGGTGTGTGCCTGGATTAAGGTGATCAGGATGTTTCAGACTGAGCATTTGTGTACAGAGCAGCCTCCAATATAGGGCTGGGCTCAGTGGCCTTGCAGGTTTTTCCTAATCTGGCAGTTTTTGCCAACTGTGATGGGCAACGTTTTCTTGGTGATGGCAGGCACAGTCCTGTGGTGCGACTCCAGAGACCCCATCCCGGAAGTCATGTGAGCCATGGTTTTGGGAGAGAAGTTTGCAAACACAAACTCGGGTTAGGGTTAGTGGTGAGGTGATCACAGGCCCAAGGCATAGACCTGGAAGGCAGCATGTCAGAAAATGTAAATCAGGTCACTTGAAGGCAGCAGCACAGCCTTTTGTATCTGGATTGTGTGTCCAGTATGGCCTCGGAATTCATATGTGATCTCATGGGTCCATGGGAGATTTTTCCTCTCTAAGGTTCCTGGCGGGTCCCAATAGTTTGGTGGCTTTCTCAGGGAAGGGAAGAGTGCTGTTTTCCATCTAAGGGGTACCCCAAAACAGGGATTCCAGAGATGTGCTCTGGGTCTGGGCGCCTAGAAAATCCCACCAAGGGTTAGAATATGGGCCTAGGGACATACCAGGCCTGCAATGTGGGATCCTGTTGATGCAACGGAGAGGGCTTGTTTGAAAGCATGCTCAGGCTGATGGTTACAATGCCTGCTAATTCCCAGGACAGCCCTCAGGAGTGGGCGTGGTCTCATTGGCTATGCAGCTGGCTCCCATTCTGAGGTTTGCACACCCAACCCAACAGCCAACATTTATGCCATGGGGAAGGAGGGGTTCTCTATTATGCTTCAGGTTCCCCCATTGGTAGGGATTCCAGGAAAGGTCTGGGGAGAGATGCCTGAATACCAACGATGTGTAGAGATGATGGCTCTGGGCCAGTCTCACATGCTGTATATGGGCCCTGGTCTCTTGGTGGCTGACACGGTGTTGGGGATCAGGCTCTGTAAGACACAGCACTAGTGGCCAGGGCAGCTTATAAATTGAGGTTCCCTCGAGGACCGAGTAGACTGATCCTCAGGTGGAGTTTCTGGGCAGACTCAGCAGGCCCTTCTTTTTATAGAGAAGGCAGAATGCTGCATTGTGGCACCAGAATTCCCTATCAAGAGGGCTTGTGGACCACTAGGGTGAGGATTGAATTGTAAACCCAAGCTATGGCTAAATTCAGTGCCAAGAGAAAGGCAGTTCCAGTGGGCAGGGGCTGATTCGAATATCCAGCAACTGAGTAATGGAGAATGTCAGATGTTTACTCACACTGGAGTTTGTGTCTATGATGACCAACAAATCGAGGGGAGGCGTCAGGGGACCATTGAGGATTTCCCACATTGGGGCTTGTGAGATCCTCCAAACAGCAAGGTTCCTTCTACCAGACAGGGGGATTCTGGTATGTTTGCTCCGGTTTCCCCATGGGGAAAGTTGGTGTAGCAGAGCACTCCCGCATGGACGCCTCAATTGAAAATTGCAGCTGAACAAGGCCGGTTCGTTCTGGTGGCTCTGGGGCGAAATATCAAGGCCTTGATTTGACATGGAGTCTCATAAAAATGGGTCACAATGATGGTTTGTTACTGGGAAGATCATAGAATGTGCTGGTTGCTAAGGGGCCGTGCAGGATTCTTCTACCCTGAGGGTTTGACACAGGTCCAAGAGCACGGCTTCCTTCTGGCGACAGGAGATGTTCTTTTGTGTGGCCCAGGGACAACATGTTGTATCATAAATTGGTATTCCAGAAGGCCTCTGAGGACAGATACCTGAGAACCTAATCTAGCATTCAAATGAAGTCTTAGGGGCATGTCAGATTCAATCTTCTGATTCCGGACCATGGACTTGGGAGTCTTCCTTGAGGAAGGTGATCAGGGTGTTTCAGACTGTGCATGCGTCCAGAGCAGCCTCCAATATTGGGGTGGGCTCAATGGCATTGCAGGTTTCTCCTAATCTAGAGGGTTTGGGCAACATCGACAGGCACAGTTTCCTTGTGGATGGCAGGCACAGTCCTGTGGTGTGGCTCCAGATACCATAACCTGGAGGGCATCTGAGCCATGGTTTTAGGAGAGAAGTCTCCAAACACAAACTTGGGTTAATGTTAGTGACAAGGGGATCCCAGGCCCAATGCATACCTGGAGGGCAGCACATCAGGAACAGTAAATCCAGGTGGAGATTTTTCCTTTCTAAGGATTCTGGTGGCTCCCGATAGATTGGTGGCTTTCTCAGGGAAGTGAAGAGGGCTGTTTTCCATCTTAGGGGTGCCCCAAAACAGGGAATCCAGAGACGGGCTTTGGGTCTGGGCACCTGGAAAATCCCACCAAGGGATAGGACTTGGTCCTAGGGGCATGCCAGGCCTGCATTGTGGGATCCTGGTGGTGTCACTGAGAGGGCTTGTTTGAAAGCATGTTCAGGCTGAGGGTCACAATACCTGCTTGTGCCCAGGGTGGCCCTCATGTGTGGGCGTGATCTCATTGTCCATGCAGCTGTCTCCCACTCTGAGGGTTGGACACCCATTACAACAGCCAAGATTTCTGCCATGGGGAAGTAGGAGTTCTCAATTGTGATTCAGGTTCCCCAATTGGCAGGGAGTACAGCAAAGGTCTTGCAACTGATGCCTGAATAACAAGGATGGGTAGAGATGACAGACTTGGGCCATGGCCACTCTCACATACTGATTATGGGCCCTGCTCTCATGGTGGCTGACACTATGTCATGGCTCAGGCTCTGTCAGACACAGCACTAGTGACCAGGGCAGTGTATAAATTGGTGTTCTGTTGAGGGCCGAGCTGATTGATCCTCATGTGGAGTTTCTGGGCAAACTTATCAGGCACTTTTTCTTTCTACAGGCAGGCAGAATGCTGCGTTGTGGCTCCAGAATTCCCTACCAAGAGGGATTGAGGACAAGTCGGTTGAGGATGGAATTGTAAACCCAAGCTATGGTTAAATTCAGTGTCAAGTGAAAGGCAGTTCCAGTGTGCAGCAGATGAATAGAACATCCTGCACCTCAGTAAGGGCGGATGTCAGATACTTGCTCACACTGGACTTTGTGTCTATGATGACCGACAAATGGAGGCGTGGCATCAAGAGGCCATGGAGGATTTCCCACGCTGGGGCTTGCGCGATGCTCCAAACAGAAAGGTGTCCTTCTACCAGACAGGGGCAGTCTGGTTTGTTTGCTCCAGGGTCCCCCATGTGGAAAGTTTGTGTAGCAGAGCACTCCCGCATGGATGCCTGGAAAGCACACCTCCATTGACCATTGCAGCTGAGGAACATGGCAACTTCGTTCTGGTGGCTCTGAGGCAAGGTAGTAAGGCCTTGATTTGACATGGACTCTCATGAAGATGGGTCACAATACTGGTTGTTACCAGGGATTTCTTAGAATGTGTTGGTGGCTGAGGGGCCGTGCAGAATTCATCTACCCTGAAGGTTTGACACAGGTCCAAAAGCAGGGATTACATTTGGGGACAGGAGATGCTCTGTTTTGGGGATCAGGGACCATATGTTCTATCATACTGGTATTCCAGAGCAGGCCTCTGAGGACAGGTGCCTGAAAACCTAATCTGAGTTTCCAATGAGGTCCTAGGGGGATGTCAGGTTCAATCTTCTGACTCAGGAACATTGCTTTTGGTGTCTGCTTAGATGGAGGGGATAAGGATGTTTCAGACTGCACATTTGTGTCCAGAGTGGCCTCAAATATTGGGGTGGATTCAGGAGCCTTGCAGGTTTTTCCTAATCTGGAGGGTTTGGGCAACTGTGACGGGCACAGTTTCCATGGGGATGGCAGGCACAGTCCTGTGGTTTGTTTCCACAGACCCCATCTTGGAGAGAATGTGAGCCAAGGTTTTGGAAGAGAAGTCAGCAACATAAACTCGAGTTAGGGTTAGTAGCGAGGAGATCACAGGCCCAATGCATAGACCTGAAGGGCAGCACATCAGGAAATGAAAATCAGGTGACTCAAAGGCTGTAGCACACGCTATTGTATCTGGATTCACTTTGCAGGATGGCCTAGGAATGCAAGGGTGGTATCATGGGTCCATGGGGGATTTTTCCTCTTGAAGGATCCTGGCGGCTCCCTATAGTTTGGTGGCTTTTTCGTGTCCGGGAAGAGTGCTATTTTCCATCTTAGGGGTGCCCCAAAACAAGGATTCCAGAGACGGGCTCTGGGTCTGGGCACCTGTAAAATCCAACCAAGTGTTAGGATTTGGGCCTGGGGCATACCAGGCCTGCAATGCGGGATTTTGGAGGTGCAACTGAGATCGTTTGTTAGAAAGCATGCTCAAGCTGAGAGGGTCACAATGCCTGCTTGTTCCCAGGGCGGCCCTCAGGTGTGGGTGTGGTCTCATTGGCTATGCAGCTGGTTCCCATTCTGACTGTTGGACACCCATCCCAACAGCCAAGATTCCTTCCATTGGGAAGGAGTTGTCTCTATTGTGCTTAAGGTTCCCCATTGGTACGGGTTCCAGCAAAGGTCTGGGGTAGATGCCTGAATACCTAGGATGGGTAAAGTTGACGGCCCTGGGCCAGGGCTCGTCTCACATGCTGGATATGGGCCCCATCCTCTGGGTGGCTGAAATGAGTTTGGGGATCAGGCTCTGTCAGACACAGCACTAGTGGCTAAGGCAAACTATAAATCGGGGTTCCCTCGAGGGCTGAGTAGATTAATCTTCATGAAAGTTTCTGGGCAGACTCATCAGGCCATTCTACTTTCTAAGGAGAAGGCAGAATGTTGCATTGTGGCTCCAGAATTCCTTATCAAATGGGCTTGCAGAATAGTAGAGTTAGGATGTAATTGTAAACCCAAGCTATGGTTAAATTCAGTGTCAAGCGAAAGGCATTTCCAGTGTGCAGTGGCTGATTCAAATATCCAGCACCTAAGTAAGTTCAGATGTCAGATGTTTGCTCATGGTGGAGTTTGTGTCTATGATGACTGAAAAATGGAAGGGTGGCTTCAAGAGGCCATAGAAGGTTTCCGACGCTGGGGCTTGTGTGATGCTCCAAACAGCCAGGTTTCCTTCTACTGGACAGGGGGAGTCTGGTTTGTTTGTTACAGTGTCCCCCATGTGAAAAGTTTGGGTAGCAGAGGACTCCCGCATGGATGCTGGAAAGTACATATCCATTGATCATGGCAGCTGAGGAACATGGAAAGTTCATTCTGGTGGCTCTGGGGCCAAGTAGCCAGGCTTTGAGTTGACATCGAGTCTCATGAAGATGGGTCACAATGTTGGTTTGTTACCAGGAAGATCTTAGAATGTGCTGGTGGCTAAGGTGCCGTGCAGGATTCATGTACCTGAGGGTTTGACACAGGTCCAAGACCACGGCTTCCATCTGGGGACAGGAGATGTTCTGTTGTGGATCTCAGGGACCATATGTAGTATCATAAATTGGTATTCCAGAACAGTACTCTGAGGACAGATGACTAAAAAGCTAATCTAGGTTTGCAATGATGTCCTAGGGGCATGTCAGGTTCAATCTTCTGACTCTGTACCATTGACTTGGGTGTCTGCCTGGATTCAGGTAACCAGGGTCTTTCAGAATGCACATTTGTGTCCAGAGCAGCCTCCAATATTGGGGTGGGCTCAGGGACCTTGCAGATTTCTCCTAATGTGGAGGGTTTGTGCAACTGTGACAGGCAGTTTCCTTGGGGATGGCAGGCACAATCCTGTGGTTTGACTCCAGAGACCCCATCCTGGAGAGCATGTGAGCCAAGGTTTTGGGAGAACAGTTTGCAAACACAAACTCAGGTAGGGTTAGTGGCGAGGTGATCCCAAGCTCAATACATAGACCTAGAGGGCAGCTTGTAAGGAACTGTAGATCAGGTGACTCAAAGGCGGTAGCACCGGCTTTTGTATCTGGATTGTTTGTCCACGATGGCCTCAGAATGCAGGTGTGGTCTCATGGGTTCATGGGAGATTTTTCCTTTCTAAGGATCCTGGCGGCTCCCTATAGTTTGGTGGGTTTCTCAGGGAAGGGAAGAGGGCAGCTCCACCTACGGCGGGTCCTAAAATAGGGATTCCAGAGACGGGCTCTGGGTCTGGGCACCTGGAAAATCCCGCCAAGGTTTAGCATTTGGGCCTAGGGGTGTACCAGACCTGCAATGCGGGATCCTGGAGGTGCAACTGAGAGTGTTTGTTTGAAAACATGCTCAAGCTAAGGGACATAATGACTGTTTGTGCCCAGGATGGCCCTCATTAGTGGGCATGGTCACATTCATCATGCAGTTGGATCCCATTGTGAGGGCTGGACACCGATCCTAACAGCCAGGATTCCTGCCATGAGGAAGGAGGAGTTCTCCATTGTGCTTCAGGTTCCCCCATTGGCTGGGATTCAAGCAAAGGTCTAGGACAGATGCCTGAATACAATGGATGGGTAGAGATGATGGCCCTGCACCATGGCTGGTCTTACATGCTGGATATGTGCCCCTCTCTCTGGTTGGTGACACGAGGTCGGGGATCAGGCTCTGTCAGACCCAGCACTAGTGGCCTGGGCAGCCTAATAATCGGAGTTCCCTTGAGGGCCAAACAGATTGATCCTCATGTGGAGTTTCTGAACAGACTCACCAGTCCTTTCTGCTTTCTATGGGGGAAGGCAGAATGCTGCGTTGTGGCTCCAGAATTCCCAATCCAGACTGCTTGGGGACCAGTAGGGTGAGGATGGAATTGTAAACATAACTATGGTTCAATTCATTTCCAAGCGGAAGCCAGTTCCAATGTGCAGCGGTTGATTTGAGATATCCAGCACCTGAGTAAGGGAAGATTTCAAGTATTTGCTCACACTGGAGTTTGTGTCTATGATGACCGACAATTGGGAGGGGTGGCGTCAAGAGGCCATGGAGGATCTCCCACACTGGACTTTGTGAGATGCTCCAAACAGCAAGGTTTCCTTCTACTGGACAGGTGGAGTATGCTGTCCACTGTTTGCTCCAGTGTCTCCCATGTGGTAAGATTGGGTAGCAGACCTCTCCAGCATGGATGCCTGGAAAGCACACGTCCATTGACCTTTGTAGCTGAGGGTCATAGCAGGTTCATTCTGGTGGCTCTGTGATGAAATACCCAGGCCTTGAATTGACATGGAATCTCTTGCAGATGGGACACAATGCTGGTTTGTTACCAGGGAGATCTTAGAATGTGATGGTGGCTAAGGGGCCTTGTGGGATTCTGCTATTCTGAGGGTTTGGCACAGGTCGAAGAGCACAGTATCGTTCTGGGGACAGTACATATTCTGTTGTGTGGCTCAGGGACCACATATAGTATCATAAGTTTGTATTCCAGAAAAGGCCCCTGAGGACGGATGCTTGAAAACCAGATCTGGGTTTCCAATGAGATCCTAGGGGCATGTCAGATTGAACTTTCTGACTCAGGATCGTTGACTGGTTGTCTGCCTGGAATTAGGTGATCAGGTGTTTCAGACTGTGCATTTGTATCCAGAGTGGCCGCCAATTTTGGGGTGGGCTCAGGAGACTTGCAGGATTCTCCTAATCTGGAAAGTTTGGGCAACTGTGATGGGCACAGTTCCATGGGGATAGCAGCCACAGTACAGTGGTGTGTCGCCAGAGAACACATCCTAGAGGGTATGTGAGCCATGGTTTTGGGAAAGAATTCTGCAAACCGAAATTCGGGTAAGGGTTGGGTAAGGGTTAGTAGCGAGATGATCGCAAACCCAATGGGTAGACCTGGAGTGCAGCTCATCAGGAACTGTAATTAGGGTGAGTGGAAGGTGGTAACACAGGCTTTTCTATCTAAATTATGTGTCCCAGATGGTCTTGGAATACTGGTGTAGTTTCATGGTTCCATGGGAGACTTTTCCTCTCTAAGGATCCTGGCGGATCTCCATAGTTTGGTGGCATTTTCGGGGAAGGGAAGAGTGTGGTTTTCCATCTTAAGGGTGCCCCATAACAGTGATTCCAGAGACAGTCTCGGATCTGGGCACCTGGAAAATCCCACCAAGGGTTAGGATTTGGGCTTATGGGCATACCAGGCTGCAATGTGTGATCCTGGTGGGGTAACTGAGAGGGCTTGTTTGAACACATACTCAGGCTGAGCGTCTCCATGCCTTTTTGTGCCTAATGCAGCCCTCAGGAGTGGGTGTGGTCTCATTGGCCATGCAGCTGGCTCCCACATTGAGGGTTGGACACCGATCCCAACAGCCAGGTTTTTTTTTTTTCCCCATGGGGAAAGAGGAGTTCTCTGTTATGCTTCTGGTTCCCCCAATGGCATGGATTCCATTCAAGTTCTGCGGACAAGTGACTGAAAACCAAGTATGGGTAGAGATGACGGACTCGGGCCATATCTGGTCTCACATGCTAGATATGGGGCCCGCTCTCAGTTCTTGACACTAGGTCGGGGCTCAGGCTCTGTCATACACAGCACTTATGGCCAGGGTAGCTTATAAATTGGTGTTTGCTCAAGGGCCGAGATGATTGATCCTTTGTGGGGTTTCTGGGTAGTCTCACTAGGCACTTCTTTCTATGGACAGGGCAGAATGCTGTGTTGTGATTCTAGAATTCTCTATCAAGGGGGCTTGGCGACCAGTAGAGTGAGGATGGAATTGTAAACACAAGCTACGGTTCAATTCAGTGCCAAGCTGAAGGCAGTTCCAATGTGCAGTGGCTTATTCAAGATATCCAGCACCTGAGTAAGGGCAGATCTATGTTTGCTCACACTGGAGTTTGTGTCTATGATGACCGACAAATGGAGGGAGGTGGCATCAATAGGCCATGGAGGATTCCCATGCTGAGGCTTGTGAGATGCTCCAAACAGCAAGGCTTTCTTCTGCTGGAAAGGCAGAGTGTGGTTTGTTTGCTCCAGGGTCCCCTATGTGGAAAGTTTGGTAGCAGAGCTCACCTGCCTGGATGTCTGGAAAGCACACCTCCATTGACCATTGCAAGTGAGGAACATGGCAGGTTCTTTTTGCTGGCTCTGGGGCGAAGTACCAAGGCCTTGATTTGATATGGAATATCTTGCAGTTGGGCCCCAGTGCTGGTTTGTTACCAGGGAGATCTTAGAATGTGCTGTTGGCTAAGATGCTGTGCAGGAGTCTCCAACCCTGAGGGTTTGGCACAGGTCGAATGCATGGTTTCATTCTGGGAAAAGGACAAGTTCTGTTGTGTGGCTCAGGGACCAAAATTTGTATTATAAGGTGATATTTTAGAACAGGACTCTGAGGATAGATGCTGGAAAACCTATTCTAGGGTTCCAATGAGGTCCAAAGGGCATTTCTGGTACAATATTCTGCCTCAGGCCCATTGACTTGGGTGTTTGCCTGAATTTATGTGATCAGGGTTGTTCATACTGCGCATTTGCTTCCAGAATGGCCTCCAATATTGAAGTCGGCTCAGGGTCCTTGAGGATTTCTCCTAATCTGGAGGGTTTGTGCAATGGTGACTGGCAAAGATTCCCTGGGGATGGCAGGCCCAGTCCTGTGGTGTGGCTCCAGAGACCCCATATGAGAGGGCATGTGAGCCATGGTTTTGGGAGAGAACTCTGCACACACAAACTCGGATTAGGGTTAGTGGCGAGGTGATCACAGGCCCAATGCTTAGACCTGGAGGGAAGCTTGTCAGGAACTATAATGAGGTTGACTGGAAAATGGTAGCACTGGCTTTTCTATCTGGATTGTTTGTCCAGGATGGCCTCGGAATGCAGGTGTGGTCTCATGGGACCATGGGAGATTTTTCCTCTCTAAGGATCCTGCTGGCTCCTTATACTTTGGTGGCTTTTTTGGGGAAGGGAAGAGTGCTGATTTTTATCTTAGCGGTGTACCAAAACAGGGATTCCACAGACGGGCTGTGGGTCTTGATGCCTAGAAAATCCCACCAAGCGTTAGAATTTGTGCTTAGGGGTGTACCAGGCTTGCATTGTGGGATCCTGGTGGTGCAACTGAGAGGTCTTGTTTGAAAGCATGCTCAGTCTGAGGGTCACAATGCCTGTTTTGCCCAGGGCGGCCCTCTGGAGTGGGCGTGGTCTTATTGACCATACAGCAGGCTCCCACTCTGAGGGTTGGACCCCCATTCCAACAGCCAGGTTTCCTGCCATGGGGAAGGAGGAGTTCTCTATTGTGCTTCAGGTTCCCCCATTGGCAGGGATTCCAGCAAAGGTCTGGGAACAGATGCCTGAATACCAGTGATGTGTAGAGATGATGGACTTGGGCCATGGCCGGTCTCACATGCTGGATATGGGCCCTGCTCTTTAGAAGGCTGACATGAAGTCGGGGCTCAGGCTCTGTCAGACACAGCACTAGTGGCCAGGGCAGCCTATGAATTGGTGTTCCCTCGAGGGAGGAGCAGATTGATCCTCACGTTGCGTTGCTAGGCAGACTAACCAGGCAATTCTTCTTTCTTTGGGGAATGCAGAATGCTGTGTTGTGGCTCCAGAATTCCCTGTCAAGATGTCTTGGGGAAAAGAAGGTGAGGATGAAATTGTAAACAGCAGCTACGGTTAAATTCAGTGCCAGGCAGAAGGCAGTTCCAATGTGCTCCTTCTTATTCGAGATATCCAGCATGTGAGTAGGGATGGATGTGAGATGTTTGCTCACAGTGGAATTTGTGTCTATGTTGACCGACAAATGGAGGGATTGAGTCCAGAGGCCATGGAGGATTTCCCATGCAGGGAATTGTGAGATGCTCCAAACAGCAAGGTTTCCTTCAATTGGACAGGTAGAGTCTGGTGTGTTTGCTCCAGAATCCCCCATGTGGAAAGTTTGCGTAGCAGAGCTCTTCAAAATGGATTCGAGGAAAATACATCTCCATTGACTACTGCCGCAGAGGAACATAGCAGGTTTATTCTGGTGGCTCTGGGGCGAAGTACCAAGGTCTTGAGTTGACATGGAATGTCTTGCACATGGGTCACAATGCTCGTTTGTTAACAGGGAGATCTTAGATTGTGCTGGTGGCAAAGGGGTCTTGCAGGATTCTCCTTCCCGAGCTTTTGACACAGGTCCAAGAGGACGGTTTTCTTCGGGGGACAGGAATTGTTCTGTTGTGTGGCTCAGGGACCACATGTTGTATCATAGGTTGGTATTCCAGAACAGGTCTCTGAGGACAAATGCCAGAAAACCTAATCTAGGTTTTGAATAAGGTCCTATAAGCATGTCAGTTTCAATCTTCTGACTCAGGACCATTGACATGGGTGTCTGCCTGGATGTAGGGGATCAGGGTGTTTCAGACTGCACATTAGTGTCCAATTGGCCCCCAATTTTGGGGTAGTCTCAGTGGCTTTGCAGATTTCTCCTTATCGGGAGGCTTTGGGCAACTGTCATAGGCAAAGTTTCCTTGGGGATGGCAGGCACAGTCCCATGGGGTGGCTCCAAACACCAGATGCTGTGAGCATGTGAGCCATGGTTTGGGAGAGAAGTCTGCAAAGGCAAACTTGGGTTAGGATTTGTAGCGATTCGATCACAGGCCCAATGCACAGACCTGAAGGGTAGCTCATAAGAAACTGTAAATACAGTGACTCTAAGGCATTAGCACAAGCTTTTATATCTGGATTGTGTGTCCCAGATGGCTTCAGAATGCAGATGTTGTCTCATGGTTACTTTGGAGATTTTTCCTCTATAAGGATCCTAGCAGCACCCAATAGGTTGGTGGCATTTTCAGGGAAGGGAAGAGTGCTGTTTTCCATCTTATGGTTACCCCAACACAGGGATTACATAGATGGGCTCTGGGTCAGGGCACCTGGAATATCCCACCAAAGGTTAGGATTTGGGACAAGGGGAGTTCCAGGCCTGCAGTGCGTGATCCAGGAGGTTCAAGTGAAAGGGTTTGCTTGAAAACATGCTCAGGCTTAGGTCACAATGCCTGTTTGTGACCAGGGTGGCTCCCATGAGTAAGCGTGGTCTCATGGGCCATGCAGTTGGTTCCCACTGTGATGGTTTGACACCCATCGTAACATCCAGGTTTCCTGCCATCAGGAAGGAGGAGTACTCCTGTGCTTCAGGTTCCCCCATAGGGAGGGAGTTGAGCTACGGTCTGGGGAGAGATGCCTGAATATCCAGGTTGAGTAGATGTGACGGCTTCGGGACAAAACAGGTCCCACCTGCAGGATATGGGGCCCACTGTCTGCATGGCTGACTGGAAGTCGTGGCGCAGGCTGTGTGAGACAGAGCCTGAGTACCCATGGCGGCCTATGATATTAGGGTGCTGTCGAGGGCCATGCAGGTGGATGCTCATGTGGGTATTCTGGGCAGATTCACCAGGCACTTCTTCTTTCTGTGGGGCATGCAGAATGCTGCGTTGTGGCTCCAGAATTCCCTATCAAGAGGGTTTAGGGACAAGGAGGTTGAGGATGGAATGGTAAACACAAACTACGGCTAAATTCAGTGCCAAGCAGAGGGCAGTTCCAGTGTGCAGTGGCTGATTCTAGCTATTCAGCACTGAAGTAAGGATGGATGTCAGATGTTTGCTCACACTGTAGTTTGTGTCTATGATGACCAAAAAATGGAGATGTGTTGCAAGAGGCCATGGAGGATTTCCCACGGGGTGACTTGTGAGATGCTCTAAACAGCAAGGTTTCCTTATAATATACAGGGCCAGTCTGGTTTTTTTGATCCACTGTACCCCATATGGAAAGTTTGGGTAGCCGAGCTCTCCCGAATGGATACCTGGAAAGCGCACCACCGAGATCCATTTCAGCTGAGTAACATGGCAGGTTTGATCTGGTGGCTCTGAGGATCAGTTCCAAGCAGTCTGAGTTGACATGGAGTTTCACGTTGTTGGATCACAATACTGGTTGGTATCCATGGATAAATTAGAATGTTGATTGGTCAGAGGGCCATGCAGGATTCTCCTACACTGTATCTGGAACACAGCTATCAAGAGCAAGGTATCCTACCGGGGAAAGGAGGGGCTCTTTAGTGTGGCTAAGGGACCACATGTTGGAATATAAGTTGGTATTGTGGAACAGGCCCCTGTGGACAGGCACCTGAAAACCTAAGCTCGGGTATCAATGGAGTCTTAGAGGAATGTCAGGTTCAATCTTCTGACTCAGGGCCTTTGACTTTAATATCTGTTTGGAGGCAGGTGCCCATTGTGTGTCACAATGCACATTTGGGTCCAGAATATACTTCAAAATGGAGGTGGGTTCAGGGACTTTGTACTTTGCTCCTAATCTTCAGGGTTTGGGCAACAGAGAAAGGCAGAGTTTCCTTCGGGAGGATAAGCACAGTCTTCCGGTGTGGCTCCAGAGGCCCCTTCCTGAGGGCATGTTGGTTAGGGCTTTGGGGACAGAAATCTGCAAACGTGAACTAGGGTTAGGGTGAGGGCCGAGGTAATCACTGGCCCGATCTGCAGTCCCTGAGTGCAGCTTATATTGTATGAAATTAAGGTGTCATGGAGGCAGTAGCACAGTCTTTTCTGTCTGGATTGTGTGTCCACAATGGTCACAAAATGTAGGGGTGGATCATAGGGCCATGGGAGATTTCTTCGTCTCAGGCGATTCTGCTCAGATCCCAAGAGTTTGGTTTCTCTGGGGGAAGGGAAGACTGCTGTTTTCGGTCTTAGGGGACCCCCAAAAGAGGGATACCAGAGACAGGTTCTGGGTTGATACCTGGAAATGACAAAAGACTGTGAGGATTTGGCCCTAGGAACCTGGGAGGCCCGCTCTGTGGGCTCCTGGCCCAGCTAGTGAAGGGGTTTGTTTGAAAGCAGGCTCATGCTGAAGGTCACAACGCTTGTTTGTGCCCAGGGCGGCTCCCATGAGTGACTGGTCCTATGGCCTATGCAGCTGTTTCGACTCTGAGGGTTGGACGCCCATCTCATCAGCCAGGTTTCCTGCCATTGAGAAGGAGGAGTACACCTGTGCTTCAGGTTTCCACATAGGCAGTCATTTGAGCTATGGTCTGGGGAGAGATGCCAGAATATCCAAGTTGAGTAGATGAGATGACTTCGTTCCATGGCACGTTCCTCCTGCAGGATATGGGGTCCACTGTCTAAGTGGCTGTCTGGATGTTGTGGCCCACGCTGTGTCAGACAGTGCCTCAGTGCCCATGGCAGCCTACAGTGCTTTTTAAATAAATCATTCTCAGGATTCTTGTTTTTTAAAGAAATTTGAATATACTTACCATTAAAATTAGAGGTTTAATACAACATAATTCATGACAACTTTTAACTTGAACTTTTTTATATATATACATGTGTTTTCCTTTTTCTTTTCTTTTTTTCCCCTTTTTTTACATATACAAATAGATACAAGCGTCAAGGTATTCATTTTTCCCTATTCAACCCTATCCCTATATATAAATCAGTTTTAATCTCCCTTTATCTCTGGAAAGTTGAGTCCTTTAACAAAGATATCAAGATACTCCCAGGAAGAACCAAAATAGCATTCCTCACCCACACTGAGGATTTATAGCCACCTTCCAAGTTTTTCTTTTTCTTCTGTCAGAGTTTCTGATTCTCTCTCTCTCTCTCTTTCTCTCTCTCTCTCTCTCTTTCTGGTATTATATAAATCTTATTCTTGGAGTTTATTTTGTCTGGGTTCTTTTTTTTTCAATTTAATTTTGTCAGCCTTTTTGTTTCTTCATTGCTGTTCATATACATTGTAAATCTTACTTTGGGGGTTCATTTTGATTGGGCCTTCTTTTTTCTCTCTCTCTCTCTTCTTCTTCTTCTTCTTCTTTTTTTTTTTGGTGGTGACTTCAAATACTCTGCAATGTTAAAGATTTCACTTTTCCTGGATCATGGTTGATATATTCAGCTGTACACCCCCTCACCCACCTCTTAGCAAAATTACTAGGAGGGGGAACACCTAACAGAGAAGAAATTCAGAGACTGTGACCTCTGGTACAGAACTATTGGATATCAACATAAACAAGGTGTTGGAAATGGAAATCAGGGTAACAATTATCCAAGAACTACATAGGTTTTTGAAGACCATTAGTGACAACATAGAATCTCTAAGGGCTGCAGTGAGAGCAAATCTTGCAGAAGTTAAAATTTCTATCAATGAGATCCAATCTAATCTAAGTACTCTAACAGCTAGGGTAAAAAAGGCAGAAGATCAACTTTCTGATATTGAAAGTAATGGATAGAAAAAGAAGAATAAGGAGGAGGCTTGGAACAAATAGCTTAGAAGCCATGACCACAGACTTAGGCTAATAAATGACGCTATGAAATGTTCCAGTGTCAAAAATATTGCGAATGGTGGGGGTGTAGAAAGAGAGAACAGTAGAAGATATATTTGAATAAATCCTGGATGAGAAGTTTCCTAATCTGGAGAATGGAGCGAGTGTTTATGTCCTAGAGGCAAAAAGGACACCACCCAAGACCAATGAGACTAGGAAGATGTCCAGACTCATAAATGTGAAATTCCTGATTTATAAAATCAGAATATGTCTTGAGGGTATCTAGAGGGAAGAGACTCCTTCATACAGAGGGAGGACCATCAGAATAAAGTCACACCTTTCCCCAGGCACCTTGCAAGCCAGAAAGGCTGTCAAGACATATTCAGGGCAATAAATGAGAACGACATTCAGCCAAGAATATTTTATCCAGCCAGGCTGATATTCAAAATGGATGGAGCGATAAAGAGCTTCCAAGACTGGCAAGGTTTAAAAGTACATGACTACCAAGCTGGCACTACAAGAAATGTTAAGGGGGGAGGTTCTATAAAAGAACAAGAAACCACAGAGTGACAAAGAACAGAAATTTACAGTGACAATCTATGGAAACAAGAACTTCATAGGCAACATGATGTCAATAAAAATATATATTTCAATAATAGCTCTGAATGTGAATGGCCTAAATGCTCCCATAAAATGGCACAGGGTTGCAGATTGGATAAATTGACAGTACCTGTACATATACTTTCTAAGGAGACCCTTCTGGAACCTAAAGATAGATCCAGACTGAAACTGAAGGGATGGAGAACCATATTTTATGGCAACAGACCTCAAAAGAAAGCTGGTGTAGCAATTCTCATATCAGATAAGTTAGATTTTAAGCTAAAGTCATTATTCAGAAATACAGAAGGAAACTACATCATTCTTCATGGGTCTACCCACCAAGATGATCTAACAATTGTAAATATTTATGCCCCCAGTATGGGAGCAGCCCACTATATCCACCAACTGCTAATCAAAATAATCAGTTTGATATGAATAATTAGTATTATGGTATATTAACATGCCATGTCACATGTAATATATGGATCAACAAAGCAGATACTCAATAAAGTAATAAGAGCTTTTTATGTCACAATGGACCAGATGGACCTCATAGATATATACAGAACATTCCACTCAAGTGCACATGGAACTTTCTTCAGAATAGACCACATACTGAGTCACAAATCAGGGCTCAACCACTACCAAAAGATTGAGATTATTGCCTACTCATTTGCACACCACAATGCTTTAAAAATGATGCTCAACCACAGGAAAAACTTTGGAAGGAATTCAAACACTTGGAAGCTAAAGACAACACTCCTTAAGAATGTTTGGATCAACTAGGAAGTCAAATAAGAACTTAAACAATTCATGGAAACTATGAGAATGAAGACTTATAGGTCGAAAACCTATGGGATATGGCAAAGGTGGTCCAAAGGGGGAAATACATAGCCATCCAAGCCTCACTCAAAAAAAAATGATAAATCCCAAATATACTAGCTCTCTTTTCACCTTAAAGAACTGGAAAATCAAAAACAAAAAGCCAACCCCATGCATAAGAAGGGAAATAATCAAGATTAGAGAAGTGGTCAATGAGATAGAATCTAGAGATACAGTGGAACACATCAAAAAATCAAGAAGATGGTTTTTTGAACGAATCAGTAAGATCAATAAAGCAAAGGCCAAACTAATCCAAAGAAAAGAGAGAGGACCCAAATTAATAAAATTATGAATGAAAGGGGAGATATCATGACTAAAACAAAGGAAATAGAAACAATCATCAGAAATTAGCAACAGTTTTACACCAATAAGTTAAGCAATCTAGAAGTACTGGATACTTTTCTGGAAACAAATAAACTTCCAAGACTGAAATAGGAAGAAACTGACAACCTGAATAGAATAATATCTAGTAACGAGACTGAAGCAGCAATCAAAAACCTCCCAAAAAAACAAGAGCACAGGACCTAACAGATTCCCTGGGGATTCTACCAAACATTCCCAGAAGAAGTAATACCTGTTTTCTTGAATATTCTTTCTTCAGATTCTCTTGAAAATTCATTAAAGGGACAGAAGGAAAACGTCCAGACTCATTCTATGAAGCCAGCATTACCCTTTTCCCCCAAACCAGGCAAAGACCCCATCAAAAAGGAGAATTTTAGACCAATATCCCTGATGAATATGGATGCCAAGGTTCTCAACAAGATCCTAGCTATTAGGATCAAACAGTACATTAAAAAGATTATCCGCCATGACCATGTGGGGTTTATCCCTGCGATGCAGGGTTGGTTCAGCACTTGCAAATGACTGTGATACAACGAATCAATAAGAGAAGAGAGAAAAAGCACATGGTCCTCTCAATTGATGCAGAAATAGCATTTGACAAAGTACAACATCTGTTTATGATTAAAAGCATTCAGAGTATAGGGATTGAGGGAACATTCCTAAACTTCATCAAATCTATTTATGAAAAACCCACAGCAAATGTCATTGTCAATGGGGAAAGCTGGCAGCCTTCCCTGTGAGATCAGGAGCACGAAAATGATGCTCACTCTCACCACTATTGTTCAACATAGTGTTAAAAGTCCTAGCAACAGCAATCGGACAACAAAGAGAAATTAAAAAAAAAATATTCAAATTGGCAATGAAGTACTCAAACACTTTCTTCACAGATGACCTGATACTTTAATATGGAAAACCCAAAATCTCCACCTGCAAACTACTAGAATTTATACAACAATTCAGCAATATGCAGGATACAAAACCAATATAAAGACATTGGTTGGTTTCCTATACATTAACAATGAAAATATAGAAAGGGAAATTGGAGAATCGATTACATTTACTATGGCACCAAAAACCATAAGATACCTGGGAAAAAACCTAACCAATGGGGTCAAGGATGTACACTGGAGGATCTCCCTGATGAAATCTCCCTGATGGCTAATAAAAATGAGCAGGTTTTTTTCTTTTTCTCGTGTATGTTATCATTTGTATGTCTGCTTTGGAGAATGGTCTATTAATGTCTTCTGCCCTTATTATTTTTTTTAATGTGATAATCTGTTTTTTGAGTTTTGAGGTTGAGGTGTTCTTTATAAATCTTTGATACCAGCCTCTTGTCTGTCGTGTCATTTGCAAATGTATTTTCCAATTCTGTAGGTTGCCTCTTTGTTTTGTTGACTCTTCCCTTTGCTGTGCAGAATCTTTTGATCTCAATGAAGTCCCCAAATTTCATTTTTGCTTTTTTATTCCTTTGCCTTTGGAGACATGTCTTGAGAGAAGTTGCTGTGGCCCATGTCAAAGTGGTTACTATCAATGTTATCCTCTAGGATTCTGAAGAATTCCTGCCACACGTTGAGTTCTTTTAACCATTTTCAGTTTATCTTTGTGTATGGTGTGATAGCATGGTCGAGTGCCTTCTTCTACACATAGCTCTCCAATTTTCTGGCAGGGATTCCAGGAAAGGTATGGGGACAGGTGCTTGAATACCAAGGATTTGTAGAGATGATGGAGTAGGGAGGTGGTCGGCCCCACCTCCTAGAAATAGGTCCCGCTCTCTGGGTGTCTGACACTAGGTCGAGACTCAGCCTGTCAGACACAGCACTAGTGGCCAGGACAGCCTATAAATCGTGGTTCCCTTGAGGGCCGAGCAAATTGATCCTCATGTGGTTTTCCTGGGCAGACTCACCAGGCACCTATTATTTCTATGGGGAATGCAGAGTATTTTGTTTATGCTCTAGAATTCCTTATCAAGAGACCTTGGGGACCAGTCGGGTGAGGATGGAATTGTAAACACTAGCTAGGGTTCAATTCAGTGCCAAGCAAAAGGTAGTTCCAGTGTGCAGCAGCTGATTCGAATATCCAGCACCTGAAGAAGGGAGGATATCTGATATTTGCTCACACCGGAGTTTGTGTCTATGATGACCAACAAATGGAGGGGTAGCATCAAGAGGCCATGGAGGATTTCTCACCCTGAGGCTTGTGAGATGCTCCAAACAAGAAGGTTTCCTACCACTGGACAGGTGGAGTCTGGTTTGTTTGCTCAAGTTTTCCCCATGTGGAAAGTTTAAGATACAGAGCTCTCCCACATGAATGCCTGGAAAGCCCACCTCAGTTGAAGATTGCAGCTGAGGGACATGGCAGGTTTTTTCTGGTGGCTTTGGGGCGAGGTACAAAGGCCTTGATTTGACATTGAATGTCTTGCAGATGGGCCACAATGCACGTTTGTTTCCAAGGATATCTTAGAATGTGATGGTGCCTAACGATAGGTGCAAGATTCTCCTCCACTGAGGGTTTGGCACAGGTCGAAGAGCATGGTTTCCTTCTGGGGACAGGAGATTTTCTGTTTTGTGGCTCAGGGACCACATGTTGCATCATAAGTAGGTATTCAGAACAGGTCCCTGAGGGTAGGTGCCTGAAAACCCAATCTAGGGTTCCAATGAGGTCCTAGGGGCATGCCAGGTTCAATCTTCTGACTCAGGACCATTGACTTGGCTGTCTGCCTGGATGGAGCTCTTCAGGTTGTTTCAGAAATCACATTTGCGTCCAGAGCAGCTGCCAATATTGGGGTGGGATCAGGTGCCTTTCAGTTTTCTATTAATCTGAAAGGTTTGGGAAAATGTGGTGGGTACATTTTCCTTGGGGATGGCAGGCACAGTTCTGTGGTGTGCCTCGAGACACCCCATCCTGGAGGGCATGTAAACCATGGTTTTGGGAGAGAAGTCTGCAAACACAAATTCGGGTTTGGGTTAGTCGCAAGGCGATCACAGGCCCAGTGCATAGACCTAGAGGGCAGCACATCAGGAACTGTAATTAGGGTGACTGGAAGGTGGTAGCATAGGCTTTTCTATCTGGATTGTGTGTCCAGAATGGCATCGGAAGGCAGGTGTAGTCTCATGGGTCCATGGGAGACTTTTCCTCTCTAAGGACCCTGGTGGCTCCCCATAGTTTGGTAGCTTTTTCAGGGAAGGTAAGATTGCTGTTTTCCATCTTAGAGGTGCCCCAAAACAAGGATTCCAGAGATGGGTCTGGGTCTGGGTGCCTATAAAATCCAACCGAGGTTTAGAATTTGGGCCTAAGGGTGTACCAGACCTGCAATGCGGGAATCTTGTGTTGGAACTGAGAGGACTTGTTTGAAAGCATACTCAGGCTGTGGGTCACAATGCCTGCTTGTCCCCAGCGCAGCCCTCATGAGTGGGTGTGGTCACATTGGCCATGCACCTGGCTCCCACTTCGAGGGTTGGACACGCATCTCAACAGCCAGGTTTCTTGCCTTGGGAAAGGAGTAGTATTCTATTGTGCTTCACGTTCCCCCATTGGAAGGATTCCAGCAATATCTGGGGAAAGAAGCCAGAATACCAAGGATGGGTAGAGATGATGGACTTGGGCCATGGCCAGTCCCACATGATAGATATGGGGCCCACTCTCTGGGTGGCTGACACGAGGTTTAGGATCAGGCTCTGTCGGAAACAGCACTAGTGGCCAGAGCAGCCTACAAATCGGGGTTCCCTTGAGAGCCGAGCCGATTGATCCTCTTGTGGGGATTCTGGGCAGACTCAGCAGGCACTTCTTCTTTCTATTGGAAAGGTAGAATTCTGCATTGTGGCTCCAGAATTCAATATCAAGAGTCCTTGGGGACAAGTACGGTGAGGATGGAATTGTAAACACAAGCTACTGTACAATTCAGTGCCAAGCAGAAGGCAATTCAAAAGTGAAGCATCTTTTTCGAGATATCCAGCACCTGAGTAAGGGCGGATGTCAGATGTTTGCTCACACTAGAGTTTATGTCTTGATGACCGATGAAATGGAGGGGTGGCATCAAGAGGCCGTGGGGGATTTCCCACATTGAGGTTTATGAGATGCTCCAAATAGCAAGGTTTCCCTCTAATGGAATGGTGGAATCTGGATTGTTTGCTTCCAGGGTCCTCCATGTGGAAAGTTTGGGTAGTAGAGCTCTCCCGTATGGATGCCTGGACAGCACACCTCCATTGAGCATTGCAGCTGAGGAACAAGGCAGGTTTGTTCTGGTGCCTCTGCGGCGAAGGACCAAGGCCTTGAGTTGACATGGAATCTCTTGCAGATGGGCCACAATGCTGGTTTGTTACCAGGCAGATCTTAGAATGTGCTGGTGGCTAAGGTGCCATACAGGATTCTCCAACGCTGAGGATTTGGCACACATCGAAGAGCATGGTTTCCTTCTCAGGACAGGAGATGTTCTGTTGTGAGGCTTTGGGTCCACATGTATCATATGTTGATATTCCAGAACAGGACCTTGAGGACAGATGCCTGAAAACCTAATTTAGGGTTCCAATGAGGTCATACAGGCAGGATAGGTTCAATCTTCTGACTCAGGACCTTTGACATGACTGTATGACTGAATGTAGGTGATCAGGGTGTTTCAGACTGCAAGTTTGCACCACAGCAACTGCCAATATAGAGGTGAGTTCACGGGATTTGCAGGTTTCTCCTAATCTTGAACGTTTGGGCAACTGTAACGGGCACAGTTTCTTGGGGATGGCAGGCACAGTCCTGTGTTGTGGCTCCAAAGGCCCATCCTTGGTGGCATGAGAGCCATGGTTTTGGGAGAGAAATCTGAAAACTGAAATTCGGGGTAGGGTTAGTGGTGAGGCAAATAGTCCCAATGCATAGACTTAGAGGGCAGCACATCAGGAACTGTAAATAGGGTGAATAGAAAGCAGTAGCACAGACTTTTTTTTTTTTTTCCTCTGGATTGTGTGTCCAAGATGGCCTCGGAATGCAGGTGTGGTCTCATGGGTCCATGATAGAATTTTCCTCTCTAAGGACGTTGGCGGCTCTCCATAGTTTGGTTCCTTTTTCAGGGAAAGAAAGAGTGCTGCTTTACATCTTAGGGGTGCCCCAATACAGGGATTCCAGAGATGGTCTCTGGGTCTGGGCGCCTGGAAAATCCCACCAAATGTTATGATTTGGTCCTAGGGCCATACCTGGCATGCATGCGGGATCCTGGTGGTGCCACTGTTAGGGCTTGTTTGAAAGCATGCTCAGGCTGTGGGTCACAATGCCTGTTTGTGCCCAGGGCGGATCTCAGGAGTGGGCGTGGTCTCATTGACCACACAGCTGGTTCCCTCTTTGAGGGCTGGATATCCACCCCAACAGCCAGGATTCCTGCCATGGGGAAGAAGGAGTTCTCTATTGTGCTTCAGGTTCCCCCATTGTCAGCGATTCTAGCAAATGTCTGGGGACATGTGCCTGAATACCAAGGATGGGTCGAGATGACAGACTTGGGCCATGGCTGGTCTCACATGCTGGTTATGGGGCCCACTTTCTGGGGGTTGAAACCAAGTCTGGTCTCAGGCTCTGTCAGACACAGAAATAGTAGCCAGGGCAGCCTATACATCAGGATTCCCTCGAGGACTGAGCAGATTGATCCTCATGTGTGATTGCTGGGCAGACTCACCAGGCATTTCTTCTTTCTAAGGGGAAGGCAGAATGCTGCGTTGTGGCTCCAGAATTTCCTATCAAGAGGCCTTGGAAGCCAGTAGGTTGAGGATGGAATTGTAAACACAAGCTACGGTTCAATTCAGTGCCAAGCAAAAGGCAGTTCCAGGGGCGCCTGGGTGGCTCAGTGGTTAAGCCGCTGCCTTCGGCTCAGGTCATGATCTCAGGGTCCTGGGATCGAGTCCCGCATCGGGCTCTCTGCTCAGCAGGGAGCCTGCTTCCTCCTCTCTCTCTCTCTGCCTGCCTCTCTGCCTACTTGTGATCTCTCTCTGTCAAATAAATAAATAAAATCTTAAAAAAAAAGGCAGTTCCAATGTGCAGTGTCGGATTCAAGATATCCAGCACCTGAGTAAGGGCGGATGTCAGATGTTTGCTCACACTGGAGTTTGTGTCTATGGTGGCCAACAAGAGGAAGGGTTGAGTCAAGAAGGCTTGGAGGATTTCCCATTCTGAAGCTTGTTAAGATGCTCCAAATTGCAAGATTTCCTTCTATCAGACAGGGGGAGTCTGGTTTGTTTGCTCCAGCATCCCCCATGTGGAAAGTTTGGGTAGCAAAGCTCTCCCGCATGAATGCCTGGAAAGCACACATCCATTGACCATTGCAGCTGAGGAACATGGCAGGCTCATTCTAGTGGTTCTAAGACTTAAGTTGACAGGGAATCTCTTACAGATGGGCCACAATGCTGGTTTGTTACCAGGGAGATCTTAGAATGTGCTGGTGGCTAAGGTGCTGTGTAGGTTTCTCCTACCCTGAGGGTTTGGCACAGGCCGAATGCATTGTTTTATTCTGGGGAAAGGACAAGTTATGTTGTGTGGATCAGGGACCAAATGCTGTATTATAAGGTGGTATTCCAGAATAGGCCTTGGAGGACAGATGCCTGAAAACCTATGGAGGTCCTATGGGCATGTCTGGCAATATCTTCTGCTTTAGGCCCATTGATTTTGTTGTTTGCCTGCATTTAGGTGATCAAGGTGTTTCAGACTGCACATTTGCTTCCAGTATGGCCTCCAATATTGGAGTTGGCTCAGGATCCTTGCAGATTTCTCCTAATCTGGTGGGTTTGTGCGACTGTGACTGGAAATGATTCCTTGGGGATGGCAGACCCAGTCCTGTGGTGTGGCTCCAGAGACCGCATCCTGGAGGGCATGTGAGCCATGGTTTTGGGAGAGAAGTCTGCAAACACAAACTCGGGTTAGGGTTAGTGGCGAGGTGATCTCAGGCCCAATGCTTAGACCTGGAGGGCAGCTAGTCAGGAACTGTAATTAAGGTGACTGGAACGAGGTAGCACAGGGATTGTGTCCCAGGATGGCCTCAGAATGCAGGTGTGGTCTCATGGGTCCAAGGGAGATTGTTCCTCTTTAAGGATCCCCTCATCTCTCAATACTTTGGTGGCTTTTCGGGGAAGGGAAGAGTGCTGTTTTCCATCTTAGTCTTGCCCCAAAACAGGGATTCCAGAGACGGGCTCTGGGTCTGTGTGCCTGGAAAATCCCACGGTTAGGATTTGGGCCTAGGGGCATCCCAGGCCTGCAATGCAGGAAACTGGTGGTGCAACTGAGAGGGCTTGTGTGAAAGCATACTCTGGCTGAGGGTCACAATGCCTGTTTGTTCCCACGGCCGCCCTTAGGAATGGGCGTGGTCTCATTGGCCATGTAGCTGTCTCTGAATTTGAGGGTTGGATACCCATCCCAACAGCCAGGTTTCCTGCAATTGGGAAGGAGGAGCTCTCTATTGTGCTTAAAGTTCCCCCATTGGCAGTGATTAAAGTAAAGTCCTGGGGACAGATGCCTGAATACCAAGGATGGGTAGATTTGATGGACTTGGGATATGGCCGGTCCCACATGCTGGGTATGGTGCCCTTTCTCCGGGTGGCTGACACGAGTTTGGGGCTCAGGCTCTGTCAGACACACCACTAGTGTCCAGGGTAACCTGTAAATTGAGGCAGTCTATAAATCCCTCAATGGCTGAGCAGATTGATCCATATTTGGCGTTTCCGGGCAGACTCAGCAGGCACTTCTTCTCTCTATGGGGAAGGCAGAATGCTGCAATGTGGCTTGAGATTTCCCTACCAAAGGGATTTGGGTCCATTGAGGTGAGGATCGAATTGTAAACCCAAGCTACAGTTAAATTCAGTGTCACGCAGAAGGCAGTTCTGTTGTGAAGTGGCTTATTCGAGATATTCATCACCTGAGTAAGGACAATGTCAGAGATTTGCCCACACTGGAGTTTGTTTCTATGATGACCAACAAATATCGGGGTGGCGTCAAGAGGCCATGGAGGATTTCGGTCGCAGGGGTTTCAGAGATGCTCCAAACAGTAAGGTTTCATTCTACTGAACAGGTGGAGTCTGGTTTGTTTTCTCCAGTGTCCTCCATATGTAAAGTTTTTTGTAGCAGAGCACTTCCACAAGGAAGTGTGGAAAGCACACCTCCAATGACCATTGCAGCTGAGGAACATGGCAGTTTCGTTCTGGTGGCTATGGCGCGAAGTATCAAGGCTTTGAGTTGACATGGAATCTCTTGCTGATCAGTCTCAATGCTAATTTGTCACCAGGGAGATCTTAGAATGTGTTGGTCGCTAAGGGGCCATGCAGGATTCTACCACCCTGAGTGTTTGGCACAGGTCCAAGAGCATGGTTTCCTTCTCTGGACAAGATAAATTCTGTTGTTTGGCTCAGGGAACACATGTTGTATTATAAGTTGGTTTTCCAGAACAGGCCTCTGAGGACAGATCCTGAAAACCTAATCTAGGGTTCCAATGAGGTCCTAGGGGCATGTCAGTTTCAGTCTTCTGAATCAGGACCATTGATTTGTGTGTCTTCCAGGATGGAGGTGATCAGGGTGCTTCAGACTGGGCTTTTGCAACCAGAACTGCCTCCCATATAGGGGTAAGCACAGGGGCCCTTCAGGTTTATCCTAATCTAGAGAGTTTGGGCAACTTTGATGGGAACAGTTTCCTTGGGGATGGCAGGCACAATCCTGTGCTGTGACTCCAGAGGCCCCATCCTGGAGGACATGTGAGCCATGGTTTTGGGAAAGAAGTCTGCAAACCCAAATTGGGTTATGGTTAGTGGCGAGGTGATCGCAGGCCCAATGTGTAAACCTGAAGGGCCGCTCATCAGGAAATGTAATTATGGTGACTGGAAGGTGGTAGAACAGACTTTTCTATTGGGATTGTGTGTCTAGAATGGCCTCAGAATGCATGTGTGGTCTCATGGGTCCATGGGAGATATTTTCCTCTCTAAGGATCCTGACTGTTCCCCATAGTTTGATGGCTTTTTCAGGGAAAAGAAGAGTGCTGTTTTCCATCATAGGCGTGCACCAAAACACCCATTCCAGAGCCAGGCTCTGGTTCTAGGCGCCTGGAAAATCCAACGAAGTGTTATGAATTGGGCCTAGGGGCATACCAGGCCTGAAATGCAGGATCCTGGTGGTGCAATTGAGAGGGCTTGTTTGAAAGCATGCTCATGCTGAGCATCACAATGCCTGTTTGTGCCCAGGGCTTCCCTGAGGATTGGGTGTGGTCTCTTTGGCCATTCAGCTGGCTTTCTCTCTGAGTACTGGACACCAATCTCAACAGACAGGTTCCTGCCATCTGGAAGAAGGAGTTCTCCATGGTGCTTAAGTCTCCCCTGTAAGGGTCTGCTTGGCCAGAGGGAGTCATTTTGTGTTTATTTAGTGAACTTAGATTGACCCTATGCAGTAAACTTAGATTGACCCCGCCCTTCCCAGAGGAACTTACTTGCAAAGCCTAGATACAAAGGTGGGTATCTAGGCCAGGTGAAGACATCCAATCAGTGGGGCATGCATATATCTACTAGGGTAAATTGAAATACAATTTGGCACTTGTGTGTTACCTAGCATTTATTTTTTTCTGTGTCTGGTGATTTAGCATGACTGTGCAGTGTTCTCTGTGTATTACAATCTCATTGGCCATGTGTGTATAGCCAGGCTAAATAACTCTATAAAAGTTAGTTGGTGAGGATGCAAGGGGTCGCCTCTTTGCAAGAGACGGCCCTGACCAGTCAGTTTGATTCTCAATGCTGGCACGAAATAAAGCTTTGCTTGACCTTCATTTTCTATCAGTATCGCTCCTCTGATTATGGACCCTAACATTGGAGGGGCACCCGAATTCAAACGACGAGAACTGAGCCAGCATCGGAATTTTTGGGAAAAGCCTCCAGAAGTAAGATCACGGGATCCTATCTGTCTGTCTGGTTAGAGCTCCTGGGTATGGCCCACCAGGGAGAAGATAGATAAAGCCGTGCCCCAGGGATGGAGTGGATGCGGGGATGCACCATCCATCTGCTGGTAGATTGACAGGGGGTTTTGAGTCCCCTGGGTGGTTGGGGGTTTTGAGTCCACCTGGGCTGTCGCCTGGGTGTTTGAGTCCCCCAGTCAGTCAGGGACTGACGGGGGGTTCGAGTGCCCCTAGACGGCCAGGGGGTTTGAGTCCCCCTAGATGGTCGGGGGGTTCAAGTCCCCCTTGGTGTTTGGGGGATTTGAGTCCCCCTAGACGGCAAGGGGGTTCAAGTCCCCTTAGACAGTCAAGTGGTTTGAGTCCCCGTGGGCGGTCAGGGTGCTTGAGTCCCCCTAGACAGTCGGGGGGTTTGAGTCCCCCTGGGCAGTTGGGGATTAGAGTTCCCCTGTGTGGTTGGGGGGTTCAAATCCCCCTGGGCGGTTGAGGAGTTCGAGTCCCCCTATGTGGTCGGGGGATAAAGTCCCCACCAGTGGCAGGTTATGGGTAAGAATCCTTGGGCCTGCTGTTGTCCTTCCCTGGTCCTTTTGTTGTCTGTTTTGTTGTTTGTTATGATTAAAGGAATGGGGCAAGCAGAGAGTAAGGGGACTCTGACTTCATCTCTCTTTTCTTCATAATAGATGTAAGGCTTCTAGCTCACTCATTGTGTGTGTTAAAGGCTAAGACTGGAGTCAACTGGGGTTGGTCGAATGCTGGGTTAAAGTGCCCAAGGCTGGCTCATTGGAGCCAGGCGTGGAATATAGTGCTTAGTGGGCCACTTTTGGAAAGCAGAACTGGCACTGTGGGATGAACCAACCTCGAGACAGAGACTTTAAGGACTATTCCCAGCAGCTGCAGAAACTACCTTTGGGGGAATTCCTTGCCTTTTCTGGCCCAACGTGGAATGCATAGCCCCTCCCCCTTGCTGGCGGGAGAGCATGGCATCTGACGTGGAGATGGTTATTTGTCTGTCTCAAGGTTTTAATGGGTAATTGTTTAAGAGGCTTCCAATGTCTTTGGTAACCTGAACCTCTGAAAGGTTGCTTGAATGACAAATGGAATTGCATTTGTTGGACAGGTAGGTCTTAATCAAATAGGATAAAATGCTAGAGTGCTGACTGCTGAAACTGGGTTTGTGCTTTTGAAATCTGCTGGTGAACACGTTCTGTGCTTAACTGATTGATAAACTTGCCATCTAAAGAATTCTGTTGTACTAACTCACAATAGGCTCATATTTAGTCTTCAGTAGAGTTTCAGGTATTTCTAAGAGTACAAAATTCTGTTAAGTGTAATTAAGACTGATGGAAATGAGAAAAGCAACTCTGTATGTAAAAAGTAGGAGATATGTAAAAGTTTGAATCTGAAAAGTGCCTGACTGCGTGAATGTGTCTGTATGGCTCCACTTTCTCTACAGAGTCTGAATGGGCTGTTTATACGGACAGACCTTAGCTAAGAAGCTCTTAAGTTCCTGCAAGGGACGCGAGCAGGACAGCATCTGAAAGATCCCCCCTGCCTTGGTCTGCAACATCATTCACGATGGGAGGGAAACCTAGTAATCTCATTATCTGCTTACTTAAAAAAAAAAGACACTGGTATAGAAAAGCTTGTTCTCTCTCTGTTTAAAAAGACAAAGTTGGGACGCCTGGGTGGCTCAGTTGGTTAAGCAGCTGCCTTCGGCTCAGGTCATGATCCCAGCGTCCTGGGATCGAGTCCCACATCGGGCTCCTTGCTCGTCAGGGAGCCTGCTTCTCTCTCTGCCTGCCTGTGCTCACTCTCTCTCCCTCTCTCTCTGACAAATAAATAAATAAAATCTTAAAAAATAATAAAAAGACAAAGTTTTCTTAAGTTAATTGATCTCTTATGGTTTTCTCTATCCCTGCCCAGAAAATTCAGTTCCTATGTTTTGTTTTATCAGGTGTTTAATATCCCTAATTATATTTAGGCATTTGTTTTAAAACTTTCTAAGGTTTTAGCAATTGTTGGCAGGATTTAAACCAATAATAAACCTGGGTTACATTTGGGAAAATGCCATGCATTTCTTAAAGTTTTAATACATTGATAAATCACTACTTGATATTGAGATTATGGAAATGTTATGTGTCACAGAAGTAACCTGATTTTCTTACCAGTTACATTGTAAATTCTCATCTCACCCAGCTCTTTACCATATCTGTTCTGAGTTTTTGTCATTTGTAATTGTTTTAATTCTCTTGCAAGACAAATTCTGTCTCAAAGAAAATTCATATGGGAGACTTTCAGGACAAATACAGGTCTTCGATATGTTGGAATGCTGGAACTGAAATGGGTAGGAATTTACAGAAGTAAAAGCTGCATTCGGACTAAACCAGAATTATTAACATGGGACTAGGTGAACTGAAAGACTGTAATGTTGTATCTCTTGATGTTTTCTCTTATGTTTGCTCTTCCAGAGTACGGAAACGTATTCTTAAGTTATCTGTAACTTACAGAGATAAAATGTAGTCATTTGTAACCTAATCAAGGTATTCAACTCTTTCTCTCTATCTGAACCCCCTAAAATCAAAAGGACTCAGCAGGTATTCTCTCTTCCATGGCAATCATTAATTTTCTTAAGTTCAATAAGAATCCGTTCTCCTTGTAACAGGACATCATTGGAAACATTGGTTATTTTATTTTCTCATGGCTTTGATTGGAATGCCATATTAGAAAAGACTCAGATATGATTATACAGCTTAAAGGAACTAAGGTTGTCTCTATAAAACCTGGAACCATAAAGCCTTTTGGAACTGTTGACCTGATACCTTCCTTACAGAGCTCCCAGCAGCCTTATCAGGTGAGTAAAGGATGTTACTTCCTGGCAGGTGCAGGAACCTCAGGATTCTTTGGGGGCCTCAGGAATAGGAATTCACCCAAATCAACAGGTATGGCAGGCACGTTTGATGGCAAGTATGTAGCTTGGCTTCTGGCCTGGAGAGGCTATCATAAGTTCAAACTAGAGATTTCTTATGAGACGTTCCAGCAGAGCATATTCTAAAAGATTTATATGATCCCTTACTGTTCTTGCTGAGCGTATGTAAAAAATTAGGCCAAGCTTGTTAAAACTGGACTTGTTTTTCAAATAAATTAGTCCTGATTTGGCTATCTCTGAAAACGAGGGTTATTTTAGAGAGAAAAATTGTGTTCTTATAACACACCTTTATGGATGTTAAATTTTAGATTTTGTTGTCTTTAAATGTTTGTTCACTTAAGCTAGACAACTTGAGGTAAAGTTCAGGGAAGTTGCTCGATAGCTCACTTAGACGATCTTGCTTTGTCAGTCAGCCATCCCAGATATAGGGAACTTCAGAAAATTGAAGAATTTGAAGGGAAGAATCTGCCTGAGTTAGTGGGAATAGCAGAAAAAGTGTTTAACAACAGGGATGCACAGGAGGATGAAAAACAGACAAGAAAACTGGTTAAGGTTTTGGCATTACATGAAACAGAGAGGAGATGGGTAGGGAATAGTAAATGGAAGGAAAAGCCTAAGCACAGAGGGCAGATGGGAAGACTTAGATTCAGATCAGTGTGCTTAATTTTAGGAAAGAGGACATTGGGCCATGGAGTGCCCCAAAAGGAAGACAATGCTTGCCCCCAGAGATTGAAGAGGTTATGGTTCAGAGCCCCTCCCTGAACCTCAGGTAAAAATTGAAGTGGAGGGTAAGTCAGTTTATTTTTTGCTGGACATGGGAGCCCAATTTTCATCATTACTTAAACCTATTGGACCACTAACTGGAGAGGAAGTCTGGGTACAAGGAGCACAGAGACATAAATGGGCAAGAGAAAGACTTTAAATTTGGCCTCAGGAATAGTTAAACATCAATTTTTGGCCCCCCCAATGCCCCAAATAACTTGATGGGAAGCGATCTCCTCCACCAGTTAAGAGCTGGCATTCAGTTCTCAGAAGGAGGCATGACTGTAACCTTGAGACAACCCACTGTACAAGTGCTAATGGCACCAGTAGATGAATACCTCCTTTACTAGCCAGCCTCAAAACCGGAGGAAACAAAGTTGGGGGAGCCTTCTCCAAATCCTACAGGAGGATTTTCCTGAGGTCTTGGCAGAAGGGAAGCCCTCTGGCTTGGTCAAGGAACAACCTCCAGTGGTGGTACAATTAAAGGCGACAGCTATGGCTGTTCACCTTCGCCAGCACCTACCTTCCCCATGAAGCAAAGGAAACGATCAGAAAACACATTAAAAACCTCCAAGGAGAGGGTATCCTAGTTCCTTACAAATCTCCATGGAACAAACCTTTGTTGTCAGAGAAAAAGGCCGAGGCTGTGGAGTACCGACCCGTCCAGGACTTACGGGAAGTTAATAAATGTGTTGAAGATATACACCCGATGGTGACTAACCCCTATACCCTTCTCTCCCTCTTAGGCCCTACAAGAACTGTGTATACCATCTTAGAGCTCAAAGATGCATTTATTCTGCATGTCTTTAGAAAAGGAATTCTCTGTGGTCTGACCCACAGGAAGAATTACAAGGCCAGCTCACCTGGACAAGACTTCCCCAAGGATTCAAGAATTCGCCCACTATCTCTGACGAGGCCCTACATGAGGATTTGCATGAGTACAGAACCTCCAACACAGGACTCACTCTGTTACAGTAAGTTGATGACTTGCTAGTAGCCACTGAGAATTATGAGTCATGTTTGCAGGGGACAGGGTGTCAGCAAAGAAAGCATATCTCTGTCAGAGCCATTTCACTTAAAGGTTTTGATCTCCATGAGTGAGTGCATTCACTGTCTGAGTCCTGGAAACAGGTGATCACCCAATACGCCTGCCCCACCACATGCCGACAAGTGAGGGAGTTTCTTGGGACAGTGTGCTACTGTAGGCTGTGGATGCCACGGTTTGCAGAGATTGCCTGACCTCTCTATGAACTGGCAAAAGGAAGGATCACTATGATAGAGTGGACAGCTGAGGCAGAAGGAACATTTCAGGAATTGCAAACAGCCTTACTGATTGCCCCAGCATTGACCATCCCAGATGTTACCAAGCCCTTCCACATTGCCCGAGACACCAAAAGGGGACTGATATGATTTCAAAAGGAAACCACTTAGTAGATCAAGCTGCAAAGCAAGCAGCCTGAGGAACAGTGCTAGATCTGGTTACACTCCCGGCTCTAGCCCTACCAGTAAAACCGGACCATTCAGAGGAAGATTTAAACTATTTACCAAAATGGAATAAATTAGACTATGAAGGAGACTGGGTTAAGCCTAATAGAGGAAATTTAATTCTTCTTCGAAGACTAGGTAAGAAGTTAGGAGACCAGATACATCAAAGTACTTATTTGGGGATACACAAACCCAAGGACCTTATAGGCAAGCAACTACAGGTTTCTAAATTAGGGCATATGGTTCAGGATATAGTTGATAGATGTGCTCAATGACAGGCAGTTGAGGTGGGAGGGACTAAAATTGAAAGAGGGAAAAAAGAAAGAGGTAAGGAACCAGGAATTTATTGGGAAACTAATTTTACAGAAATGAAAACTCTAAAATATGGACACAAGTATATGTTAGTTTTCGTAGATACCTGTTCAGGCTGGGTAGAGGCTTTTTCCACCAAATGTGAGACAGCAGGAGTGGTAGGTAAAAAAAGGTAACTAGAAGAAATAATTCCTAGGTTTGGGCTGCCTCTCACGATTGGGTCAGACAATGGTCCTGCATTTGTGAGTTCAGTCTCACAGACATTGGCCAAGGCTGTTGGCACAAATTGGTAACTACATTGTGCCTATCAGCCCCACAGTTCCGGGCAAGTAGAGAGAATGAACTGGACTCTTAAAGAGACCTTGACAAAACTAATTCTGGAGACTGGCAATGGATGGGTGGATCTTCTCCTTCGCCCTCCTCAGGGAATGATGTACACCCTATTTAAACAAGGTGACCCCATTTGCAATAATGTTTGGGGGACCCCCCCGCTCTGTCCTAGGCTACAAGTGATTGCCCTAGCAGAAATTACTGATCAGTCTATACTCCAGTCACTGCAGGCATTACAGTCTGTCTTAAAAAAAAAAGCTCATGCGGGGATCCAGACTGCCCACACTGGGATGGAGACAGAGGTGGAACCACATCCTTACCAACCCAAGGACTTGGATTGCATACCTTGCTATCAAGTGGAGAACTGGGATCTTCGCTGAAAGGGACCGTTTACTGTTATCCTGACCACTGCCACAGCAATAAAAGTAGAAGTCATCGGGGCCTGGATTCATGAGGGACCCGTCAAGTAATGAAGGTGTCCCCAGAGGTAGAAGCCTCAGCCAATGGAACCCGCTGGCCAGGGACTAAAGCTAAGACTCAAAAGACTATGAGTTTATTGTTCCTCTTATTGTGACCTGCTTATGTAAAGTATAGGTAGGAAATTAGGTGAAGCAGTAAATGGCTAACTCATCAGCCAACTGTGCACTAGTGTCATTTGTACAAAAGAAAACTAGAACGATAAAAATGCTAGACTTACATTCTCAATATTACCCCTTACAACCAGAGAACATAGAATTGGCTGAAAAGTCAAGGATTTGACTAATCTCCAAAGAAAAGAGGGAATGTAAGGGCCTGGTTGGCCAGAGGGCGTCATTTTGTGTTTATGTAGTGAACTTAGATTGACCCTATGCACTAAACTTAGATTGGCCCTGCCCCTCCCAAAGGAACTTAATTGCAGAGCCTAGATACAAGGGTGGGTCAGGCCAGATGAAGACATCCAATCAGTGGGGCACACATATATCTCCTAGGATAAATTGAAATTCAGTTGGGCACACATGTGTTACTTAGCATTTTTTTTTTCTGTGTGAGGCAGACATACAATGCATGTGCAATATTCTCTGTTTACTGCAATCTCATTGGCCACCTGTGTATAGCCTGGCTAAACTATCTCTATAAAAGTTAGTCTGCAAGGCTGGGAGGGGTCGCCTCTTTGCAAGAGACGACTGTGGCCGGTCAGTTTGATTCTTGATGCTTGGCACGAAATAAAGCTTTGCTTGACCTTCGCTTTGTATCAGTCTTTCTTCTTTGATTATGGAGCCTAACACCCCAATTTGCTGGGATTCCAGGAAAGGACTGGGGAGAGATGCCTGAATAACAAAGATGGATAGAGATGATGGACTTGAGCCATGACTGGGTATGGGCCCCGCTCTCTGGGAAGAAGGCACTAGGTCAGGGATCAGGCTCTGTCAGACAAAGAACTAGTGGCCAAAGCAGCCTATAATTCAGGGTTCCTCGAGGGTCGAGCAGATTGATCCTCAAGTGGGGTTTCGGGACAGACTCACCAGGCACTTCTTCTTTCTATGGGGATGGCAGAATGCTATGATGTGGCTGGAGAATTCACTTGACTTCACATGGAATTTCTTGCTGATGGGTCTCAATGCTAGTTTGTTACCAGGGAGATCTTAGAATGTGCTGGTGGCTAAGGGGCCATGCAGAATTCTCGCACCTTGAAGTCGAAGGGCACAGTTTCCTTCTAGGGACAGGAGATGCTCTGTTGTGTTGCTCAGGTAACACATGTTGTATCCTAATTTGGTATTCCAGAACAGGCCTCTGAGAACAGATGCCTGAAAACCTAATCTAGGGTTCCAATAAGGTCCTAGGGGCATGTCAGGTTCAATCTTCTGACTCAGGACAATTGACTTGGGTGTCTGCCTCAATGTAGGTGATCAGGTGTTTCAGACACACATTTGTGTCCAAACTGGCCTCCAATATTAGGATGGGCTCAGGGGCCTTGCAGGTTTCTCATAAACTGGAGGGTTTGGGCATATGTGACACCCACAGTTCCCTTGGAGATGGCTGGCATAGCCCCTGATGTCGCTGCAGAGACCCCATCCTGGAGGCATGTGAGCCATGGTTTTGGGAGAGAAGTCTGCAAATAAGAATTCAGGTTAGGGTTAGTGGCGAGGTGATTGCAGGCCCAATGCATCGAACTGGAGGACAGGTGATCAGGAACTGTAATTAGGGTGACTCGAATGTGGTAGTACAGATTTAATATCTGGATTGTGTGTCCAAGATGGCCTCAGAATGCAGGTGTGGTCTCATGGATCCATGAGAGATTTTTCCTCTCTAAGGATCCCAGTGGTTCCCAATACTTTGGTGGCTTTTGCGTGGAAGGAAAAAGTGATGGTTTCCTACCTAGAGGTTCCCCAAAATAGGGATTCCAGAGATTGGCTCTGGGTCTAGACACTTGGAAAATCCCATCAAGGGTAAGTATTTGGTCCTAGGGGCGTACCAGGCCTTAAATGCCCGATCCTGGTGGTGCAACTGAGAGGGCTGGCTTGAAATCATGCTCATGCTGTGTGACACAATGCCTGTTTGTACCCATGGCGGCCCTCATGAGTGGGAGTGGCCTCACTGGCCATGCAGCTGTCTCCCCCTCTGAGGGTTAGAAAACCTTCCAAAATGCCATGTTTCCTGCCTTGGGAATATAGTAGTTCTCTATTGTGCTTCAGGTTTCCCCATTAGCAAGGATTCCAGCAAAGATCTGGGGACAAATTCCTGAATCCTAAGGATGGGTAGAGATGATGATCCTGGGACATGGCTGGTATAACATGCTGGATATGGGCCCGGCTCTAAGGGTGGCTGATAGGAGGTCAGGGCTCAGGCTCTGTCAGACACAGAACTAATGGCCAGGGTAGCCTATAAATCGAGGCAGTCTATAAATCCCTCAAGGGCCAGACAGATTAAAAGTCATGTGGGATATCCCGGCAATCTCACAAGGCACTACTTCTTTCAGTGGGGAAGGCAGAATGCTGCGTTGTGGCTCCAGAATTCCCTATCAAGGGGGCTTGGCGACCAGTAGGGTGAGGGTGTAATTGTAAACACAACCTACGGTTAATTCAATGCCAAACAGAAGGCAGGTCCAATGTGCAACAGCTGATTCGAGATATCCAGCACCTGAGTAAGGGTGGATGTCAGATGTTTGCTCACACTGGATTTTGTGTCTATGATGATCAACAAATGGAGGGGTGGCGTCAAACGGCCATGGAGGGTTTCCCATGGTGAGGATTGTGAGATGCTCCAAACAGCAATGTTTTCTTCTACTGGACAAGTGGAGACTGGTTTGTTTGCTCCATGGTCCTCCATGTGAAAAGTTTGGGTAGCAGAGCTCTACCGCATGGATGCCTGGAATGCACACCTCCATAAACATTGCAGCTGAGGAACATGTCAGGTTCGTTCTGATGGCTCTAAGGTGAGTACCAAGGCCTTGAGTTGAGAGGTAATCGCTTGCAGTTGGGTGAAAATGCTGGTTTGTTACCAGAGAGATCTTAGCAAGTGTTAATGGCAAAGGTGCCGTGCAGGATTCTCCATACCTGAGGGTTTGACACAGGTCTAAGAGCACGGTTTCCTTATGGGGATAGGAAATGTTCTGTTGTGTGGCTCAGGGACCACATGTTGTATCATATGTTGGTATTCCAGAATATGCCTCTGAGGACAGAGGACTGAAAACCTAATCTAGGGTTCCAGTGAGGTCCTAGGTGCATGTCAGGTTCAATCTTCTGACTCAGGAAGATTGACTTGGATGTCTGCCTGGATGTAGGTGATCAGGGTGTTACTGACTTTGCATTTGAATCCTGAGCAGCCTCCAATATTGGGGTGGGCTCAGGGGCCTTGCAGGTTTCTCCTAATCTGGAGGGTTTGGGCAACTGTGATGGACACATTTTCCTTGGGAATGGCAGGCACAGTCCTGTGGTGTGGATCCAGACACCCCACCCTGGAGGGCCTGTGAGGCATGGTTTTGGGCGGCAAGTCTGCAAACACAAACTCGGGTTAGGGTTATTGGTGAAGTGATAGCATGCCCAATGTATAGTCCTGGAGGGCAGTCCCTCAGGAACTGTAATTACGGTGACTCGAAGGTGGTAGCATAGGCTTTTCTATCTGGATTGTATGTCCAGAATGGCTCAGAATGCAGGTGTGGTCTCATGGATCCATGGGAGATTTTTCCTCTAATGGATCTCAGCGGTTCCCAATACGTTCTTGGCTTTTTCAGTGAAGGGAAGAGTGCTGTTTTCCATCTTAGTGGTGTCCCAAAACAGGGATTCCAGAGACGGACTCTGGATTGGGCACATGGAAAATCCCACCAAGGGTTAGGATTTGGGCCTAGGGGCATACCAGGCTTTCAAAGCTAGATCATGGTGGTGCAACTAAGAGGGCTGGCTTGAAAGCATGCTCAGGCTGAGGGTCTACATGCCTGTTTGTGCCCAGGGAGGCCCTCACGAGTGGGCGTGTTCTCATTGGCCATGCAGCTGGCTCCTATGTTGAGGGTTGGAAATGCATCCCAAAAGCTACGTATCCTGCCTTGGGGAAATAGGAGTTCTCTACTGTGCTCAAGGTTCCCCATTGGCAGTGATTCCAGCACAGGTCTGGGTACAGATGCCTGAATACCAAGGATGAGTAGAGAGGATGGACGTTGGCCATGGCCGGTCTTATATGCTAGATATGGGCCAGACTCTCTGGGAGGCTGAAATGAGGTCGGGGTTCAGGCTCTGTCAGACACAGAACTAGTGGTCAGTGAAACTATAAATCGGGGTTCCCTCAAGGACCCAGCAGACAGATCCCCATGTGGGATTTCCTGGCAGTCTCTCAGGAACTTCTTTCTATGGGGAAGGTAAAATGCTGCGTAGTGGCTCCAGATTTCCCTATCAAGAGGGCATGGTGAAGAGTAGGGTAAGAATGGTATTGTATACCAAAGACACGGTTAAATTCAGTGCCAGGCCGAAGACAGTTCTAACATTCAGCATCTTATTTTAGATATCCACCACGTGAGTGGGAAAGGGCGGATGTCACATGTTTGCTCACATTGGAGTTTGTCTCTATAATGAGCAACAAATGGAAAGGTAGCGTAAAGAGGCCCAGGAGGATTTCCCACACTGAGGCTTGTGAAATGCTCCAAACAGCAAAGTTTGCCCCTACTGGACGGGTGGGGTCTGATTTGATTGCTTCAGGGTCCCCCATGTGGAAAGTTTGGGTAGCAGAGCTCTCCCACATGGATGCCTGGAAAGCACATTTCCATGGACCATGCAGCTTAGGAGCATGGCAGGTTCATTCTGGTGGCTCTGTGACGAAGTACCAAGGCCCTGAGTTGACATGGTACTTGAATCTCTAACAAAGGGGTCACCATGCTATTTTGTTAAAAGGGAGATCTTAGAATGTGTTGTTGGCTAAGATGCCAAGCAAGATTCTCCTAGCCTGAGGGTTTGACACAGGTTCAAGAGCATGGTTTCCTTCTAGGGGCAGGAGTTTTTCTGTTGTGTGGCTCAGGGACCACATGTTCTATTATAAGTTGTTATTCCAGAACAGGCCTCTGAGGACGGATGCCTGAAAACCTAATTGTAGTTCCAATGCGGTAATAGGGCCGTGTCAGTTTCAATCTTCAGATTCAGAACCATTGACTTGGATGTCTGTCTGGATGTAGGGAATCAGGGTGTTTCAGACTGTGCATTCACGTCCAGAGCGGCCTCCAATATTGGGGTGGACTCACGGGCTTTGCAGGTTTCTCCTAATCTGGAGGGTTTGGGCAACTGTGATGGCCAAAGTTTCCTTGGGTATGGAGACACAGTCCTGTGGTGTGGCTCCAGAGACCAGATCCTGGAGGACATGTGAGCCATGGTTTTGAGAGAGAAGTCTGCCAACACAAACTTGGGTTAGGTTTAGTGGCGATGGGATAGCAAGCCCAGTGTGTACCTGGAGCACAGATTGTCAGGAATTGTAATTCGGGTGACTCTAGGTGGTAGCACAGGCTTTTATATCTCGATTGTGTGTCCAGAATGGCCTCGGAATACAGGTGTTGTCTCATGAATCTATGAGAGATTTTTCCTCTCAAAGGATCCTGGCAGTTCCAAATAGTTTGGTGGCTTTTTTGGGGAAGGGAAGAGTGTTGATATCCATCTTAGGGGTGTCCCAAAACAGGGATTCCAGAGATGGGCTCTGTGTCTGGGCACCTGGATAATCAAACCAACGGTTAGGATTTGGTCCTACGGGCGCCCCAGGCCTGCAATGTGGTATCCTGGTGGTGTAACTGTGAGGGATTATTTGACAGCATGCTCAGGCTGAGAGTCACAATGCCGGTTTGTGCCAAGGGCGGCCGTCAGCAGTGGGTGTGACTTGGCCATGCACCTGGCTCCAACTTTGAAGGTTGAACACCCATACCAACAGCCAGGTTTCCTGCCATGGAGAAGGAGGAGTTCTCCATTGTGCTTCAGGTTTCCCCATTGGCAGGGATTCCAGCAAAGGTCTGGGGACAGATGCCTGAATACCAAAGATGGGTAGAGATGATGGCCTTGGGCCATGGACGGTCTTACATGCTGGATTCTGGCCCCGCTTTCTGGAAGGCTGACATGAGGTCAGGGCTCAGGCTCTCTTAGACACAGCACTAGTGGCCAGGACACTCTATAAATCAGGGTTCCCTCAAGGCAGGAGTAGATTGATTCTCATGTAGGTTCCTGGGCAGACTCACCAGGCACTTCTTTTTATGGGGAAGGCAGAATGCTGCATTGTGGCTCCAGAAATCCCTATCACTTAGGCTTGGGGACCAGTACAGTGAGGATGGAATTGTAAACACAAGCTATGGTTAAATTCAGTGCCATGCGGAAGGCAGTTCCAATGGGCTGCTTCTAATGCGAGATATCCAGCATGGGAGTAAGGGTGGATGTCAGATGTTTGATCACACTGGAGTTTGTGTCTATGATGACCGACAAATGGAGGGTTGGCATCCAGAGGCCATGAAGGATTTCCCACGCTGAGGCTTGTGAGATGCTCCAAACAGCAAGGTTTCCTTCAACTGGACAGTTGAAGTTTGGCATGTTAGTTCCAGGGTCCCCCATATGGAAATTTGGGGTAACAGAGCTCTAACACATTGATGCCCGGAGAGCCTATCTCAATAGACCACGCAGCTGAGGAACATGACACTTTCGTTCTGCTGGCTCTGGGGTGAAGTACGAAGGCTTTGAGTTAACATGGAATGTGTTGCACAGGGGTTACAAGGCTGGTTTGTTACCAGGGAGATCTTAGACTGTGTTCTTGGCTAAAATGCCATTCAGGAGTATCCTACCTTGAGGGTTTGACACAGGTCCAAGAGCACGTTTTCCTTCTGGGGACAAGAGTTTTTCTGCTGTGTAGCTTAGGGACCACATGTTGTATCATAAGTTGGTATTCCAGAACAGGCCTCTGAGGACAGATGCATGAAAACCTAATTGGGGTTCCATTGAGGTCCCAGGGGCCTGTGTGTTTCAATCTTCAGACTCTGGACCATTGACTTGATTGTCTACCTATATGTAAGGACTTAGGGTGTTTCAGACTGTGCATTTGCGTCTAGATCAGCCCCCAATATTGGGGTGGGCTCAGGGCCCTTGCAGGTTTTTCTAATCTGGAGAGTTTGGGCAAGTGGTTTGGGCAAAGTTTTCTTGGGTATGGCACGCAAAGTCCTGTGGTGTGGCTCGAGAGACACCATCCTGGAGGGAATGTGATCCATGGTTTGAGAGAGAAGTCTACAAACACAAACTAGGGTTAGGTTTAGTGGCGAAGTGATTGCAAGCCCAGTGCATAGACCTGGAGGGCAGTTCATCAGGAACTGTAAATAGGGTGATGCAAGGCAATAGCACAAGCTTTTATATCTGGACTCTTGTCCCGGTTGGCCTTGGAATGCAGTGTTGTCTCATGGATACATGGGAAATTCTTCCTCTCTTAGGATCCTAGTGGCTCCCAATAGTTTGGTGGCTTTTTTGGGAAGTGAAGAGTGCTGTTTTCCGTCTTAGGGGTGACCCAAATCAGGGATTCCAGAAACAGGCTCTGGGATCTGGGCCCCTGGAATATCTCAACAAGGGATAGTATTTGGGAAGAGGGGCATACCAGGCCTTCAATGCGGGATCCTAGTGGTGAAACTGAGAGACCCTATTTGAAAGCATGCTCAGGCTGAGGGTCACAATGCCTCTTTGTGCCCAGGGCGGTTCCCATGAGTGACTGTGGCCTCCTGGGCCAAGCATCTGGTTCCCACTCTGAGGGTTGAACACCCATGCCAACAGCCAGGTTTCCTGCCATCGGGAAGGAAGAGTACTCCTGGGCTTCAGTTTCCCCAATAGGCAAGGATTTGAGTTATAGTCTGGGGAGTGATGCCTGAATACCCAGGTTGAGTAGATTTGATGGCTTCGGGCCATCAGGCGTCGGGCCAACAGGTCCCACCTGCAGAATATGGGGCCCACTGTCTGTGTGGCTGAATGGAGGTCGTGGCTCAGGCTGTGTAAGACAGAGCCTGAGTGCCCATGACGGCCTATGATATTAGGGTTCCATCAAGGGTCATGCAGGTGGATCCTCATGTGGGTTTTCTTGGCCAACTCACGAGGCACTTTTTTCTGTGGGACAGGCAGAATGCTGCATCGTGGCTCCAGAATTCCCTATCAAGAGGCCTTGGGGACCAGGAGGGTGAGGATGGAATGGTAAACACAAACTACAGTTCAATCCAGTGCCAATCAGAAGGCTGATTTGAGCTATCCAGCACCTGAGTAATGGCGGATGTCAAATGTTTGCTCACACTGTAATTTGTGTCTATGATGACCGACAAATGGAGGGGTGGCACAAGAGGCCATGGAGGATTTCCCATGCTGTGACTTGTGAGATGCTCCAAACAGCAAATTTTCCTTTTACTGGACAGGGGGATTTTGTTTTGTTTGCTCAGGGTCCCCCATATGGAAAGTTTGGTTAGCTGAGCTTTCCCGTGTCGATGCCTAGAAAGCACACCTCCATTGTCCACTGCAAGTGAGGAAATGAAAGGTTCGATCTGATGGTTTTGGGATAAGTTCCAAGCAGCCTGAGTTGACATGGAGTTTCATCCTGTTGGATCACAATGCTGTTTGTGATCCGTAGAGATATTAGAATGTTGGTGTGGTCAGAGGTCCATGCAGGATTCTCCTACAATGTGACTTGGACACAGCTACCAAAAGCAAGGTATACTTCTGGGGACAGGAGGGGTTCTATAGTGTGACCCAGGGACCACATGTTGGAATGTAAGTTGGTATTGGGTAAAAGGCCCCTGGGGATAGGCACCTGAAAATCTAAGCTCTGGTATCGATGAAGTCCTAGAGGCATGTCTGGTTCAATCTGCTGAATCAGGGCCTTTGACTTGGATGTCTGCCTGAATGCAGGGTCTCATTGTGTGTCAGAATGTGCATTCGGGTCCAGAGCATTCTTCAAAATGGAGGTGTGCTCAGGGGCTTTTTACTTTGCTCCTAATCTTCAGGGTTTTGGCAACAGTGAGAATAGAGTTTCCTTCAGGAGAGTAGGCACAGTCGTCTGGTGTGGCTCCAGAGGGCCCATACTGAAGGCATGTGGGCCAGGGCTCTGGGGACAGAAATCTGAAAACGTGAACTAGGGTTAGGGTGAAGGCCGAGGTGATCACGGGCCCGATCTGCAGGCCCTGAGTGCAGCTCATAGTGTACTGAAATTAAGGTGTCATAGAGGCAGTAGCACAGGCTCTTCTATCTGGATTGTGTGTCCAGGACGGTCGCAAAATGTAGGAGTGTTTCATGATGCCACGGGAGATTTCTCATCTCTGGGGATTCTGCCCAACTCCCAAGAGATTGGTGTCTCTGGGGGAAGGGAAAACTGCTGTTTTCCATCTCAGGGGACACCCACAAGAGGCATTCCAGAGACAGATCTTGTTCTGGGCACCTGGAAAACATGAATGAAGGTAAGGATTTGGACCTAGGAACCTGGCAGGCCCAATGTGCGGGCTCCTGGTCCAGCTACCGAGGGAGTTTGTTTAAAAGTAGACTCACGCTGAGAGTCACAATGCTTCCTTGTGCACAAGGCAGCTCCGATGAGTGGCCATGGTCTCATGGTCCATGTAGCTGGTTCCCACTCTGAGGGCTGGACACCCATCTCAACAGCCAGGTTCCCTCGATCAGGAAGGAGGAGTACTCTTGTGCTTAAGGTTCCCCTATAGGCAGGAATTTGAGCTACAGTCCGGGAAGAGACGCCTGAATACGTTGAGTAGAGATGACGGCTTCGGGCCACGGCATTTCCCATCTGCAGAATACGGGTACCACTGTCTGCATGGCTGTCTGAAGGTTGTGCTTCAGGATGTGTCAGACAGAGCCTGGGTGCTCATTGCAGCCTATGATATTAGTGTGCTGTCGAGGGCCATGCAGGTGGATTCTTATGTGAGGTTTCTGGGCAGAATCACCAGGCAGGACTTCTTTCTGTGTGGTAGGCAGAATACTGTGTTGTGGCTCCAGAATTCCCTATCAAGTGGGTTTGTGAACCAGAAGGTTGAGGATGGAATTGTAAACACAAGCTATGGTTAAATTCAGTGCCAAGCGGTAGGCAGCTCTTTTGTGCAGTGGATGATTTGAGATATCCAGCACCTGACTAAGGGCGGATGTCAGATGCTTGCTCACACTGGAGTTTGTGTCTATGACGACCAACAAATGGTGGGGTGGCGTCCCGAGGCCATGGAGGATTTCCCACGCTGGGGCTTGTGAGATGCTCCAAACAGCAAGGTTTTCTTCTATTGGACAGTGGGGAGTCTGGTTTCTTTGCTCCAGAGTCCCCCATATGGAAAGTTTGGGTAGTAGAGCAATCTCGCATGGATGCCAGGAAAGCACAACTCCAGTGACCTTTGCAGCTGAGAAACATGACAGGTTCCTTCTGGTGCCTCTGGGGCGAAGTTCCAAGAGGCCTGTGTTGACATGGGGTTTCCTTTGGGAACATACGCACACTTGTCCGGGGAACCAGACGCCCCATCCTGGAGGGCATGTAGGCCTGAGCTTTGGGGACAGAAATCTGCAAACGCAAACTAGGGTTAGTTTGAGGGCCGAGGTGATCACAGGTCTGATCCGCAGGCCCTGAGGGCAGCTCATAGTGTACTGAAATTAGGGAGTCATGGAGGTGGTAGCATAGGCTTTTCTGTCTGGATAGTGTGTCCAGGATGGTCTCAAAATGTATGGGAGTCTTCATGGGGCCATGGGACATTCTTCGTCTCTGGGGATTCTACCAATCTCCCAAGAGTTTGGTGTCGCTGGGGGAAGTGAAGATTACTGTTTTCCGTCTCAGGGGACTGCCAAAAGAGGGATTCCAGAGACAGTTTCTGGGACTTGGCATCTGGAAAACATGAACTAGTGTGAGGCCTTGGCCCTAGGGACCTGGCAGGCCTGCTCTGCAGACTCCTGGTTCAGCTCCCGAGGGGGTGTGTTTGAAAGCAGGCTCATGCTGAGGGTCACAATGCCTGTTTGTGCCCAGGGCGGCTCCCATGAGTGACCGTGGTCTCATGGGCCATGCAGCTGCTTCCCACTATGAGGGTTGGACACCCATCTCAACAGCCAGGATTCCTGCCATTGGGAAGGAAGAGTACTCCTGTGCTACAATTTCCCCCATAGGCAGGGATTTGAGGTACGGTCTGGGGAGAGAGGCCTGAATAACCAAGTTTAGTAAATGTGACAGCTTCGGGCCATGCAGGTCCCACCTGCAGTATATGAGGTCCTCTGTCTGCGTGGCTGACTGAAGGTCGTAGCTCAGGCTGTGTCAGACAGAGCCTGAGTGTCAATGGCGGCCTAAGATATTAGGGTCCTGTCGAGGGCCATGCTGGTGGATCCTAATGTGGGTATTTTGGGAAGACTCACCAGGCACTTCTTTCTGTGGGGCAGGCAGAATGCTGCGTTGTGGCTCAAGAATTCCCTATCAAGAGGGCTTGGGCAATAGGAGGGTGAAGATGGAATTGTAAACACAAGCTAAGGTTGAATGCAGTGACAAGCAGAAGGCAGTTCCAGTGTGCAGCAGATTATACGAGATATCCAGCCCCTGAGTAAAGGGTGGATATCAGATGTTTTCTCACACTGGAGTTTGTGTCTATGATGACTCCCAAATGGAAGGGTGGTGTCACGAGGCCATGAAGGATTTCCCACGCTGTGACTTGTGAGATGCTCCAAACAGCAATTTTTCCTTCTACAGGACAGGTGGTGTCTGGTTTGTTTGCTACAGGGTCCACATTATGGAACATTTGTGTAGCAGAGCTCTCCCTCATGGATGCCTGAAAGCACAACTCCATTGACTGCTGCAGCTGAGGAACATGGCAGGTGTGATCTGGTGCCTCTGAGGTGAAGTTCCAAGAGGCCCGATTTGACATGGAGTTATATGCTGTTGAGTCACAATGCTGGTTGTTATCCAGGGAGATGTTAGAATGTTGGGGTTGTCACATGGCCATGCAGGATTCTCCTGCACTGAGTTTTGCACACAGCTACCAAGAGTAAGGTATCCTTCTGGGGACAGGAGGGGTTCTGTTGTGTGGCTGAGGGACCACATGTTGAAATATAAGTTGGTATTGGAGAACAGGCCTCTGTGTACAAGAGCCTAAAAACCTAAGCTAAGGTATCGATGAAGTTCTAGAGGAATGTCAGGTTCAATCTTCTGACTCAGGGCATTTGACTTGGATGTCTGTCTGGAGGCAAGTGCTCATTGTGTATCAGAATATGCACTTGGATCCAGAGTGGTCCTTGAAATTGAGCTGAGCTCAGGTGCTTTGTACTTTGCTCCTAAGATTCATGGTTTTTGCAAACGTGAAGGGCAGAATTTACTTCGGGAGTGTAAGCACACTCTTCCAGTGTGCGACCACACGCCCAATCCTGAAGGCCATTGGGCCAGGGTTTTAGGGACAGTAATCTGTAAATGCAAACTATGGTTAGGATTAGGGCTGGTGTGATCACAGGTCAAATCTGCAGGGCGTGAGTGCACCTCATAGTGTACTGAAATTAAGGTGTCATGGAGGTCGTAATGCTGGCTTTTCCGTCTGGACTGTGTGTCTAGGACAGTCGCAAAATGTAGGGGATTCTTCATTGGGCCATCGGAGATTCTTCAATTCTGGGGATTCTGCCCAGCTCCCTAGAGTTTGGTGTGTCTAGGGGAAGGGAAGACTGCTATTTCCCGTCTCACATGACCCCTAAAAGAGGGATTCCAGAGACAGTTTCTGGGACTTGGCATCTGGAAAACATCGAGGGTTAGGATTTGGCCCTAGGGACTTGGCAGGCCTTCCCTGAGTGCTCCTGGTCCAGCTACCAAGGTGGTTTGTTTGAAAGCAGGCTCACACTGTGGGTCACAATGCCTGTTTGTGCCCAGGGCGACTCCCATGAGTGACTGTGGTCTCATGGGCCATGCAGCTGATTCCCACACTGAGGGTTGGACACCCATCTAAATAGCCTGGATTCCTGCCATTGGGTAGGAGGAGTATTCATGTGCTTCAGGTTCCCCAATAGGTAGGTATTTGGGCTATGGTGTGGGAAGAGATGCCTGAATATACAGGTTGAGTATATGTGACGGCTTCAGGCCACAACAGGTACCACCTACAGGATATGGCTTTGTCTGTGTGGCTGACTAGAGGTCGTGGCTCAGGCTGTGTCAGACTGAGCCTGTGTGCCCATTGTGGCCTATGATATTAGGGTGCCATTGAGGGCCATGCAGGTGGATCCAAATGTGGGGTTTCTGGGAAGACTCACCAGGCACTTCTGTCTGTGGGGTAGGTAGAATGCTGCATTTTGGCTCCATAATTCCCTGTCAAGAAGGCTTGGTGACGAAGAGGGTGAGGATAAAATTGTAAACACAAGCTATGGTTAAATTTGGTGCCAAATGGAAGGCAGTTTGAGTGTGCAGTGGCTGATTCGAGATACGAGCACCTGAGTAAGGGAGGATGTAAGATGTTTGCTTACACTGGACTTTGTGTCTATGTTGGCCACCAAATGGAGTGGTAGCGTCACGAGGCCATGGAGGATTACCCACACTGGGGCTTGTGAGATGCTCCAAACAGCAAGGATTCCTTGTACTAGACAGGGTGAGTATGATTTGTTTGATCCACCGTTCCCCATATGGAAAGTTTGGGTAGGATAGCACTCCAAAATGGATGCCTGGAAAGCACACCTCCATTTACCATTGCAGCTGAGGAACATGGCAGGTTCGTTCTGGTGACTCTGGGGCGAAGTTCCAAGCGGCCTGAGTTGACATGGAGTTTCATGCTGTTGGATCATAATGATGGTTTGTATCCAGGGAGATGTTAGAATATTGGGGTGGTCAGGGGCCATGCAGGATTCTCCTACACTGATTCTTGGACATAGCTACCTAGAGCAAGCTATCTTACTGGAGACAGGAGGGATTCTGTTGTGTGGCTCACGGACCACTTGTTGGAATTTAAGTTGTTATTGGAGAAAAGGCCTCTGGGGACAGGCACCTGAACATCTAATCTAAGGAATCGATGGAGACCTAGGGGCATGTCAGGATCAATCTTCTGACTCAGGTCCTTTGACATGAATGTCTGCCTGGAGGCAGGTGCTCATGGTGTGCCAGAATGCGCATTTCTGTCCAGACTTTTCCTCGCAATTGAGGTGAGCTCAGTTTCTTTGTATATTACTCCAAATCTTCAGGGTTTGGGCAACAATGAAGGGCAGATTTTCCTTTGGGAGGGTAGGCCCAGTATTCTGGTGTGGCTCCAGAGGCCCCATCCTGGAGGGCATGTTGGCCAGTGCTTTGGGAACAAAAATCTGCAAAAGCAAACTAGGGTTAGGGTGAGAGACGAGGTGATCACAGGCCTGATATGCAGGCCCTGAGGTCAGTGCATAGTATACTGAAATTAAGGTGTCTTGGAGGCATTAGCACAGGCTTTTCTGTCGGGATTGTGTGTCCAGGCCAGACGCAAGTGGTAGGGGTGGCTTCACGAGGCCATGAGAGATTCTTCATCTCTGGGGATTCTGCCCAGCTCCTAAGAGTTTGGTGTCTCTGGGGGAAGGGAAGACTGCTGTTTTTAGTCTCAGGGAACACCCAAATGTGGAATTCCAGGGACAGGTTCTGTGTCTGGGCACAATGAAACACGAACTAGGGTAAGCATCTGGTGCTAGGGACCTAGCAGGCACACTCGGTGGGCTCCTGGCCTAGCTACCAAGGGCATTTGTTTCAAAGCAGGCTCATGCTGAGGGCCACAATGCCTGTTTGTGCTCAGGGCGGCTACCAAGAGTGGCCGTGGTCTCATGGGCCTTGCAGCTATTTCCCACTTTGAGGGTTGGACACTGATCTCAACAGCCGGGTTTCCTGCCATCTGGAGTGAGGAGTACTCTTGTGAATCATGTTCCCCCATACTCAGGGATTTGAGCTACAGTCTGAGGAGAGATGCCTGAATATCCAGGTTGAGCATATGTGACGGCTTCAGGCCAAGGCAGGTCCCAACAGCAGTTTATGGGGCCCGCTGTCCACGTGCCATACTAGAGGTCATGGCTCAGGCTGTGTCAGACAGAGCCTGAGTGCTCTTGGTGGCCTATGATATTAGGGTGCCGTCAAGGGCCAGACAGGTGGATCCTCATGTCGGGTTTCTGGGCAGTCTCACCAGGCACTTCTTCTTTCTGTGGGGCATGAAGAATGCTGGGTTGTGGTACCAGAATTCCATATCAAGAGGGCTTGGGGTGCAGGAGAGTGAGGATGGAATTGTCAACACAAGCTACAGTTAAATTCAGTGCCAAGCAAAAGGCAGTTCCAGTGTGTAGTGGCTGATTCGAGATATCCAGCACCTGAGTAAGGCAGATGTCAGATGTTTGCTCGTACTGGAGTATGTGTTTATGATGACCACCAAATGGAGGGGTGGCGTCTCAAGGCCATGGAGGATTTCCCATGCTGGGGTTTGTGAGATGCTCCAAACAGCAAGGATTCCTTCTACTATACAGGGCGAGTCTGGATTTTTTGCTCCACTATTCTCCATATGGAAAGTTTGGGTAGCAGAGCTCTTCCGCATGGATGCCTGAAAAGCACACCTCCATTGACCACTGCAGATCAGGAAGATGGCAGGTTCGATCTGGTGGCTCTAGGGCGAAGTTCCTTCTGGCCTGAGTTGACATGGGGTTTCATACTGTTGGATCACAATGCTGGTTTGTATCCAGGGAGATGTTAGAATGTTGGGGTAGTCAGAAGCCCTGCAGGATTCTCCTACAGGAGACTTGGACAAAGCTACCAAGATCAAGGTATCCTTCTGGAGACAGGAGGGGTTCTGTAGTGTAGCTCAGGGACCACATGTTGCTATATAAGTTCGTATTGGAGAACAGACCTCTAGGGCTGGCACCTGAAAATCTAATTTTGGGTATCGATGAAGTCCTAGGGGCATGTCAGTTTCAATATTCTGACTCAAGGCCTTTGACTTGGATGTCTGCTTGGAGGCAGGTGTTCATTGTGTGTCAGAATGCACATTTTGGTCCAGCACATCCTTCGAAATTGACATTTGCTCAGGGGCAATTACTTTGCTCTTAATCTTCAGGGTTTGGGCAACAGTGAAGTGTAGAGTCTCCTTCGGGAGGGTTGGCACAATCATCTGGTCTTGCACCAGAGTTCCCATCCTGGAGGGAACGTGTGGGCCAAGGCTTTGGGGACAGATCTGCAAACACGAACTAGGGTTAGGGTGAGGGCTGAGGTGATCACAGGCCCAATCTGCAGGCCCTGAGGGCAGCTCATATTGTACTGAAATTAAGGTGTCATATAGGAGGTAGTGAAGGCTATTTTGTCTGGATCCTGTGTCCAGGACGGTCGCAAAATATAGGGGTGGCTTCATGGGGCCATGGAAGATTCTTCATGTCTCGGTATTCCGCCCAGCTCCCAAGAATTTGGTATCTCTGGCGGAAGGGAAGACTGCTGTTTTCAGTCTCAGGGGAACCAGAAAAGAGAGATTCTGGAGACAGTTTCTGGGTCTGGGTGCCTGAAAAACACCAACGAGGGAGAGGATTTGGCCATAGCAACCTGGTAGGCCTACTCTGCGGACTCCTGGTGCAGCTACTGAGGGGGTTTGTTTGAAAGCAGGCTCACGCTGAGGGTCACAATGCCTGTTTGTGACCAAGGCGTCTCCCATGAGTGACCGTGGTCTCAAGGCCCATGAAGTTGGTTCCCACTCTGAGGGTTGGACACCAATTTCACAGACCAGATTTCCTGCCATCGGGAAGGAGGAGAACACTTGTGCCTCAAGTTTCTCCGTGGGAAGGTATTTGAGCTAAGCTCTGGAGACAGATGCCTGAATAACTAGATTGAGCAGAGATGATGGGAACGTGTGGGCCAGGGCTTTGGGGACAGATCTGCAAACACAGACTAGGGTTAGGGTGAGGGCTGAGGTGATCACAGGCCCAATCTTCAGGCCCTGAGGGCAGCTCATATTGTACTGAAATTAAGGTGTCATGGAGGCGGTAGAGAGAGAGAGAATGGTTTCGGGCCACAGGAGGTCCCACCTGCAGGATATGGGTCCCAATGTCTAGGTGGCTGACTGAAGGTCGTGGATCAGGCTATGTCAGACAGAGCTTTAGTACCCATGGTGGCCTATGATATTAGGGCGTTGTTGAGGGCCATGCAGGTGGATCCTCATGTGGGGGATCTGGGCAGACTGACCAGGCACTTTTATTTTTTTTTGAAAGTAGCCTCACGCTGAGGGTAAAAATGCAAGTTTGTTCCCAGAGTGGCTCCCATGTGTGGCCGTGGTCTCATGGGCCATGCAGCTGGTTCCCACTCTAAGAGTTGGAAACCTATCTCAACAGCCAGTCTTTCTGCCTTCGGGAAGGAGGAGTACTCTTGTGCTTCAGTTTCCTCCGTAGTCAGGGATTTCAGCTACAATCTGGGAAAGATGCTTGAATATCCAGGTTGAGTAGAGATGACAGCTTTGGGCCACGACAAGTCCAACCTGCAGAATATGGGAACCACTATCTGCATGGCTGACTCAAGGTCGTGGCTCAGGCTGTGTCAGACAGAGTCTTAGTTCCCATCTCAACAACCAGGTTTCCTGCCATCAGGAATAAGAATACTCTTGTGCTTCACGCTCCCCCATAGGCAGGGATTTGTGCTACGGTTTGGGAGAGATGCCTGAATACCCAGGTTGAATAGAGATGATGGCTTCCAGCCATGGCAGGTCCCACCTGCAGGATATGGGGCCCACTGTCTTCGTGGCTGCCTGGAGGTCATGCCTCCGGCTGTGTCAGACAGAGCCTGAGAGCCCATGGCAGCCTTAGATATTAGGGTGCCATCGGGGGCCATGCAGGTGGATCCTAATGTGGGGATTTGGGGGAGACTCACGAGGCACTTCTTCTTTATATGGGGAAGTCAGAATGCTGCGTTGTGGCTCCAGAATTCCCTATCAAGACGGCTTGGGGACCAGGATGGTGAGGATGGAATTATAAACACAAGGTTCAATTCAGTGACAAGTGGAAGGGGCTTTCAGCATGCAGCAGCTGATTCAAGACATCCAGCACCTGAGTAAGGGCGGATGTCAGATATTTGCTCACACTGGTGTTTGTTTCTAGGATGACGGACAAATGGTGGGTTTGTGTCAAGAGGCTATGGAGGATTTCCCACTCTGCGGCTTGTGAGATGCTCCGAACAGTTAAGGTTTTCTTCTACTGGACAGGGGGAGTCTGGTTTGTTTGCTCCAGGGTTCCACATATGGAAAGCTTGGTAGCAGAGCTCTCCCTCATGGATGCCTGGAAAGCACTACTCCATTGACCTTTGCAGCTCAGGAACATGGCCGGTTCGATCTGGTGGCTCTGGGGCGAAGTTCCAAGGGGTCTGAGTTGACTTGGAGTTTGTTGCTGTTCGATCACAATGCTAGTTTGTATCAAGGGAGACACTGGAATGTTGGGATGGTCAGAGTCAATGCAGGATTCTAATACACTGAGTCTTGGACACAGAAAGCAAGAGCAAGGTATCCTTATGGGACAGGAGGGGTCTGTTGTGTGGCTCAGGGACAACATGTTGGAATATAAGACGGTATGGGAAAACAGTCCTCTCAGGACAGGTGCCTGAAAATCTAAGCTGGGTATCGATGAAGTCCTAGGAGCATGTAAGGTTCAATCTTCTGACTCAGGGCCTTTGACGTGGATGTTTGCCTGGAGGCAGGTGCACACTATGTGTCACAATGCACACTTGGGTCCAGACCATTCTTGGAAATTGAGGTGGGCTCAGGGGCTTTGTACATTGCTCCTAAGCATCAGGGTTTGGGCAACAGTGAAGGGCAGAGTTTCCTTCTGGAGAGTAGGCACAGTCGTCTAGTGTTGCTCCAGAGGCCCCATCCTGGAGGGCATGGGCGACAGGGTTTTGGAGATAGAAATCTGCAAACACAAACTAGCATTAGGGTGAGGTCCGAGGTGACCACAGCCCTGATCTGCAGGCTCTGAGGGCAGCTCATTCTGTAGTGAAAGTAAGGTGTCATCAAGGCAGTTGGGCCGACTTTTCAGTCTGGATTGTGTGTCCAGAACAGTCGCAAAATGTAGGGGTGGCTTCAGGGGGCCATGAAAAATTCTTCATCTTTGAGGATTCTGCCCATCTCCCAAGAATTTGCTGTCTCTGGGGGAGGGAAGACTGCTGTTTTGCATCTCAATGGACCCCCACAAGAGGGATTCCAGGGACAGTTTCTAGGTCTAGATGACTGAAAAACACCAAGGAGGGTGAGGATTTGCCCCTAGGGGACTGGATGTCCCACTCTGTGGGCTCCTGGTCCAGCTACCATGGGGATTTGTTTGGAAGCAGGTTCACGCTGATGGTCACAATGCCTGTTTGTGCCCAGGGAGGCTCCTACGTGTGGCCGTGGTCTCATGTCCATGCCGCTGGTTCCCACTCTGAGGGTTGAACACCCATCACAACAGCCATATTTCCTGCCTTCAGGAAGGAGGAGTACTCTTGTGCTTCAGATACCCCATAGGCAGGGATTTGAGCTACAGACTGGTCATAGAGGCTTGATTATCCAGGTTAAGTGGAGATGACGGCTTTGGGCCACAACAAGTCCCACCTGCAGGAAATGGGGCCCACTGTCTGGGTGGCTGACTGGAGGTGGTGGCTCAGGCTCTGTCAGAGAGATCCTTATTTCCCATGGTGGCCTAAGATATTAGGGTGTTGTCGACGGCCTTGCAGGTGGATCCTCATGTGTGGTTTATGGTCAGACTCACCAGGCAATTCTTCTTTCTTGGGGCAGGCAGAATGCTGCGTTGTTGCTCCAGAATTTTTTATCAAGAGGGCTTGGGGACAGGAGGGTGAAGATTGTACTGTAAATATAAGCTACGGATCAATTCAGTGCCAAGCAGAAGGCAATTCCTTTTTGCAGCAGCTTATACAGAGTATCTAGCACCTAAGGGTGGATATCAGATATTTGCTAACACTGGAGTTTGTATCTATGATGACCGACAAATGGAGGGATGGTGTCAAGAGGCCATGAAGGATTTCCCACTCTGAGGCTTGTGAGATGCTCCAAACAGTAAGGTTTCCTTCGACAGGACAGGTGGAGTCTAGTTTGTTTGCTCCAGGGTCCCCATGTGGAAAGTTTGGGTAGCAGAGTTCTCCCACATGGATGCCTGGAAAGTGCACTTCCATTGATCATTGCAGCTGAGGAACATGCAGGTCTGTCTGGTGGCTCTGGGAAGAAGTATCAAGGCCTTGAGGTGACATGGAATCTCTTGCAGAGGGGTCACAATGGCGGTTTCTTATTAGGGAGATCTTAGAATGTGCTGTTGGTTAAGGTGTCGTGCAGGATTCTCCTACTCTGAGGGTTTGGCAGAGGTCAAGGTGCACGGTTTCCTTCTGGGTACAGGATATCTTCTGTTGTGTGGCTCAGGGACCACATGTTGTATCATAAGTTTGTATTCCAGAACGTTCACTGAGGACAGATGCCTGAAAACCTAATCTAGGGTACCAATGAGGTCCAAGGGGCATGTCAGGTGCAATCTTCTGACTCAGGACCATTGACTTGGCTGTCTGCCTGGATGTAGGTGATGAGGGTGTTTCAGACTGGGCATTGCGTGCAGAGGGGCCGTCAGTATTGAGGTAGGCTCTGGGGTCTTGCAGGTTTCTCCAAATTTGAAGTGTTTGGGCAACTGAGATGGGCAGAGTTTCCTTGCAGATGACAGGCAGAGTCCTGTGCTCTGGCTCCAGAGACACCATCCTGTAAGGCAAATGAGCCATGGTTTTAGGATAGAAGTCTGCAAGCACAAATTCGGGTTAGGGTTAGTGGCAAGGTGATTGCAGGCCCAATGCGTACACCTGGAGGGTAGCTCGTGAGGAGGTATAATTAGGGTGACTCGAAGGCGGTAGCACAGGCTTTTCTATCTGGATTGTGTTTGCAGGAAGACCTCGGAATGCAGGTGTCGTCTCATGGGTCTATGGTATATTTTTCCCCTCTCAGGATCCTGGTGGCTCCACCCAAGTTTGGTGGCTTTTTCAGGGACAGGAAGTGTGCTGTTTTCCGTCATTGGGTTGCCCCAAAACAGGGATTCCAGAGAGAGGCTCTCAGACTGGGTGCCTGGAAAATCACACCAATGTTTATTATTTGAGCCTAGGGGCGTACCAGGCCTGCAATTTGGGATTCTGGCTGGGGAACTGAGAGGGCTTGTTTGAAAGCATTCTCAGGCTGAGGGTCACAATGCCTGTTTGTGCCCACGGCGGCCCTCAGGAGTTGGCGTGATCTCATTGTCCATGAAGCTGGCTCCCACTGTGTGGTTTCGACAAACATCCCCACTGCCAGGTTTCCTGTCATGTGGAAGGTGGAGGTCTCTGTTGTGCTTCATGTTCCCCTATTGGCAGGTATTCCAGCAAAAGTCAAGGGAAAGGTGCCTGAATCCCATGATGGATGGAGATGACGGACTTGGGCCATGGCCAGTCTCACATGCTGGATATTGGGTCCGCTCTCTGGGCGGTTGACACTAGGTCGTGGCTTAGGCTCTGTCAGACAAAGCACTAGTGGCCAGGACAGCCTATAAATCAGAATTCCTTACAGTGCCAATCAGATAGATTCTCTTGTGGGGTTTCTGGGCAGACTGTCCAGGCAATTCTTCTTTCTATGTGGAAGGCAGAATGCTGTGTTGTGGCTCCAGATTCCTCATCAAGAGGGCTTGGGGACCAGCAGATTGAGGATGGAATTATCAACACAAGTTATGGTTCAATTCAGTGCCAAGCAGAAGGGAGATCCAATGTGTAGAGGCCAATTCGAGATATCCAGCACCAGAGTAAGTGTGGAGGTCAGATGTTTGCCCACACTAGAGTTTGTGTCTATGGTGACTGAAATGGAGTGGTGGAGTCAAGAGGCCATGGAGGATTTCCCACGCTGGGGTTTGTGAGATTCTCCAAACAGCAAGGTTTCCTTCTACCGGAAAGGGGGAGTCTGGTTTGCTAGCTCCAGTGTTCCTCATGAGAAAAAATTGGGAGCAGAGATCTTCCACATGGATGCCTCGAAAGCACACCCCCAATGACTGTTGCAGCTCAGGAACATGGCAGGTTCATTCTGGTGGCTCTGGGGCAAAGTACCAAGGCCTTGAGTTGACACTGAATCTCTTGCAGATGGGTTACAATGCTGGTTTGTTACCACGGAGACCTTAGAATGTGCTGGTGGTTAAGGGGCCATGCAGGATTCTCCTACCCTGAGGGTTTGACACAGGTCCAAGAGCACAGTTTCCTTTTGGGGACAGGAGATGTAGTGTGTGGCTCAGGGACCACATGTTCTATCATAAGTTGGTATTCCAGGGAAACCGTGCTCTTCGACCTGTACCAATCCCTCAGGGTAGGAGAATCCTGCTGGGCACGTTAGTCACCAGCACATTCTAAGATCTCCCTAGTAACAATTCTGCATTGTGACCCATTCCTGAGTACAGGTTCCTGGAAACCTAAGCTAGGGTTCCAGTGAGGTCCTAAAGGCATGTCAGGTTCAATCGCCTGACTCAGGAACATTGACTTGGATGTCTGCCTGGATGTAGGTGATCAGATGTACAGACTGCTCATTTGCGACCAGATCAGCCTCCAATAAGGGGGTGGGCTCAGGCGCCTTGCAGGTTTCTCTTATTCTGGAGGGTTTGGGAAACTGTGACAGGCAAATTTTCCTTGGCAATGGCAGGCACAGTCCTGTGATGTGGCTCTAGAGAGCCCATCCAACAGGGCATTTGAGCCATGGTTTGGGGAGAGAATTCTGCAAACACAAACTCAGGTTAGGGTTATTGGCGAGGTGATCGCATGCTCAGTGCGTAGACCTGGAGGGCAGTTCGTCAGGAACTGTAATTGGGTGACTCGAAGACAGTAGCAAAGGATTTTCTATCTGGATTGTGTGTCCAGGAAGGCTTCGGAATGTCGGTATGGTCTCATGGGTCCATGGGAGACTTAACCTCTCTAAGGATCCTGGCAGCTCCCAATAGTTTAGTGGCAATTTTGGGGAAGGGAAGAGTGCTGTTTTCCATTTTAGGGATGGCCCCAAACAGAAATTACATAGACGGGCACTGGGTCAGGGCACCTGGAAAATCCCACCAAGGGTTAGGATTTGGGCCTAGGGGCATTCCAGACCTACAATGTGGGATCCTGGTGGTGAAAGTGAGAGGGCTTGTTTGAAAGCATGCTCAGGGCTGAGGGTCACAATGCCTGTTTGATCCCAGGGCAGCCCTAAGTAGTGGGTGTAGTCTCACTGGAGATACCGCTGGCTCCCACTTTGAGGGTTGCATGCCTATCCCAACAGAAAGGTTTCCTGCCATTGGGAAGGAGGAATTCTCTATTGTGCTTCAGGTTCCCCCATTGACCGGGACTCCAGCAAAGGTCTAGGGACAGATGCCTGAATACCAAGGATGGGTAAAGATAAAGGACTTGAGCCATGGCTGGTCTCACATGCTGGATATGGTCCCCCGTCTCTTGGTGGCTGACACGATGTCGGGGCTCAAGCTCTGTCAGACACAGCACTAGTGGCCAGGGCATCCTACAAATCGGGGTTCCCTCGAGGTTCGAGCAGATTGATCCTCATGTGGGCTTTCTTGGAAGACTGACCGGCAATTCTTCCTTCTATGAGGAAGGCAGAATGCTCTGATGTGGCTCAAGAAGTACCTATTAAGAGGTCATGGAGACCTTGAGGGTGAGGATAGAGTTGTAAACACAAGCTACGGTTAAATTCAGTGCCAAGCAGAAGGCAGCTCCAGTGTGCAGCAACTGATTTGAGATATCCAGCACCTGACTAAGCATGGATGTCAGATGTCTGCTCACACTGGAGTTTGTATCTATTATGACCGACTAAAGGAATGTTGGCGTCAAAAAGCCATGGAGGATGTCCCACGCTGGCGCTTGTGAGATTCTCCAAACAGCAAGGCTTTCTTCTACTGGAGTTGGGGAGTTTTGTTTGTTTGCTCCAGTGACCTCCATGTGGATAGTTTGGGTAGTACAGCTCTCCTGCATGGCTGCCTTGAAAGCCCACCTCCATTGTCCATTGCAGCTGAGGAATATGGAAGGTTTGTTCTGGTGGCTCTGGTGTGAAATGACAAGGGCGATGAATTAACATGGAATCTCTTTCAGATGGGTCACAATGCTGGTTTGTTACCAAGGAAATCTTAGAATGTCCTGGTGGCTAAGGGGCCATGGAGGATTCTCCCACCACAGAGGGTTTGATGCAGGTCGAAGGGCATGGTTTCATTTTGGGGACAGGAGATGTTCTGTTCTGTGACTCAGGAACCACATGTTGTATCATAAGTTGGTATTCCAGAACAGGCCTCGGAGGACAAATGCCTGAACACATAATCTAGGGTTCCAGTGAGGTCCTAGGGGCATGTCAGTTTCAATCTTCTGTCTCAGGACCATTGACGTGAGTGTCTTCCAGATGTAGGTGATCAGGGTGTTTCATAGTACACAATTACTTCCAGAGCGGCCTCCAATATTGTGGTGGGCTCAGGGGCCTTTCAGGTTTCTCCTAATGTGGACGGTTTGGGAAACTGTGACGGGCAAATTTTCCTTGGGGATGACAGGCACAGTCCTATGGTTTGATTCCAGAGACCCCACCCTGGAGAGCATTTGAGCCATGGTATTGGGAGAGAAATCTGCACATATAAACTCGGGTTAGGGTTAGTGTCGAGGTAATCACAGGCCCAGTGCATAGACCTGGATGGCAGCTCGTCAGGAACTGTACTTAGGGTAATTTGACCGAGGTAGCACAAGCTTTTCTATCTGCATTGTGTGTCCAGGATGGCCTCGGATTGCAGGTGTGGTCTCATGGGTCCATGGGATAATTTTCCTCTCTAAGGATCCTGACAGCTCCCAATACTTTGGTGGCTTTTTCGGGGAAGAGTGCTGTTTTCCATCAAAGGGGTGCCCCAAAAGAGTAATTCCAGTGATGGGAACTGGGTATGGGCACCTGGAACATCTCACCAAGGGTTACGATTTGGACCTAGGGGTGTACCAGGCTGGCAAAGCAAGATCCTCGTGGTGAAACTGAGAGTGCTTGTCTGAAAGCATGCTCAGGCTGAGGTTCACAATGCCCCTTTGCTCCAATGGCGGCCCTCAGGAGTGGTTGTGGTCTTATTGACAATGCACCTGGCTCCCACACTGATGGTTGGACACCCATCCCAAAAGCCAGGTTTCCTGCCATGGGGAAGGAGGATTTCTCTATTGTGCTTCAAGTTCCCCCATTGGCAGGTTCTCCAACAAAATACTGGGGACAGATGCCTGAATATCAAGGATGGATAGATATGACAGACTTGTATCATGGCTGGTCTGCATGCTGGATATGGGCCCCACCCTCTGGGTGGATGACACGAAGTCGGGGCTCAGGCTCTGTCAGACACAGCACTAGTGGCCAGGGAAGCCTATAAATCAGGGTCCCCTCGAGGGCTGAGCAGATTGATCCTCATGGGTGGTTTCTGGGTAGACTCACCAGGCACTTCTTCTTTCTATAGGGAAGGCAGAATACTGCGTTGTGTTTCCAGAATTCCCTCTCAACAAGCTTGGAGACAGTAGGGTGAGGATGGAATTGTAAAACCAAGCTATGGTTCAATTCAGTGCCAAGCAGAAGGCAGTTCCAATATGTAGCACCTTATTTGAGAAACCAGCACCTGAGTAATGGCGGTTGTCAGATGTTTGCTCACACTGGAGATTGTATCTATGATGTTCGACCAATGGAGAGGTGGCGTCAAGAAGCCATGGAGGATTTCCCACGCTGAGGCTTGTGAGATGCTCCAAACAGCAAGGTTTCCTTCTACTAGATATGTGGAGTCTGGTTTGTGTGTTCTAGGTTCCCACATGTGGAAAGTTTGGGTAGCAGAGCACTACTGCATGGATACCTGGATTCTCCATTCTCCATTGCAGCTGAGGAACATGGCAGGTTTGTTCTGGTGGCTCTGGTACGAGGTACCAAGGGCGATGAGTTAACATGGGATCTCTTTCAGATGGGTTACACTGTTGGTTTTTTACCAAGGAATGCTTAGAATGTCCTGGTGCTAAGGGGCAAAGCTGGATTCTACTACCCGGAGGGTTTGACAGAGGTCGAAGAGAACGGTTTCTTTCTGGGGACAGGAGATGTTCTTGTTATATCATGTTATATCATAAGTTGGTATTCCAGAACAAGCCTCTGAGGACAAGACCTATAAACCTAATCTAGGATTCCAGTGAGGTCGTAGGGGCATGTCAGGTTCAATCTTCTGACTCAGGACCATTGACTTTGGCATCTGCTGGATGTAGGTAATCAGGGTGATTCAGACTGTGCATTTGCGTACAGAGCAGCGTCGATTATGGCGTTGGACACAGGCGCCTTTGAGGTTTCCCCTAATCTAGATGGTTTGGGAAACTGGGACGGGCAGATTTTCCTTGGGGGATAGCAGGCACAGTCCTGTGGTGTGTCTCCAAAAACCCCATCCTGGAGGATCTATGAGCCATGGTTTTGGGAGAGTAGACTGCTAACTCAAACTCGGGTTAGGCTTAGTGTTGAGGTGATTACAGGCCCAATGCATAGACGTGGAGGAGAGCTCATCAGGAACTGTAATTAGGTGACTGGAAGGCAGTAGCACAGGTTTTCCTATGTGGATTGTGTGCTCGGATGGTCTCAGAATGCAAGTGTGGCCTCATGGGTCGATGGGAGATTTTTCTTCCTTAAGGATCCTGGAAGCTCACAATAGTTTGGTGGCTTTCTCGGGGAAGGGGAGACTGCTGTTTTCCAAATCATGGGTGCTGCAAAATAGGGATTCCAGAGTCAGGCTTTGGATCTGGGCCACTGGAAAATACCACCAATTGTTAGGATTTGGTCCTAGGGGCTTGCCATGCCTGCAATGCAAGAACCTCAGGGTTCTGTTCAGGAATACCAACTTATGATACAACATGTGGTCCCTGAGCCACACAATAGAACATCTCCTCTCCTCAGAAAAAAACTTACCCACCACAGAACCTTACCCACCAGCACATTCAAAGATCTCCCTTGTAACAATGCTGCACTATGGCCCATCTGCAAGAGACTCCATGTCAACTCAAGGCCTTGGTCCTTCGCCCCAGAGCCACCAGAACAAACCTGCCATGTTCCTCAGCTGCAGTGGTCAATGGAGGTAATCCAGGCATACATGCCATAGAGTTCTGCTATCCAGACGTTCCACATGGGGGACCCTCGAGCAAACAAACCAGACTCCACCTGTCCAGTAGAAGGACACCTTACTGTTTGGAGCATCTCACAAGCCTCATCGGGAGATATCCTCCATGGCATCTTGACACCACCCCTCCATTTGTGGGCCATCAAAATAGAAACTCTAGTGTGAGCAAACATCTGACAACGGCCTTACTCAGGTGTTGGATATGGTGGAAAAGACGCTTCACATTGGCACTGCGTTCCACTTGGTACTGAATTGAACCGTAGCTTGGGTTTACAATTACATCCTCACCCTACTGCTCCTCAAAGCCTCTTGATATTGAATTCTGGAGCCGCAACACAGCATTCTGCCTCGCCCATAGAAAGAAGAAGTGCCTGCTGACTCTGTCCAGAATCCCCACATGAGGATCAATCTACTCAGCCCTGGAGGGAACCCTGATTTATATGCTGCTCTTGCCACTAGCATTGTGTCTGACAGAGCTTTAGCCCCAAACCAGTAGGGCCACCCAGAGAGTGGGTCCCTAATCCAGCATGTGAGATCGGCCATGGCCCAAGTCCGTCCTCTCTACCCATCCTCGGTATTCTGGCACCTCCCATTGACGCAGGAGACCACACCTACATTCTGAGGCCATCCTGGACACACAATCCAGATAAAAAAGCCTGTGCTACCGCCTTCCAGTCACCTTTACATTTCCTGACAAGCTGCCATCCATGTCTACTCATTGGCCCTGTGATCACATTGCCAATAACCCTAACCCGAATTTGTGTTTGCAGACTTCTCTCCCAAAAATGTGCCTTACATGTCCTCCAGGATGGGCTCTCTGTAGCCAAACCACAGGACTGTGCCTCCCACCCCAAGGAAACTGTGCCCGTCACAGTTGCCCATACCTTACAGATTAAGAGAAACCTGCAAGGCCCCTGAGCCCACCCAATTATAGGGGTCTGCTCTGGACGCAAAAATGCATCTGAAAAACCATCATCACCTACATCTAGGCAGACAGCCAAGTCAAGAGTGTTGAGTCAGAAGATTGAAACTGTCATGCCCGTAGGACTTCATTGGAACCCTAGATTAGGTTTTCAGTCATCTGTCCTCTGGGGCCTGTTCTGGAATACCAACTTATGATACAACAGGTGGTCCCTGAACCTCAGAAAAGAACATCTCCTGTCCCCTGATGGAAACCGTGCTCTTCGACCTGTGCCAAGCGCTCAGTATAAGAGAATACTGCACAGCACCTTACCCTCCAGCACATTCTAAGATCTCCTTGGTAACAAACCAGCATTGTGGCCCATCTGCAAGAGATTCCATGTCAACTCAAAGCCTTGGTCCTTCTCCCCAGAGCCACCAGAATGAACCTGCCATGCTCCTCAGCTGCAATGGAGAATGGAGGTATGCTTTGCAGGCATCCATGCCGAAGAGCTCTGCTACCCAACTTTCCATATGAGGTACCATGGAGCAAACAAACCAGACTCCATCAGTCCAGTAGCAGGAAATCTTGCTGTTTGGAACATCTCACAAGCCTCAGAGGGGGAAATCCTCCATGGGCTTTTGATGTCACCCCTCCATTTGTTGATCATTAAGACACAAAGTCTAGTGTGAGCAAACATCTGACATCCGCCCTTACTCAGGTGCTGGATATCTAAAAAAAACAAAAACAAAAACAAAAACAAAAAACGCTTCACATTGGAACTGTGTTCTGCTGGCACTGAATTATACAGAAGCCTGTGTTTACAATTCCATCCTCACCCTACTGCTCCACAAGGCCTCTTGATATTGAATTCTGGAGCTGGAGGGCAGCATTCTGCCTCCTCCATAGAAAGAAGAAGTGCCTGCTGAGTCTGTCCAGAATCCCCACATGAGGATCAATCTGTTCGGCTCTTAAGGGAACCCCGATATATGGACTGCCCTCGCCACTAGTGTTGGGTCTGACAGAGTCTGAGCCCCGACCTAGTGTCAGTCATCCAGACAGTGGGCCCCATATCTAGCATGTGGGACTGGCCATGGCCCAAGTCCATCATATCTACTCAACCTGGTATTCTGGCACCTTTCCCCAGACTTTGCTGGAATGCTTCCAATGGGGGAACCTGAAGCATAATTGAGTACTACTCCTTCCCCATGGAAGGACAACTGCCTGTTGGGATGGGTGTCCAGCCCTCAAAGTGGGAGCAAGGTGAATGGCCAATGTGACCACACCAACTCCTGTGGGCTGCCCAGGACACAAACAGGCATTGTGACCCTCTCCTGAGTATACTTTCAAACACTCTCAGTTCCACCACAAGGTACACACATTTCAGGCCTGGTATGCCCCTAGGCCCAAATCCTAACCCTTGGTGTGATTTTCCAGGTGCCCAGACCCAGAACCTGTCTCTGGAATGCCTGTTTTGGGGCACCTCTAAGATGGAAAGGAGCACTCTTCTCTTCCCCGAAAAAGCCACCAAACTATGTGGAGCCGTGAGAATCCTTAGAGGGGAAAAGTCTCCCATGGACCCATGAGACCTCACCTGCATTCGGAGGCCATTCTGGATGCACAATCCAGATAGAGAAGTCTGTGCTACCATCTTCCAGTCACCCTAATCTCAGTTCCTGTCGAGCTGACCCCAGGTCTATGAATTGGGTCTGCGATCACCTCTCGACTAGCCTGAACCAGAATTTGTGTTTGCAGACTTATCTCCCCAAACCATGGCTCACATGCCCTCCAGGATAGGGTCACTCGAAGTGCACCACAGGTCTGTGGCTGCTATCCCCAAGGAAACCGTGCCCATCACAGTTGCCTAAACCATACAGATTAAGAGAAACCTGCAAGGCCCCTGAGCCCACCCCAATATTGGCGGCCGCTCTGGACGCAAATGCGCAGTCTGAAACAACCTGATCCCCTCCATCCAGGAAGACAGCAACGTCAATGGTCGTGAGTCAGAACATTGAACCTGACATGCCCTTTGACCTCATTAAAACACTTGATTAGGTTGTCAGGCATCTGTCCTAAGGAGCTATTCTGGAATAACAATTTATGATACAACATGTGGTCCCTGAGCCACACAACAGAATATCTCCTGTCCCCAGAAGGAAACCGTGCTCTTTGACCTGTGTCAAAACCTCAGGATAAGAGAAGCCTACATGGCACGTTAGCCACCAGCACATTCTAAGATCTGCCTGGTAAAAAATAAGTATTGTGACGCATCTGAAGGAGATTCTATGCTAACTCATCACCCTTGGTACTTTGCCCCAGAGCCAACAAAATGAACCTGTCATGTTCCTCAGCCTCAATGGTCAATGGATATGTGCTCTCCAGGCAACCATGTCGGAGAGTTCTGCTATCTAGAATTTCAACATGGGGGACCCTGGAGCAAACAAACCAGATTCCACCTGTCCAGTCAAAGGAAATCTTGCTTTTTGGAGCATGTCACAAGTCTCAGCATGGAAAATCCTCCATGGCAATTGATGCCACCCCTCCATTTGTTGGTCACCATAGACCCAAACTCCAGTGTGAGCAAACATGTGACATCCACCCTTACTCAGGTGCTGGATATCTCGAATAAGCCCCTGCACATTGGAACTGCCTTCCGCTTGGCACTGAATTTAACCATAGTTGTGTTTACAATTCCATCCTCACCCTAATTGTCCCCAAGCCCTCTTTATAGGGCATTCTGGAGCCACAACACAGCATTTTGCGTATCCCATAGAAAGAAGAAGTGCCTGGACAGTCTGCCCAGATCCCCAACATTAGGATCCACCTGCATGGCCCTCAACAATGCCCTAATATCATAGGCCACCATGGGCACTAAAGCTCTGTCTGACATAGCATGATCCACAACCTCCTGTCAGCTACCTAGACATTGGGCCCCATATCCTGCAAGTGGGACCTGGTGTGGCCCAAACCTGTCATGTGTGTTCAACCTGGTTATTCAGGCTTTGGTCCCCAGAAATTAGCTCAAATCCCTGCTTATGGAGTAACCTGAACACAAGAGTACACCTCCTTCCCAATGGTAGGAAATCTGGCCTGTGAAATGGGTGTCCATCCCTCAGAGTGGGAACCAGCTGCATGGCCATTGAGACTACGGTCACTCATGAGAGAAGGCCTGGGCACAGAAAGGCATTGGTCCCTCAGCGTGAGCCTGCTTTCAAAAAAAATACCACACGGTAACTGCACCAGGAGTCTGCAGAGCAGGCCTACCAGGTTGCTACGGCCAAATCCTCTCCCTCGTTGGTGTTTTTCAGGCACCCAGACCCAGAAACTGTCTCCAGAATCTCTCTTTTCCGGTTCCCCTGAGACTTAAAACAGCAGTCTTCTCTTCCGCCAGAGACACCAAACCCTTGGGTGCTAGGCAGAATACCCAGAGACGAAGAATCTCCGATGGCCCCATAAAGCCACCCCTATATTTTGCGACTGTCCTGGACAAAGAATCCAGACAAAATATCCTTTACTACTGCCTCCATTACACCTTAATTTCAGTACAATATGAGCTGCCCTCAGGGCCTTCAGATCGGGCCTGTGATCACCTCAGGCCTCACACTAACCCTAGTTCGTGTTTGCAGATTTCTGACCCTAAAGCACTGGCCCACATGACCTTCAGGATGGGGCCTCTGGTGCAACACCAGAAGATTGTGCCAACCCTCCCAAAGGAGTCTCTGCACTTCACTGTTGCCCAAACCCTGAAGATTAAGGGCAAAATAAAAGCCCCTGAACCCATGTCAATTTGAAAGGATGCTCTGGACCGAAATGCCTTTTCTGACAGACAATGAGCACCTGCCTCCAGACAGACATCCAAGTCAAAGGCCCTAAGTCAGAAGATTGAACCGGACATTCCCCTAGGACTTCCTCGATACCCTATCTTAGATTTTCAGGTGCCAGTCCACAGGGGCCTGTTCCCTATACCAATTTATATTCCAATATGTGGTCCCTGAGCCACACTACAGAACCCTCTTGTCCCCAGAAGGATACCTTGCTCTTGGTAGCTTTGTCCAAGACTCAGTGTAGGATAATCCTGCATAGTCCCTGAGCACCCCAAAATTATAACATCTGCCTGGATAAAAAGCAGCTTCGTGATCCAACAGCATGAAACTCCATGTCAATTCAAGGAGGAAGGAACTTGTCCCCAGAGCCAACAGATCGAACCTGCCATGTTCCTCAGCTGCAATGGACCATGAAAGTGTGCTTTCCAGGCATCCATCTGGGCGAATTCTACTACCTAACTTATCACATGGGGGACCCTGGAGCAAACAAACCAGACTTCACCTGTCCAGTAGAAGGAAACCTTTCTGTTTGGAGTATCTCACAAGCCCCAGCATTGGAAATCCTCCATGGCCTCTTGACGCCACCTCTCCATTCGTCAGTCATCATAGACACAGACTCAAGTGTGAACCAATATTTGACAACCTCCCTTACTCAGGTGATGGATATCTCACAGAATCCACTGCTGATGGGGACAGCCTTGCACTTGGCATTGAATTTAACTGTAGCTTGTGTTTACAATTCCATTCTCACGCTACTGGTCCCCAAGCCCTCTGGATATGGAATTCCAGAGTCACAACACGGTATCCCACCTTCCCCATAGAAAGAAGAAGTGCCTGGTGAGTCTGTCCAGAAAACCCACATGAGGATCAATCTGCTAGACCCTTGAGGCAACCCCGGTTTATATGCAGCCCTGGCCTCTCATATGGTGTCTGTCAGAGCCTGAGCCCCAACCTAGTGTCAGCAGCCCAGAGAGCAGGACCCATATCTAGCATGTGGGACTGAACATGATCTTACTCCATCATCTCTACTCATCCTTGGTATTCAGGCATCTGTCCTCAGTCCTTTACTATAATTGTTGCCAATGGGGGAACCTGAAGCACAACAGAGAACCCCACCTTTTCCATGGGAAGAATCCTAACTGTTGGGATGGGTCCATCTCTCAGAGTTGGAGCCAGCTACATGGCCAATGAGACCACAACCACACATGAGGGCTGCCTAGGGCCCAAACAGGCATTGTGACCCTCAGCCTGAACATGCTTTCAAACAAGTCCTTTTAGTTGCACCACCAGGATCCCGCTTTGTAGGCCAGGGACTCCCCTAGGCCCATAGCCTAACCCTTGATGGGATATTCCAAGCATTCAGACCCAGAGCCCGTCCCTGGAATCCCTGTTTTGGGGCACCCCTAAGATGGAAAGCAGCACTCTTTCCTTCCCTGGAAAACCCACCAAACTATTGGGAGACACTAGGATCCTTAGAGAGTAAAATCTCCCATGGACTCATGGGACCACACCTGCATTCCGAGGCCATCCTGGATACAGAATCCAGATATAAAAGCCTGTGATACAGCCTTCACATCGCCCTAATTACAGTTCCTGATGAGCTGCCCTCCAGGTCTACACATTGGGACTGTGATCACCTCGCCATTATCCCTAACCCGAGTTTGTGTTTGCAGACTTCTCTCCATAACCATGGCTCACATGCCCTCCAGGGTGGGGTCTTGGAATCACACCACAGCACTGTGCGAGTCATCCCCTAGGAAACTGTACACGTCACAGTTTCCCAAACCTCCAGATTAGGAGAAACCTGCAAATACCCTGAGCACACCGCAATATTGGAGGCCGCTCGGGATACAAATGCACAGTCTGAAACACTCTGATCACCTGGATCTAGGCAGACACCCAAGTCAACTGTCCTGAGTCTGAAGATGGAAACTTACATGCCCCTAGGACTTCACTGGAACCCTAGATTATTTTTTCAGGTATCTGTCCTCAGAGGCCTTTTCTGGAATATTAAATTATGATACAACATGTGGTCCCTGAGCCACACAACACTACAACTCCTATCCCCAGATGGGGACACAGCTCTTCGACCTGTGTTAAACCATCAGGGTAGGAGAATCCTGCATGGCACCTTAGCTACCAGCACATTCTAAGATCTCCCTGGTAACAAACCAGCATTGTGACCCATCTGCAAGAGATTCAGTGTGAACTCAAGGCCTTGGTACTTCACCCCAGAGCCACAAGAAGGAACCTGCCATGTTCCTCAGCTGCAATGGTCATTCGGGGTATGCTTTCTAGGCATCCATGCAGAAGAGCTCTGCTATCCATACTTTCCACGTGGGGGACTCTTGAGTAAACAAACCAGACTTCACCTGTCAGTAGAAAAAACAACCTTGCTTTTTGGAGCATCTCACAAGCATCAGCGTGGGGAATCCTCCATGGCCTCTTGAAGCCACCTCTCCATTTGTAGGTAATCATAGACACAACCTCCAGTATGAGCAAATATCATTTATCTGCCCTTATTCTGGTGCTGGATATCTCGTTCGTTGGCCATCATAGATACAAACTCCAGCGTGAGCAGACATCTGACCTCACCCATACTCAGGTGCTGGAGACCTTGAAAAAACCGCTGCACACTGGAACAGCAATGTGCTCGTCACTGAGCTTAAATGTAGCTTGTCTATTCAGACTTATGTCTTCACACTCCTCGCCTGTAAGCCTTCCATATTGGGAATTTGGGAGCCACAATGCAGCCTTCTGCCTGCCCACCAGAATGAAGAAGTGCCTTATAGGTCTGCGCAGAAAGTCCACATGAGGATCCACCTGCACGGCCCTCTATGGCACCCCAAAATAATAGGCCACCCTGTGCACTAATGCTCTGTCTGACACAATCGACCCCCAACCAACTGGCGGCCACACAGATAGTGGGCCCCATATCCTACAGGTGTGAGCTTCCTTGACCTGAGTCTTTTATCTCGAACCAACCTGGGTATTCAGGTACCTGTTCCAGAACATAGCTCAAATTTCTGCCCATGGTGGATCCTGAAGCACAAAAGAGTACTCCTCCTTCCCCATGGCAGGAAAACTAAATGTTGAGATGGTTGTCCAACTCTCATATTGGTTCCAGGTGCATGGAACAAGAAACAGCGCCCTCTCAGGATGGGGAGCTGGGCACAAATAGGTATTGTGACCCTCACCCTGAGACCCATTTCCAACAAGCCCCCACGTGAGCTGGACCAGGACACTACAGAGCGGGCCTGTCAGGCCCCCAGGCCCAAATCCTAAGCCTTGGTGGGGTTACCCAGGTACCAGGACCCAGAACCCATCTCTGGAATCCATGTTTTGACAGGAACCCTGACACGGTAAAATGTGGTCTCCCTTTCCCCAGTAAGACACCAAACGCTTGGGTGCCGGGTAGAATCCCCAGATAGGAAGAACTTCCATAGGCACATGAGGACACCCATCCATTCCATTGCCATCCTAGACACAATCCAGACAGAAAAGCCTGTGTTCCTGCCTCCCAGACGCCCGAATTTCAAATCCGAGGAGCTGCCTTCAGTGTCTGCAGATCGCGCCTTCCATTATCTCGCCCCTAACTCGTACCCGATTTTGTGTCTGAAGATTTTGGTCCCAAAGCCCTGAACCACATGTCTTCCAGGATGGGACCTCCAGAACCACTGCATATCACTGGGCCTGCTCCCCGTAGGAAACTCTGCCTGTCTCAGTTTCCCAAGCCCTCCAGAATAGCTTAAACCTGCAAGGCCCCTAAGCCCACACCAATTCCATAGGCCGCTCTGGAAAAATGCACAGTCTGACACAGCCTCAGAACATACCTCCAGGAAGACATGCAGGCCAATAGGAAGGGATGAATGCCCTAAGACCATGGTGGGTCCAAGGTGCTGGGAGTGCCGCCAGCTGTCTCGGTGTCTGTCAGAAGGTCTGGGCTCAGGCTAGGTAAAACAGAGCTTTAGTGCTAAGTGTATCCTATGCAATTGGGGAGTTGCCAAGGGCTGAGGAGGTTTATCCTCCTTTTGGGTTTCTGGGCAATGCCACACACAATGTATTTCTTCCAGTGGGCCGGCAGAGTGCTTCGTTTTGGTCCCAGTATTCCCAATCAGGAGTGCTTGTGGGCCAGGAGTGTGAGGACAGAAGTCTGAAAACACAAGGTAGGTTAGGTTTCGGGGCAAGGTCATGGTAGGCACACTCTGCAGCAGCTGAATTGAGATCTCCTCCATCTGAAGCCAAAATTATTATCAATCGTTGGCTGAGGCTGGAGTTTGTGTCCATGATGGCCCGTTCATGAAGTGCGGGCCTCATGAGGCTAAGGAGGTTTTACCACGCTGAGTTTGTGAGTTGCTCCAAACCGCAAGGTTTCCTTCTGTGGGACAGTCGAGTCCTGTTGGAAGGCTCCAGGTTGTCCCATACGGAAGGACTGGAGATCAGGGTTTGAAGGATGGATATCTGTACAGCATAACTCACATTCCCATTGGCTATTTGCAACAAGACATGTTTGAACTGCTGGCTCTGTGGCGAGCTACCCAGGGGACTGAGTTGAAACGGACTCTCCTGAGGATGGGTCATAATGTGGGATTGTGTCCATGGAGACCTTGGAATGTGCTGGTGGCTCCGTGGCCCTGCAGAAATCGCCTACCTGAAGGGTTTGATGTAGCTCCAATAAGAAAAATCCCCATGTGGAAACAAGAGAGGTTCTGTTTGGTGCCTCAGAAAAGCCCCAGATGCTGGTCTTCGAAACCAGTCCTCTGACAAGAGACACCTGGAAACCAAAGCTAGGGTTCAGATTAGGGGCCAGGGGCCTGTCTGTTTCAATCTTCTGTCTCTGGGGACACTGTCTCAGTGTGTAAGTGGAGATAGTTGCTCAGCTGGTGTCAGAGGGCCCCTCTTAGTCCAGGGCAGCCTACACTATCAGAATGCCCTCGGGGCGCTGGAGATTTCTCCCAATCTGTAGGGTTGTGGCCAGTAGATTGGGCATAGATTCTTTGGAGTGGACAGGCACAGTCCTTTGGTGTGGCTAAATAGGACCTAGCCTGGAAGGTGTGTGGGTCCGTACTGTGAGCACAGAAGTCTGTAAACAGAAACTCGGGTTAGGTGTGGCACCAAGGTTATGGCAGGCAGGATCTACAGACCATGAGGGGAGCTTCTCAGCTATTGAAAGAAGGGTGAGTGGAAGGCGGTCCCTCATGCTTTGTCTCTGGATTTTCTGTCCAGGATAGCCATGGATTGTAGCGTGGCCTCCGGAGCTATGGACGAGTCTCCCTCTCTGGGGATTTGGCCCAGCTCCCAAGAGTTTGGGGTCATTTTGTGGGAAGGGTGGAGTCCTGTTGTCTGCCTCAGGTGTCTCTTCAAGAGAGGGAATTCAGAGTAGAGCCCCAGGTACAGGCAACTGGAGAACTCGAACCCTGGTAAGGATTGGGAACATAGGAGCTTGGCAAACCCCATATGTGGGTTCTTGGTCCAGGCTCTGGGAGGCTTTGCTTCGATATGGAGCTCACGCTGATGGTCACAATGTGAGTTTGTGCCCAAGTCGGCATTCAAGTTTGGGCATGGCCTCAGAAGTTATAAAGGTTTCTCCTACCCTGAAGGTGTGACTCCATGCCAACAGCAAGCTTTACAGCCATGAGGAAGGAGGAGTCCTGATTTGTGTTTCAGGTACCCACCTTTGCAGGGATTTGATATAATTTCTAGGATAAGATGTCTGAAAACCCAGGTTGGGAAGAGATGACAGCCTAAGGCCATGGCGTGTCCGATGTGCTGGGTGTGAAGCCAGCTATCTCCTTGTCTGTCGGGACATCTGGCCTCAGGCTGTATCAGACAGAGCATTAGTGCCCAGGCCAGCCTATCTAATTGAGGTGCGGTCGAGGCCCGAGCAGGTTGATCCTCATTTGGGGCTTCTGGAGAGCCCCATAGGGCAATGTTTTCCTCTGGTGGGAAGCCAGAGGTCTGTGTTGTGGTTCCGGAATTCCCAGGCTGGAGGGCTTTTTGGCCAGGAGTGTGAGGAAGGAAGTCTGAAAACACAAGCTAGCGGGTGGTTTAGGGCCAAGGGCATGGCAGGCCCACTCTGCAGAGGCTGAATCGAGATCTCCTGCATCTGAGTTCAGGACAAGTATCAGACGTAGCCAAAGGCTGGTGTTTGTGTCCATGATGGCCCCTTCCTGAAGGGGATGAAGCCGTCATGAGGCCAGAGACGTTTCCCTACACTGGGAGTTGTGAGCTGCTCCAAACCTCAAAGTTTCCTTCTGCAGGACAGTCGAGTCCTATTGGATGGTTCCAGGATGCCCTATACAGAAAGACTCGAGAGAAGGGGTCTAAGCATGGATGCCTGGAAACGCCTCCTCACATTCCCATTCACTAGTTGGGATAAGGCAGGCTAAATCTGCAGGATCTTGGGTGAGCTACCTAGAGGGCTGAGTTGTAAAGGACTCTCCTAAGGATGGGTCATAATGTGGGATGGTGGACATGGAGACATTGGAATTTGGTGGTGGCTCAGGGTCTTTGCAGGATTCTCCAACCCGAAGTGTTTGACACAGCTCAAACAAGGAAGTTTCCCATGTGGAGACGAGTGGTGTTCTGTTTGATGCCTCAAGAAAGCCCCGTATGCTGGTCTTCCAAACCAGGCCTCTGAGGAGTGACACCTGGAAACCAAAGCAAGAGTTCAGATTTGGGCCTAGGGGCCTGTCTGGTTCAATCTTCTATCTCTGTGGACATCTGTCTGCGTGTCTGTGTGGAGGAAGTTGCTCAGCTTGTGTCAGAATGCCCCTCTGTGTCCAGGATGGCTTACAGTAATGGGATGTCCTCGGGGACCTTGAGGTTTCTCCTATTCTGTAGGGTTGTTGCCAACGGAATGGACACAGTGTCCTAGGAGAGAGCAGGCACAGTACTGTGGTGTGGCTGCAGAGGCCCCAGCCTGGAGGCTGTGTGTGCCAAGGCTGTAGGGACAGACATCCGAAAACACAAAGTCAGCTCAGGTTTGTGACTGAGGTTATGGCAGGCCTCATCTACAGTCCGTGAAGGGATCACCTCAGGATATGAAAGGCGTGTTAGTGGGAGGCGGTCGCTCAGGCTTTTGTCTCTGGATGTTGTGTCCACGATGGCCATTTAATGTAGGGGTGGCCACATGGGCTGAGGAAGAGTAATCCCTCTCTGGTGATTTGCCCAGTCCCCTAGAGTTTGGGGTCATTCTTTGGGGAGGGAGGAGTCCTGATTTCTGCCTCAGGTGTCCCCCACAAAGGAGGGATTCTAGAGCAGAGCAGTGGGTACTGATAACTGGAATACCAGCCATTTGGTTAGGCTTTGGGGCCTATGGTCATGGTAAACCCCATATGCGAGCTATTGATCCAGCCACTGAGAGGCGTTACTTAAATACGGGACTCACGCTGAGGGTCACAATATGTGTGTGTGCCCAAGGCGGACCTCAAGCATGGGCGTGGCCTCAGGGGCCATACAGGTTTCTCCTACACTGAAGGTTTGACTCCCTGCCAACAGCAGGATTTTTGCCATGGGGAAGGAGGAGTTCTGGCTCCTGCATCAGGTTCCTCCCTGTGCAAGGACTGGAGACAAAGTCTAGGTTCCGATGCCTGAAAACCCAGGTTGGGAAGGGATGATGGACTAAGGCTATGGAGATGTGCCGGGTGTGCTGCAAGCTGTCTCGGTGTCTGTCAGAAGGTCTGGGCTCAGGCTATGTAAGACAGAGCTTTAGTGCTTATGGTAGCCTATGTAATTGGGGTGTTTCCAAGGGCTGAGAAGGTTGATCCTCATTTGGGGTTTCTGGGCAACGCCATAGACATTTTTTTTTTTTCTGGTGGGCAGGCGGAACGCTTTTTTGTGGCCCCAGAATTCCAAATCGGGAAGGCTTGTGTGCCAGGGTTGTGAGGACAGAAGTCTGAAAACACAAGCTAGGGTGAGGTTTGGGTCCAAGGGCATGACAGGCCCATTCTTCAGAGGCTGAATCAGGATCTCCTGCATCTGAAGTCAGGGTGAGGATCAAATGTTGGCTGAGTTTGGAGTTTGTGTACATGAAAGCCCCTTCATGAAGCGGGGGCCTCGTGAGGCTAAGGAAGTTTTCCCATGCTGAGTTTGTAAGTTGTTCCAAACCAGAAGGTTTCTTTCTGTGGGGCAGTCGTGTCCTGTTGGATGGCTCCAGGACGTTCCATACAAAAGGACTGGAGAGCAAGGTTCGAAGGATGGATGCCTATACAGCAGACATCACATTCCCATTGGCTCTTTGCAACAAGACATGTTTGAACTGCTGGCTCTGGGGAGAGCTATCCAGGGGGCTGAGTTGAAATGGACTCTCCAGAGGATGGGTCATAATGTGGATTTGTTTCCATGGAGACCTTAGAATGTGCTGGTGGCTCAGGGTCCCTGCATAATTTGCCAAACTGAAGGGTTTGATACTGCTCCAATAAGAAAGCTCCCCATATGCGCACGAGAGAGGTTCTGTTTGGTGCCTCAGAAAAGCCCCAGATGCTGGTCTTCAAAACCAGTTTTCTGAGGAGAGACACCTGGATACCAAAGCTAGGATTCAGATTAGGGCATAGGGGCCTGTCCGTTTTCAATCTTCTTTGGGGACACTGTCTGAGTGTGTAAGTGGAGATAGTTGCTCAGCTGGTGTCAGAGGGCCCCTCTTAGTCCAGGGCGGCCTACACTATCGGGATGGACTCGGGGGCCTTGTAGGTTTCTCCTTATCTTAAGGGCTGTGGTCAAAGGATTGGGCACAGTTAAACTGGATAGGACAGGCACAGTACTTCGGTGTCTCCATAGGCCCTAGCCTGGAGGGTGTGTAGGACTGGGCTGTGGGCACAGAAGTCTGAAAACACAAACTCGGCTTAGGTGTGGAGCAGAGGGTATGGCAGGCCGGATCTACAGACTGAGAGGGGAACTCCTCGGCTATTGAAAGAATGGCGAGAGGGCGGTCCCACAGGCTTTTGTCTCTGGATGTTGTGTCCAGGATAGCCTTGGATTGTAGGGTGGCCTCAGGGTCTATGGATGAGTCTCCCTCTCTGGAGATTTGGCGCAGCTCCCAAGAGTTTGGCGTCATTTCGTGAGAGGGGTGGAGTCCTGTTGTCTGGCTCAGGTGTCTTTCCAAGAGAGGGATTCCAGAGCAGAGCCCCAGGTACAGGTGACTGGAAAACCCAAACTCTGGTAAGGATTGGGAGCACAGGGGCTGGGCAAGCCCCATATGCGGGTTCTTGGTCCAGGCCCTGAGAGGCCTTACTTTGACATGGGGCTCACGCTGAAGGTCACAATGCGAGTTTGTGTCCATGGCAGCACTCAAGTTTGGGAGTGGCCTCAGGAGCCATGAAGGTTTCTCCTACCCTGAAGGTGTGACTCCATGCCAACAGCAAGCTTTACAGCCATGGGGAAAGGAGTTCTGATTTGTGCTTCAGGTACTGAACTGTGTAAGGATTTGATATAATGTCTAGGATCAGATGTCTGAAAACACAGGTTGGGAAGAGTTGACGGCCCAAGGTCATGGCGTGTCCTATGTGCTGGGTGTGAGGACAACTGTCTGCTTGTCTGTCGGGATGTCTGGCTTCAGGCTGTGTCAGGCAGAGCATTACTGCCCAGGGAAGACTATATAATTGGAGTGCGGTTGAGGCCCGAGCAGGTTGATCCTCATTTGGGGCTTCTGGAGAGCCCCATAGGGCAAAGTTTTTCTTCTGGTGGGCAGGCAGAGGTCTGTGTTGTGGTTCCGGAATTCCCAGTCTGGAGGGATTTTTGGCCAGGAGTGTGAGGAAGGAAGTCTGAAAACAGAAGCTAGCATGTGGTTTAGGGCCAAGGGCACGGCAGGCCCACTCTGCAGAGGATGAATTGAGATCGATCAGGGCGAATATCAGACGTAGCCAAAGGCTGGAGTTTGTGTCCATGATGGCCCCTTCCTGAAGGGGGTGGGGCCGTCATGAGGGCAGAGACGTTTCTCTGCACTGGGAGTTGTGAGATGCTCCAAACCTCAAGGATTCCTTCTGCAGGACAGTCGAGTGCTATTGGATGGTTCCAAGACGCCCCATACAGAAAGACTCGAGAGCAGGTGCCTAGGCATGGATGCCTGGAAACGCCTCCTCATATTCCCATTCACTGGTTGGGATAAGGCAGGCTCAATCTGCAGGATATTGGGCGAGCTATCCAGAGGGCTGAGTTGTAATAGACTCTCCTAAGGATGTGTCATTATGTGGGATGGTGGCCATGGAGAACTTGGAATGTGGTGGTGGCTCAGGGTCTTTGCAGTATTCTCCAACCCGAAGGGTTTGACACAGTTCCAACCAGGAAGCTTCCCATGTGGAGACGAGAGGTGTTCTGTTTGATGCCTCAAGAAAGCCCCGTATGCTGGTCTTCCAACCCAGGCCTCTGAGGAGTGACACCTGGAATCCAAAGCAAGAGTTCAGATTTGGGCCTAGGGGCCTGTCTGGTTCAATCTTCTATCTCTGTGGACATCTGTCTGCTTGTCTGTGTGGAGGAAGTTGCTCAGCTTGTGTCAGAATGCCCCTCTGTGTCCAGGGTGGCTTACAGTAATGGGATGTCCTCGGGGACCTTGAGGTTTCTCCTATTCTGTAGTATTGTTGCCAACGGAATGGACACAGTGTCCTAGGAGAGAGCAGGCACAGTACTGTGGTGTGGCTGCAGAGGGCCCAGCCCAGAGGCTGTGTGTGCCAGGGCTGTGGGGACAGACATCCGAAAACATAGACTCGGCTCAGGTTTGGGGCCGAGGTTATGGTAGGCCTGATCTACAGTCCATTAGGGGATATCCTTGGCATATGAAATGAGGGCGAGTGGGATGGGAGGTGGTCGCTCAGGCTTTTTTTTTCTGGTTGTTGTGTGCATGATTGTCATTTAATTTAGGGGTGGCCTCATGGTCTGAGGAAGAGTATTCCCTCTCTGGTGATTTGCCCAGCTCCCTAGAGTTTGGGGTCATTCTGTGGGAAGGGAGAAGTCCTGTTTTCTGTCTCAGGTGTCCTCTCAAGAGGGATTTTAGAGTGGAGCAGTAATGACAACTGCCATACCTGCCCTCTGGTAAGGCCTGGGTGCCTATGTGCATGGCAAGCCCCATATGCAGGCTCTTGGTCCAGCCACTGAGAGGTGTTTCTTGAATACGGGACTCACACTGAGGGTCACAATGTGTGTCTGTGACCAAGGCAGCCCTCAAGCACTGGCGTGGCCTCTCGGACCATGCAGGTTTTCCAACACTGACCGTTGGAAAACATGCCAACCACAAGATTTCTGCTCTGGAAAAGGAGGAATTCTGATTTTTGCATCATGTTCACCCCTGGGCAGTGATTAGAGATAAGGTCTAGGTTCTGATTCCTGAAAACCGAGGTTGGGAAGAGATGATGACATAAGGCCATGGCGGATCTGATGTGTTCAATTTGGGGCCCGCTGTCTGGGTGTCGTTTGGGATGTCTGGTCTCAGGCTGTGCCAGACAGGACATTAGTACAGAGGGTAGGCTGTATAATTAACTTTACAATCGAGTGGCGTGCATTAGATAATCATTTGGGGTTTCTTATTAGCAGCATAGGGCAAAGTTTTTCTTCTGGAGGGCAGGCAGAGTGCTGCATTGTGGCTCCAGAATTCCCAAACTGGAGGGCTTATGGGCCAGTGGGTGAGGACCGAAGTCTGAGAACACAAGCTAGGCTTAGGTTTCGGAGCAAGGGCACGGCAGGCACACTCTGCAGAGCTTAATTGAGATCTCATGCATCTGAATCAGGGCGAGGATCAGATGTTGGCTCAGGTTTGAGTTTCTCTCCATGTTGGCCCCGTAATGAAGTTTGGGGGGTGCAATACAAGGCCATAAGGTTTTCCCACGATGGGAGTTGTGAAGTGATCAGTCTAATCCCCCCTTGAATCAACCCGATTTATAGGCTGCCATGGACATTAGTGCTGGTTCTGACAAAGCCTGAGCCCCTACCTAGTGTCATTCAACAGAGAGCGGGCCCCACATCTAGCATTTAGGATTGCGATGGCACAAGTATGTCATCTCTACGCATCCTTGGTATTCAGCACCTGTCCCAAGACTTTTGCTGGAATCCCTGCCAATGGTGGAACCTGAAGCACAATAGAGAACTCCTCCTTCCTCATGGCAGAAAACTTGGCTGCTGGGACGGGTGTTCAAGCCTCAATGGGGAGTCAGTGACAAGATCAATGAGACCACGCTGACTCCTGAGGGCCGCCCTGGGCACAAACAGGCATTGTTACCCTAAGCCTGAGCATGCTTTCAAATAATCCCTGTCAGTTGCACCACCATGACCCCACATTGCAGGCCTCGTACACCCCTAGGCCCAAATCCTAACCCTTACTGGGATGTCCCAGATGCCCAGAACCAGAGCGCATCTCTGGAATCCCTTTTTTGAGACACCCATAAGATGGAAAACAGCACTCTTCTCCTCCCCGAAAAAAACACCAAACTATGGAGAGCAGCCAGGATCCATAGAGAGGAAAAGTCTCCCATGGACACATGAGACTACACCTACATTCCGAAGCCATCCTGGACACACAATCCATAGAGAAATGCATGTGCTACAGCCTTCCAGGCACGCTAATTAAAGTTCCTAACGAGCTTCCCTCCATTTCCACGCATTGGACCTGCGATCAAATCACCACAAAGTCGCTAACCCAAATTTGTGTTTCCAGACTTCTCTCCCAAACCATGACTCACATGCTCAACAGAAAATGGGATCTCTGGAGCCAAACCACCAAACTCTGGCTGCCTTCCCCAAGGACATTGTGTATATCAGAGTTTCCCAAACCTTCCAGATTAGGAGAAACCTATAAGGCCCCTGAGGTCACCTCAATATTGCCAGCTACTCTGGACCTACATCCAGGGAGACAGCCAAGTCAATGTCCGTGAGTTAGAAGATTGAACCTGAAATGTCCCTAGGCCCTCAGTGGAACCCCATTAGGTTTTCAGGCATCTGTCCTCAGGGGCCTGTTCTGGAATAACAACTTAGGATACAACACGTGGTCTCTGAACCAAACAACAGAACATCTCCTGTCCCCAGAAGGAAACCATACACTTCGACCTGTGCCAAACCCTCAGAGTTGGAGCATCCTGCACATAACCTTAGACACCAGCACATACGCTAGTTTGTGCGTTGCTCCAAACCACAAGGTTTCCATCTGCACGACAGTCGAGTCCTGTTGGATGGCTTCAGGACGTCCCATACGGAAGGACTGGAGAGCAGGGTTCGTCGGATGGATGCCTGTACACCATACCTCGCATTCCCATTGGCTATTAGTGACAAGACATGTTTGAGCTGCTTGCTCTGGGGCAAGCTACCCGGGGACTGAATTGAAATGGACTCTCCAGAGGATGGGTCGTAAAGTGGGTTTGTGTCCATGGAGACCTTGGAATGTGCTGGTGGCTCAGGGGCCTTGCAGAATTCTCCTAACCGAAGGGTTTGATACGGCTACAATAAACAAACTCTCCATGTGGAGATGAGAGAGGTTCTGTTTGGTGCCTCAGAAAAGCCCCAGATGCTGGTCTTCAAACCAGTTTTCTGAGGAGAGACACCTGGAAAACAAACCTAGGGTTCAGATTAGTGCCTAGGGGCCTGTCCGTTTCAATCTTCTGTCTCTGGGGACACTGTCTGGGTGTCTAAATGGAGATAGTTGCTCAGCTGGTGTCAGAAGGTCCCTCTTAGTCCAGGGCAGCCTACACTATTGGCATGTCCTCGGTGGCCTTGGAGGTTTCTCCTAATCTGTAAGGTTGTGGACAATGGATTGGGCACAGTTTTCTTGGAGAGGATGGGCACAGTCCTTCGGTGTGTCTCCATAGGCCCTAGCCTGGAGTGTGTGTGGGTCCGGGATGTGGGCACAGAAGTCTGAAAACACAAACTCGGCTTAGGTGTGTTGGCGAGGGTATGGCAGGCCGGATCCACATACCATGAGGGGAGCTCCTCGGCTTATGAAAGAAGGACGAATGGGAGGCAGTCACACAAGCTTTTGTCTCGGGATGTTGTGTCCCCCAAGACGTGGAATGTAGGGTGGCCACAGGGGCTATGGTAGAGTCTCCCTCTCTGAGGAGTTGGGCAGGCTCCCAAGATTTCGAGGTCATTTTGTGGGAAGGGTGGAGTTCTGTTGTCTGGATCAGGACTTTCTCCAGGAGAGGGACTCCAGATCACAGCCCTGGGTACGAGCGACTGGAAAACTCGAACTCTGGTGAGGATTGGGAGCATAGGGGCTTGGCAAGCCCCATATACAGGCTCTTGGTCCAGGCCCTGAGAGGCCTTACTTCGACATGGGGCTCACGCTGAGGGTCACAATACGTGTGTGCGCAAGGTGGCACTCAAGTTTGGGCTTGGCCTCAGGGGCCATGAAGGTTTCTCCTACCCTGAAAGTGTGAATCCATGCTAACAGCAAGCTTTACAGCCATGGGGAAGGAGGAGTTCTCATTTGTGCTTCAGGTACCCACCTGTGCGGAGATTTGATTTAATATCTAGGTTCAGATGTCTGAAAACCCAGGTTGGGAAGAGATGACAGCCTAAGGCCATGGCGTGTCCAATTTGTTGATGGTGAGGCCAGCTGTCTCCTTGTCTGTCAGGATGTCTGGCCTCAGGCTGTGTCAGACAGAGCATTAGTGCCCAGGGCAGCCTATCCAATTGGTGTGCGGTTGAGGCCCAAGCAGATTGATACTCCTTTGGGGTTTCTGGGGAGCCCCATAGGGCAACGTTTTTCTTCTGGTTTGCAGGCAGAGGCCTTCATTGTGGTTCCGGAATTCCCAGTCTGGAGTGCTTGTTTGCCAGGAATGTGAGGAAGGAAGTCTGAAAACACAATTTAGCATTAGGTTTGGGGCCGAGGGCAAGGCAGGCCCACTCCATAGAGGCTGAATCGAGATCTCCTGTATCTGAGGTGAGGGCGAGTATCAGACTTTGCCTCAGGCTGGAGTATGTGTCCATGATGGCCCCTTCCTGAAGGAGGTGGGGGCGTTATGGGGCCAGGGAGATTTCCCTATGCTGAAAGTAGTGAGCTGCTCCAAACCTCAAGGTTTCCTTCTGCAGGACAGTAGAGTCCTATTGGATGGTTCCAGGAACCCCCATACAGAAAGACTCAAGAGCAGGAGTCTAAGCATGGATGCCTCGAAACACCACCTCACATTACCACTGGCTGCTCAGGGCAAGGCAGGCTCAATCTGCTCACTCTTGGGCACGCTACCCAGAGGGCTGAGTTGAAATGAACTCTCCTGAGGATAAGTCATAATGTGGGTTGGTGGCCATGGAGACCTTAGAATGTGGTGGTGGCTCAGGGATTCTGCAGGATTCTCCAATCCGAAGGGTTTGACAGGGCTCCAACAAGGAAGCTTCCCATGTGGAGACAAGAGGTGTTCTGTTTGGTGCCTCAGGAAAGCCCCCTATGCTGGTCTTCAAACCCAGGCCTCTGAGGAGTGACACCTGGAAACCAAAGCAAGAGTTCAGATTAGGGCCTAGGGGCCTGTTCGGTTCAGTCTTCTGTCTCTGCAGATATCTTTCTGCATGTCTGTGTGGAGGTAGTTTCTCAGCTTGTGTCAGGAGGCCCCTGTTTGTCCAGGGCGGCTTACAGTAATGGGATGTCCTCGGGGGCCTTGAGGTTTCTCCTATTCTGTGGGGTTGTGTTCAATGGAATGGGCACAGTCTCCTAGGAGAGAGCTGGACAGTCCTATGGTGTGGCTCCATAGGCACCAGCCTGGAGGCTGTGTGGGCCAAGGCTGTGGGGATAGACTTCTAAAAACACAAACTCGGCTGAGGTTTGGGGCTGAAGTTATGGCAGGAGTGGTCTACAGTTCATGAGTGGAGTTCCTCATGATTCGAAAGGAGGGCGAGTATGAGGCGGTCGTTCAGGTTTATGTCCCTGGATGTTGTATTCACGATGGGCATTTAATTTAAGCATGGCCTCATGGGCCATGGAAGAGTCTCCCTCTCTGGCGATTTTCCCAGCTCCCAAGAGTTTGTGGTCATTCTGTGGGAAGGGAGGAGTCCTGTTTTCTACCTCATGTGTCCCCCCAATAGAGGGATTCTAGAGCAGAACACTGGGTATAGACAACTGGAATACCCGCCCTCTTGTTAGGCCTGGGGGGCTATGGGCATGGCAAGCCCCATATGCGGGATTTTGCTCCAGCCACTGAGAAGCTTTACTTGAATAGGGGAGTCATGCTGAGTGTCACAATGCATGTTTGTGCCCAAGGAGGCCCTCGATCATGGGGTGGGCCTCATTGAGCATGCAGGTTTCTCCTACACTGAACCTTGGACATGTGAGGACTGAGGCCTTGAACCTCTGGGCAGAGCTGGAAGATAAGGTCTAGTTTCTAAAGCCTGAAAACCGAGGTTGGGAAGATATGATCACCTAAGACAATGGCAGGTCTAATATGTTCAGTTTGGGGCTAGCTTTCTAGGTGTCGTTCAGGAGGTCTGCACTCAGGCTGTGCCAGACAGGGCATTACTGCCCGGATAGGCTGTATAATTGGGGTACAGTCGCATGGCATGCAGAAGATAATCATTTGGGGTTTCTTGGTAGCCCCATAGGGCAAAGTTTTTCTTGTGGAGGGCAGGCAGAGTGCTGCATTCTGGTTCCAGAATTGCCAAACTGGAGGGCTTTTGGGCCAGGAGTGTTCGGACGTAAGTCTGAGAACACCAGCTTGGCTTTGGTTTCGGGGCGAGGGTAGGGCAGGCACACTCTGCAGAGCTTAATCGAGATTTCCAGAATCTGAAGTCAGGGAAAGGTTCAGATGTTGGCTCAGTATGGAGTTTCTTTTTTTTTTTTTAATTTTTTTCCAATTTATTTATTTTCAGAAAAACAGTTTCATTTTTTTTACCACACCCAGTGCTCCATGCAAGCTGGGCCTTCTATAATACCCACCACCTGGTACCTCAAACTCCCAACCCCTTCCACTTCAAACCCCTCAGATTGTTTTTCAGAGTCCATAGTCTCTCATGGTTCATCTCCCGTTCCAATTTACCAAAAAGCACATATCCTCCCCAATGTCCATAACCCTACGCCCCTTCTCCCAACCCCCCTCCCCCCAGCAACCCACAGTTTGTTTCGTGAGATTAAGAGTCACTTATGGTTTGTCTCCCTCCCTAAACCATCTTGTTTCATGGATTCTTCTCCTACCCACTTAAGACCCCATGTTGCATCACCACTTCCTCATATCAGGGAGATCATATGATATTTGTCTTTCTCCACTTGACTTATTTCGCTAAGCATGATACGCTCTAGTTCCATCCATGTTGTCACAAATGGCAAGATTTCATTTTTTTGATGGCTGCATAGTATTCCATTGTGTATATATACCACATCTTCTTGATCCATTCATCTGTTGATGGACATCTAGGTTCTTTCCATAGTTTGGCTATTGTGGATATTGCTGCTATAAACATTCGGGTGCACGTGCCCCTTTGGATCACTACATTTGTATCTTTAGGGTAAATTCCCAGTAGTGCAATTGCTGGGTCATAGGGCAGTTCTATTTTCAACATTTTGAGGAACCTCCATGCTGTTTTCCAGAGTGGTTGCACCAGCTTGCATTCCCACCAACAGTATAGGAGGGTTCCCCTTTCTCCGCATCCTCGCCAGCATCTGTCATTTCCTGACTTGTTGATTTTAGCCATTCTGACTGGTGTGAGGTGATATCTCATTGTGGTTTTGATTTGTATTTCCCTGATGCCGAGTGATATGGAGCACTTTTTCATGTGTCTGTTGGCCATCTGGATGTCTTCTTTGCAGAAACGTCTGTTCATGTCCTCTGCCCATTTCTTGTTTGGATTATTTGTTCTTTGGGTGTTGAGTTTGCTAAGTTCTTTATAGATTTTGGACACTAGTCGTTTATCTGATATGTCGTTTGCAAATATCTTCTCCCATTCTGTCAGTTGTCTTTTGGTTTTGTTTAAAGAGCAAATCCTGAAAGCAGCCCGGGAAAAGAAGTCTGTAACATACAATGGTAAAAGTATTAGATTGGCAACTGACTTATCCACAGAGACCTGGCAGGCCAGAAAGAGCTGGCATGATATTTTCAGAGCACTAAACGAGAAAAACATCCAGCCAAGAATACTATATCCAGCTAGGCTATCATTGAAAATAGAAGGAGAGATTAAAAGCTTCCAGGACAAACAAAAACTGAAAGAATTTGCAAACACCAAACCAGCTCTACAGGAAATACTGAAAGGGGTCCTCTAAGCAAAGAGAGAGCCTACAAGTGGTAGATCAGAAAGGAACAGAGACAATATACAGTAACAGTCATCTTACAGGCAATACAATGGCACTAAAATCATATCTCTCAATAGTTACCCTGAATGTTAATGGGCTACATGCCCCAATCAAAAGACACAGGGTATCAGAATGGATAAAAAAAACAAAACCCATCTATATGTTGCCTCCAAGAAACTCATTTTAAACCCGAAGACACCTCCAGACTTAAAGTGAGGGGGTGGAAAAGAATTTACCATGCTAATGGACATCAGAAAAAAGCAGGAGTGGCAATCCTTATATCAGATCAATTAGATTTTAAGCCAAAGACTATAATAAGAGATGAGGAAGAACACTATATCATACTCAAAGGGTCTGTCCAACAAGAAGATCTAACAATTTTAAATATCTATGCCCCCAACGTGGGTGCAGCCAACTATATAAACCAATTAATAATAAAATCAAAGAAACACATCAACAATAATACAATAATAGTAGGGGACTTTAACACTCCCCTCACTGAAATGGACAGATCATCCAAGAAAAAGATCAACAGGGAAATAAAGGCCTTAAATGATACACTGGATGAGATGGACATCACAGATATATTCAGAACATTTCATCCCAAAGCAACAGAATACACATTCTTCTCTAGTGCACATGGAACATTCTCCAGAATAGATCACATCCTCGGTCCTAAATCAGGACTCAACCAGTATCAAAAGATTGGGATCATTCCCTGCATATTTTCAGACCACAATGCTCTGAATGTAGAACTCAACCAAAAGAGGAAGTTTGTAAAGAACACAAATACATGGAGACTAAACAGCATCCTTCTAAAGAATGAATGGGTCAACCGGGAAATTAAAGAAGAATTGAAAAAAATCATGGAAACAAATGATAATGAAAATACAACGGTTCAAAATCTGTGGGACACAACAAAGGCAGTCCTGAGAGGAAAATATATAGCGGTACAAGCTTTTCTCAAGAAACAAGAAAGGTCTCAGGTACACAACCTAACCCTATACCTAAAGGAGCTGGAGAAAGAACAAGAAAGAAACCCTAAGCCCAGCAGGAGAAGAGAAATCATAAAGATCAGAGCAGAAATCAATGAAATAGAAACCAAAAAAACAATAGAACAAATCAACCAAACTAGGAGCTGGTTCTTTGAAAGGATGGAGTTTCTGTCCATTATGGCCCCTTCATGAAGGGGGTCATCCCTGAGGCCATGGGGTTTTTCCCATGATGGGAGTAGTGTGATGCTCCAAACCACAAGGATTTTCTGAGGGTCAATTGAAACCTGTTGGATGGCTCCAGGACACCATATGGAACGATTCCAGAGCAGGGTTCTAATGATGGGTGCCTGGGCAACCAGCCTCACAATCCAATTGTCTCCTAGCGACAGGACACATTTGATATGCTTTCTCTGGTGTAACAATCGATGGGGCAGAGTTGAAATGGATTCTCCTGAGGATGGGTCATAATGTGCGTTTGTGTCCATGGAGACCTTGGAATGGGGCAGTGGCACTGGGGCCCTGAAGGATTGTCCTAACCGGAGGTTCTGAGACAGCTCCAAAGAGCAAGTTTCCCATGGGGAGACAAAATTTGTTCTCATTGGTGCTTCAGTAACCCCCCCTCCCATATGCTAGTATTGGAAACCAGAACTCTGAAGAGAGATGCCTGGAAACCAAAGCAATGGATCTGACTAGCGCCTAGGGTCCTGTCCAGTTTATTCTTCTCTTGGGTCATCTGTCTACGGGTCTGAGCAGAGGTAGTTCCTCAGCTGGTGTCAGATCGCCCCTGTTCCTCCCGGGCAGTCTACACTATCTGGATGGCCTCTGTGACTTTGGAGTTTTCTCCTAATTTGCAAGTTTGTGGCCAATGAAATGAGCAGAATTCCTTTGGGGAGGGAAGGCACAGTCCTGAGGTGTGGCTCCAGGGGCCCAAGCATGGAGGGTGTGTGGGCCAGAGCTGTGGGGACAGAAGTCTGAAAACAGAAACTTGGCTTATGTTTGGGGACATAAGTATGGCAGGTCCAATCTACAGACGTTGAGGAGAACTCTTCAGGATATGAACAAAAGGCGAGTGTGAGGCGCTGGCTCAGGCTTTTTTCTCTGGATTTTTGTGTCACCATTGGCTGTGGAATATCGGGGTGGCCTCATGGGCCATGGACGAGTCTCCCTCTCTGGGGATTTGGCCCGATCCCAAGAGTTTGGGGTCATTCTGTGAAATGGGAGGACTATGTTCTGATTTTTTTACCTCAGGTGTGCCACTAAAAGAGGGGTTCCAGAGCAGAGCCCTGGGGAGGGGCGACTGGACAACCCAAATGCTGGATAAGATTGAGGGCCTAGGGGCATGGAAAACCCCATATGCGGGACCTTGGTCCAGCCACTGAGAGGTCTTACTTGAGGACAGGGCTCACACTGAGGTTCACAATGCATGTTTGTGCCCAACAGAGCCGTCAAGCATGACCGGAGCCTCGTGTACCACACTGGTATCTTCTATACTGAACTTTGGACATCATGCCAACCACAAGGTTTCTCGCCATGGGGAAGTAGGAATTCTGATTTCTGCATCATGTTCACCCCTGGGCTTTGATTGGAGATAAGGTCTATGTTTTGAAGTCTGAAAACTGAGGTTGGGGAGAAATGATGACTTAAGACCATGGCGGGTCCAATGTGCTCAGTGTGCAGTCAGCTGTCTGGGTGTTGGTAAGGAGGTCCAGGCTCAGGCTGTGTCAGACAGTGCATTAGTGCCCAGTTAGACTATATAATTTGGGTACAGTCGAGTGCCGTGTAGGTTTATCCTCATTTAAGCTGTCTGGGAAGCTCATTAGGGCAACATTTTTCTTCTGGAGGGTAGGCAGAGTGCTGCATTGTGTTTATGGAATTGCCAAACTTGAGGGCTTCGTGCCAGGAGTGTGAGGATGGATCTGAGAAGACGAGCTAGACTTAGGTTTCAGAGCGAGGGCACGGCAGGCACCCTCTGCAGATCTGAATCGAGATCTCGTGCATCTGAAGTCAGGGCGAGGTTCACGCGTTGGCTCAGGTTGGAGTTCCTGTCCATGATGGCCCCTTCATGAAAAGGCAGATTCTTGAGGCAATGGAGGTTTTCCCACGTTGGGAGTTGTGGGATGCTCCAAACTGCAAGGATTCCTTCTGTGGGTCAATTGAGACCTGTTGGATGGCTCCAGGACCTCCCATATGAATGACTCCAGAGCAGTGTTCTAAGTAAGGATGCCTGGGCAGACTGTCTCGCATTCCAATTATCTCCTAGCAACAAGAGAGGTTCGATATGTGTCTCTGCGGGAGCAACCGGGGGGGGGGCTGAGTTGAAATGGACTCTCCTGAGAATGGGTCCTAATGTGTGTTTGTGTCCATGAGGACCTTGGAGTGGGTGGTGGCACCGGGTCCCTGAAGGATCCTCCTAAGCTTTTGACACAGCTCCAATGCACAAGTTTCCATGTGGAGACGAGATTTGCTCTGATCGTGCCTCAGGAAACCACCCTATGCTGGTATTGGAAATCAGGCCTCTGTGGAGACATGCCTGGAAACCAAAGCAATGGAACGGATTATTACCTAGGGGCCTGTCTGGTTCAGTCTTCTTCTCTGGGGACATCTGTCTACGGGTCTGATGGAGGTAGTTGCTCAGCTGGTGTCAGATCGCCCCTGTTTGTCTTGGGCGGTACACACTATTGGAACGGCTTCGGGGACTTTGGAGGTTTCTTTTATTTGTACAGTTATGGCCAATGGAATGGGCAGAATTCCCTTGGAGAGGACATGCACAGTCCTGAGGTGTGGCTCCAGTGGCCCCAGTTTGTAGGGTGCATAGGCCAGTGCTATGGGGAAAGTTGTCTGAAAACACAAACTCGTCTTAGGTTTTGGGACGAAGGTATGGCAGACCTGATCTACAGACAAGAGGAAAACTCTTCAGGATATAAACAAAGGGCCAGTGTGAGGCGCATGCTTAGGCTTTGTCTCTGGGTTTTGTGTCACCAATGGCCATGAATGTCCGGGTGTCCTCAGGTGCCATGGATGAGTCTCCCTCTCTGGGGATTTGGCCCCATCCCAAGAATTTGGGGTCCTTCTGAGGGATGGGAGAAGACCTTTCTGTTTTTATACCTCGGGTATGCCACGGAAAGAGGGATTCCAGAGCAAAGCAATGGGGAAGGGCAACTAGAAAACCATAACTCTCTTTAAGATTGGGGGCCTAGCGACATGGCAAGCCTCATATTCAGATCTTGGTGCAGCCACTGAGAGGCCCTACTTGTAGACAGGGCTCACACTGAGGGCCACAATGCGAGTTTGTGCCCAACACAGCCCTCAATCATGGGCAGGGCCTCATGGGCCATGCTTGTTTCTCCTACAATGAACATTGGACAACATGCCAACCACAAGATTTCTTGCCATGTGGAAGGAGGTTTCTGATTTCTGCATCATATTCATCCCTGGGCAGTAATTGGAAATAAGGTCTAAGTTCCAAAGCCTGAAAACTGAGGTTGGGAAGAGATGATGACCTAAGGCCATGGTGGGTCCGATTTGCTCAGTGTGCAGTCAGCTGTCCGGGTGTTGGTCAGGAGGTCTGGGCTCAGGCTGTGTCAGACAGTGTATTAGTGCCCAGGTTAGACTATACAGTTTGGGTACAGTCGAGTGCCGTGTAGGTTTATCCTCATTTAAGGTGTCTGGGAAGCTCCAAAGGGCAACATTTTTCTTCCTGAGGGTAGGCAGAGTGCTGCATTGTGGCTCAGAATTGCCAAACATGAGAGCTTGGGGAACAAGAGTGTGAGGACGGAAGTCTGAGAACACAAGCTAGACTTAGTTTTCAGGGCGAGGGAAAGGTAGGGACATTCTGCAGAGCTGAATCGAGATCTCGAGCGTCTGGAGTCTGAGCGAGGATCAGACGTAGACTCTGGTTGGAGTTTCTCTCCATGATGGCCCCTTCATGAAGGTGGGGGGGCATCACAAAGCCATCGAGATTTTCCAATGTTGGGAGTTGTGAGACACTCCAAAACATAGGGATTCCTTCTGCAGGACACTTGAGAACTGTTGGATGGCTCCAGGATGTCCCATACGGAATGACGCCAGAGTAGGCTGCCCACCTCACATTCCAATTGACTCCTAATGACAAGACAGGTTCGATGTGCTGGCTCTGGAGGAGCAACTGAGGGGGCTGAGTTGAAATGGAATCTCCTGAAGAAGGGTCCTAATGTGGGTTTGTGTCCATGGAGACCTTGGAATGGGGCAGTGGCACCGAGCCCTGAAGGATTTTCCTAACCGGAGATTTTGAGACAGAGCAAGATTCCCATGTGGAGACAAGATTTGTTCTAATTGGTGCCTCAGGAAACCCACATATGCTGGTATTGGAAACTAGGAGTCTGAGGAGAGACACCTGGGATCCACAGCAATGGATCCGATTACGGCCTGGGGGCCTGTCTGGTTCAATCTTCTTCTCTGGCGAAATCTGTCTATGATATGAGTAGACGTAGTTGCTCAGCTGGTGTCAGACTGCCCATTTGTCCGGGCAGCCTACACTATTGGGATGGCATCGGGGAATTTGGAGGTTTCTCCTAATTTGTACGATTATGGACGATGAAAAGTGCAGAATTCCCGTGGAGTGGGCAGGACCAGACCTGCTGTGTGGCTCCTGATGTGTGGCTCCAGGGGCCCCAGCATGGACGGTGTGTGGGCCAGGACTGTGGGGACAGATGTCTGAAAACACAAACTCAACTTAGGCTTAGGGATGTAGATACGGCAGGCACGGTCTACAGACCATGAGGAGAACTCTTCAGGATATGAAGAAAGAGCGAGTGTGAGGCGCGTGCTCAGGCTTTTGACTCTGGATTTTGTGTCAACGATGGCCGTGGAATGTCGGGGAGGCCTCTTGGGCCATGGACGAGACTTCCTCTCTGTGGATTTTGCCTGATCCCAATGTTTTGGGTCAATCTGTGGGATGGGAGGAGTCCTTTCAGTTTTGTACCTCAGGTGTCCCACCAAAAGAGGGATTCCAAAGCAGAGCCCTGGGGAGGGGCGAATGGGCAACCCAAACTATGGTTAAAAATTGGGGCCTAGGGGCATGGCAAGCCCAATATGCTGTCTCTCAGTCCAGCCACTGAGAGGCCTTACTTGAGGACTGGCCTCACGCCGAGGGTCACAATGTGTGTTTGTGACCAACGCGGAACTCAAGCATGGGCAGGGCCTCAGGGACCACACTGGTTTCAACTACACTGAACGTTGGACAACATGCCAAACACAAGGTTTCTCAACATGGGGAAGGACTTCTGATTTCTGCATTGTGTTCAACTGTGAGCAGTGATGGGGGATAAGGTCTAGGTTCTTGAGGTCGGAAGAGATGATGAGCTAAGTCAATGGCGGGTCCGATGTGCTCAGTATGCAGCCAGCTGGCTGGGTGTGGGTTGGAAGTTCCAGGCTCAGGCTGTATCAAAAGGGCATTAATGCCCAGGGCAGCCTGTATAATTGGGGTACAGTCAAGTGGCATGCAGATTGATCCTCATTTGGGGTTTCTGGGGAGCCACAGAGGGCAATGTTTTTCTTCTGGAGGGCAGGCAGAGTGCTGCACTGTAGTTCTGGTATTGCCAAACTGGAGGGCTTGTGGGCCAGGAGTGTGAAGACGGAAGTCTAAGAACACAAGCTAGGCTTAGGATTCTGGGCGAGCCCATGGCAGGCACACTCTGCAGAGCTGAATTGAGATCTCATGTATCTGACGTCAGGGCGAGGATCAGACGATTGCTCCACTTGGAGTTTCTGTCCCTGATGGCCCCTTCATGAAGGGGGGCGGATCATGAGACCATGGAGGTTTTCCCACCATCGGAGTTGTGAGATGCTCCAAACCGCAAAGATTCTTCTGCAGGACCATTGAGACCAGTTGATTGGCTCCATGACTTCCCATGAAGAACGATTTCAAGCAGGGTTCTAAGGATGGATGGCTGGGCAGCCCACCTCTCATTGCAATTACGTCCAAGCGACAAGACAGGTTAGATCTGCTGGATCTGGGGGAGCAACCGAGGGGGCTGAGTTGAAATGGACTCTCCTGCGAATGGGTCCTAATGTGGCTTTGTGTCCATGGAGACCTTGGAATGAGGCGGTGGCACCGGGGCCCTGAAGTGTTCCCCTAACCAGAGGCTTTGACACAGCTCCAACACGCAAGTTTCCCATCTGGAGAAGAGATTTGTTCTGATGGGTGCCTTAAGAAACAATCCAGGCCTCTGAGGATACAAGCCTGGAAAACTTAGCAATGGATCTGATTAGCGCCTATGTGCCTGTTTGTTCCAATTTTCCTCTGGGGACATCTGTCTATGGGTCTGAGTGCAGATAGGTGTTCAGATGGGCTCAGATTGCCCCTCTTTGTCCTGGGCAGCCAACACTATTGGGATGGCCTCGGGGATTTTGGAGGTTTATCCTATTTGTAGGGTTGTGGCCAATGGAATGGGCAGAATTCCCTTGGTGAGGGCAGGTACAGTCCTCAGGTTTGGCTCCAGGGGCCTGAGCCTGGATGGTGTGTGGGCCAGTGCTTTGGGGACATTTGTCTGAAAACACCAACTTGGCTTAGGTTTCGGGTTGTAGGTCTGGCAGGACTGATCTACAGACCGTGAGGGGTATTCTTCAGGATATGAACAAAGGACGAGTGTGAGGCACATGCTCAGGCTTTTGTCTGTGGATATTGTGTCACTGATGGCTGTGGAATGTCCAGGTGACCTCATAGGCAATGGATGAGTCTTCCTCTCTGGGGATTTGGCCCGATACCAAGAGTTTGGGGTCATTCTGTGGGAAGGGCGGAGTCCGTTTTGTTTTCTTTCCTCAGGTGTCCCACCAATCGAGGGATTCCAGAGCAGAGCCCAGGGGAGGGGCGACTGGACAACCACAAATCTGGTTAAAAATTGGGACCTAGGTGCATGACAAGCCCATTATGACGTCTAATGATCCAGTCACTGAGAGGACTTACTAGAGGACAGGACTCACGCTGAGGGTCACAATGCGTGTTTATGCCCTCACAGCACTCAAGCATGGGCAGGGCCTCATGGTGAACGCTGGTTTCTCCTACACTGAACATTGGACAACATGCTAACCTCAAGGTTTCCTGCCATGGGGAAGGAGGAGTTCTGATTTCTGCATCACTTCACCCCTTGGCAGTGTTTGGAGTTAAGGTCTAAGTTCTGAGTCCTGAATAGCTAGGTTGGGAAGAGATGACGAGCTAAGGCCATGGCAGGTCCAATGTGCTCAGTGTGCGGTCAGCTGTCTGGGTGTTGTACAGGAGGTCTGGGCTCAGGCTTAGTCAGACAGTGTATTACTGCCCAGGTAAGACTATATAATTTGGGTACAGTAGAGTGTCGTGTAGGTCTGTCCTTATTTGGGGTTAGTGGGAATCTCCATAGGCAACATTTTTCTTCTGGAGGGCAGGCAGAGTGCTGCATTGTGGGTCCGGAATTGCCAAAGTTGAGGGCTTGGGGGCCAGGAGTGTGAGGACAGAAGTCTGAGAACACAAGCTAGATATAGGTTTCAGAGCGAGGGTAAGGACGGCAATCTCTGCAGAGCTGAATCGAGATCTTGTGCATCTGAAGTCAGGGTGAGGATCAGACGATGGCTAGGTTGGAGTTCCTGTCCATGATTTCCCCTTCATAAAGGGAGGGGTGCATCATAAAGCTATCGAGGTTTCCCCAAGCTGGGAGTTGTGAGATGCTCCAAAACGCAAGGAATCTTTCTGCAGGACATTTGAGACCTGTTGGTTGGCTCCAGGACATCTCATACGGAACAATGCCAGAGCAGGGTTCTAAGGATGGATGCCTGGGCAGCCCGACTTGCATTCCAATTGTCTCCTAGCAACAAGACAGGTTCGATCTGCTGGCTCTGAGGGAGCATCCAAGGGGGCGGAGTTGAAATGGAATCTCCTGCGGATGGGTCCTAATGTGGGTTTGTGTCCATGGAGGCCTTGGAATGGGGCGGTTACACCGGGGCCCTGAAGGATTCTCCTAACCGGAGATTTTGAGACAGCTCCAATGGTAAGTTTCCCGTGTGGAGGCAAGATTTGTTCTAATTGCTGCCTCAAGAGACTCCGATATACTGGTATTGGAAACCAGGCCTTTGACGAGAGATACCTGGAAACCAAAGAAATGGATCCAATTAGGGCTTAGGAGCTTGTCCAGTTCAATCTTCTTCTCTGGCGACATCTGTCTATGGTTCTGAGTGGAGGCTATTGCTCAGCTGGTGTCAGATCACCCCTGTTTGTCCTGGGCGGCATACACTATTGGGATGGCCTCGGGCATGGAGGGTGTTTGGTCAGGGCTGTGGAAACAGAAGTCTGAAAACACAAACTTGGCTTAGGTTTTGGGGACGTAGGTAAGACAGGCCCAATCTACAGATCGTGAGGAGACATCTTCAGGATATGAACAAAGGGCGAGTGTGAGGCGCATGCTCAGGATTTGTCTCTGGATTTTGTGTCACAGATGGCCGTGGAATTATGTGGTGGCCTCATGGGATCCCAAGAGTTAGGGGTCATTCTTGGGATGGTAGGAGTCCTTTCTGTTTCCTAACCAGGCCCCACCAAAAGAGGGATTCTTGAGCAGAGCCCTGGGGAGAGGCGACTGGACATCCCAACCTTTGGTTAAGATTGGGGGCCTAGGGGCATCGCAAGCCCCATATGCGGGCTCTTGCTTCAGCCACTGAGAGGCCTTATTTTAGGATGGGGCTCACGCTGAGGGTCACAATTCGTGACGTGCCCAATGCTGCTCTCAAGCATGGGCAGGGTCTCATGGGCCACAAGTTTTCTCCTACCCTAAATTTTGGACAACATGCCAACCACAATATTTCTTGCCAGGGGGAAGGATGAGTTCTGATTCCTTCATCACGTTCAACCCTTGGCAGTGATTGGAGATAAGATCTAGGTTCTAAAGCCTGAAAACCGTGGCTGGGAAGAGATGACGACTTAAGGCCATGGCAGATCGGATGTGCTCAGTGTGCGGCCAGCTGTCTGGGTGTCGGTCGGGAGTTCCGGGCTCAGGCTGTGTCAGACAGGGCATTAGTGCCCAGGGATAGACTGTATAATTGGGGTAGAGTCTAGTGGCATGCAGGTTGATAGTCACTTGTCGTTTCTGGGTAGCCCCAGAGGGTAACGTTTTTCTTCTGGAGGGCAGGCAGAGTGCTGCATTGTGGCTCCAGTACTGCCAAACTGTAGCACATGAGGGCCAGGAGTGCGAGGACAGAAGTCTGAGAACACAAGCTAGTCTTAGGTTTCAGGGTAAGGGCACGGAAATCACCCTCTGCAGAGTATAATCGAGATCTCATGCATCTGAAGTCAGGGCAAAAATCAGACGTTGGCTCAGTTTGGTATTTCTGTCCATGATGGTCCCTTCATGAAGGGGGGTGAGCATCACGAGGACATGGAATTTTTCCCACGATGGGACCTGTGAGATGCTCCAAACCACAAGTATTCCTTCTGATTGACATTTGAAACCTGTTGGAATGCTCCAGGACGTCCCATATGGAAGGACTCCGAGCACAGTTATAAGGATGGATGCCTGGGCAGCCCGCCTTTCATTCCAATTTTCTCCTAGTGAAAAAACAGTTTCGATCTGCTGGCTCAGTGGGAGCAACAGAGTGGGCAGAGTTGAAATGGACTCTCCCGCGGATGGGTCCTAATGTATGTTTGGGTCCATGGAAACATTGGAATGGGGAGAATATCCTTCTAGGGACAGGAGATGTTCTGTTGTGTGACTCAGGGAACAGATGTTTTATCATAAGTTGGTTTTAGAGAATAACCATCTAAGGACAGATGCCTGAAAACCTCTTCTTGGGTTCCAATGATGTCTTAGGGGCATGTCGGGTTCAATTTTCTGACTCAGGATCATTGACTTTGGTGTCAGCCTGGGTGTAGGTGATCAGGCTGTTTCAGACTGTGCATTTGCATCCAGAGCCGCTTCTAATATTGCAGTGGGATCAGGGGCCTTGGAGGTTTCTCCTAATCTGCAGGGTTTGGGCAAATGTGATGGGCAAAGTTTCCTTGGTGATGGCAAGCACAGTCCTGTAGTGTGGCTCCAGAGACCCTATCCTGGAGGACATGTGAGGCATGGTTTTGGGAGAGAAGTCTGCAAACGAAAACTAGGTTTAAGCTTAGCTGCACGGTGATAGCAGCCCAAAGCGTCAAACTGGAGGGTGCTCATCAGGAACTGTAACTAGGGTGACTCAATGACGGTAGCACAGCCTTTTCTATCAGCATTGTGTGTCCAGGATAACCTCAAAATGGAGGTGTCTCATGGGTCCATGGGAGATTTTTCCTCTCTAAGGATCCTGGTGGCTCCCAATTGTTTGGTGGCTTTTTCGGGGAAGGGAAGAGTGCTGTTTTCCTTATTGGGGTGCTGCAAAGCAGGGATTCCAGAGACGGGCTCTGGGTTTGGGAACCAAGAAATTCCCACCAAGGGATAGGATTTGGGCCTAGGGGCAAACCGGGCATGTAATGTGTGATCCTGGTGGTGCAATAGAGAGGGCTTGTTTGAAAGCATGCTCAGGATGAGTGTCACAATGCCTGTTTGTTTTCAGGGCATCCCTCAGGTCTGGGCATGGTCTCATTGCCCATGCAGCTGGCTCCGTCTATGAGGGTTGGACAACCATCCCAACAGCTAGGTCTCCAGCCATGGAGAAGGAGCAGTTCTCTCTTGGGCTTCAGGTTCCCCCATTGGCAGAGATTCTATCAAAGGTCTGGAGACAGATGCCCGAATACCACGGATGCAGAGAGAGGATGGTTCGGGTCATGACCAGTCTCACATGCTGCATATGGGCCCCGCTTTCTGGGTGGCTGACACGAGGTTGGGTGTCAGGCCCTGTCAGACACAGCACTAGTGGCCAGTGCTGCCTATAAATCGGGGATCCTTGAGGGACGAGCAGAAGATCCTCATGAGGAGTTTTTGGGCAGTCTCACCAGGCACTTCTTCTTTCTATGGGGAAGGCAGAATGCTGTGGTGTGGCTCCAGAATTCCCTATCAAGAGGGCTTGGGGATGAGTAAAGTGGGGATGGAATTGTAATCACCAGTTACGGTTAAATTTAGTGCCAAGAAGAAGGCAGTTTCAATGTGCTGCAGCTTATTTGAGGTATCCAGCACCTGAGTAAGGGCAGATGTCAGATGTTTGCTCACATTGGAGTTTGTGTCTATGATGGCTGACAAATGGAGGGGTGGCTCCAAGAGGCCATGGAGGATTACCCATGCTTAGGATTGTGAGATGCTCCAAACAACAAGGTTTCCTTCTACTGGACGAGTGGAGTCTGGTTTGTTTGCTCCGGGGTCCCCCATGTGGTAAATTTGGGTAGCAGAGCTCTCCCGCATGGATGCCTGTAAAACACATGTCCAATGAACATTGCAGCTGATGAACATGACAGGTTAGTTCTGGTAGCTCTGGGCCAAGTGCCAAGGCCTTGAGTTTACATGGAATCTCTTACAGATGGGTCCCAATGTTGGTTTGTTACCATGGAGATCTTAGAATGTGCTGGTGGCTAAGGTACCATTCAGGATACTCCTATCCTAAGGGTTTGGAACAGGTCGAAGAGCACAGTTTCCTTCTTCGGACAGGAGATGTTCTGTTGTGTGGGTCAGGGTCCACATGTTGTATCCTTACCTGGTATTGTAGAATAGGCCTCTGAGGACAGATGCCTGAAGCCTAATCTAGGGTTCCAAGTATATACTAGGGTCCTGTCAGGTTCAATTTTCTGACTCAGGATCATTGACTTGGGTGTCTGCTTGGATGCATGTGATCAGGGTGTTTCCACTTTGCATTTGCATCCAGAGCAGCTTCCTATATTGGGGTGGAATATAACCTATTTGAGGTTTCTCCTAATCTGGAGTGTTTGGGCAAATGTGATAGACAAAGTTTCCTTGGGGATGGCAGGCACAGTCCTGTGGTGTTGCTCCAGAGACCCCATCCTGGAGGACATGTTTTTGGGAGAGAAGTATGCAAACTAAAACTAGGTTTAGGCTTAGTGGTGCGGTCATCGTAGTCCAATGAGTCGACCTGGAGGGCAGCTCGTCAGCAACTGTAATTAGGGTGACTCAATGGCGGTAGCATAGCCTTTACTATTGGCATTGTGTATCTAGGATGGCCTTGGAATGCAGGTGTGGTCTCATGGGTCCATGGGAGATTTTTCTTCTCTAAGGATCCTGGTGATTCCCCATAGTTTGGTGTGTATTTTGGGGGAAGGGAAGAGTGCTGTTTTCCATCTTAGGGGTGCCCAATAACAGGGATACCAGAGATGGGCTCTGGATCTGGGCACCAAGAAATTCCCACCAAGGGATAGGATTTGGGCCTAGGGACCTACAAGGCCTGCAATGAAGGATTCTGGTGGTGCAACTGAGAGGGCTTGTTTGAAAGTATGCTCAGGATGAGGGTCACAATACCTGTTTGTTCCCAGGACACCCTTCAGGTGTGGGAATGGTCTCAATGCTCATGCAGTTGGTTCTCTCTCTGAAGGGTGGACACCAATCCCAATAGCAAGGTTTCCTGCCATGTGGAAGGAACAGTTCTCTCTTGGGCTTCAGGTTCCCCCATTGGCAGGGATTCCAGCAAAAGTCCAGAGACAGATGCCTGAATACCAAGTATGGGTAGTGAGGAAGGACTGGGCCATGGCCACTCTCACATGCTGGTTATGGGTCTTTCTCTCTGAATGACTGACATGAGGTCGGGGTTCAGGCTCTGTCAGACACAGCATTAGTGGCCAGAGCAGCTTATAAATCGGGAATCCGTGAGGGCCGAGCAGATGATACTCATGTGGGTTTTTTGGGCAGACTTACCAGGCACTTCTTTTTTCTATGGGGAAGGCAGAATGCTGCATTGTGGCTCCAGAATTCCCTATCAAGAGGACTTTGGGACCAGTAGGGTGAGGATGGAATAGTAAACACAAGCTAGGGTTAAATTCATTTCAAAGCAGAAGGCAGTTCTAATGTGCAGTGACTCATTCGAGACATCCTGTACCTGAGTAAGGACAAATGAAATATGTTTGCTCATACTCGAGTTTGTGCCTAAGATGACCGGCATATGGAGAGGTGGCGTCAAGAGGCCATGGAAAATTTCCCATGCTGAGGCTTGTGAGATGCTCCAAATAGCAAGGTTTCCTTATACTGGACAGGTGGAGTCTCGTTTGTTTGCTCCGGGTTCCCTCATGTGGAAATTTTTGGTAGCAGAGTCCTTCCGCATGGATGCCTGGAATACACAAGTGCAATGACCATTGCAGCTGACAAACATGACAGTTTCGTATTGGTGGCTCTTGGACCAAGTGCCAAGGCCTTGACTTGACATGGAATCTCTTAGAGATGGGTCCCAATACTGGTTTGTTACCCGGTAGGTCTTAGAATGTGCTGGTGGCTAAGGGGCCATGAGTGATTCTCCTACCGTATTGGTTTGACACAGGTCGAATGCACGGTTTCCTTCTGGAGACAGGAGATGTTCTGTAGTGTGGCTCAGGGTGCACTTGTCGTATCCTAACTTGGTATTCCAGAAGAGGCCTCTGAGGTCAGATACCCCAAACGTAATCTAGGGTTCCTATCATGGCCTAGGTGCACGTAGGTTCAATTTTCTGACTCAGGACCATTGACGAGAGTGTCTGCCTGGATATAGGTGATCAGGGTGTTTCAGACTGTGCATTTGCGTCCAGAGTGGCTTCCAATTTTGGGGTGGGATCAGGGGCCATGGAGGTTTCTCCTAATCAGGAGGTTTTGGGGAAATGTGATGGGTAAAGTTTCCTTCGGGATTGCAGGCACAGTCCTGTGGTGTGGCTCCAGAGACCCCATCCTGGAGGGCATGTGAGCCATGGTTATGGGAGAGAAGTCTGCAAACAAAAAAAATCGGGTTACTGTTAGTTGCAAGGTGGTCGCAGGCCCAATCCATAGACGTTTAGGGAAGCTCGTCAGGAACTGTAATTAGGGTCACTGGAAGTCGGTAACACAGGCTTTTCTATCTGGATTGTGTGTCAGGGTGGGTTCGGAATTTAGGTGTGGTCTCATGGGTCCATGGGAGTCTTTTCCTCAAGAAGGATCCAAAGTATGGGGATCCAAAGTATGGGGATCCAGCTCCCCATACTTTGGTGACTTTTTCGGGGAACTGAAGAGTGCTGTTTTCCATCTTAGGGGTGCTCAAAATAGGGATTCCAGGGATGGGCTGTGAGTCTGAGTGCCTGGAAAATCCCACCAAAGGTTAGGATTTGGGCCTAGGGTCATACCAGGCCTACAATGTGGGATCCTGGTGGTGCCACTGAGAAGGCTTGTTTGAAAGCATGCTCAACCTGAGGGTCACAAAAAACCTGTTTGTGCCCAGGGCGGCCCCTAGGTGAAGGCATTGGCTCATTGGCCATGGAACTGGCCCCCACTTTGAGAGTTGGACACCCATCCCAACAGCCAGGTTTCCTGCCACGGGAAGGAGGAGTTCTCTGTTGTGCTTCAGGTTTCCCCAATGGCAAGGATTCCAGCAAAGGTCTGAGGACAGTTGCCTGAATACCACGGATTTGTAGAGATGATGGAGTAGGGCCATGGTTGACCCCACCTGCTAGATATATGTCCCGCTCTCTGGGTGGCTGACATTAGGTCGGAACTCAGCCTCTGTCAGACACCGCACTAGAGGCTAGGACAGCCTATAAATCGGGGTTCCCTCGAGGGCCGAGCAGATTGATCTTCATGTGGGTTTTCTGGGCAGATTCACCAGGCACTTCTTATTTCTATGCGGAAGGTAGAATGCTGCGTTTAGGCTTTAGAATTCCTTATCAAGAGACCTTGGAGAGCAGTAGGGTGAGGATGGAATTTTAAGCACTACCTAGGGTTCAGTTCAGTGCCAAGCAAAAGGCAGTTCCAGTGTGAAGTGGATGATTCAAATATCCAGCACCTGAGGAAGGGAGGATGTCTGATATTTGCTCACACTTGGAGTTTTTGTCTATTATGACCGACAAATGGAGGTGTGGCGTCAAGAGCCCATGGAGAATTTCGCTCGCTGGGGCTTGGAAGATGCTCCAAACAGTAAGGTTTCATTCTACTGGACAGGTGGTCTGGTTTCTTTGCTCCAGTGTCCTCCATGTGGAAAGTTTGGGTAGTAGAGCACTTCCGCAAGGATGTGTGGAAAGCACACTTCCAATGACCATTGCAGCTGAGGAACATGGCAGGTTCGTTATGGTAGCTATGGCTCGAAGTATCAAGGCCTTGAGTTGACATGGAATCTCCTGTGATTGATCTCAAAGATAATTTGTTACCAGGGAGATCTTAGAATGTGCTGGTCGCTAAGGGGCCATGCAGGATTCTACCACCCTGAGTGTTTGACACAGTTCCAAGAGCATGGTTTCCTTCTGGGGACAGGAGATGTTCTGTTGTTTGGCTCAGAGAACACATGTTGTATTATAAGTTGGTTTTCCAGAACAGGCCTCTGAGGACAGATGATTGAAAACCTAATCTAGGGTTCCAGTGAGGTCCTAGGGGCACGTCAGTTTCAATCTTCTGACTCAGGACCATTGATTTGTGTCTCTGCCTGAATGAAGGTGATCAGAGTGCTTCAGACTGGTCTCTTGAATCCAGAGCTGCCTGCATATTAAGGTGAGTTCAGGGGCCCTTCAGGTTTATCCTAATCTAGAGAGTTTGGGCAACTGTGATGGGAACAGTTTCTGTGGGGATGGCAGGCACAGTCCTTTGCAGTGGCTCCAGAGACCCCATTCTGGAGGACATGTGAGCCATGGTTTTGGGAGAGACATCTGTAAACCCAAATCGGGTTATGGTGAGTGGCGAGGTGATCGCAGGCCCAATGCCTAAACCTGAAGGGCAGCTCATCAGGAAATGTAATTATGGTGACTGGAAGGCCATAGCACAGACTTTTCTATCAGGATTTTGTGTCTAGGATGGCCTCGGAATACATGTGTGGTCTCATGGGTCCATGGGAGATTTTTTTCCTCTCTAAGGTTCCTGGTGGCTCCCCATAGTTTCGTGGCTTTCTCAGGGAAGGGAAGAGTGCTGTTTTCCAGCATAGGCGTGCCCCAAAACTTCCATTCCAGAGCCAGACTCTGGGTCTGGGTGCCTGGAAAATCCCATGAAGTGTTATGATTTGGGCCTAGGGGAATACCAGGTCTGCAATGTGGGATCCTGGTGGTGCAACTGAGAGGGCTTGTTTGAAAGCATGTTCAGGCTGAGGGTCACAATGCCTGTTTGTGCCCAGGGCTTCCCTCAGGATTGGGTGTTGTCTCATTGGCCATGCAGCTGGCTCCCACTCTGAGTGATGGACACTAATCTCAATGGACAGGTTCCTGCCATCTGGAAGAATGAGTTCTCTACGGTGCTTAAGGCTCCCCTGTAAGGGTCTGTTTGGCCACTGGGAGTCATTTCGTGTTTATATAGTGAACTTAGATTGACCCTATGCAGTTAACTTAGATTGACCCTGCCATTCCCAGAGGAACTTACTTGTTCAGGCCAGGTGAAGACATCCAATCAGAAGGGCATGCATATATCTACAAGGGTAAATTAAAATACAACTGGGTACCTGTGTGTAACCTAGCATTTTTTTTTTCTGTGTGTGGTGATTTCCTATGACGGTGCAGTGTTCTCTGTGTATTGCAATCTCATTGGCCACGTGTGTATAGCCCGGCTGAATACCTCTATAAAAGTTAGTCTGTGAGGGAGGAGTCAAGATGGCAGAGAAGTAGCAGGCTGAGACTACCTCAGCTAGCAGGAGATCAGCTAGAGAGCTTATCTAAAGATTGCAAATACCTGCAAATCCATCGGCAGATCGAAGAGTAGAAGAACAGCAATTCTGGAAACAGAAAAACAACCACTTTCTGAAAGGTAGGACTGGCGGAGAAGTGAATCCAAAGCGACGGGAAGATAGACCCCGGGGGGAGGGGCCAGATCCCGGCAAGCAGCAGAGCAACGGAGCACAAAACCAGGACTTTTAAAAGTCTGTTCCGCTGAGGGACATCGCTCCGGAGGCTAAACCGGGGCGAAGCCCACATGGGGTCGGCGTGACCTCAGGTCCCACTGGGTCACAGAAGGATCGGGGGTGTCTGAATGTCGCAGAGCTTGCGGATATTGGAACGGGAAAGCCGGCTGCAGAAACAGAGCCGACAGTAAGCTCGCAGCTCGGAGTTGCCTTGAACTGGTCACAAGCTCGGTGAGCTCGGAGCGCGGCCGGAGGTTAGGCAGACGCGAGTTACTAGGAGCTGTTCGCTGAGGGCGCACTGGGGAGCGGGGCCCCGTGCTCTCGGCTCCTCCAGGCCGGAGACCAGGAGGCCGCCATTTGTGTTCCCGTCCAAAGCGCTCAGGGAACAAAAGCTCCTGAAAGCAAAGCCGAGCAGATCACTCAGCCCGGCCCCTGGTAAGGGCGGTGTAATTCCGCCTGGGGCAAAGACACTTGAGAATCACTACACCAGGCCCCTCCCCCAGAAGATCAACAAGAAATCCAGGCAAGACCAAGTTCACCTACAAAGGAGTGCAGTTTCAATACCAAGGAGAGAGCATCAGAATTCCAGAAGAGGAGAAAACAAACCACGGAACTCATGGCTTTCTGCCTGTGATTTTTTAGTCTTGCAGTTAATTTAATTTTTTTTCTTTTTCATTTTTTTTCTCTTCTTCTGCTAAAATTTTTTATAACTTTTACCCTTTTCTTTTTTTACGTTTTTTAACAAGATTATCTAATATATATATATATTGCTCTTTTATAATTTTCTTTATTCATTTTCTTTTTTTTAATTCTTTTTTTTCTTTTTTTTCTTTCTTTCTTTTTGAACCTCTTTTTAACCCAAATCAGAAGAGATCCTAATCTCTTCAATCTTTTTTTTCTTTATTCTTTTTTAAAATCTTGATTGAATTTTTAATTCAATCTCTTTGTTTTAATTCTTTTTTTCTTTTTTTTTTCATTCTTTCTTTTTGAACCTCTTTTTATCCCCAAATCAGAAGAGATCCCAATCAGAAGAGATTGGGAGATCCCAATCAAAGGAGATCCCAATCAGAGGAGATTTCTCCCCTCTCACGATTTGGGATCTCTTCTGATTTGGTTAAAGCATATTTTCCTGGGATTGTTGCCACCCTTTTAGTATTTTACTTGCTCCTTCATATACTCTTAGCTGGACAAAATGACAAGGTGGAAAAATTCACAACAAAAAAAAGAACAAGAGGCAGTACCGAAGGCTAGGGACCTAATCAATACAGACATTGGTAATATGTCAGAGCTAGAGTTCAAAATGACAATTCTCAAGGTTATAGCCGGGCTTGAAAAAGGCATGGAAGATATTAGAGAAACCCTCTCCAGAGATATAAAAGCCCTTTCTGGAGAAATAAAAGAACTAAAATCTAACCAAGTTGAAATCAAAAAGGCTATTAATGAAGTTCAATCAAAAATGGAGGCTCTCACTGCTAGGATAAATGAGGCAGAAGAAAGAATTAGCGATCTAGAAGACCAAATGACAGAGAATAAAGAAGCTGAGCAAAAGAGGGACAAACAGCTACTGGACCATGAGGGGAGAATTTGAGAGATAAGTGACACCATAAGATGAAACAACATTAGAATAATTGGGATTTCAGAAGAAGAAGAAAGAGAGAGGGGAGCAGAAGGTATACTGGAGAGAATTATTGGGGAGAATTTCCCCAATATGGCAAAGGGAACGAGCATCAAAATTCAGGAGGTTCAGAGAACGCCCCTCAAAATCAATAAGAATAGGCCCACACCCCGTCACCTAATAGTAAAATATACAAGCCTTAGTGACAAAGAGAAAATCTTGAAAGCGGCCCAGGAAAAGAAGTCTGTAACACACAATGGTAAAAGTATTAGATTGGCAGCTGACTTATCCACAGAGACCTGGCAGGCCAGAAAGAGCTGGCATGATATTTTCAGAGCACTAAACGAGAAAAACATGCAGCCAAGAATACTATATCCAGCTAGGCTATCATTGAAAATAGAAGGAGAGATTAAAAGCTTCCAGGACAAACAAAAACTGAAAGAATTTGCAAACACCAAACCAGCTCTGCAGGAAATACTGAAAGGGATCCTCTAAGCAAAGAGAGAGCCTACAAGTGGTAGATCAGAAAGGAACAGAGACAATATACAGTAACAGTCACCTTACAGGCAATACAATGGCACTAAAATCATATCTCTCAATAGTTACCCTGAATGTTAATGGGCTAAATGCCCCAATCAAAAGACACAGGGTATCAGAATGGATAAAAAAACAAAACCCATCTATATGTTGCCTCCAAGAAACTCATTTTAAACCCGAAGACACCTCCAGACTTAAAGTGAGGGGGTGGAAAAGAATTTACCATGCTAATGGACATCAGAAAAAAGCAGGAGTGGCAATCCTTATATCAGATCAATTAGATTTTAAGCCAAAGACTATAATAAGAGATGAGGAAGGACACTATATCATACTCAAAGGGTCTGTCCAACAAGAAGATCTAACAATTTTAAATATCTATGCCCCCAACGTGGGCGCAGCCAACTATATAAACCAATTAATAACAAAATCAAAGAAACACATCAACAATAATACAATAATAGTAGGGGACTTTAACACTCCCCTCACTGAAATGGACAGATCATCCAAGCAAAAGATCAACAGGGAAATAAAGGCCTTAAATGATACACTGGATGAGATGGACATCACAGATATATTCAGAACATTTCATCCCAAAGCAACAGAATACACATTCTTCTCTAGTGCACATGGAACATTTTCCAGAATAGATCACGTCCTCGGTCCTAAATCAGGACTCAACCAGTATCAAAACATTGGGATCATTCCCTGCATATTTTCAGACCACAATGCTCTGAATGTAGAACTCAACCAAAAGAGGAAGTTTGTAAAGAACACAAATACATGGAGACTAAACAGCATCCTTCTAAAGAATGAATGGGTCAACCGGGAAATAAAGAAGAATTGAAAAAAATCATGGAAACAAATGATAATGAAAATACAACGGTTCAAAAATCTGTGGGACACAACAAAGGCAGTCCTGAGAGGAAAATATATAGCGGTACAAGCTTTTCTCAAGAAACAAGAAAGGTCTCAGGTACACAACCTAACCCTACACCTAAAGGAGCTGGAGAAAGAACAAGAAAGAAACCCTAAGCCCAGAAGGAGAAGAGAAATCATAAAGATCAGAGCAGAAATCAATGAAATAGAAACCAAAAAAAAAAAAAACCAATAGAACAAATCAACCAAACTACGAGCTGGTTCGTTGAAAGAATTAATACAATTGATAAACCCTTGGCCAGCCTTATCAAAAAGAAAGGAGAAAGGACCCAAATAAATAAAATCATGAATGAAAGAGGAGAGATCACAACTAACACCAAAGAAATACAAACTATTATAAGAACATACTATGAGCAACTCTACGCCAACAAATTTGACAACCTGGAAGAAATGGGTGCATTCCTAGAAACATATAAACTACCAAAATTGAACCAGGAAGAAATAGAAAGCCTGAACAGACCCATAACCAGTAAGGAGATTGAAACAGTCATTAAAAATCTCCAAACAAACAATAGTCCAGGGCCAGATGGCTTGCCAGGGGAATTCTACCAAACATTTAAAGAAGAACTAATTCCTATTCTCCTGAAACTGTTCCAAAAAATAGAAATGGAAGGAAAACTCCCAAACTCATTTTATGAGGCCAGCATCACCTTGATCCCAAAACCAGACAAGGATCCCATCAAAAAAGAGAGCTATAGACCAATATCCCTGATGAACACAGATGCAAAAATTCTCACCAAAATACTAGCCAATAGGATTCAACAGTACATTAAAAGGATTATTCACCATGACCAAGTGGGATTTATTCCAGGGCTGCAAGGTTGGTTCAACATCCGCAAATCAGTCAATGTGATACAACACATCAATAAAAGAAAGAACAAGAACCATATGATACTCTCAATAGATGCTGAAAAAGCATTTGACAAAGTACAGCATCCCTTCCTGATCAAAACCCTTCAAAGTGTAGGGATAGAGGGCACATAGCTCAATATCATCAAAGCCATCTATGAAAATCCCACTGCAAATATCATTCTCAATGGAGAAAAACTGAAAGCTTTTCCACTAAGGTCAGGAACACGGCAGGGATGTCCATTATCACCACTGCTATTCAACATAGTACTAGAAGTCCTAGCCTCAGCAATCAGACAACAAAAGGAAATTAAAGACATCCAAATCAGAAAAGAAGAAGTCAAATTATCACTCTTCGCAGATGATATGATACTCTATGTGGAAAACCCAAAAGACTCCACTCCAAAACTGCTAGAACTTATACAGGAATTCAGTAAAGTGTCAGGATATAAGATCAATGCACAGAAATCAGTTGCATTTCTCTACACCAACAACAAGACAGAAGAAAGAGAAATTAAGGAGTCAATCCCATTTACAGTTGCACCCTAAATCACAAGATACCTAGTAATAAACTTAACCAAAGAGGCTAAGAATCTATACTCAGAAAACTATAAAGTACTCATGGAAGAAATTGAGGAAGACACAAGAAATGGAAAAATGTTCCATGCTCCTGGATTGGAAGAATAAATATTGTGGAAATGTCTATGCTACCTAAAGCAATCTACACATTTAATGCAATTCCTATCAAAGTACCATCCATCTTTTTCAAAGAAATGGAACAAATAATTTTAAAATTTATATGGAAACAGAAAAGACCTCGAATAGCCAAAGGGATATTGGAAAACAAAGCCAAAGTTGGTGGCATCACAATTCCGGACTTCAAGCTTTATTACAAAGCTGTCATCATCAAGACAGCATGGTACTGGCACAATAACAGACACATAGACCAATGGAACAGAATAGAGAGCCCAGAAATAGACCCTCAACTCTATGGTCAACTAATCTTCAATAAATGGTGTTGGGAAAATTGGACAGCCACGTGCAGAAAAATGAAATTGGACCATTTCCTTACACCACACACAAAAATAGATTCAAAATGGATTAAGGACCTCAATGTGAGAAAGGAATCCATCAAAATCCTTGAGGAGAACACAGGCTGCAACCTCTTCGACCTCAGCCGCAGCAACATCTTCCTAGGAACATCGCCAAAGGCAAGGGAAGCAAGGGCAAAAATGAACTTTTGGGATTTCATCAAAATCAAAACTTTTGCACAGCAAAGGAAACAGTTAAAAAAACCAAAAGACGACGGAGGAGTCAAGATGGCGGAGAAGTAGCAGGCTGAGACTACCTCAGCTAGCAGGAGATCAGCTAGAGAGCTTATCTAAAGATTGCAAACACCTGCAAATCCATCGGCAGATCGAAGAGAAGAAGAACAGCAATTCTAGAAACAGAAAAACAACCACTTTCTGAAAGGTAGGACTGGCGGAGAAGTGAATCCAAAGCGACGGGAAGATAGACCCCGGGGGGGGGGAGGGGCCGGCTCCCGGCAAGCGGCAGAGCAACGGAGCACAGAATCAGGACTTTTAAAAGTCTGTTCCGCTGAGGGACATCGCTCTGGAGGCTAAACCGGGGCGAAGCCCACACGTGGTCGGCGTGACCTCAGGTCCCGCGGGGTCACAGAAGGATCGGGGGTGTCTGAGTGTTGCAAAGCTTGTGGATATTGGAACGGGAAAGCCGGCTGCAGAGACAGAGCCGACAGTAAGCTCGCAGCTCGGAGTTGCCTTGAACCGGTTTCAAGCTTGGTGAGCTCGGAGCGCGGCCGGAGGTTAGGCAGACGCGAGTTACCAGGAGCAGTTCGCTGAGGGCGCACAGGGGAGCGGGGCCCTGGGCTCTCGGCTCCTCCGGGCCAGAGACCAGGAGGCCGCCATTTGTATTCCCGTCCTCCGGAACTCTACGGAAAGCGCTCAGGGAACAAAAGCTCCTGAAAGCAAAGCCGAGCAGATCACTCAGCCCCGGCCCCTGGTAAGGGCGGTGTAATTCCGCCTGGGGCAAAGACACTTGAGAATCACTACACCAGGCCCCTCCCCCAGAAGATCAACAAGAAATCCAGGCAAGACCAAGTTCACCTACCAAGGAGTGCAGTTTCAATACCAAGGAGAGAGCAGCAGAATTCCAGAGGAGGATAAAACAAACCACGGAACTCATGGCTTTCTGCCGGTGATTTTTTAGTCTTGCAGTTAATTTATTTTTTTTTCTTTTTCATTTTTTTTCTCTTCTTCTGCTAAAATTTTTTATAATTTTACCCTTTTCTTTTTTAACTAGATGATCTAATATATATATATTTTGCTTTTTTATACTTTTCTTTATTCATTTTCTTTTTTTTTAATTCTTTTTTTTTCTTTCTTTCTTTTTGAACCTCTTTATATCCCCAAATCAGAAGAGATCCTAATCTCTTCAATCTTTTTTTTTCTTAACTCTTTTTTAAATTCTTTATTGAATTTTTAATTCAATCTCTTTTTTTAATTCTTTTTTTCTTTTTTTCTTTCTTTCTTTTTGAACCTCTTTTTATCCCCAAATCAGAAGAGATCCCAAACAGAAGAGATTGGGAGATCCCAATCAGAAGAGATTGGGAGATCCCAATCAAAGGAGATCCCAATCAGAGGAGATCCCTCACCCAATCGTGAGGGGGGAGAAAGTCCCCCGCATGATTTGGGATCTCTTCTGTTTTGGTTAAAGCATATTTTCCTGGGATTGTTGCCACCCTTTTAGTATTTTACTTGCTCCCTCATATACTCTTAGCTGGACAAAATGACAAGGCGGAAAAATTCACAACAAAAAAGAGAACAAGAGGCAGTACCAAAGGCTAGGGACCTAATCAATACAGACATTGGTAATATGTCAGATCTAGAGTTCAAAATGACAATTCTCAAGGTTATAGCCGGGCTTGAAAAAGGCATGGAAGATATTAGAGAAACCCTCTCCAGAGATATAAAAGCCCTTTCTGGAGAAATAAAAGAACTAAAATCTAACCAAGTTGAAATCAAAAAGGCTATTAATGAAGTTCAATCAAAAATGGAGGCTCTCACTGCTAGGATAAATGAGGCAGAAGAAAGAATTAGCGATCTAGAAGACCAAATGACAGAGAATAAAGAAGCTGAGCAAAAGAGGGACAAACAGCTACTGGACCATGAGGGGAGAATTCGAGAGATAAGTGACACCATAAGACGAAACAACATTAGAATAATTGGGATTCCAGAAGAAGAAGAAAGAGAGAGGGGAGCAGAAGGTATACTGGAGAGAATTATTGGGGAGAATTTCCCCAATATGGCAAAGGGAACGAGCATCAAAATTCAGGAGGTTCAGAGAACGCCCCTCAAAATCAATAAGAATAGGCCCACACCCCGTCACCTAATAGTAAAATATACAAGCCTTAGTGACAAAGAGAAAATCTTGAAAGCAGCCCGGGAAAAGAAGTCTGTAACATACAATGGTAAAAGTATTAGATTGGCAGCTGACTTATCCACAGAGACCTGGCAGGCCAGAAAGAGCTGGCATGATATTTTCAGAGCACTAAACGAGAAAAACATGCAGCCAAGAATACTATATCCAGCTAGGCTATCATTGAAAATAGAAGGAGAGATTAAAAGCTTCCAGGACAAACAAAAACTGAAAGAATTTGCAAACACCAAACCAGCTCTACAGGAAATACTGAAAGGGGTCCTCTAAGCAAAGAGAGAGCCTACAAGTGGTAGATCAGAAAGGAACAGAGACAATATACAGTAACAGTCACCTTACAGGCAATACAATGGCACTAAAATCATATCTCTCAATAGTTACCCTGAATGTTAATGGGCTAAATGCCCCAATCAAAAGACACAGGGTATCAGAATGGATAAAAAAACAAAACCCATCTATATGTTGCCTCCAAGAAACTCATTTTAAACCCGAAGACACCTCCAGACTTAAAGTGAGGGGGTGGAAAAGAATTTACCATGCTAATGGACATCAGAAAAGAGCAGGAGTGGCAATCCTTATATCAGATCAATTAGATTTTAAGCCAAAGACTATAATAAGAGATGAGGAAGGACACTATATCATACTCAAAGGGTCTGTCCAACAAGAAGATCTAACAATTTTAAATATCTATGCCCCCAACGTGGGCGCAGCCAACTATATAAACCAATTAATAACAAAATCAAAGAAACACATCAACAATAATACAATAATAGTAGGGGACTTTAACACTCCCCTCACTGAAATGGACAGATCATCCAAGCAAAAGATCAACAGGGAAATAAAGGCCTTAAATGATACACTGGATGAGATGGACATCACAGATATATTCAGAACATTTCATCCCAAAGCAACAGAATACACATTCTTCTCTAGTGCACATGGAACATTCTCCAGAATAGATCACATCCTCGGTCCTAAATCAGGACTCAACCGGTATCAAAAGATTGGGATCATTCCCTGCATATTTTCAGACCACAATGCTCTGAAGCTAGAACTCAACCACAAGAGGAAGTTGGAAAGAACACAAATACATGGAGACTAAACAGCATCCTTCTAAAGAATGAATGGGTCAACTGGGAAATTAAAGAAGAATTGAAAAAAATCATGGAAACAAATGATAATAAAAATACAACGGTTCAAAATCTGTGGGACACAACAAAGGCAGTCCTGAGAGGAAAATATATAGCGGTATAAGCTTTTCTCAAGAAACAAGAAAGGTCTCAGGTACACAACCTAACCCTACACCTAAAGGAGCTGGAGAAAGAACAAGAAAGAAACCCTAAGCCCAGCAGGAGAAGAGAAATCATAAAGATCAGAGCAGAAATCAATGAAATAGAAACCAAAAAAACAATAGAACAAATCAACCAAACTAGGAGCTGGCTCTTTGAAAGAATTAATAAAATTGATAAACCCTTGGCCAGACTTATCAAAAAGAAAAGAGAAAGGACCCAAATAAATAAAATCATGAATGAAAGAGGAGAGATCACAACTAACACCAAAGAAATACAAACTATTATAAGAACATACTATGAGCAACTCTACGCCAACAAATTTGACAATCTGGAAGAAATGGATGCATTCCTAGAAACATATAAACTACCAAAATTGAACCAGGAAGAAATAGAAAGCCTGAACAGACCCATAACCAGTAAGGAGATTGAAACAGTCATTAAAAATCTCCAAACAAACAGAAGCCCAGGGCCAGATGGCTTCCCAGGGGAATTCTACCAAACATTTAAAGAAGAACTAATTCCTATTCTCCTGAAACTGTTCCAAAAAATAGAAATGGAAGGAAAACTCCCAAACTCATTTTATGAGGCCAGCATCACCTTGATCCCAAAACCAGACAAGGATCCCATCAAAAAAGAGAGCTATAGACCAATATCCTTGATGAACACAGATGCGAAAATTCTCACCAAAATACTAGCCAATAGGATTCAACAGTACATTAAAAGGATTATTCACCACGACCAAGTGGGATTTATCCCAGGGCTGCAAGGTTGGTTCAACATCCGCAAATCAGTCAATGTGATACAACACATCAATAAAAGAAAGAACAAGAACCATATGATACTCTCAATAGATGCTGAAAAAGCATTTGACAAAGTACAGCATCCCTTCCTGATCAAAACCCTTCAAAGTGTAGGGATAGAGGGCACATAGCTCAATATCATCAAAGCCATCTATGAAAATCCCACTGCAAATATCATTCTCAATGGAGAAAAACTGAAAGCTTTTCCACTAAGGTCAGGAACACGGCAGGGATGTCCATTATCACCACTGCTATTCAACATAGTACTAGAAGTCCTAGCCTCAGCAATCAGACAACAAAAGGAAATTAAAGGCATCCAAATCGGCAAAGAAGAAGTCAAATTATCACTCTTCGCGGATGATATGATACTCTATTTGGAAAACCCAAAAGACTCCACTCCAAAACTGCTAGAACTTATACAGGAATTCAGTAAAGTGTCAGGATATAAGATCAATGCACAGAAATCAGTTGCATTTCTCTACACCAACAACAAGACAGAAGAAAGAGAAATTAAGGAGTCAATCCCATTTACAATTGCACCCCAAACCATAAGATACCTGGGAATAAACCTAACCAAAGAGGCTAAGAATCTATACTCAGAAAACTATAAAGTACTCATGAAAGAAATTGAGGAAGACACAAAGAAATGGAAAAATGTTCCATGCTCCTGGATTGGAAGAATAAATATTGTGAAAATGTCTATGTTACCTAGAGCATTCTACACATTTAATGCAATTCCTATCAAAGTACCATCCATCTTCTTCAAAGAAATGGAACAAATAATTTTAAAATTTATATGGAACCAGAAAAGACCTCGAATAGCCAAAGGGATATTGAAAAACAAAGCCAAAGTTGGTGGCATCACAATTCCGGACTTCAAGCTCTATTACAAAGCTGTCATCATCAAGATATCATGGTCCTGGCACAAAAACAGACACATAGACCAATGGAACAGAATAGAGAGCCCAGAAATAGACCCTCAACTCTATGGTCAACTAATCTTCGACAAAGCAAGAAAGAATGTCCAATGGAAAAAAGACAGCCTCTTCAATAAATGGTGTTGGGAAAATTGGACAGCCACATGCAGAAAAATGAAATTGGACCATTTCCTTACACCACACACAAAAATAGATTCAAAATGGATTAAGGACCTCAATGTGAGAAAGGAATCCATCAAAATCCTTGAGGAGAACACAGGCAGCAACCTCTTCGACCTCAGCCGCAGCAACATCTTCCTAGGAACATCGCCAAAGGCAAGGGAAGCAAGGGCAAAAATGAACTTTTGGGATTTCATCAAAATCAAAAGCTTTTGCACAGCAAAGGAAACAGTTAACAAAACCAAAAGACAACTGACAGAATGGGAGAAGATATTTTCAAACGACATATCAGATAAAGGACTAGTGTCCAAATCTATAAAGAACTTAACAAACTCAACACCCAAAGAACAAATAATCCAATCAAGAAATGGGCAGAGGACATGAACAGACGTTTCTGCCAAGAAGACATCCAGATGGCCAACAGACACATGAAAAAGTGCTCCATATCACTCGGCATCAGGGAAATACAAATCAAAACCACAATGAGATATCACCTCACACCAGTCAGAATGGCTAAAATCAACAAGTCAGGAAATGACAGATGCTGGCGAGGATGCGGAGAAAGGGGAACCCTCCTACACTGTTGGTGGGAATGCAAGCTGGTGCAACCACTCTGGAAAACAGCATGGAGGTTCCTCAAAATGTTGAAAATAGAACTGCCCTATGACCCAGCAATTGCACTACTGGGAATTTACCCTAAAGATACAAACGTAGTGATCCAAAGGGGCACGTGCACCCGAATGTTTATAGCAGCAATGTCCACAATAGCCAAACTATGGAAAGAACCTAGATGTCCATCAACAGATGAATGGATCAAGAAGATGTGGTATATATACACAATGGAATACTATGCAGCCATCAAAAGAAACGAAATCTTGCCATTTGTGCCAACATGGATGGAACTAGAGCGTATCATGCTTAGCGAAATAAGTCAAGCGGAGAAAGACAACTATCATATGATCTCCCTGATATGAGGGAGTGGTGATGCAACATGGGGGCTTAAGTGGGTAGGAGAAGAATCCATGAAACAAGATGGTTTAGGGAGGGAGACAAACCATAAGTGACTCTTAATCTCACGAAACAAACTGTGGGTTGCTGGGGGGAGGGGGGTTGGGAGAAGGGGGGTAGGGTTATGGACATTGGGGAGGGTATGTGCTTTTGGGTAAATTGGAAGGGGAGATGAACCATGAGAGACTATGGACTCTGAAAAACAATCTGAGGGGTTTGCAGTGGTGGGGGGGTGGGAGGTTGGGGTACCAGGTGGTGGGAATTATAGAGGGCACAGCTTGCATGGAGCACTGGGTGTGGTGAAAAACTAATGAATACCGTTTATCTGAAAATAAATAAATTGGAAAAATAAGAACAGGAATAAAGAAAGGAAAAAACAAACAAACAATCATGTGTTCCCTGAGCCAAGCAACAGAATTTCTTCTGTCCCCAAAAGGAAACCATCCTCTTAGACATGTGTCAAACACTCAGGGTGGTAGAATCCTGCATGACCCCTTAACAACACATTCTAAGATCTCCCAGGTAACAAATTAGCATTGAGACCTATGTTCAAGAGATTCCATGTCAACTCAAGGCATTGATACTTCGCACCATAGTTACCAGAACGAACCTGCCATGTTCCTCGGTTGCAATGGTCATTGGAGGTATGCTTTCCACACATCCTTGCAGAAGTGCTCTGTTACCCAAACTTTCCACATGGTGGACACTGGAGAAATCAAACCAGACTTCACCTGTCCAGTAGAATGAAACCTTACTGTTTTGAGCATCTAACAAGCCCCAGCGAGCAAAATCTTCTAGAGCCTCTTGATGCCACCCCTCCATTTGTTGGTCATCATAGACAGAAACTCCAGTGTGAGCAATACTCTGAAATCATCCTTACTCAGGTGATGAATATCTCGAATCAGATGCTGCACACTACAACTGCCTTCTGCATGGCACTGAATTTAACTGTAGCTTGGGTTTACAATTCCATCCTCACCTCCATGGACCCAAATCACTCTTGGTAGGAAATTCTCAAGCCACATTGCAGCATTCTGAATTCCCCATAGAAAGAAGAAGAGCCTGGTGAGTCTGCCCCAAAACGCCAAATATGCATCAGTCTGCTCAGCCATCGAGGGATTTATAGGCTGCCTCGATTTACAGGTTACCCTGGCCACTAGTAGTGTGTCCGACAGAGCCTGAGCCCCGAACTTGTGTCAGCCACCCAGAAAGAGGGCACCATATCCAGCATGTGAGACCAGACATGGCCCAAATCCATCAACTCTACCCATCCCTGGTATTCAGGCACCTGTTCCTAGGCCTTTGCTGGAATCGCTGCCAATGGGGGAAACTGAAGCACAATAGAGAACTCCTCCTTCCCAATTTCAGGAAACCTGGCTTTTTGGATGGGTGTCCAACCCTCAAATTGAGAGCCAGCTACATGGCCAATGAGACCACACCCATTCCTAAGGGCCACCCTGGGAACAAACAGGCATTGTGACCCTCAGCAAGAGTATACTTTCAAACAAGTGCATTCAGTTGCACCATCAGTTTCATGCATTGCGGGCCTGGGACACCCCTAGGCCCAAATACTAACCCTTCGTGGGATTTTCCAGGCGTGCAGACTCAGAGCCTGTCTCTGGAATCCCTGTTTTGGGGCACGACTAAGATGAAAAACAGCACTCTTCCCTTCCACGAAAAAGCCACCAAAGTATTGGGAGAAGAGGGGATCCTTAGAGAGGAAAAATCTCCCATGGACCCATGAGACCATACATGCATTCAGAGGCCATCCTGGTCACACAATCCAGATAAAAAAGCCTGTGCTACCTCCTTCCAGTCACCTTAATTAAAGTTCCTGACAAGCTGCCCTCCAGGTCTATGCATTGGGCCTGAGATCACCTCACCACTAACCCTAACCTGAGTTTGTGTTTGCAGACTTCTCTCCCAAAACCATGGCTCACATGCCCTCCAGGATGGGTTCTCTGGAGCCACACCACAAGACTGGGCCTGCCATCCCCAAGGAATCTTTTCCAGTCACAGTTGCACAAACCCACCAGATTAGGAGAAATCTGCAAGGACCCTGAGACAACTCCAATATTGGAGGCCGTTTTGGAAGCAAATGTGCAGTCTGAAACACCCTGATCACCTAAATGCAGGCAAACACCCAAGTCAATGGGCCTGAGGTGGAAGATTGTCCGAGACATGCCCCTAGGACCTCTTTGGAACCCTAGAATAGGTTTTCAATCATCTGTCTTCCAAGACCTGGTCTGGAATACCATCTTATAATACAACTTTTGGTCCCTGAGCCACACAACAGAACTTGTCCTTTCCCCAGAATGAAATCGTGCATTCGACCTGTGCCAAACCCTCAGGGTAGGAGAATCCTGCATGGCACATTAGCCACCAGCACATTCCTAGATATCCCTGGTAACAAACGCGCATTGTGGCCCATCTGCAAGACATTCAGTGTCAAATCAAGTCCTTTGTAATTCACCCCACAGCCACCAGAAAGAACCTGCTATGTTCCTCAGCTGCAATCGTCAATTGAGGTGTGCTTTCCAGGCATCAATGCGGGAGAGCTCTACATCCTAAACTTTCCACATGGGGAACCCTTGAGCAAACAATCCAGAATCCACCTGTCCAGTGTTAGGAAACCTTGTTGTTTGGAGCATCTCACAAGCCTTAGCGTGGGAAATCCTCCATGGCCTCTTGATGCCACCCCTCCATTTGTTGGTCATAATAGACACAAACTCCAGTGTGAGCAAATATCAGACATCCGCCCTTCCTCAAATCAGTCGCTGCACACTGGTACTGCTTTTCGCTTGGCACTTAATTGAACCCTAGCTAGTGTTTACAATTCCATCCTCACCCTACTGGTCCCCGAGGTCCCTTGATAAGGAATTCTAGAGCCTAAACGCAGCATTCTGCCTTCCCCATAGAAATAAGTGCCTGGTGAATCTGCCCAGAAAACCCACATGAGGATATAATTGCTTGGCTCTCAAGGGAACCCCAATTTATAGGCTGTCCTAGCCACTAGTGCTGTGTCTGACAGAGCCTGAGCCCCGACCTAGTGTCAGCCACCCAGAGAGCGGGACCTATATCTAGCAGGTGGGGCAGTCCATGGCCCTACTCTATCATCTCTACAAATCCTTGGTATTCAGGCACCTGTCCCCGGACATTTGCTGGAATCCCTGCCATTGGGGGAACCTGAAGCAAAATAGAGAACTCCTCCTTCCATGGCAGGAAACCTGGCTGTTGGGATGGGTGTCCAACCCTCAACGTGGGAGCCAGCTCCATGTCCAATGAGCCACAGCCCTCTCCTAGGGGTCGTCCTGGGCACAAATAGGCATTGTGACCCTCATCCTGAGCATGCTTTCAAACAAGCCCTCTCAGTGGCACCACCAGGATCCCGCATTGCAGGCCTGGTATGCCCCGAGGCCCAAATCCTAACCTTTGGTGAGATTTTCCAGGCACCCAGACTCAGAACCCATCCCTGGAATCCCTGTTTTGGGCACCCTTAAGATGGAAAACAGCACTCTTCAGTTCCCCGAAAAAGCCACCAAACTATGGGGAGCCTCCAGGATCCTTAGAGAGGAAAAGTCTCCCATGGACCCATGAGACCACACCGAAATTCCGAGACCATCCTGGACACACAATCCAGATAGAAAAGCCTATGCTGCTGACTTCAAATCACCCTAATTACAGTTCCTGACTAGCTGCCCTCAACGTCTATGGATTGGGCCTGCGACCACCTTGCAACTAACGCTAACCCGATTTTTTGTTTTCAGACTTCTCTCCCAAAACCATTGCTCATATGCCCTCCAGGATGGGGTCTCTGGAGCCACACCACAGGACTGTGCCTGTCATACCCAAGGAAACTTTACCCATCATATTTCCCCAAACCCTTCTGATTAGGAGAAACCTCCAAGGCCACTGAGCCCACCCCAATATTGAAAGCCACTCTGGACGCAAATGCACAGACTGAAACACTATGATCACCTACATCCAGGCAGACACCCACCTCAATGGTCCTGAGTACAAAATTGAACCTGACGTACACCTAGGACATCATAGGAACTCTAGATTATGTTTCCGGCATCTGACCTCAGAGGCCTTTCCTGGAATACAAAGTTAGGATACAACATGTGGACCCTGAGCCACAAAACAGAACATCTCCTGTCCCAAGAAGGAAACTGTGCACTTCGACCTGTGTCAAACACTTAGGGTAGGAGAATCCCTCATGGCCCCTTAGCCACCAGCACATTCTAAGCCCTACCAGTTAGCAAACCAGTATTGGGACCCATCTGTAAGGGATTCCATGTCAAGTCAAGGCCTTGGCACTTGGCCCAAGAGACACCAATACGAACCTGTCATGTTCGTCAGCTGCAATGGTCATTGCATTTGTGCATTCCAGGCATCCATGCAGAACGATTCTGCTACCAAAAATTTCCACATGAGAAACCCCGAGCAAACAAACCAGACTCCACCTGTCCAGGAGAAGGAAGCCTTGCTTTTTGGAGCATCTCTCAAGCCTCAGCATGGGAAATCCTCCATGGGCTTTTGACTCCACCTCTCCATATGATGGTCATCAGGGACACAAACTCGAGTGTGAGCAAATATCTTTCATTTGCCCATACTCAGGTGCTGGATGTCTCGAATGAGTCGCTGCACACTTAAGCTGCCTTCTGCTTTGAACTGAATTTAACCCTATCTTGTGTTTACAATTCCATCCTCACACTACTGGTCCCAAAGTCATCTTGATAGGGGATTCTGGGGGCACAACGCAGCATTCTGCCTTCCCCATAGAAAGAAGACGTGACTGGTAAGACTACCCAAAAAACACAAATGAGTATCATCTGCTCGGCCCTCACGGATCCCCGATTTATAGGCTGCTCTTGCTACTAATGCTGTGTCTGACAGAGCCTAAGCCCCGACTTTGTGTCAGCCACCCAGAGAGCAGGACCCGTATCCAGCATGTGAGACCAGCCATGGCCAAGTCCGTCCTCACTACCCATCCTTGATATTTGTGCATCTGTCTCCAGACCTTTTCTGGAATCCCTGCCAATGGGTGAACCTGAAGCCCGAGAGAACTTCTCCTTCCCCATGGCAAGAAACCTAGCTGTTGGGATGGGTGTCCAACCTTCAGAGAGGGAGACAGCTGCATGGGCAATGAGACCATTACCACTCCTGAAGGGTGTCCAGGGAACAAACAGGCATTGTGACCCACAGCCTGAGCATGCTTTCAAACAAGCCCTCTGAGTTGCACCACCAGGATCCTTCATTGCAGGCCTGGTAGTCTCCTAGTCCCAATTCCTAACCTTTGGTAGGAATTTCTTGGTGATCAGACCCAGAGCCCATCTCTGGTGTCCCTGTTGTTGGGCACCCCTAAGATGGAAAACAGCACTCTTCCCTTCCCCGAAAAAGCCACCAAACTATGGGGATTCGCCAGGATTCTTAGAGAGGAAAAATCTCCCATAGATCCATGAGAACACACGTGCATTCCAAGGACACCCTGGACACACAATGCCAATATAAAAGGCTATGATACTGCCATTGAGTCACCCTAATTACAGTTCCTGACGAGCTTCCCTCCGGGTCTACTCATTGGACTGCGATCACCGCGCCACTAAGCCTAAACCTAGTTTTCATTTGCAGACTTCTCTCCCAAAACCATGCCTCACATGTCCTCCAGGATGGGGTCTCTGGAGCCACACCACAGGACTGTGTCTGCCATCCCCAAGAAAACTTTGCCCATCACATTTGTCCAAACCCTCCAGATTAGGAGAATCCTCAAGCGTCCCTGATCCCACCCCAATATAGGAAGCCGCTCTGGACGCAAATGCAGAATCTGAAACACCCTGATCACCTACATCCAGGCAGACACCAAAGTCAATGATCCTGAGTCAGAAAATTTAAACTGGCATGCCCCTAGGACAAACTTGGAACCCTAGATTAGGCTTCAGGCATCTGTCCTCAGAGGACTTTTCTGGAATACCAAGTAAGGACACAACATGTGTACCATGATCCACACAACAGTAGATCTCCTATCCCAAGAAGAAAACTGTGCCCTTCGACCTGTGCCAAACCATCAGGGTAGGAGAATCCTGCATGGTACCTTAGCCACCAGCACATTCTAAGATCTCCATGGTAACACACCAGCATTGGGACCCATTTGTAAGAGATTCCATGTCAACTCAAGGCCTTGGCACTAGACCCCAGAGCTATCAGAACTAACCTGTCATGTTCGTCAGGTGCAATGGTCATTGGACGTGTGCTTTATAGGCATCCATGCAGGAGAGCTCTGCTACCCACACTTTCCACATGGGGGACCCTGGAGCAAACAAACCAGACTCCACCTGTCTAGTAGAATGAAACCTTGTTGTTTGGAGCATCTCACAATCCTAGGCATGGGTAATCCTCCAAGGCCTCTGGAAGCCACCCCTCCATTTATCGGCCATCATAGGCCCAAACTCCAGGGTAAGCAAATATCTGACATCTGCCCTTATTCAGGTGCTGGATATCTCTAATAAGCCGCTGCACATTTGAACTGCCTTCTGCTTGGCACTGAATTTAACTGTAACTGGTGTTTACAAATCCATCCTCACCCTACTCGTCCGCATGCCCTCTTGATAGGGAATTCTGGAGCCACACCACAGCATTCTGCCTTCCCCATAGAAAGAAGAAGTGCCTGGTGAGACTGCCCAAAAACCTCACATGAGGATCATCTGCTCGGCCCTCGAGGATCCCCGATTTATAGGCGGCCCTGGCCAATAGTGCTTAGTCTGGCAGAACCTGACACCCAACTTCGTGTCAGCCACCCAGATAGCGGGGCCCATATCCAGCATGTGAGACTAGTCAAGACCCAATCTGTCCTCTCTCCGCATTCTGGGTGTTCGGGCATCTGTCTCCAGACATTTGCTGGAATCCCTTCCAATGGGGGAACCTGAAGTCCAATAGAGAACTGGTCCTTCCCCATGGCCGGAAACCTAGCTGTTGGGTTGGTTGTCCAACCCTCATAGAGGGAGCCAGCTGCATGGGCAATGAGACCATGCCCACTCCTGAGGGGCGCCCTAAGAAAAAATAGGAATTGTGACCCTCAGCCTGAGCATGCTTTCAAACAATCCCTCTCTATTGCACCAACAGGATCCCACATTGCAGGCCCGGTATGCCCCTAGGTCCAAATCCTAATGCTTGGTGGGAATTTCTTGGTGCCCAAACCCAGAGCCCATGTCTGGAATCCCTGTTTTGCATCACCACAAGATGGAAAACAACACTCTTTCCTTCCCCGAAAAAGCCACCAAACAATTGGGAGCCAACAGGATCCATAAAGAGGAAAAATCTCCCATAGACCCATGAGACCACAGCTCCATTCTGAGGTCATCCTGGACACACAATGCAGATAGAAAAGGCTGTGCTACCATCATCGATTCACCCTAGTTACAGTTCCTGACGAGCTGCCTTCCAGGTTGATGCACTGGGCTGCGATCACCGTGCCCCTAAGCTTAAACCTAGTTTTCGTTTGCAGACTTCTCTCCCAAAACTATGCCTCACATGTCCTCCAGGATGGGGTCTCTGGAGCCACACCACAGGACTGTGCCTGCCATCCCCAAGGAAACTTTGCCCATCACATTTGCCCAAACCTTCCTGATTAGGAGAAAGCTCCAAGGCCCCCAATCCCACCGCAATATTGGAAGCAGCTCTGGATACAAACGCACAGTCTGAAACACCCTGATCACCTACATCCAGGCAGACACCAAAGTCAATGATCCTGAGTCAGACAATTGAACCCAATATGCCCCTAGGACACCATTGGAACCCAAGAATGGGTTTTCAGGCATCTGTCCTCAAATGGATATTCTCTAAAACCAACTTATGATACAACATCTGTTCCCTGAGTCACACAACAGAACATCTCCTGTCCCTAGAAGGAAATTCTCCCCATTCCAATGTCTCCATGGACCCAAACCCACATTAGGACCCATCCACAGGAGAGTCCATTTCAACTCAGCCTCCTCTGTTGCTCCCCCTGAGCCAGCAGAATGAAAATGTCTTGTCACTAGGAGACAATTGGAATGGAAGGCGGGCTGCCCAGGCATCCATCCTTAGAACCGTGCTCTGGATTCCTTCCATATGGGACATCCTGGTGCATTCCAACAGGTCTCAATTGTCCCACAGAAGGAATCCTTGCGGTTTGGGGCATCTAACAGGTCCCATCGTTGGGAAAATTACATGGCCTCATGATGCTCCCCCCTCCTTCATGAAGGGCCATCATGGACAGAAATACCAAACTGAGCCAACGTCTGATTCTCCCCCTAACTTCAGATGCATGAGATCTCGATTCAGCTCTACAGAGGGTGCCTTCCGTGCCCTTGCCCTGAAACCTAAGCCTAGCTTGTGTTCTCAGACTTCCATCCTCACACTCCTGGCCCTCAAGCACTCCAGTATGGCAGTACTGGAGCCACAGTGCAGCTCTCTGCCTGCCCTCCAGAAGGAAAATATTACCCTCTGGAGCTACCCAGAAACGCCAAGTGACTATCAACCTGCATGCCACTAGACTCTACCCTAATTATACAGTCTATCACTGGGCACTAATGCCCTGTCTGACACAGCCTAAGCCTGGAACTCCCGACCGACACCCAGACAGCTGGCCTCCCACTGAGCATATTTCACCCGCCATGGCCTTAGGTCCTCAACTCTTCCCAACCTCGTTTTTTAGGCTTCAGAACCTAGACTTTATCTCCAATCACTGCCAAGGGGTGAACGTGATGCCGAAATCAGAACTCATCCTTCCCCATGGCAAGAAATATTGTGGATGTCATGTTGTCCAACATTCAGTGTAGGAGAAACCAGCATGGCCCATAAGGCTCCGCCCATGCTTGAGGGCACAAACACGCAATGTGACCCTCAGCGTGAGACTTGTTCTCAGGTAAGGCCTCAGTGGCTGGACCAAGAGCCCGCTTATGGGGCTTGCTGTGCCCCTAGTCCCCATCCTTAACTGGAGTTCGGGCTGTCAAGTCGCCCCTTCCCAGGGCTCTGTTCTAGAATCCCACTTTGGTGAGACAACAAAGGTTAAAAAAAAAAAAACCCAAAAAACAAACAAACAAACAAACAAAAAAAACGCATCCCACAAAATGTGCCCAAACTCTTGGAATCGGGCCATATCCCCACAGAGGGACACTCGTCCATGGCCCATGAAGCCACCCCGATATTCCACGGCCAATGTTGACACAGAACCTAGAGACAAAAGCCTGAGCAAGTGCCTCACACTCACCATTGTTCATATCCTGAAGAGTTCTCACGGTCTGTAGATCGGACCTGCCATACCTACATCCCCAAATCTAAGCCAAGTTTCTGTTTTCAGACTTCTGTCCCCACAGTCCTGACCAAACACACTCCAGGCTGGGGCCCCTGTTGCCACAACTCAGGACTGTGCCTGTCCTCTCCAAGGGAATTCTGCCCATTCAATTGGGCAATCGTACAAATTTGGAGAAACCTCCGAAGTCCCCGAGGCCATGCCAATACTGTAGGCAGCCCAGGACAAACAGGGGTGACCTGGCACCAGCTGAGTAACAGCCTCCACTCAGAACCGTAGACAGATATCCACAGAGAAAATTGAACCAGACAGGATCATAGACCCTAATAGGACCCATTGCTTTGGTTTCCAGGCATCTCTCCTCAGAGGCCTGTTTTCCAATACCAGCATATGGGGGTTTCCTGAGGCACCTATCAGAACAAATCTCATCTCCACATGGAAAACTTGCTCTTTGGAGCTGTCCCAGAATCTCCGGTTAGGCGAATCCTTCAGAAACCCAGTGCCACCGCCCCATTCCAAGGTCTCCATGAACACAAACCCACATTAGGACCTATATGCAGGAGAGTCCATGTCAACTCAGTCCCCTTGGTTGCTCCCCTATAGCCAGCAGATCTTACCCATCTTGTCACTAGCAGAAAATTGTAATGAGAGTCGGGCTGCCCAGGCATCCATCCTTAGAATCCTGCTCTGGAGTCGTGCCATACGGGACGTCCTGGAGCCATCCAACAAGTCCTGACTGTCCTTGCAGGAGGATTCCTTGTGTTTTGGAGCATCTCAGAACTCCCACCATTGGAAAACCTCCATGGCCTTGTGATGTCCGGCCCCTTAATGAAGGGGCCATCATGGACAGGAACCCTAACCTGAGCCTACGTCTGAGCCTCGCCCTGACTTCAGATGCATGGGATCCCATTTCAGCTCTGCAGAGAGTGCTTTCCTTGCCCTCGCCCAGAAACCCAAGCCTAGCATGTGTTCTTAGACTTCCGTCCTCACACTCCTGGCCCACAAGCGCTCCAGTTTGGCAATACTGGAGTCACAGTGCAGCACTCTGCCTGCACTCCAGAAGAAAAACGTTGCCCTATGGGGCTACCCAGAAACTCCAAATGGGGGTCAACCTGCATGCCACTCGACTGTACCACAATTATAAAGTCTATGCTGGGCATTAATGTACTGTTTGACACAGTCTGAACTTGGAACTCCCGACCAACACCCAGACAGCTGGCCACACACTGAGCACATCGGACCCACCACGGCCTTAGGTCGTCATCTCTTCCCAACCTCGGCTTTCAGGCTTCAGAACCTAGACCTTATCTCCAATCACTGCCAAGGGTTGAACGTGATGCAGAAATCAGGACTCATCCTTCCCCATGGCAAGAAATATTGTGGTTGGCATGTTGTCCAACATTCAGTGTAGGAGAAACCTTCTGGCCCATGAGGCCCCGCCCATGCTTGAGGGCAGCTTTGGGCACATCACGAATTGTGACCCTCAGCGAGAGCCCCATCTTCAAGTAAGGCCTCTCAGTGGCTGGAGCAAGAGCCCACTATGGGGCTTGTGACGCCCCTAGGCCCCCAATGTTAACCAAAGGTCGGGATGTCCAGTCACCTCTCCCCAGGGCTCTGCTCAAGAATCCCTTTTTTGGTGGGAACTGGTTATGAAACAGAATTATTCCTACAACCCCTAACTCTTAGGATTGGGCCAAATACCTACAGTTTGGAGACTCGTTCATGTCCCATGAGGCCACCCCATCATTCCACGGCCATCAGTGACACAAAATACAGAGACAAAAGCCTGAGCAAGCGCCTTACACTCGCCCTTTCTTTATATCCTGAAGATGTCTCCTCACAATCTGTAGATTGAGCCTGCCATACCTACGTCCATAAACCTAAGCCAAATTTGTGTTTTCAGACTTTTGTCCCCACAGCCCTGACCAAAAACCCTCCAGGCTGGGGCCCCTGTTGCCACAACTCAGGACTGTGCCTGTCCTCTCCAAGGGAATTCTGCCCATTCATTTGTAACAACCGTACAAATTAGGAGAAACCTCCAAAGTCCCCGAGGCCATCCCAATAGTGTAGGCGCCCCAGGACAAACAGGGGTGATCTGACACCAGATGAGCAACAGCCTCCACTCAGAACCGTAGACAGATATCCACAGAGAAGAAGACTGAACCAGACAGGCCCCCAGGCCGTAATTGGATCCATTGCTTTGTTTTCTTGGCATCTTTCCTCAGAGGCCTGGTTTCCAATACCAGCATATGGGGATTTCCTAAGGCTCCATCAGAGCAAATCTCGTCTCCATATGGGAAACTTGCTCATTGGCCCTGTGTCAAACCCTTCAGTTAGGAGAATCCTTCAGGGCCTCGGTGCCACCGCCCCATTCCAAGGTCTGCATGGACACAAACCCACATTAAGAGCCATTTGCAGGAGAGTCCATTTCAACTCAATCCCCTCGCTTTCTCTACAAGAGCCAACCAATCGAACCTGTCTAGTCAGTAAGAGACAATTGGAATGCTAGGCTGGCTGCCCAGGCATATATTCTTAGACCCGAGCTCAGGAGTCATTCTGTATGGGGCATCCTGGAACCCTCCAACAGGTTTCAGTTGTCCGGCAAAAGGAAAACTGGCGGTTTGGAGCATCTCAAAACTCCCAAGGAGGGAAAAAACTCCATGGCCTAGTGTTGCCTGGTCCCCTTCATGAAAGAGCCATCATGGACAGAAACACCAAAATGAGCCAACGTATGATCCTCGCCCTGACTTCAGATGCATAGGATCTCGATTCAGCTCTGCAGAGTGTGCCTGCCGTGCCCTCGCCCCAAAACCTAAGCCTCTCTTGTGTTCTATGATTTCCATCCTCACACTCCTGGCCCACAAGCCCTCCAGTTTTGGAATTCCAGAGCCACAGTGCATCATTCTGCCTGCCCTCCAGAAGAAAAACGTTGCCATATGGGGCTACCCAGAAACCCCAAATGATTATTAACCAGCAAGCCACTCAACTGTACGCCATTTATACAGCCTATGTTGGGCACTAGTGCCCTGTCTGATACAGCCTGAGCCCGACACTCCCGACCAATACCAAGAGAGATGGCCACACACTGAGCACATTGGACCCGCCAAGGCCTTAGGTCATCATCTCTTCCCAACCTAGCCTTCAGGCTTCAGAACCTAGACTTTAACTCCAATCAAGACCCAGGGGTGAATGTCATGCAGAAATCAGAACTCATTCTTCCCCATGGCAAGAACCTTGTGGTTGGCATGTTGTCCTCCATTCAGTGTAGGAGAAACCAGCGTGGCCCATGAGGACCCGCCCATGCTTGAGTGCCGAGAGGGCACAAACATGCATTGGGATCCTCAGCATGAGGCCTGTCCTCAAGGAAGACCTCTCATTGGCTGACCCAAGAGATGGCATATTGGACTTGCCATCCCCCTAGGCTCCAATCAATTTATGAGGACAATATTAGAGAATTAAGGACACATGAGAGATAGATCACAAACCATGTGTTTGTTGAGTCTTTTTGCCATTCATCCTTGCAATCTACATACATTGATAGATTAATGTTTTTGTGAACATACCCAATCACCTTTTGTTCTAAGATTCTAAGTTAACCCTTCAATTGATGTTCTCATGGATCCCAGGCAGTGTATATATTTGTCAAATTTCCTACCAAGAGACAGTACCAGTGTCAGTTGTGAGACCTAGAAAAGGAAAGGTCCCTCGTACTTAATTGGCACAGTGTGCATGGTTGTGATACTGGCCTTTATGCAAGTACTGATGGATGGGAGCAGATGTGCTTGATTTCTAGCTATTGGTTACTGAAATATTGCATTCAGCATCCCTCAGAACGTGACGCAGTTGTATGTGTTTGTAGTGAAAAATTGTCAGTGTCTAGGTTTGTATCTCATTTTCACCCTAAGAAATTCCTTTGAAGGTATTTGTCCAGTGATTTTCTGATGTGAGTGTCCGGGTAAGAATTTCCCCCCATTGCTTTGGGATCAGTGTTTTCTCGGTGTGAGGGTGTTGTTGTTGGCTAAGGAAGAAGGGGCACCTGAGAACATTCCTTTCCTCATCACTCCAGGAGGATTTTCTTCTGTGTGTTTCCTCCCAGGTCCTTCACGTGTTGGCTCCATGAGGAATGGGATTCCCACATGGATTTCATCAGCATTCAGCAGCAGCAAAGATGCAGGGTGTCCCAGGAGGTCCCTGCACCTTCGTTCCTTAATGAGGGTTGACCTGCTCTCTGAGATGGTAGCAGGAGCTCAGGCCTGAGCCCCAGTTGAAGCTTCTTCCACCAAGTCACAGGGCTAGTGTCTCTCCCCTTGTGAATTCTCTGGTGTTGGGAAAGTGACCACATCTGGCAAAAGGCTCTGACACAGTGATCAGAGACACACGGTTTGTACTTTCTGATTTTTGTGGTGGTGAGAAAGGTGGGCACTCTGGGTACAGACAGGACCCCACTAATGACAGACACAGGTTTCCCTGCTCTGAGTTGTCAGGTGTCTCCCAATGTGAGAGGTGTATCGAACAGCTCTTCCATGTTGACCATATTTGTCGGGGTTCCCACTGCTGTGGATCCTCCAATGCTGGCTAAGGGTATGGCTGTACTAAATGCTTTCCCTTGAAGATGGATTCAACCAGTTTCTGTCCAGGATGAACGAGTTATGATGTCATTGAACTGGGGACACATGGCTGAAGGTTCTTCCATATTGTCTGTAAATACAAGGTTTCTCTTCCCAAGACATAACACACATGGAATGAGGTGAGGTACGTGAGAAATCTCCCTCCTGTGCCCCAGCATTGGCCGGGTTCTTGTGCAGGGTGAACCCTCTGCTAATGGCCAAAACAGGAGGGGCTTTGGAAGGACTGCTCACTCATGTTCCTCCCTTCCTGACTCAACATACGAATTCCAGCCCCTATCTTCAGGAATTATCTCTGCATAAACCTCTGCATGCCACTTGTAGTCTGGTTTCATGTTACTTTCTGGAATTCAGATAGATCTTTCTACACGGTAGTCTCACATCCATGTCAACTGCTGATTACATTTTAGATGTTTGAGTTTCAAACTATATCGGTGCATCGTGTTCAAGACAGTGACTTTTACAGTGACTTTTTTGACACTGAGGCGATGTTTTGACCTGAGGTGCATTTTATCCCAGAAATAAAACTATTCAGATTTCTGTGCTATACTGGGTTCATGATGGGAGGCTGACTCTATCTATGAAGGGGTTGGGAGTAGTCAGGCAAAAGGGAGGTTTTGCAAGAACGTTGCAGTAGGACAGAGGACACACATTATACAAGAGGCTTTGCTATTGTCAAATGAAGGTAATTTTTCCTTCTAGGAAGGCATTAATAGAAAGATGGGAGCATCCTGGAGGAATGTTACTTTCCTCCTCTCACAAGTCCTTCTCAAGGGACTGCAGGTTTGAACAGAAATTCCGTTTTATTGACATTTCCTTCTGCCTCAGCCTTCCTCAGTGTGATGGAAGGGACGGGGATGTTAGGGCTTCAGTAAATGGAGTTACGGGTCTCTGGATGGTAGCTAGCCTTTTGTTAAGAAAGCCTCTTCCTTGAGAATCATGAGGACTTTTATAAACTGAGGGAGACTCTGGTCTTTTAGGGTTTTGTCCTCTATTTGTGGAGAATATGTTTTTTTTCCTTTCCTTATTTTAGGGCAGTGAGAGCACCTGAGGAATGTCACTCATATCACATGTTGGGGGTGGTGGGGCTTTGTCGTGTGTCATCTCCTGCTTGGTGCTCAGCTGGCTTTCTCCTCCCTCCTCGTGTGCCCCTGAACAGTTTAGACCCTTCTGTCATTAAGGTTGTTGAAGGAGGATGGTCTCATCTTCTGTAACTTCTTCCTGCTGAATAGGGGCATAGAGCTGTCCCTACCTGTGTGTAATTCCTGGTCAGTTGGGGGGTCTCTCTGTGTCAGAGTTGTGAAATGAAGAGGCAGCTGCGTGCATGGGAGGTTTTGATTGGATCCTGTTGAGTGGAAAGGACCATGTGTCCTCTGGAAGTTACTGCAGTGAAGGGTTCCTGGAACCACCTGCAGAGATGGCCAGGATGGATGGGGAACAACACAACAGGGTTAGAAGAAGAAAGAGAATGAAAATCCCCATGAAGAGTCCTTTGATAGTGGGTGAGAACCCTCCTCCAGGCCAAGAGTTGAGCCAGTACTTAAAGAGAGGGATCCTTGGAAGTGCAGATTGAGCAGTTGTATCTGTTAGGAACCCAGAAATCTTTTTGTGGTAGTGGGTAATATACCAACATCATTTTGTCTTTAGATTGGCACAAGCTCCACCTTGTGCAGAAGCTACAACATCTAAAGTCTTTGTGTTTTGTAGAACAAATGCTTCATGCATTGGGATCATTCCAATATTTCATTGAGAAATCCTATGGGAGCTGACATGTAGGGCCTTGACTGTGTACTCTGGAAGGACTTCCCCATGCTACACAACATCCTCCAGTCCCAAAGAGGGGCAAAGATGGATACTAGGTAACCATGCAATGAAACAGAGCACACGGGCACCGTTGCTTAAAATGGGGAAGGTTGGCTGGATCGATGATGGTTTTCATAGTAAGCCCATGCATCTGGGCCCACCCCAAGTGTACAGTGGCCTCTGGAGCTTGGGGAATCCATGGGCACAGGTTAGAGCTTCAAGGCCATTTGTCTCAGCTAGGGGTGCTTATCTAATCCTGAGTCTCCTTGAACAGAAGTCAGGCTTTCAAGGGCTCCTGGGGTTTGGAGGGCCATTCTTGGGATGTGCAAACATTTCAGGCCCATGTTGGGTTGGCGGGTTATGGCTTGGGAAGAAGAGCCTTTTCTGTCAATTACTTCATGGGCATAGAGGACAGAGAAGGTCTGTTGGAGTCAGGATAAATACTTGTAAGATTTTTTGTCAATTACAACCAACTGGTGGGCAGTAAGATTTCTGATTTGGGGGCAGACATGTTTGCTTACAGGCTTTGGCCTCAGCAGTCTGAGTTCGACTGATGACAGCATATCTGGTTTTTCGTAGCCCCTTTCCATAAAACTGTTGCCATTACTAAAGCACCTGTCCTTTGCATTTTTGTGGGGCATCTTAAGTCTGGTCAACTTAAGAACCGTTCACACGTTAGGAGCCATAAGTTTAGAGTGGTCGGGTCCAGGCCTAAGGGTGGCTGGGTTGAAAGTTAGGCTGGTTTCCAGCGTTAGTTCAGGCATATCTCGAAACGTAAGCTGGTACTTGATGAATCAGCCTCCTGTCATCGTTTCGTGGCCTTTATTCTTTGTGATGCTCGGGAGTTGATGTCAAGTCCTTAGAGTCAGGGTCCCTCCCTGTATGAATCGGGAGGTTCATTTTCCCAGGAGGGCAGTTGGATGCTTAACTAAAGCCTTTGTTTGACATTGTACTGGATCAGTAGTACTGGGAGCGAAGAAACCATTCCAGGAAGCCCTTTTTATTTTGGGGTCTTGCCTGAATATCCTTGCTAGTAGTAGTCTCCAGTGAGTGGGAGAAAACTTCTCTGGCAGATAAGGGCCTTCTTTAGTGCACCCTCCACTCCAGTTACAGGGACAGCTGGGTCCTTCATTGTCTCCATATGTTCCCAGAGAACCCTGTGGAGTGGTGTATGTTCTCTGGCTTTGAAGGAATGAGTTCCTCATCCCAGCCCCATCCAATTGGTCAAAGTGCTAGTTGAGTTATACAGTCATGGTGGAATCAACCACATGTTCCAGTTGTTGAATTAGACCTGAGCCCATGGGGTCCTGTTATCCCCACAGAATAAGAAGCAAGGGGATTGCCTGACCATGAGCTAATGTGGAAATGTTTCTGAAGATGATCTCAAGTTGTCTTGCTTAGGTAAGCAACACATATGGAAAGGCCACCAGAGTTAGATTTGAACATCCACAAAGGTGGGTTTTTGAAGTCTATGTTTCAAAAGAATGCTCCTTTCCAGAGACAGCCACCTCAGGGCTAATGTCCTTGGAAAGCAAGTCCTGCTTTAACCCACGTGGTATAATTATTGACTTAAGCTTAGCAAGCCAAGTGAACAATCATGGTGATTACATAGACTCTGCATCACTGGGACTTTTTTGAGGAATCTCTGATCGTTGTCTCTCCAGGCCAGCAGCCAAGGGAAGGTCTTGCCATCAGATATGCATGAAATACCTGTGGATTTGGGCACATTCCTCTTCATGAGGTGTCCAATATATCCAAGGTTCCTACACCTGCCAGAGAGTGACATTCTTTAAGCTCCTGGTGAGGCAATGGGGAAGTCTGTAAGCAAGGGGTCAGACAAACATTCCCAAGGGGTTTGATGGCTGTAAGTTTTCCGAAAGTAGGCCTTAGTTCTTCAAAGTCTTTTGGTTCCATCTAAGTCTCTGTCTAGCTCTCTCCATAGGACAGCCCCGTCCGAGGCTTGGTCAAATCACCCATGTTTCCAATGATGCCCCGTTACAAGGAGAAGAGATTCTTCTTGAATATGGGGAGATAGATTAGGGTTGCTGCGGGAGAAGAAATGGTTCCTGAGACCTTTGGACTTGGAGGCCTCAGGTAGAGCAATACGTACAATGCTTCAACGTGCTTCCTAACGAATGTTGGCCATTGTTGCTATGAACATTGGGGTACAGATGGCCGTTCTTTTCACTACCTCTGTATCTTTTGGGTAAATACCTTGTAGTGCAATTGTAGGGTCATAGGGAAGCTCTATTTTTAATTTCTTAAGGAATATCCACATTGTTCTCCAAATTGGCTGCACCAGCTTGCATTCCCACCAAAGGAATGTTGGATCCCATTTCTGTACACCCTAGGTGTCTAGCATTGCCAACCTTGAAGCTCATGTTTTCCCCGAAGTGCAGCATGGTGCTTGGGGTTCCAGTTCCTCTGCTGCATTGTCTGGCTGATCCAGAGATGGAGCTCAGTGTAGGGACAGCCTCTCCTCCCTAGACATGTTGCTGCTGCAGAACACACAGACTGAGTGTTGAGCCCAGCATTTGTCATGGTCCTGTGTGTGGAAGTGAGAGGGTGGTTCAGGGGCGGCACCCAGGGGGAATACAGCTGGGGTGGCTGCTGCCCCTCAAGTCAATTCCATGGTAGTCAAGGGGCCCTGGAAATCACGCTTCTTCTTGAATCTGTCATGCTCTCCATGGTTGTTAGGGACTGGAGGGTCAGTGGGAGGAGGAGCAGTCCCTGCAGCAGATATGGGAAATGACAGGAAGACTGCTGTCCCACCCAGTCCCAAGGAGCCCAGTCTCACCAGACAATGGACCATTGTAGGCCTACATAATTGCTTCCTGCTCCAAGTGTCAGACATCAGCAGGGCTTGGGCCTGCTTTTCAGGGCTGCAAAGAAGTGTTCTCTTTGTTTGGTCTGTGGAGGTCAGGTACAAGAAAGCCATTCCTGCAGGTGTTTTTCCTTGTGCTTTCACACTGAGTCTCCCTCAGGCCCAAACTGAAGTCACAAGAGGGGCCCCAGGGCCCTCCTGTCTCCCTTTGTCTGAGCACCTCTGGAGACTCTAGTGCCTTGGGGTCCTAGGCATACTGTTCTGTAGTGCAGCTGTAGAGACAGATGGTGGAGTGGTATGAGATAGCAAGTGGCTTGTGCCTGGGGCAAGTCTTACAGAGGCCTGTGGGCCTTTGTGGGACGTGTCTTCTGAGGTGTTGAGGAGGAGGTTTCCCTGCAGGACCCACGTGTGACATGAAGAAAAGGATGTTTCCCATGGGCCCCCTGGGGCTGAATGAAGGCTACACTCCCAGTGTCACTCAGGTCCCTTCCCTAACCATATTCCTCCATTACTGCCAGCTCCTCCTCCTGCCAGGCTGTCACTTCTCCAGCCTCTCTGAGAGCCTTCAACATGCCCTTCTCTGTGGGGGGAGCCTTTGCCCACATGAGTGTTGCAGGTGGCACGGCAGTGAAGGCATGCTCCCAACTCCCATGGGAAGTGAGTTTGCATGGACCCCACACTGTGGGCAGGTGGTGGACAAAGTGGAAGCAGACAGTGTGGCCTTTCCCTGATGGGTCTTCACTATGGATTTATAGATTGAGGTGAGTCTCTAGAATATCAAACTCACATAGTGAAATGGTGCCAGGAGGAGATCACCTACCTCCCCTGAGGTGTTTTGGAGGCTTGGCGGACTGGAGGTGTAGGTCAGGTACTACAGGATTGTCCAGCATATATGACTCAGCCTGAGACCATTGCCTACTCCATGCCCACAAGGATACAGCCCTGGGAGGGGAGAGTTGTCCTACTCTTATGAGCCTGGGTCCTGTCTTTTTTGCTCATTTCTCAGGTGTCTGAAGTGGGAGATGGGGCCATGCCATCTCTGTCTCTTCTCGACTAGTGTTGTTTGGGAGCAAGTAGTCTGCTGAGTTTTGCAGGGTAGGAGGGCAAGGCTTGGATCGTGCAGAGTGAGGGGTCACTGAGGTGTGGGACTCTTTTCTAGAGGAGCACAGAACATAGTCTGCCTGTGGTCCAGTACCTCAAGGCAGTCAGTGCCCTCCGTCCAAGAGCAGCAGCTCCTGGACAACAGTACCCAACCACCACAGGGAGTTGTATGAATCAGGTGGAGGTTCCCCGTGGGATGTTCTCAGGCTTCCTACTGCCTGCAGGGACTGTGACATTCCTCTAATCTCCTCTTTGTTGCCAGAGGCCAGGACAGCACCCCGGATTTTGTGTTGTTTCCCAAGGTGCCCACAACAAAGTCAGGGCAATGAGGTAGAGCATGTGTCCATGTTTGCTGGCCCCTCTTCCTGCCCAACTCACCCTGTTCCCAAGTCCTTCTCTTCTTCTGCTTCCCTTGTAGATTCTGTGAAGTCCACAGAATGGAAGCTTCTTGAGATCTGAAAACAAGAGCAGAATAGGGCATGAGCACAGATTCTCTGGCAGCGGAGAACCAAGTGGGGACATCCAGGCCCAGCCACCCTACCTGAGGCCCCTCCAGCATGGCGACCTGTGCCCTGCCAAATCCCAGCAGTACTCACTGCTCTTTTGTCCAGTGCTGCTTTCTAGACTCAGCTGTGAGGGGTCAGGGTGATGTTAGGAACGGGGTGAGGAGGGCTGCCCACGGATATCATGCAGAAGTTCAGATGCAAAGCCTGAATGCTTGCAGAGATTAGGGCCTCCAGGCTGGGCATCGTCAAAGTAGGGAGGAGGTGCTAATGGAATAGATGAGACAGGAAACCCACGAGAGGGAGTGGAAATGAATTATAGGCACAGTGTGTCTCCTTCCCTCAGAATCGTCGTCTTCCATGGAACCCTCCTCTGGGTCAGAGAGCAGCGAGGATGCTGTGGTGGCTTTGAGAGAGGATAAAGGGGTGTTAGTGGAGCTGACGATTTAGGGTCTGCTGTTCTGAGTATGATAGTTCTGCCTCAGCTGGGTGGGGCCCCAGCTCTGAGTCCTTCCTGCCCTTGGTCACTTGATCTCCTCATGGTGCAGGTGGGACAGCAAGTGTGTGAAGCAGGCCCAGAAGCCCCTTAACACAGGCTTGGAGGACCCTGGCCCATGACTGTGACTCCAGGGCAGCTTCATATCGGCGTCCTTATTTGGGAACACGTACACAGGTAAGACTCAGCTGGGATGTGAAGGCTGGCAGAAGCTAAGGATCATCGGAGCCTGTGTAGTGAACCCAGGGGAAGTTTGCTTTACCTTCTCCTTCAAGAAGTCTCCTTGAAGAAACAGCAACTTGGACAGAACCAGGAAGGTTTGGTAGTAGACATTATGAGGGAGAGAATTTACTTGTCTTCCACATCCTGGCTTTGTATGTAATTAGTGGAATGCAGAATGGTGCAGCAACCTGGGAAGAGCCTGTAGAGTGTCCTCAGAGAGCAGCATAAGGTACTCCCGTGGATCCTGCACAAGCGAGTAAGGAAAATAGATGTCAGAAAATCAGATTCTATTCAAACACGTGTTTCTCACCTAGAGAAAGTCTTGTTTGCTGCCAAAAAACCCTGAAACCGTGACTTGGCTGTTTCCATTCCCAGGCATGGAACTCCCTTGACTTTTCTATTGGCCCAGACCTTCTGAATAAACCAAGCCCCTCTTGCATGGACAGATGGCTAGTGAAATGTGTGGTGATTGTCCTGTCACACCTGTTGAGGTTTGAGGTTCTCTTTCACCACTTTGCAATGCACAGAGCACCCCTTGTTCCTGCATGGAGGGTTCCCAAGTTCCCACAGTGATGCTAAGTCCCTGAAGACGACCTCATTTCTCCTTTGATAGGACACATTTTGGGCCTACCTCAGAAAGCCCCACTAGGACCAGTGGTGGGTGTGTGATTTCCCATGGGAGAAGGCCAGTTTAATTCTTAGACACAGTATCTTCAAGGAAATGGTAGATCTCCACGGAGAAACATGGAGTGAATTGGCACCATCTATTCCTGGCCACTGCTCCTTTGTCAGGGTCTCACCTGAATGGGCTGTTGCATGAGGCTGCCCCAGAAGCCGCCTGCAGAAGGAAGGAGTCTGTCCCAGTACTAAGTGCTTCCAGTGAGGTTGGGAAGATGCATCATGGGGCCTCTGATGCAGAGACGTGTGTGTGAGTGAAGTGGCAAGGGAGAGGTACTATGACCATTCATGCCCGTGACGTACCATGACATCAGAGACGCATGGACACTGACTCAGTAAAAGGGATTGGAAAAGACACACTTGCGTCTTTGGGCACAGTTTCCCCCTTCTTAACTTTTCCTAGTTAGCGATGGGATCTGTTTTCTAGGGGAATTGATGTGTATTTGCAAGGAAAGAACACCTATTTAACGGGCGCCTGGGTGGCTCAGTAGGTTGAGCCTCCGCTTTCGGCTCAGGTCATGGTCCCAAAGTCCTGGTATTGAGCCTCGCATCAGGCTCTATGCTCAGCAGGGAGCCTGCTTCCTTTCCTCTCTCTCTGCCTTCCTCTCTGCCAATTTGTGATCTCTGTCTATAAAATAAATAGATAAAATATTAAAAGAAAAAGAACACCTATTTAAATTGTGGTTGTTGAAGAGTTTTCATGTGCTTGGACGTTCATGACATGATGGTGATGGGAAACTTCCCTGAGAAAGCAGACACCATTAATCACCATGTGGAAGGGAACTGACTCGTATGAGAACATACCATTCACCCAACTGACACAAACACCAACCCTGAGAATCACAGGACATGGGTTCCCTTGTAAACACACCTCCTACCCACCACCCAATCCTACAGCACTTAATACCAGCATGGTAGCTTCCGGGGGCAGGGTCATGAGGCCTCGGGTCATGGTCCGGAACATGACTTTAGTTTTTTTGTTGCGGGATCTGGATTCTGGGTGGCTCTCAAAATGGAGCCTGCAATGAAGCCACACCTTGCCCTTTGTCCAGGTTGCTCCAAACCAATGAGTAACTCTAGAATACAGCATACTTACCACTCTCCCTTTCCAGCAGGGCCACCAGCGATTTCAGAAAAGAAAATATTATGGACATCAAATCATGCCTTGTCCTGTGTGCCCAGCTCTTTTTTTCTCTTGTTGATGGGCAGGGCCATGGGAAGTGATATGGAATGTACCTAGACGTTGCATGTCCTGGGTCCATTGGACAAAACAGCTGCCAAGGCAGTGTAAGTAGTACCCATGAAAAAGCTCACTACCCTGTGGACTGTAACAGAACATGCTGTTTCCTGAAGGGTGTTTGGAATCAGGTATCCATGGGTAATATACTCTCCCTCAATAATCCCCACACCAAGGACATTGTACGTGCTTAGGTGTTTGGATCTGATTTCGAGTATAAGAGAATCAAAAGATGCTGTACCTCACATGAAGAAAGGCTAATTTACCACGTTGGTGGAATATGGGCTTCTCGCAACCCGTGGAATGGGAGAAGATATTTGCAAATGACAGTACAGACAAAAGGCTGATATCCAGGATCTATAAAGAACTCCTCAAACTCAACACACACAAAACAGACAATCATATCAAAAAAATGGGCAAAAGATATGAACAGACACTTCTCCAATGAAGACATACAAATGGCTATCAGACACATGAAAAAATGTTCATAATCACTAGCCATCAGGGAGATTCAAATTAAAACCGCATTGAGATATCACTGTACAACAGTTAGAATGGCCAAAATTAGCAAGACAGGTAACAACATGTGTTGGAAGGGATGCGGAGAATGGGAACCCTCTTCCACTGTTGGTGGGAATGCAAGTTGGTGCAGACTCTTTGGAGAACAGTGTGTAGATTGCTCAATAAATTAAAAAATAGAACTTCCCTGTGACCCTGCAATTGACTCCTGGATTACCCCAAAGATACAGATGTAGTGAAAGAAGGGCCATATGTACCCCAGTGTTTATAGCAGCAATGGCCATGGTCGCCAAACTGTGGAAAGAACCAAGATGCCTTTCAACAGACGAATGGATAAGGAAGATGTGGTCCATATACACTATGGAGTATTATGCCTCCATCAGAAAGGACGAATACCCATCTTTTGTAGCAACATGGACGGGACTGGAAGAGGTTATGCTGAGTGAAATAAGTCAAGCAGAGAGAGTCAATTATCATATGGTTTCACTTATTTGTGGAGCGTAACAAATAGCATTGAGGACATGGGGAGATAGAGAGGAGAAGTGAGTTGAGGGAAATTGGAAGGGGAGGTAAACGATGAGAGACTATGGACTCTGAAAAACAATCTGAGGGTTTTGAAGGGGCGGGAGGTTTATCAGGTGGTGAGTATTATAGAGAGCACAGATTTCATGGAGCACTGGGTGTGGTGCAAAAATAATGAATACTGTTATGCTGAAAATAAATAAAAATAAATTTTAAAAAATGGGGTTTCTCTGTATGCGCTGTCCACATCAAGGCCATTGCACAGGCTAGCCAGGGGATCTAGGTAGATACACACAGAGAGTGTCTGGACATCCACTGAGCTCAGGGAGCTTTGCTTGGTGTGCACTTGTGGACTAGTGTGTGCAGGTGGGGAGTTAATCAGTATGGACTAAACTGCAGTTGGCCCTTCCTGGATAGAGGAAGAAAGGTCCTGGAGAGGAGCAGGGATGTGAATAGTAACTCTGCATCCTATTGGAGCTACAGGGCATGGAGTAGCTGTGAAATAAGTCCATCTCAAAAACACACCTACTCCCTGCACCCAAACCTGCACCACCTAAAGGCAGCAGTGTAGTTTCTGAGGGACAGGGCCATGAGGCCACGATTCATTCCCCAGAAAATACTCTTCTGTTACTATGACCCTTATTCTCAATCCTGCAGGACCTGGAATCAGGGTGGTTTCATCATGGAGCCTGTGAGGAAGCCCCACCTTTCCCCTTTTCCAGGTTGTTGCAAACAAGTGAATGACTCTAGAGTACAGAATACTTACCACCCTCCCCTTCCAGCTTGGACACCTGTGATTTCAGGAAAGAAAACAGTATGATCATCAAATCATGCTTTGTCCTGTTTGCATGACTCTTTTGTTCCCTGGGGGATATGAGATTTGAGGTTTGAGGTTCTCATTCACCACTTTGCAAGGCACAGAGGACCCCTCATTCCTGGGAAAGATGGGAAAGTGTTCTAGAGGCCTGTGAGTCCCAAAGTACCTTTCTTGCCTTGAGTTGACATGAAATATCTTGTAAATGGGCCAAAATGCTGGTTTGTTATGAGGGAGATCTTAGAATGTGCTGGTGTCTATGGTGTCATGCAGAATTCTCTTATCCTCAGGGTTTTCCCAGGTGGTCCCAGTCTCAACTCAAGGCCTTGGTACTTAATGAACTTTCTTGTCATGGCAAGGCCTTGGTACTTCGCCCCAGAGCCACCAAAATGAACCTGTCATGTTCCTCAGTTGCAAAGGTCAATGGAAGTGTGCTTTCCAGGCATCCATTTGGGAGAGCTCTGCTACCCATACTTTCCACATGGGGGACACTGGAGAAAACAAACCAGACACCACCTGTCCAGGAGAAGGACCTTACAACTGTAAGATGTGAGATGTGGAGCATCTCACAGGCCTCAGCATGGGAAATCCTCCATGGGCTATTGACGCCACCCCTCCTATTGATGGTCATCATAGACACAAACTCCAGTGTGAGCAAATATCTGACATCCGCCCTTACTCGGCTGCTGGATATCTCAAATAAGCCGCTGCACATGGAAGTGCTTTCGGTAAGGCACTGAATTGAACCGTAGCTTGTGTTTACAAATCCGTCCTCACCCTACTGGTCCCCTAGCCCTCTTGATAGGGAATTCTTGAGCCACAACACAACATTCTGCCTGCCCTATAGCAAGAAGTGCCTGGTGAGACTACCCAGAAACTCCACATGAGGATCATCTGCTTGGCCCTAGAGGGAACCCCAATTTAAAGGGTGCCCTGCCCAGTAGTGCTGTGTCTGACAGAGCATGAGCCCCAAAATAGTGTCAGCCAAACAGAGAGTGAGTCCTATTACCAGCATGTGAGAAAGGCCATGGCCCAAGTCCCTCATCTCTACACATCCTTTGTATTCAGGCATCTTTCCCCAGACCTTTGCTGGAAACACTGCCATTGGAGGTACCTGAAGAACAATAGATACCTCTTCCTCCTATGGCAGGAAGCCTGGCTGTTGAGATGGGTGTCCAACCCGCAAAGTGGGAGAAAGCTGCATGGACAATAAGACCATGCACACTCCTAAGGGCCGGCCTGGGCACAAACAGGCATTGTGACCTCAGCTTGAGCATGCTTTCAAACAAGCCCTCTCAGTTGCACCACCAGGATCCTGCATTGCTTGCCTGATACGCCCCTAGGCCGAAATCCTAACCCTTGGTAGGATTTTGCAGGAACCCAGACCCAGAGCCCGTCTCGGGATACCTGTTTTGCGGCACCCCTAAGATGGAAAAGAGCACTCTTCCCTTCTCTGAAAAAGACACCAATCTATGGAGAGCCACCATGATCCTTAGAGAGAAAAAGTCTCCCATGGGCCAATGAGACCACACCTGCATTCCAAAACCATACAGGACACACAATGCAGAGAGAAAAGCCTGTGCTACCACCTTACAGTCACCCTAATTACTTTTCCTAAAGTGTTTCACTCTAGGTCTATGCATTGGGCCTGTGACCACCACTCCACTAACCCTAACCCCAATTTGTGTATGCAGACTTCCATCCCAAAACCATGGGTCTCTTACCCTCCAGGATAGGGTCTCTGGAGCCACACCACAGGACTGTGTCTTCCATCTCCAAAGAAACTGTGTCCATCACAGTTGCGCAAACTTTCCAGATTAGAAGAAAGCAGCAAGGCCCCTGATCCCACCCCTACGTCAGCGGCCATTCTGGAGGGAAATGCACAGTCTGAAACAACCTGATCACCTACATCCAGGCAGACAGCAGAGTCAATGGTCCTGAGTCAGAAGATTCTGTGCTTAGACTTTTCCTTCCATTTACTATACCCTACCCATATCCTCTCTTCCTCACGTAATACCAAAACCTTAACCAGTTTTTTTTTTTTTTTGGTCTGTTTTTCATCCTCCTGTGCATCCCTGTTGTTGCAGCTTGATATGCTAAGTGGTTTCCTTTTGAAATCAGATCAGTCCCCTTTTGGTGTCCCTGGCAATGTGGAAGGACTTGGTAACATCTTGGATGGCCAATGCTGGGGCACTCAGTAAGGCTGTTTGTAATTCCTGAAATCCTCCTTCTGCCTCAGCTGTGCACTCTATCATAGTGAACCCTCCTTTGGCCAGTTCATAGAGAGGTCAGGAAATCTCCACAAAAGGTGGTATCAATAGCCTATAGTAGCACACTGTCCCAGGAAACTTCCTCATTTCTCAGGACGTGGTGGGGCGGGGGTGTCGGGTGATCACCTGTTTCCTGGAATCAGACAGTGAACGCACTTCCTCTTGGAGATAAAAGCCTTTAAGTGACATGGCTCTGACAGAGCTGTGCTTTCTTCACTGACACCCGATACCCTTTTTCCTGTAGAATCTGTTAGAGAGCTCTTGTCCCCCACAAACATGTCTCATAGTCCTCAGTGGCTACTAGCAAGTCATCAACATACTGTAACAGAATGAGTCCTGGTTCGGAGGTTCTGTACTCACGCAAATCCTCATGTAGGGCCTTGTCGAAGATAGTAGGAGAATTCTTGAACCCTTGGGGAAGGGTTCTATCAAGGTGAGCTGGCCTTGGAATCCTTCCTGTGGGTCAGATCACTCAAAAGCAAAAAATGCTGAGAATTCCTTTGCTAAAGACATGCAGAAAAAATGCATCCTTGAGCTCTAAGACGGTATACACAGTTCTTTTGGGGCCTGGGATGGAGAGTAGGATATTGGGGATAGGCACCATTGGGTGGATATCTTCAACCCATTTATTAACTTCCCGCAAGTCCTGGACGGGTCGGTACTCCCCAGACTCGGACTTTTTGACAGTCGGCAGAGGTGTGTTCCATGGAGATTTGTAAGGAACTAGGATACCCTCTCCTTGGAGGTAGTTAATGTGTTTTCTGATCCCTCCCTTTCCTTCCCGGGGAAGGTGGGTGTTGGCGAAGGTGAACAACCATAGCTGTCGCCTTTAATTGTACCACCACTGGAGGTTGTTTCTTGGCCAAGCCAGGGGGCTTCCCTTCTGCCCAGACCTTGGGAAACTCCTCCTGTAGGATTTGGAGAAGGCTCCCCAACTTTGTTTCCTCCGGTTTTGAGACTGGCTCATAAAGGAGGTATTCATCTACTGGTGCCATAAGCACTTGTACAGTGGGTTGTCTCAAGGTTACAGTCATGCCTCCTTCTGAGAACTGAATGCCAGCTCATAACTTGTGGAGGAGATCGCTTCCCATCAAGTTATTTGGGGAATTAGGGAGGACCAAAAATTAATGTTTAACTATTCCTGAGGCCAAATTTAAAGTCCTTTCTGTTGCCCATTTATGTCTCTCTGTGCCATTTACTCCTTGTACCCAGACTTCCTCTCCAATTATTGGTCCAATAGGTTTAAGTAATGATGAAAATTGGGCTCCCATGTCCAGCAAAAAATAAACTGATTTTCCCTCCACTTCAATTTTTACCCAAGGTACAGGGAGGGGCTCCAAACCATAACCCCTTCAATATCTGGTGGCAAGCATTGTTGTCTTCCTTTTGGGGCACTCCCTGGCCCAATGTCCTCTTTCCTTACAGTAAGCACACTGATCTGAATCTAAGTCTTCCCGCCTGCTTCTCTGTGCTTAGGCTTTTCTTTTTTTTTTTTTTTTTTTCCCAATTTATTTATTTTCAGAAAAACAGTATTCATTATTTTTTCACCACACCCAGTGCTCCATGCAAGCTGTGCCCTCTATAATACCCACCACCTGGTACCCCAACCTCCCACCCCCCCGCCACTTCAGACCCCTCAGACTGTTTTTCAGAGTCCATAGTCTCTCATGGTTCACCTCCCCTTCCAATTTACCCAAATTCCCTACTACTCTCTAACGCCCCTTGTCCTCCATGCTATTGGTTATGCTCCACAAATGAGTGAAACCATATGATAATTGACTCTCTCTGCTTGACTGATTTCACTCAGCATAATCTCTTCCAGTCCCGTCCATGTTGCTACAAAAGTTGGATATTCGTCCTTTCTGATGGAGGCATAATACTCCATAGTGTATATGGACCACATCTTCCTTATCCATTCATCCGTTGAAGGGCATCTTGGTTCTTTCCATAGTTTGGCGACTGTGGCCATTGCTGCTATAAACATTGGGGTACAGATGGCCCTTCTTTTCACGACATCTGTATCTTTGGGGTAAATACCCAGGAGTGCAATTGCAGGGTCGTAGGGAAGCTCTATTTTTAATTTCTTGAGGAATCTCCACACTGTTCTCCAAAGAGGCTGCACCAACTTGCATTCCCACCAACAGTGTAAGAGGGTTCCCCTTTCTCCACATCCTCTCCAACACATGTTGTTTCCTGTTTTGTTAATTTTGGCCATTCTAACTGGTGTAAGGTGATATCTCAATGTGGTTTTAATTTGAATCTCCCTGAGGGCTAATGATGATGAGCATTTTTTCATGTGTCTGATAGCCATTTGTATTTCTTGATTGGAGAAGTGTCTGTTCATATCTTCTGCCCATTTTTTGATGTGTTTGTCTGTTTCGTGTGGGTTGAGTTTGAGGAGTTCATTATAGATCCTGGATATCAACCTTTTGTCTGTACTGTCATTTGCAAATATCTTCTCCCATTCCGTGGGTTGCCTCTTTGTTTTTTTGACTGTTTCCTTTGCTGTGCAGAAGCTTTTGATTTTGATGAAGTCCCAGAAGTCTATTTTCGCTTTTGTTTCCTTTGCCTTTGGAGACGTATCTTGAAAGAAGTTGCTGTGGCTGATATCGAAGAGATTACTGCCTATGTTCTCCTCTAAGATTCTGATAGATTCCTGTCTCACGTTGAGGTCTTTTATCCATTTTGAGTTGATCTTTGTGTACGGTGTAAGAGAATGGTCGAGTTTCATTCTTCTACATATAGCTGTCCAGCTTTCCCAGCACCATTTATTGAAGAGACTCTCTTTTTTCCACTGTATATTTTTTCCTGTTTTGTCGAAGATTAATTGACCATAGAGTTGAGGGTCCATATCAGGGCTCTCTACTCTGTTCCACTGGTCTATGTGTCTGTTTTTATGCCAGTACCATGCTGTCTTGGTGATCACAGCTTTGTAATAAAGCTTGAAATCAGGTAAGGTGATGCCGCCAGCTTTATTTTTGTTTTTCAACGTTTCCTTAGCGATTCGGGGTCTCTTCTGATTCCATACAAATTTTTGGATTATTTGCTCCAGCTCTTTGAAGAATGCCGGTGGAATTTTGATCGGAATGGCATTAAAAGTATAGATTGCTCTAGGCAGTATAGACATTTTAACGATGTTTATTCTTCCGATCCAAGAGCATGGAATGGTCTTCCATCTTTTTGTGTCTTCTTCAATTTCTTTCATGAGTGTTCTATAGTTCCTCAAGTATAGATCCTTTACCTCTTTAGTTAGGTTTATTCCCAGGTATCTTATGGTTCTTGGTGCTATAGTAAATGGAATCGATTCTCTAATTTCCCTTTCTGTATTTTCATTGTTCGTGTATAAGAAAGCCACTGATTTCTGCACATTGAGTTTGTATCCTGCCACGTTGCTGAATTGCTGTATGAGTTCTAGTAGTTTCGGGGTGGAGTCTTTTGGGTTTTCCATATAAAGAATCATGTCATCTGCGAAGAGAGAGAGTTTGACTTCTTCATTACCAATTTGGATACCTTTTATTTCTCTCTGTTGTCTGATTGCTGTTGCTAGGACTTCTAATACTATGTTGAACAAGAGTGGTGAAAGTGGGCATCCTTGTCTTGTTCCTGATCTCAACGGGAAGGCTGCAAGCTTTTTCCCATTGAGGATGATATTTGCTGTGGGTCTTTCATAGATAGATTTGATGAGGTTCAGGAATGTTCCCTCTATCCCTATACTTTGAAGCGTTTTAATCAGGAACGGATGTTGGATTTTGTCAAATGCTTTTTCTGCATCAATTGAGAGGACCATGTGGTTCTTCTCTCTTCTCATATTAATTTGTTGTATCACATTGATTGATTTACGAATGTTGAACCATCCTTGTAGCCCAGGGATGAATCCCACCTGATCATGGTGGATAATCTTTTTAATGTGTTGTTGGATCCTGTTGGCTAGGATCTTGTTGAGAATCTTAGCATCCATATTCATCAGTGATATTGGTCTGAAATTCTCCTTTTTGGTATGGTCCTTGCCTGGTTTGGGGATCAGGGTAATGCTGGCTTCATAGAAAGAGTCTGGAAGTTTTCCTTCTGCTTCAATTTTTTGAAACAGCTTCAGGAGAATAGGTGTTATTTCTTCTTGGAAGGTTTGGTAGAATTCCCCAGGGAATCCGTCAGGTCCTGGGCTCTTGTTTTTTGGGAGATTTTTGATCACTGCTTCAATCTCGTTATTAGATATCGGTCTATTCAGGTTGTCGATTTCTTCCTGGTTCAATTTTGGTAGTTTATATTTTTCCAGGAATGCATCCATTTCATCTAGGTTGCTAAGCTTATTGGCATATAACTGTTCGTAGTAACTTCTGATGATTGTTTCTACTTCCTTGGTGTTAGTTGTGATCTCTCCCCTTTCATTCATAATTTTATGAATTTGGGATTTCTCTCTTTTCTTTTGGATTAGTGTAGCCAGTGGCTTATCGATCTTATTGATTCTTTCAAAAAACCAGCTTCTAGTTTCATTGATACGTTCTACTGTATCTCTGGTTTCTCCCTCATTGATCTCAGCTCTAATCTTGATGATTTCCCTTCTTATGTGTGGAGTTGGTTTGATTTGTTGTTGATCCTCCAGTTCTTTAAGGTGTAGAGACAGCTGGTGTGTTCTGGATTTTTCAATTTTTTTGAGCAAGGCTTGGATGGCTATATATTTTCCCCTTAGGACCGCCTTTGCTGTATCCCATAGGTTTTGGACCGAAGTGTCTTCATTCTCATTGGTTTCCATGAATTGTTTCAGTTCTTCTTTGATCTCCTGGTTGATCCAAGCATTCTTAAGCAAGGTGGTCTTTAGCTTCCAGGTGTTTGAGTTCCTTCGGAACTTTTCCTTGTGGTTGAGCTCCAGTTTCAAAGCATTGTGATCTGATAATATGCAGGGAATAATCTCAGTCTTTTGGTATCGGCTGAGTCCTGATTTGTGACCCAGTATGTGGTCTATTCTGGAGAAGGTTCCGTGTGCACTTGAGAAGAATGAGTATTCTGCTGTTTTAGGGTGGAATGTTCTGTATATATCTATGAGGTCCATCTGGTCCAATGTGTCGTTCAATGCTCTTGTTTCTTTATTGATTTTCTGCTTCGATGATCTGTCTAATTCTGAAAGAGGCGTGTTAAGATCACCTACGATTAGTGTATTCATATCAATATGACTCTTTATCTTGATTAACAGTTTTCTTAAGTAATTGGCTGCTCCCATATTGGGAGCATAGATATTTACAATTGTTAGATCATCTTGGTGGATAGTCCCTTTAAGGATTATGTAGTGTCCTTCTGTATCTCTGACTACAGTCTTTAGTTTGAAGTCTAATTTATCTGATATGAGAATCGCTACCCCAGCCTTCTTTTGAGTCCCATTGGCATGAAAGATGCTTCTCCACCCCTTCACTTTCAGTCTGCGTGTATCTTTAGGTTCAAAATGGGTCTCTTGTAGACAGCATATGGATGGGTCCTGTCGTTTTATCCAATCTGCAACCCTGTGCCGTTTTATGGGTGCATTTAGGCCATTCACATTGAGAGTGATTATTGATAGATACGTTTTTATTGACATCGAGTTACCTTTGAAGTCTTTCTTTCTGTAGAATGTCTCTATATTTCTGTTCAATGCTATTCTTGGGATTTTTCCTCTTTTATAGAACCCCCCTTAATATTTCCTGCAGTATCGGCTTGGTGGTTGCATAGTCTTTTAAGTCTTGCCGGTCTTGGAAACTCTTTATCTCTCCATCCATTTTGAATGTCAGTCTTGCTGGATAAAGTATTCTTGGCTGCATGTTCTTCTCATTTAGTGCCCTGAATATATCTTGCCAGCCTCTTCTGGCTTGCCAGGTCTCTGTGGACAGGTCTGACGTTATTCTGATGGGCTTCCCTCTGTAAGTAAGGAGCCTCTTTGCCCTGGCAGCTTTCAAGAGATTATACCTACAATTATAATTTCTCAATTTGACTATCAGGTGTCGTGATGTTTTTTTGGAGTGTATAATCTTGGGTGGAGACCGTTCAGCCTCTAGTACATGAACGCTGGTTTCATTCGCGAGACTCGGAAAGTTTTCATGAAGGACTTGTTCCACGACATCTTCTAGACTTCTTTCTTTCTCCTCCCCTTCAGGAATTCCAATAATTCTGACGTTGGAACGCTTCATGGCATCACTTATTTCCCTAATTCTGCTTTCGTGGGATCTAAGCTGTTTGTTCCAGGCTTCCTCCTGATCCTTTCTCTCTATCTGTTTGTCTTCCAGATCACTAATTCTATCTTCTGTCTCAGTTACCCTAGCTTTGAGAGAGTTTAGATTGGATTGGAACTCATTGAGAGCATTGTGGACCTCCTCCCTGGTAGCTTTAAGCTCCGCCCTAACATTGTGAACATCCTGTCTGGTCGCTTTCAGTTCGGCTCTAATCAATTCTGTTTGGTCATCCATGGCTTTCTCCAACCTAGCTATTGCCTGGATAATTGTTAGCCTGAATTCTCTTTCCGACATATTGTCTATGTTGATAGCCGTTAGCTCTGTTGCGGAAGGTCCATCCTCTGTATTTTTCTTCTGTTGGGCATTCCTCCTCCTAGTCATTTTGGTGGGAGAAGACTGAACAGATGTAGCTGGATGTATCAACTCTGGTGCAGTCAAGGTGCACCCTGGAACACTTCCTGATCTCCGTCTCAGAAGCCTCAGTCTGGGTGCAGAAGCTGAATAAATTCCCCCTTGGACGCTGGCAGTGCAGGTTCCAAGTTAAAGACCCTGGGGGCGCAGGATCTTTTGCTCGTCCCCAAAGCCAAGGCAGTGGCGGCTGTCTGGGAGCTCCTGACTGCCAGAGAGGTTCCAAGCAGCGATCGCACACTGAGATTTTGCCGCTGGCCGGGGCTGGGAGTGCCCGGCTTGCGCGCACCTCTTTTCAGAGGCGGCTGTGGGTCGGGCGCGCGTCTGGGGCACTGAGAACGGGGCGCTGGTCCGTAAGCCGCAGGCTGGGCTTTTGCGCGCCTCTGTCCGGGGAAGAGTTTCGCGGGCGCGAGGCTTAGACTTTGAAACAATGGCCCGGGTCAAGAAGCGCCCCAGGGCCTTAGAAACCCAGGAGAGCTGGAGCGACGTGCACGCGCATCTCAAGCTTTGTGGTAGGGCTAGCGCGCGTTCTGCAGACCGGCTCCCATCCCCTCACAGGAGCCGGAACCCCGCGCTCTGGGGCACGCTGGCGGCTTAGGGACCAGGAGCCGGTTTCTCCGCCGCACTCTCTCTGCCTCCGCGCCGGGGAGGCCGTCTGGGACCGGGGACTCAAGCCCCTGTCCCTAGCCGCCCCGATTCCCACAATTTGCCCCCGCGATCCTTTGCTCTTTTGGAGTGCTTTCAACCAGTCTCCGAGTTAATGCTGGTCCCCAGACGCAGGGCACTCTCGCTCGTATCGGGGTATTACTTTTGCACCGGTCGCCTCTGGTGGCTCCCTCCCCCTTTTGTTTATCTTCCGATATCAGTCCGCTGTTCCCATTCCGCTTTACCTGCTCACTGGCGTCTTCTGCCCCTGTAGAGATCCAGACGTGTATAATTCTGATCTCAGGCTGATTTCATGGGTGATCAGAGTTCTTTGGTAGGTAATCAGCTCACTTTGGGGTACCAGCTGAAAAGACGCCTCTTCCTAGTACCCCGCCATCTTGTCCCCCCTGTGCTTAGGCTTTTCCTTCCATTTACTATCCCTTGCCCATCTCCTCTCTGCCTCATGTATTGCCAAAACCTTAACAAGTTTTTTTTTATTGTTGTTGTTGTTGTTTTTATTTTTTGTTTTTCACCATCCTGTGCATCCCTGTTGTTAAACACCTTTTCTGCTATTCCCACTAACTCAGATTCTTCGCTTTAAATCCTTCAATTTTCTGAAGTTTCCTATATCTGGGGCTGACTGACAAAGCAAGATCGTCTAAGTGAGCTATCGTGCAACTTCCCTGAAGTTTACCTCAAGTTGTCTAGCTTAAGTAAACAATCATTTAAAGACAATAAAATCTAGAATGTAACATCCATATATGTGTGTTATTAAAACACAATTATCCTCTCTAAAATAACCCTCGTTTTCAGAGATAGCCAAATCAGAACTAAGTTATTTGAAAAGCAAGTCCAGTTTTATCAAGCTTGGCCTAATTATTTACATAAGATCAGCAAGAACAGTGAGGGATCATATAAATCTTTTAGAATATGCTCTGCTGGAACTTCTCGTAAGGAATCTCTAGTTTGAACTTATGATAGCCTCTCCAGGACAGATGGAAAACTACATACTTGCCATCAGACATGCCTGCAATACCTTTCGATTTGGGTGAATTCCTCTTCCTGAGGCCCCCAAATAATCCTGAGGTTCCTGCACCTGCCAGGCAGTAACATCCTTTACTCACCTGGTTAGGCTGCTGGGAACTCTGTAAGCGAGGTACAAGGCCAACAGTTCCAAAGGCTTTATGGCTGCAGGTTTTATAAAGTCAACCTTAGTTCCTTTAAGCTGTCTAGTGATATCTGAGTCTTTCCTAATATGTCATTCCAGTCAAAGCCATGGGAAAATAAAATAACCAATGTTTCCAATGGTATCCTGTTATGAGAAGAACAGATTCTTATTGAACTTATGCAAATGACTGATTGCCATGGAAGAAAGAATACTTGCTGAGGCCTTTTGATTTCAGAGGTTTCAGATAGAGAGAAAGAGTTGAATACCTTGATTTGGTTACAAAGGACTACATTTTATCTCTGTAAGTTACAGATAACTTAAGAAAGAGTTTCCCTAATCTGGAAGAGCAAACATAAGACAAAACATCAAGAGATACAACATTACAGTCTTTCAGTTCACCTAGTCCCTTGTTAATAATTCTGGTTTAGTCTGAATGCAGTTTTTACTTCTGTAAATTCTTACCCATTTCAGTTCCAGAATTTCAACATATCGAAGACCTGTATTTGTCCTGAACGTCTCCAATATGTATTTTCTTTGAGATGGAATTTATCTTCCAAGAGAACTAAAACAATTACAAGTGACAAAAACTCAGAACAGATATGGTAAAGAGCTGGTGAGATGAGGATTTACAATGTAACTGGCAAGAAAATCAGGTTACTTCTGTGACATGTAAAATTTCCATAATCATAATATCAAGTGGTGATCTATCAACATATTAAAACTTTAGGAAATGAATAGCATTTTCTGAAATGTAACCCAAGGTTTATCATTGTTTTAAATCCCGTCAACAATTGCTGAAACCTTAGAAAGTTTTAAAACACATGACTAAATATAATTAGGGATGTTAAACACCTGATAAAACAAAACATAGAAACTGAATTTTCTGGGCAGGGAAAGAGAAAACCATAAGAGACCAATTAACTTAAGAAAACTTTGTCTTTAAACAGAGAGTAAACCAGCTTTTCTATACCAGTGTCTTTTTTTTAAGTAAGCAGATAATGAGTTTACTAGGTTTCTCTCCTATCATGAACGATGTGGCTGACAAAGGGAGAAGGATCTTTTAGATGCTGTCCTGCTCGCGTCCCTCGCGGCAGCTTAGGAGCGTCTTAGCTAAGGTCTGTTCGTATGAACACCAGACCAGGACACTCCGTGGTGTAGTTGACCATTATGCCAAATGACGCCCTGCGAGACTCAGGGTGAAGCCCACTCAGACTCCGTAGGGGAAGCGGAGCCATACAGACACATTCACAGAGTCAGGCACTTTTCAGATTCAAACTTTTACATATATCCTACTTTTTACATACAGAGTTGCTTTTCTCATTTCCATCAGTCTTAATTACACTTAACAGAATTTTGTACTCTTAGAAGTACAAAACTCTACTGAAGACTAAATATAAACCAATTGTGAGTTATTATAACAGAGTTCTTTAGATGGCAAATTTATCAATCAGTTAAGCATAGAACGTGTTCACCAGCAGATTTCTAAAGCTCCAGCAGCCAACGCTTTAGCATTTTGTCCCATTGGGTTAAGACCTACATGTCCAACTAATTTAATTCTATTTGTCATTTAAGCAACCCTTCAGAGTTTCAGGTTACCAAAGACTTCGGAAGCCACTTTAACAATTACCCATTAAACGCTGAGACAGACAAATAACCATCTGCACCTCAGATGCCATGCTCTTCCGCCAGCAAGGGGGAGGGGCTATGTAGTCCATGTTGTGCCAGAAAAGGCAAGGAATTCCCCAAAACAAAGGGAGTTTCTGCAGCTGCTTGGGAATATTCCTTAAAGTCTCTGTTTCGAGGTCGGTTCATCCCACAGTGCTAGTTCTCCTTACCAAAAGTAGCCCACTAGGCACTGTATTCCATGCCCGGCTCCAATGAGATAGCATTGGGCACCTTAACCCAGCATGAGACTAACCCCAGTTGACTCCAGTCTTAGCCCTTAACACACAAAATGAGCAAAATGAGTGAGTGTGAAGAATGGAGAGATGAAGTCAGAGTCCCCTTACTCTCTTCTTGTCCCATTCCTTCAATCATAACAAACAACACAACAGAAAACAAAAGGACCAGGCAAAGACAACCGCAGGCCCAATGCAGTAAACTTGAGCCATAACCTGCCACTGGTGGGGGCTTTATCCCCCGAACACCTGGGGGACTCAAACCCCTCAACTGCCCAGGGGGACTCGAACCCCCTACCACCCAGGGGGACTCAAACCCCCAACCGCCCAGGGGGACTCAAACCCCCGACTGTCTATGGGGACTCAAAACCGAATTGCCCCGAATGCCCACGGGGACTCAAACCCCTTGACCGTCTAGGGAGACATGAACCCCCTGGCCGTATAGGGGGACTCATATCCCTGGCTGTCTAGGGGGACATGAACCCCCCCCCCACCGCCTAGGGGAACTCGAGCTCCCCGGCAGGCCCCTGGCTGACTGGGGGACTCGAAAACCCCGGTGACAGCTTAGGGGGACTCGAAACCCCTGAACGCCCGGGGGACTCGATCCCCCCCCCTGTCAATCTACCAGCAGAGGGATGGGGCATCCCCGCATCCACTCCAGCCCTGGGGGTCATGGCTGCATCCATGTTCCCCTGGTGGGCCATACCCTGGAGCTCTAACCAGACAGACAGATAGGATCCCGTGATCTTACTTGTGGAGGCTTTTCCCAAAAATTCCGATGCTGGTTCAGTTCTCGTCATTCGAATCCAGGTGCCCCCTCCAATGTTAGGGTCCATAACCAAAGGAGAGAGACTGATACAAAATGAAAGTCAAGCAAAGCTTTATTTTGTGCTAGCATTGAGAGTCAAATTGACTGGTCAGGGCCGTCTATAGCAAAGAGACGACCCCTCTCAGCCTCACAGACTAACTTTTTTTTTTCCAATTTATTTATTTTCAGAAAAACAGTATTCATTATTTTTTCACCACACCCAGTGCTCCATGCAAGCTGTGCCCTCTATAATACCCACCACCTGGTACCACAACCTCCCATCCCCCCGCCACTACAAACCCCTCAGATTGTTTTTCAGAGTCCATAGTCTCTCATGGTTCATCTCCCCTTCCAATTTACCCAAAAGCACATACCCTCCCCAATGTCCATAACCCTACCCCCCTTCTCCCAACCCCCCTCCCCCCAACAACCCACAGTTTGTTTCGTGAGATTAAGAGTCACTTATGGTTTGTCTCCCTCCCTATCCCATCTTGTTTCATGGATTCTTCTCCTACCCACTTAAGCCCCCATGTTGCATCACCACTCCCTCATATCAGGGAGATCATATGATAGTTGTCTTTCTCCGCTTGACTTATTTTGCTAAGCATGATACGCTATATTCCCATCCATGTTGTCGCAAATGGCAAGATTTCGTTTGTTTTGATGGCTGCATAGTATTCCATTGTGTATATAATACCACATCTTCTTGATCCATTCATCTGTTGATGGACATCTAGGTTCTTTCCATAGTTTGGCTATTGTGGACATTGCTGCTATAAACATTTGGGTGCACGTGCCCCTTTGGATCACTACGTTTATATCTTTAGGGTAAATTCCCAGTAGTGCAATTGCTGGGTCATAGGGCAGTTCTATTTTCAACATTTTGAGGAACCTCCATGCTGTTTTCCAGAGTGGTTGCACCAGCTTGCATTCCCACCAACAGTGTAGGAGGGTTCCCCTTTCTCCGCATCCTCGCCAGCATCTGTCATTTCCTGACTTGTTGATTTTAGCCATTCTGACTGGTGTGAGGTGATATCTCATTGTGGTTTTGATTTGTTTTTCCCTGATGCCGAGTGATATGGAGCACTTTTTCATGTGTCTGTTGGCCATCTGGATGTCTTCTTTGCAGAAACGTCTGTTCATGTCCTCTGCCCATTTCTTGATTGGATTATTTGTTCTTTGGGTGTTGAGTTTGTTAAGTTCTTTATAGATTTTTGACACAAGTCCTTTATCTGATATGTCGTTTGCAAATATCTTCTCCCATTCTGTCAGTTGTCTTTTGGTTTTTTTAACTGTTTCCTTTGCTGTGCAAAAGCTTTTGATTTTGATGAAATCCAAAAAGTTCATTTTTGCCCTTGCTTCCCTTGCCTTTGGCGATGTTCCTAGGAAGATGTTGCTGCGGCTGAGGTCGAAGAGGTTGCTGCCTGTTGTCTCCTCAAGGATTTTGATGGATTCCTTTCTCACATTGAGGTCCTTAATCCATCTTGAATCTATTTTTGTGTGTGGTGTAAGGAAATGGTCCAATTTCATTTTTCTGCACGTGGCTGTCCAATTTTCCCAACACCATTTATTGAAGAGGCTGTCTTTTTTCCATTGGACATTCTTTCCTGCTTTGTCGAAGATTAGTTGACCATAGAGTTGAGGGTCTATTTCTGGGCTCTCTATTCTGTTCCATTGGTCTATGTGTCTGTTTTGTGCCAGTACCATGCTATCTTGATGATGACAGCTTTGTAATAGAGCTTGAAGTCCGGAATTGTGATGCCACCAACTTTGGCTTTGTTTTTCAATATCCCTTTGGCTATTCGAGGTCTTTTCTGGTTCCATATAAATTTTAAAATTATTTGCTCCATTTCTTTGAAAAAGATGGATGGTACTTTGATAAGAATGGCATTAAATGTGTAGATTGCTTTAGGTAGCATAGACATTTTCACAATATTTATTTTTCCAATCCAGGAGCATGGAGCATTTTTCCATTTCTTTGTGTCTTCCTCAATTTCTTTCATGCGTACTTTATAGTTTTCTGAGTATAGATTCTTAGCATCTTTGGTTAGGTTTATTCCTAGGTATCTTATGGTTTGAGGTGCAATTGTAAATGGGATTGACTCCTTAATTTCTCTTTCTTCTGTCTTGTTGTTGGTGTAGAGAAATGCAACTGATTTCTGTGCATTGATCTTATATCCTGACACTTTACTGAATTCCTGTACAAATTCTAGCAGTTTTGGAGTGGAGTCTTTTGGGTTTTCCACATAGAGTATCATATCATCTGCAAAGAGTGATAATTTGACTTCTGATTTGCCGATTTGGATGCCTTTAATTTCCTTTTGTTGTCTGATTGCTGAGGCTAGGACTTCTAGTACTATGTTGAATAGCAGTGGTGATAATGGACATCCCTGCCGTGTTCCTGACCTTAGTGGAAAAGCTTTCAGTTTTTCTCCATTGAGAATGATATTTGCAGTGGGATTTTCATAGATGGCTTTGATGATATTGAGGTATGTGCCCTCTATCCCTACACTTTGAAGGGTTTTGATCAGGAAGGGATGCTGTACTTTGTCAAATGCTTTTTCAGCATCTATTGAGAGTATCATATGGTTCTTGTTCTTTCTTTTATTGATGTGTTGTATCACATTGACAGATTTGCGGATGTTGAACCAACCTTGCAGCCCTGGAATAAATCCCACTTGGTCGTGGTGAATAATCCTTTTAATGTACTGTTGAATCCTATTGGCTAGTATTTTGGTGAGAATTTTTGCATCTGTGTTCATCAAGGATATTGGTCTATAGTTCTCTTTTTTGATGGGATCCGTGTCTGGTTTGGGGATCAAGGTGATGCTGGCCTCATAAAATGAGTTTGGGAGTTTTCCTTCCATTTCTATTTTTTGGAACAGTTTCAGGAGAATAGGAATTGTTCTTCTTTAAATGTTTGGTAGAATTCCCCCGGCAAGCCATCTGGCCCTGGACTATTGTTTGTTTGGAGATTTTTAATGACTGTTTCAATCTCCTTACTGGTTATGGGTCTGTTCAGGCTTTCTATTTCTTCCTGGTTCAATTTTGGTAGTTTATATGTTTCTAGGAATGCATGCATTTCTTCCAAATTGTCAAATTTGTTGGCGTAGAGTTGCTCATAGTATGTTCTTATAATAGTTTGTATTTCTTTGGTGTTAGTTGTGATCGCTCCTCTTTCATTCATGATTTTATTTATTTGGGTCCTTTCTCTTTTCTTTTTGATAAGTCTGGCCAAGGGTTTATCAATTTTATTAATTCTTTCAAAGAACCAGCTCCTAGTTTGGTTGATTTGTTCTATTGTTTTTTTGGTTTCTCTTTCATTGATTTCTGCTCTGATCTTTATGATTTCTCTTCTCCTGCTGGGCTTAGGGTTTCTTTCTTGTTCTTTCTCCCGCTCCTTTAGGTGTAGGGTTAGGTTGTGTACCTGAGACCTTTCATGTTTCTTGAGAAAAGCTTGTACCGCTATATATTTTCCTCTCAGGACTGCCTTTGTTGTGTCCCACAGATTTTGAACTGTTGTATTTTCATTATCATTTGTTTCCATGATTTTTTTCAATTCTTCTTTAATTTCCCGGTTGACCCATTCATTCTTTAGAAGGATGCTGTTTAGTCTCCATGTATTTGTGTTCTTTCCAACTTCCTCTTGTGGTTGAGTTCTAGCTTCAGAGCATTGTGGTCTGAAAATATGCAGGGAATGATCCCAATCTTTTGATACCGGTTGAGTCCTGATTTAGGACCGAGGATGTGATCTATTCTGGAGAATGTTCCATGTGCACTAGAGAAGAATGTGTATTCGGTTGCTTTGGGATGAAATGTTCTGAATATATCTGTGATGTCCATCTCATCCAGTGTATCATTTAAGGCCTTTATTTCCCTGTTGATCTTTTGCTTGGATGATCTGTCCATTTCAGTGAGGGGAGTGTTAAAGTCCCCTACTATTATTGTATTATTGTTGATGTGTTTCTTTGATTTTGTTATTAATTGGTTTATATTGTTGGCTGCGCCCACATTGGGGGCATAGATATTTAAAATTGTTAGATCTTCTTGTTGGACAGACCCTTTGAGTATGATATAGTGTCCTTCCTCATCTCTTATTATAGTCTTTGGCTTAAAATCTAATTGATCTGATATAAGGATTGCCACTCCTGCTTTTTTCTGATGTCCATTAGCATGGTAAATTCTTTTCCACCCCCTAACTTTAAGTCTGGAGGTGTCTTCAGGTTTAAAATGAGTTTCTGGGAGGCAACATATAGATGGGTTTGGTTTTTTATCCATTCTGATACCCTGTGTCTTTTGATTGGGGCATTTAGCCCATTAACATTCAGGGTAACTATTGAGAGATATGATTTTAGTGCCATTGTATTGCCTGTAAGGTGACGGTTACTGTATATTGTCTCTGTTCCTTTCTGATCTACCACTTGTAGGCTCTCTCTTTGCTTAGAGGATCCCTTTCAGTATTTCCTGTAGAGCTGGTTTGGTGTTTGCAAATTCTTTCAGTTTTTTTTTTTTGTCCTGGAAGCTTTTAATCTCTCCTTCTATTTTCAATGATAGCCTAGCTGGATATAGTATTCTTGGCTGGATGTTTTTCTCGTTTAGTGCTCTGAAAATATCATGCCAGCTCTTTCTGGCCTGCCAGGTCTCTGTGGATAAGTCAGCTGCCAATCTAATACTTTTACCATTGTGTGTTACAGACTTCTTTTCCTGGTTTGCTTTCAGGATTTTCTCTTTGTCACTAAGGCTTGTAAATTTTACTATTAGGTGACTGGTGTGGGCCTATTCTTATTGATTTTGAGGGGCGTTCTCTGCACCTCCTGAATTTTGATACTCGTTCCCTTTGCCATATTGGGGAAATTCTCCCCAATAATTCTTTCTAGTATACCTTCTGCTCCCCTCTCTCTTTCTTCTTCTTCTGGAATCCCAATTATTCAAATGTTGTTTCGTCTTATGGTGTCACTTATCTCTCGAATTCTCCCCTCATGGTCCAGTAGCTGTTTGTCCCTCTTTTGCTCAGCTTCTTTATTCTCTGTCATTTGGTCTTCTAGATCGCTAATTCTTTCTTCTTCCTCATTTATCCTAGCAGTGAGAGCCTCCATTTTTGATTGAACTTCATTAATCGCTTTTTTGATTTCAACTTGGTTAGATTTTAGTTCTTTTATTTCTCCAGAAAGGGCTTTTATATCTCTGGAGAGGGTTTTTCTAATATCTTCCATGCCTTTTTCAAGCCCGGCTATAACCTTGAGAATTGTCATTTTGAACTCTAGATCTGACATATTACCAATGTCTGTATTGATTAGGTCCCTAGCCTTTGGTTCTGCCTCTTGTTCTTTTTTTTGTTGTGAATTTTTCCGCCTTGTCATTTTGTCCAGCTAAGAGTATATGAAGGAGCAAGTAAAATACTAAAAGGGTGGCAACAATCCCAGGAAATTATGCTTTAACCAAATCAGAAGAGATCCCAAATCATGAGGGGGGATTTCTCCCCCCTCACGATTGGGTGAGGGATCTCATCTGATTGGGATCTCCTTTGATTGGGATCTCCCAATCTCTTCTGATTGGGATCTCTTCTGATTTGGGGATTAAAAGAGGTTCAAAAAGAATGAAAGAAAAAAAAAGAATTTAAAAAAAGGGATTGAATTAATAATTCAATCAAGAATTTAAAAAAGAATTAAGAAAAAAAAGATTGAAGAGATTAGGATCTCTTCTGATTTGGGGATAAAAAGAGGTTCAAAAAGAAAGAAAAAAAAAGAATTAAGAAAAAGAAAATGAATAAAGAAAAGTATAAAAAAGCAATATATATATATATATATATATATATATATATATATTAGATAATCTAGTTAAAAACGTTAAAAAAGAAAAGGGTAAAAGTTATAAAAAATTTTAGCAGAAGAAGAGAAAAAAAATGAAAAAGAAAAAAAAATAAATTAACTGCAAGACTAAAAAATCACAGGCAGAAATCCATGAGTTCCGTGGTTTGTTTTCTCCTCCTCTGGAATTCTGCTGCTCTCTCCTTGGTATTGAAACTGCACTCCTTGGTAGGTGAACTTGGTCTTGCCTGGATTTCTTGTTGATCCTCTGGGGGAGGGGCCTGGTGTAGTGATTCTCAAGTGTCTTTGCCCCAGGCGGAATTACACCGCCCTTACCAGGGGCCGGGCTGAGTGATCTGCTCGGCTTTGCTTTCAGGAGCTTTTGTTCCCTGAGTGCTTTCCGTAGAGTTCCAGAGGACGGGAATACAAATGGTGGCCTCCTGGTCTCCGGCCCGGAGGAGCCGAGAGCCCGGCACCCCGCTCCCCAGTGCGCCCTCAGCGAACAGCTCCTAGTAACTCGCGTCTGCCTAACCTCCGGCCGCGCTCCGAGCTCACGGAGCGTGCGACCGGTTCAAGGCAACTCCAAGCTGCGAGCTTACTGTTGGCTCTGTCTCTGCAGCCGGCTTTCCCGTTCCAATATCCGCAAGCTCTGCGACACTCAGACACCCCCAATCCTTCTGTGACCCCGCGGGACCTGAGGTCACGCCGACCCCGTGTGGGCTTCGCCCCGGTTTAGCCTCCGGAGCGATGTCCCTCAGCGGAACAGACTTTTATAAGTCCTGATTTTGTGCTCCGTTGCTCCGCCGCTTGCCGGGAGCCTGCCGCTCCCCCTGGGGTCTATCTTCCCATTGCTTTGGATTCACTTCTCCGCCAGTCCTACCTTTCAGAAAGTGGTTGTTTCTCTGTTTCTAGAATTGCTGTTCTTCTTCTCTTCGATCTGCCGATGGATTTGCAGGTGTTTGCAATCTTTAGATAAGCTCTCTAGCTGATCTCCTGCTAGCTGAGGTAGTCTCAGCCTGCTACTTCTCCACCATCTTGACTCCTCCTCCTCTCCCATAACTCTTACCCGAGTTTGTGTCTGAGACTTTGGTCCCAAAGTCCTGACCCACATGCCCTCCAGGATGGGGCCTCCAGAACCACATCACATCACTTGGCCTGCTCTTCTGCGGAAACTCTGCCTGTCTCAGTTTCCCAAGCCCTCCAGATTAGCAGAATCCTACAAGGCCCCTAAGACCACCCCAATTCCATAGGCCACTCTGGAAAAATGCACAGTCTGACACAGCCTCAGAACATACCTCCAGGAAGACACACAGGTCAATGGGAAGGGATGAATGCCCTAAGATCATGGTGCTGGTGGGTCCAAGGTGTTGGGTGTGAGGCCAGCTGTCTGGGATCTGTTGGAAGGTCTGGGCTCAGGCTATGTAAGACAGAGCATTAGTGCTTAGGGTAGGCTATGCAATTGGGGTGTTGCCGAGGGTCGAGCAGGTTGATCCTCGTTTTGGGTTTCTGATCAATGCCATAGACGATGTATTTCTTCCAGTGGGAAGGCAGAATGATTAGTTTTGGCCCCAGTATTCCCAATCAAGAGGGTTTGTGGGCCAGGTGTGTGAGGACGGAAGTCTGAAAACACAAGCTATGGTGATGTTTGGGGCCAAGGGCATGGCAGGAGCACTCTGCAGAGGCTGAATTAAGATCTTCTACAACTGAAGTGAGAATTAGGATCAAACGTTGGCTAAGGTTGGAGTTTTTGTCCATGATGGCCCCTTTATGAAGCGGGGCCTCATGAGGCTAAGTAGGTTTTCCCACACTGAGTTTGTGAGTTGCTCCAAACCACAAGGTTTCCTTCTGCAGGACAGTCGAATCCTGTTGGTTGGTTCCAGGACGTCCCATACAGAAGGACTGGAGAGCAGGGTTCGAAACATGGATGCCTGTACAGCATACCTCGCATTCCCATTGGCTCTTTGCGACAAGACGTGTTTGAACTGCTGGCTCTGGGGCAAGCTACCCAGGTGGCTGAGTTGAAACGGACTTTCCTGAGGATGGGTCATAATGCGGATTTTTGTCCATGGAGACATTGGAATGTGCTGGTGGCTCAGGGGCTCTGCAGAATTTGCCTACCTGAAGGGTTTGATACAGCTCCAATAAGAAAGCTGACCATGTGGAGACGAGAGAGGTTCTGTTTGGTTCCTCAGAAAAGCCACAGGTGCTGTTCTTCGAAACCAGTCCTCTGAGGAGAGACACCTGGAAATCAAAGCTAGGGTTCATATTAGGGCATAGGGGCCTGTCTGTTTCAATCTTCTGTCTTTGGGGACACTGTCTAAGTGTGTAAGTGGAGATAGATGCTCAGCTAGTGTCAGAGTACCCCTCTTATTCCAGGGAAGCCTGCACTATTGGGAGGGCTTCAGGGGCCTTGGAGGTTTCTCCTAATCTGTAGGGTTATGGCCAATGGATTGGGCACAGTTTCCTTGGAGAGGACAGGCGCAGTCCTTCGGTGTGGCTCCATAGGCCCTAGTCTGGAAGGTGTGTGGGTCCATGCTGTGAGCACAGAAGGGCGAGTAGAAGGTGGTCCCTCAGGTTTTGTCTCTGAATGCTGTGTCCAGGATAGCCGTGGAATGTAGGGTGGCCTCAGGGGCTATGGACGATTCTCCCTCTCTGGGGATTTGGCCCAGATCCCAAGAGTTTGGTGTCATTTTGTGGGAAGGGTGGAGTCCTGTAGTCTGACTCAGGTGTCTCTCCAAGAGCAGGATTCCAGCGGAGAGCCCCAGGTAGAGGCGACTGGAAAACTTGAACTCTAGTGAGGATTGGGAACATAGGGGCTTGGCAAGCCCCATATGTGGACTCTTGGTCCAGGCCCTGAGAGACCTTACTTCGACATGGGGCTCACGCTGAGGGTCACAATGCGAGTTTGTGCCCATGTCGGCACTCAAGTTTGGGCATGGCCTCAGGGGCTATGAAGGTTTCTCCTACCCTGAAGGTGTAACTCCATGCCAACAACAAGCTTTCCAGCCATGGGGAAGGAGGAGTTCTGATTTGTGCTTCAGGTACACACCTGTGTGGGGATTTGATATAATGTCTAGGTTCAGATGTCTGAAAACCCAGGTTAGGAAGAGATGACGGCCTAAGGCCATGGCATGTCCATTGTGCTGGGTGTGAGGCTAGTTGTCTCCTTGTCTGTCAGGATGTCTGGCATCATGCTGTGTCACACAGAGCATTAGTGCCCAGGCAGCCTATCCAATTGTGGTGCAGTCGAGGCCTGAGCAGGTTGATCCTCATTTGGGGTTTCTGGAGAGACCCATAGCGCAATGCTTTTCTTCTCGTGAGCAGGCAGAGTGCTGCATTGAGGTTCCGGAATTCCCAGTCTGGAGGGCATGTTTGCCAGGAGTGTGAAGAAGAAAGTCTGAAAACACAAGCTAGTGTTATATTTGGGGCTGAGGGCATGGCAGGCCCACTCTGCAGAGGCTGAATCGAGATCTCCTGCATCTGAGCTCAGGGCGAGTATTAGACGTTGCCTCAGGCTAGAGTTTGTGTCCATCATGGCCCCTTCCTGAAGGGGGTGGGGCCGTCATGAGGCCAGAGACATTTCCCTACGCTGGGAGTTGTGAGCTACTCCAAACCTCATGGTTTCCTTCTGCAGGACGGTCCAGTCCTATTGGATGGTTCCAAAATGCCGAGAGCAGGTGTCTAAGCATGGATGCCTGGAAACACCACATCACATTCCCATTGACTGTCCGGGATAAGGCAGGCTCAATCTACGGGATCTTGTGCTAGCCCCCCAGAGGGATGAGTTGTAATGGACTCTCCTAAGGATGGGTTATAATGTGGGTTGGTGGCCATGGAGACCTTGGAATGTGGTGGTGTCTCAGGGTCTTTGCAGGAATCTCCAACCTGAAGGGTTTGACACAGCTCTAACAAGGAAGCTTCCCATGTGGAGACGAGAGGTGTTCTGTTTGGTGCCTCAAGAAAGCCCCATATGCTGTTCATGGAACCCAGGCCTCTGAGGAGTGAAACCTGGAAACCAAAGCAAGAGTTCAGATTAGGGCCTATGGGCCTGTCCGGTTCAATCTTCTGTTTCTGTGGACAGATGTCTGCATGTCTGTGTGGAGGTAGTTGCTCAGCTTGTGTTAGAATGCCCCTGTATGTCCAGGGCGGCTTACAGTAGTGGGATGTCCTCGGGGACCTTGAGGTTTTTCCTATTCTGAAGGGTTGTGGCCAATGGATTGGGCACAGTTTCCTAGGAGAGAGCAGGCACAGTCCTGTAGTGTGGCCCCAGAGGCCCCAGCATGGAGCCTGTGTGTGCCAGGGCTGTGGAGACAGACGTCAGAAAACACAATCTCAGCTCAGGTTTGGGGCCGATGTTATGGTAGGCCTGATCTACAGTCCGTTAGGGGATATCCTTGGCATATGAGTGAGGGGGCGAGGGGGAGGTGGTCGCTCAGGCTTCTGTCTCTGATCATGAAGGGCGTTTAATGTAGGGGTGGCCTCATGGGCGGCGGAAGAGTATTCCCTCTCTGGTGATTTGCCTAGCTCTCTAGAGTTTGGGGTCATTCTGTGGGAAGGGAGGAGTCCTGTATTCTGCCTCAGGTGTCCCCCCAATAGAGGGATTTTAGAGCATAGCAGCAGGTACTGACAACTGGAATACCTGTCCTCAGGTAAGGCCTGGGGGCATATGTGCATGGCAAGCCCCATATGCGAGCTTGATGTCCAGCCCCTGAGAGGTGTTACTTGAATACGGGACTCACGCTGAGAGTCACAATGCGTGTCTGTGCCCAAGGTGATCCTCAAGCACTGGCGTGGCCTCTGAGACCACACAGGTTTCTCCTACACTGAATGTTGGAAAACATGCCAACCACAAGTTTTCTTGCCATGGAGAAGGAGGAATTCTGATTTTTGCATCACATTCACCCCTGGGCAGTGATTGGAGATAAGATCTAGGTTCTGAATAATGAAAATCGAGGTTGGGAAGAGATGACGACCTAAGTCCATGGTGCATCTGCTGTGTTCAGTCTGGAGCCAACTGTCTGGGTGTCGTTTGGGATGTCTGGTCTCAGGCTGTGCCAGACAGGGCATTAGTACACAGGGTAGGCTGTGTAATTGCTTTATAGTCGAGTGGCATGCATTAGATAATTATTTGGGGTTTCTTATTAGCTGCATAGGGCAATGTTTTTCTTCTGGAGGTCACGTATAGTGCTGCACTGTGGCTCCGGAATTCCTAAACTGGAGGTCTTGTGGGCCAGGAGAGTGAGGTCAGAAGTCTGAGAACACATGTTAGGCTTAGGTTTCTGGGCAAAGTCACAGCAGGCACACTCTGAAGAGCTGAAGAGCTGAATCGAGATCTCATGCATCTGAAGTCAGGGCAAGGATCAGATTTTGGCTCAGGTTGGGGTTTCTGTCCATGTTGGCCCCTTCATGAAGTGGGGGTTGGTGTATTATGAGGCCATGGAGGTTTTCCCACGATGGGAGTTGTGAGATGCTCCAAACTGCAAGGATTTCTTCTGTGGGACAATTAAGACAGGTTGGATGGCTCCAGGATGTCCCATAAAGAAATTTTCCAGAGCAGGGTTCTAAGGATGGATGCCTGGGCAGCAAGCCACACATTCCAATTATCTTCTAGCAACAAGACACGTTTGATCTGCTGGCTCTGGGGTAGTAACCGAAGGTGGTGAGTTGAAATGGACTCTCCTGAGGATGGGTTATAATGTGGATCTGAGTTCATGGAGACCTTGGAATGGGGCAGTGGCACCAGGGCCCTGAAGGATTCTCCTAACCAGAGGTTTTGACACAGCTCCAATGAGCAAGTTTTCCATGGGGAGACGAGATTTGTTCTAATTTGTGCATCAGGAAACCACCGTATGCTGGTATTAGAAACCAGGCCTTTGAGGAGAGATGCCTGGAAACCAAAGCAATGGATCCGATTATGGCCCAGGGGTCTGTCCGGTTCAATCTTCTTCTCTGGGTACATCTGTCAACGGGTCTGAGTGGACGTAGCTGCTCAGCTGGTGTCTGATCATCTTTTTTGTCCTGGGCAGCCTACAGTATTGGGATGGCCTCGATGACTTTGGAGGTTTCTCCTAATTTGCAAGGTTGTGGCCAATGGAATGGGAAGAATTCCCTTGGAGAGGGAAGGCACAGTCCTGTGGTGTGGCTCCAGGGACCCAAGCATGGAGGGTGTGTGTGCCAAGGCTGTCGGACAGAAGTCTGAAAACACAAACTCCACTTAGGTTTGGGGTTGTAAGATTGGCAGGCCCAATCTATAGACCATGATGAGAACTCTTTGGGATATGAACAAAGGGTGAGTGTGAGGTACTTGCTCAGGCTTTTGTCTCTGGATTTTGTGTCACCAATTGCCATGGCATGTCGGGGTGGCCTCATGGGCCATGGACGATTCTCAGTCTCTGTGGATTTGGCATGATACCAAGAGTTTTGGGTCATTCTGTGGGAAGTGAGGAGGCCTTTCTCTTTTTTACCTCAGGTATACCACCAAAAGAGGGATTCCAGAGAAGAGTCTTGGGGAGTATCGACTGGACAATCCTACCTCTGGTTAACATTGGGGACCTAGGGGTATGGCTAGCCCAATATGCGGGCTCTTGGTCCAGACCCTGAGAGGCCTTCCTTGAGGATAGGGCTTACGCTGAGGTTCCCAATACGTATTTTTGCCCAACGAGCCCCTCAAGTCTGGGCGGGGCCTAATGTACCATGCTGGTTTCTCCTACACTGTACGTTGCACAACATGCCAACCACGAGGTTTCTGGGCATGGGGAAGGAGGAGCTCTGATTTCTGCAAAACTTTCAACCCTTGACAGTGATTAGAGTTAAGGTCTAGGTTCTGAAGCCTGAAAACCGAGATTCATAAGAGATGAAGACTTAAGGCCATGGCGTGACCCATGTGCTCAGTGTTCAGCCGCTGTTGAGTGAAGGTCGGGAGTTGTGGGCTCAGGCTGTGGCAGACAGGGAATTAGTGCCCAGGCTATACTGTATCATTGGGGTGAAGTTGAGTTTCGTGCAGGTTGATACTCATTTGTGGTTACCAGGTAGCCCCAGAGGGCAACGTTTTTCTTCTGGAGGCCAGGCACAGTGCCACATTGAGGCTCCAGAATTCCCAAACTGGAGGGCTTGTGGGCCAGGAGTTTGATGATGAAATTCTGAGAACACAAGTGAGACCTAGGTTTCGGGGCGAGGGCACGGCAGGCACCCTCTGCAGAGATGATTCGAGATCTCATGCACCTGAAGACAGAGCTAGGATCAGATGTTGGCTCAGGTTGGAGTTTCTGTCCATGACGGCCCCTTAATGAAGGGGAGGGTCTCACAAGGCCATGGAGGTTGTCCCACGATGGGAGTTGTGAGATGCTCCAAACTTGATGATTCCAAAATGATTCCTTCTGTAGGACAGTCAAGACCTGTTGGATGGCTCCAGGACGTCCCATAAGGAAGTTCTCCAGGGCAGGGTTCTAAGGATAGATGGTCTGGGCAGCCCGCCTCCCATTCCAGTAGTCTCCTAGCAACAAGGCAAGTTCGATCTGCTGGCTCTGGGGGAGCAACCGAGGGGGGTGAGTTGAAATGGACTCTCATGAGCATGGGTCATATTGTGCTTTTGTGTCCATGTAGACACATGTCCATGTGCTTTTTGTGTCCTTGGAATGGGGCAGTAGATCCAGGGCCCTGAAGGATGTTCATAACTGGAGGTTTTGATGGAGCTCCAAGGAGTACTTTTCTTATGTGCAGATGAGAATTATTTTGATGAGTGCCTAAGGAATCTCCCATATGCTGGTATTGGAAACAGGGCCTCTGAGAAGAGATATCTAGAAACAAAAGCAATGGATCTGAATAGGGCCTTGGTGCCTGTCTGGTTCAATCTTCTTCTCTGGGGGTATCTGTCTAAGGGTCTGAGGGGAGGTAGTTGCTCAGCTTGTGTCAGATCACCTCTGTTTGTCCTGGGTGGCCTATAATATTGGGATGGCCTTGGGACTTTGGAGTTTTCTCCCAATCTGTAGGGTTGTGACCAATGGAATGGGCAGAATTCCCCTGGAGAGGGAAGGCACAGTCCTGAGGTGTGGCTCTAGGGATCCCTGCCTGGAGGGTGTGTGGCTAGGCCTGTGGGAACAGAATTCTGAAAACACAAACTCCGCTTAGGATTTGGGATGTAGGTAAGGCATGCCCGATCTACACACCATGAGGAGAACTCTTCAGGATATGAAAAAGGGTGAGTTTGAGGTGCTTGCTCAGGTTTTGTCTCTGGATTTGTGTCAACAATGTGGGTGGAATGTTGGCGTGGCCTCATGGGCCATGGACATTTTTCCTTCTCCCAGGATTTGGCCTGATCCCAAGAATTTGGGTAGATTCTGTGGAATGGGAGGAGTCCTTTCTGGTTTTGTTTGTTTGTTTATTTGTTTGTTTGTTTGTTTTGTTTGTTTTCTGTTTTACCTCCTGTGTCCCACCAAAAGAGGGATTCCAGAGCAGAGCCCTTGGAAGGGGCAACTGGACAACCCCCACCTCTGGTTAAGTTTGGGGGCCTAGGGGCATGGCAAGTCCCATATGCGGGCTCTTTTTCCAGACACTGAGAGGCCTTCCTTGAGGACAGGGCTCACTCTGAGGGTCACAATGCCTATTTGTGCCCAACAAGGCCCTCAAGCCTGGGTGGGGCCTCATGGGCCACGCTGGTTTCTCCTACACTGAATGTTGGACAACATGCCAACCACAAGGTTTCTGGCCATGGGGAAGAAGGAGTTCTGATTTCTGCATCACGTTCACCCCTGAACAGTGATTGGAGTTTAGGTCTAGGTTCTGAAGCTGAAAACCAAGGTTGGGAAGAGATGAAGACCTAAGGACCTGGTGCGTCTGATGAGCTCAGTGTGCGGCCAGCTGTTGAGTGTGGGTCCGGAGGTGTGAGCTCAGGCTGTGTCAGACAGGGCATTAGACAAGATAGACTGTGTAATTGGGGTGCAGTTGAGTGGCGTTCAGGTTGATCCTCATTTGGGGTTTCCGGGTAGCTCCTTAGAGCAAATTTTTTTCTTCTGGAGGGCAGGGGGAGTGCGGCATTGGGTCTCCAGAATTCCCAAGCTGGAAGGCTTGTGGGCCAGGAGTGTGAGGACAAAAGTCTGAGAACACAAGCTAGTCTTAGGTTTTGGGGCGAGGGCACGGCAGGCACACTCTGCAGATCTGAATCGAGATCTCATGTACCTGAAGCCAGGATAAGTATCAGACGTTTGCTCAGGTTGGAGTTTCTGTCCATGATGGCCCTTTTATAAAGTGGAGCGTTTGACGAGGCCATGGACGTTTTCCCACGATGGAAGTTGTGAGATGCTCCAAACCGCAAATATTCCTTCTTTGGGACACTCGAGACCTGTTGGATGGCTCCAGGATGTCCCATATGGAACAACTCCTTAGCAGGGTTTTCAGGACGGATGCCTGGGCAGCCTGTCTCCCATTCCAGTTGTCTCCTAGCAACAAGGCAGGTTCGATCTACTGTCTCTGGGGGAGAAACCAACGGGGTTGAGTTGAAATGGACTCTCCTGAGGATGGGTCATAAAGTGGGTTTGTGTCCATGGAGACCTGGAATGGTGCACTTGATCCGAGGCCCTTAAATATTCTCCTAACTGGAGGTTTTGACAGAGCTCCAAAGAGTACGTTTCCTATGTGGAGATGAGATTTTTCTGATGAGTGCCTCAGTAATCTCCCATATGCTGGTATTAGAAACCAGGCCTCTGAGGACGGATGCCTGGAAACAAAAGCAATGGATCCGATTAGGGCTTGGAGCCCGTCTGGTTCAATCTACTTCTGTGGGGATCTCTCTCTCTGGGTCTGAGTGGAGGTCATTGCTTAGGTTGTGACAGATCGCCCCTGTTTGTCCTGGGAGGCTGACACTATTGGGATGGCCTCAGTAATTTTGGAGGTTTCACCTAATCTGTAGGGTTGTGGCCAATGGAATGGGCAGAATTCCCCTGGAGAGGGCAGGCACTATCCTGAGATGTGGCTCCAGGGGCCCAATCTTGGAGGTTGTGTGGGCCAGGACTGTGGGGACAGAAGTCTGAAAACACAAACTCAGCTTAGGTTTGAGATGTAGGTATGGCAGGCCTGATCTACAGACCATGAGGAGAATTTTTTGGGCTATGAACACAGGGTGAGTGTGAGGCCCTTGCTCAGGGTTTTGTCTCTGGATTTTGTGTCAAGGGTGGTCGTGGAATGTTGGGGTGGCCTCAAGGGCCATGAACAAGTCCTTCTCTCTGGGAATTTGGTCCGATCCCAAGTGGTTGTGGTCATTCTGTAGATGGGAGGAGTCCTTTCTGTAGTTTTTTGTTTTGTTTTGTTTTGTTTTAACCTCAGATGTCCCACCAAAGAGGGATTCCAGAGCAGAGCCTTGAGTAAGTGTCAATAGACATCTCAAAATCTGGTTGAGAATGGGGGAACAGGGGCTTGGCAAGCCCCATATGCGGGCTCTTGTTCCAGTCACTGAGAAGCTTTAATGAGGATAAGGCTCACTCTGAGGGTCACAATGTGTGTTTGTACAAATTGTGGCCCTAAGGGATAGGCGGGACCTCATGGGCCACACTGCTTACTCCTACAGTGTACATTGGACAACATGCCAACCACAAGGTTTCTGGCCATGGGGAAGGAGGAGTTCTGATTTCTGCATCATGTTCACTCCTGGGCAATCAGTGGAGATAACATCTAAGTTCTGAAGCCTGAAAACCAATGTTGGGTAGAGATGATGACCTAAAGTCATTGTGTGTGCGATGGGCTCAGAGTATGGCTAGCTGTCTGGGTGTCGGACGGGAGGTCTGGGCTCAGGCTGTGTCAGACAGGGCTTTAGTGCACAGGCTAGACTGTATAATTGCTGTACAGTTGAGTGGCATGCAAGTTGTTCCTCATTTGGCGTTTCTGGTTAGTCCTATAGGGCAAGGTTTTTCTTCGGGAGGGCAGGCAGAGTACTGCACTGTGTCTCCAGAATTGCCAAACTGGAGTGCTAGTGGCCAGGATTGTGAGGACGAAATCTGAGAACACAAGCTAGGCTTAGGTTTCAGGGCGAGTACACGGCAGGCACACTCTGCAGAGCTGAATTGAGATCTCATACTTCTGAAGTCAGGGCGAGGATCAGACTTTGGCTGAGGATGGAGTTTCTGTCCATGATGGCCCTTTCATGAAGGTGGGGGGGGCAACATGAGGCAATGGAGGTTTTCCCACGGTGGGATTGTGTGATGCTCCAAACAGCAAGGATTCATTCTGCGGGACAGTTGAGACGTGTTGGATGGATCCAGGACGTCCCATAAGGAAGTTCTCCAGAGCAGGGCTCTAAGAATGGAAGCCTGGGCATCCCACCTCGCATTCCAATTGTCCCCTAGCGACCAGGCAGGTTTGATCTGCTGGCTCTGGGGGAGAAATTGAGGGGGCTGAGTTGAAATGGACTTTCCTGAGGATCGGTCATAATGTGGGTTTGTGTCCATGCAGACCTTGGAATGGGGCCGTGCTGCAGGCGCCCTGAAGGATTCTTTTAACCGGAGGTTTTCACACAGCTCCAAAGAGCAAGATTCCCATGTGGAGACGAGATTTGTTCTGATTGGTGCCTCAGGAACCCCCATTAGCTGGTATTGGCAACCAGGCATCGAGGAGAGATGTCTGGAATCCAAAGCAATAGGTCCGATTCGCGCCTAGGGGCCTGTCTGCTTCCATCTTCTCTGGGCACATCTGTCTATGGTTCTCAGTGGAGGTCATTGCTCAGCTTGTGTCAGATAGTCCCTGTTGGTCCCAGGTGGCCTACACTACTGGGATGGTCTCAGGTACTTTGGAGGTTTCTCCTAATCTGTACGGTTGTTTCCATTGGAATAGGCAGACTTCACATGGAGAGGACAGTCACAGTCCTGAGGTGTGGCCCTAGCTGTCTGGGTGTCGGTTGGGAGGTCTGGGCTCAGGCTGTGTCAGACAGGGCATTAGTGCCCAGGCTAGACTGTATATTTGGGGTACAGTCCAGATGCATGCTGGTTGATCCTCATTTGGCATTTCTGGGTAGCCCCATAGGACAAAGTTTTTCTTCTGTAGGGCAGGAAGAGTGCTGCATTGTGGCTCTGGAGATCCCAAACTGGAGGGCTTGTGGGCCAGGAGTGTGAGGATGGAAGTCTGAGAACACAAGCTAGGCTTAGGTTTTGGGACGAGGACATGGCAGGGACACTCTGCAGAGCTGAGTCGAGATCTCATTTATCTGAAGTCAGGGTGAGGATCAGACGTTGGTCCAGGCTGGAGTTTCTGTCCATGATGGCCCATTCATGATGTTAGGGGGCATCACGAGACCATGCAGGTTTTCCCATGATGGGAGTGTGTGATGCTCCAAACCGCAAGAATTCGTTCTGCAGGACAGTCTAGACCTGTTGGATGGATCCAGGATGTCCCATAAGGAAGTTCTCCAGAGCAGGGTTCTAAGGATGGATGCCTGGGAAACCCCCCTCACATTCCACTTGTCTCCTAGCAAAAAGTCAGGTTCGATCTGCTGGCTCTGCGGGAGCAACTGATGGGGCTGAGTTGAAATGGACTCTCCTGGGGATGGGTCATAATGTGGCCTTATGTCCATGGAGATCTTGGAATGGAGCAGTGGCTCTGGCGCCCTGAAGGATTCTCCTAAATGGAGGTTTTTAGACAGTTTGAAAGAGCAGGTTTCCCATGTGGAGACGAGATCTGTTCTGATTGTTTCCTCAGGAAACCCTATAAGCTGGTATTGGAAACCAGACATCTGACGAGACATGCCTGGGATCCAAAGCAATGGATCCAATTAGGGCCTAGGAGCCTGTCAACTTCAATCTTTATCTCTGAGAACATCAGTCTATGGTTTTGTGAGGTACTCGTTTCTCAGCATGTGTCAAATTGCCCCTGTTTGTCCCGGTCAGGCTCCACTATTGGCATGGTCTCGGGGACATTGGAGGTTTCTCCTAATCTGTAGGGTTGTGGCCAGTGGAATGGCCCGAATTCCCTTGCAGAAGGTAGGACAATCCTTTGGTGTGGCCCCAGCTGACTGGGTGTTGGTCAAGAGGTCCCGGCTCAGGCTGTGTCGGACAGGGCATTAGTGTGCAGGGTAGATTGTATAATTGGGATAGAATCAAATGGCATGTAGGCTGACCTAATTTGGCGTTTCTTGGTAGCCCCGGGGCAACTTTTTTTTTTTTTTTCCCCTGGAGGGCAGGCATAGTGCTGCATTGTGGCTCTGGAATTCCCAAACTGGAGGGCTTGTGGGCCAGGAGAGTGAGGACAGAAGTCTGAGAATACAAGCTAAGCTTAGCTTTTGGGTCGAGGGCATGGCAGGCACACTCTGCAGAGCTAAATCGAGATCTCGTGCAACTGAAGTCAGGGCAAGCATCAGACATTGGCTCAAGTTGGAATTTCTCACCATGATCCCCCTTCATGAAGTGGGGCGGGCGTCATAAGGCCATGGAGGTTTTCCCACGATGGTTGTTGTGAGATGCTCCAATCCATAAGGTTTCATTGTTCAGGACATTTGAAACCTGTCAGATGGCACCAGTACGTACCATACGGAAAGACACCAGAGCAGGATTCTAAGGGTGGAGGCCTGGAGAGCCTGCCACGCATTCCAGTTGTCTCCTAGCGACAAGACAAGTTCAATGTCCTGGCTCTGGGTGAGCAACCAAAGGGGTTGTGTTGAAATGGACTTTCCTGAGGATGGGTCATAATGTGGGTCTGTGTCCATGGAGACCTAGGCTGGGGCAGTATCTCCAGGGAACTAAAGGTTTCTCCCAACTAGAGGTTTTGACACGTCTCCAAAGAAAAGTTGCCCATGTGGACACGAGATTTGTTCTGATTAGTACCTCAGAAAACCCCCATATGACGGTATTGGAAACCAGGCCTCTGAGGAGAGATGCCTGGAAACAAAAACAATAGATCCAATTAGGGCGTAGGTGCCTGTACGGTTCTATCTTCTTCTCTGGGGCTATCTGTCTACGGGTCTGAGTGGAGGTCTTTGCTCAGCTTGTGACATATCACACCTGTTTGTCCTGGGCGACCTACATGATTGGGATGGCCTCAGGGACTTTGGAGGTTTCACTTAATCTGCACAGTAGTGGCTAATGAAATGGGCAGAATTCCTATGGAGAGGGCAGGAACAGTCCTGAGTTTTGGCTCCAAGGGACTCAGCCTGGAGGGTGTGTGGGCCAGAACTGTTGGGACAGAAGTCTGAAAGCACAAACTTGCCTTAGGTTTCGGGACATAGGTATGGCAGGCCCGATCTACAGACTGTTGAGGAGAATTTTTTGGCTTATGAACAAATGGCGAGTGTGAGGCGCTTCCTCGGCTGTTGTCTCTGGATTTTGTGTTAACAGTGGCCGTGGAATGTCGGGGTGTCCTCATGGGCAATGGACGAGTCTTTCTCTCTGGGGATTTGGCCAGATCCCAAGTGTTTGGGGTCATTCTGTGGATGGGAAGAGTCCTTTCTGCCTTTGTTTGTTTGTTTGTCTTTTTTTTTTTTTTTTTTTTTACCTCAGGTGTTCCACCAAAGAGGGATAACAGAGCAGAGACCTGAGTAGGCGTGACCAGACATCTCAAGCTCTCATTAAGATTGGGGGACTAGGGGCATGGCAAGCCCCATATGCGGGCTCTTGGTCCACTCATGAGAGACTTTACTTGAGGACAGGGCTCACGCTGAGGGTCCCAATGTGTGTTTGTGCCCATTGTGGCCCTCAAGCATGGCCGGGGCCTCATGGCCACACTGGTTTTTCCTACACTGAACATTAGACAACATGCCAACCACAAGGTTTCTTGCCATGGGGAAGGAGAAGTTCTGATTTCTGCATCACATACACCGCTTGGCAGTGAGTGCAGATAAGGTCTAGGTTCTGAAGCCTGAAGATCGAAGTTGGGAAGAGATGATGACCTAAGGCAATGGCATGTCTGATGTGCTCAGTGTGCGGCCAGCTGTCTGGGTGTCAGTCATGAGGTCTGTGTTCAGGCTGAGTCAGACAGGGCATTACTGCTCATGTTGGACTGTATAATTGGGGTACTGTCGAGTGGCGTGCAGGTTGATCCTCATTTGGGGTTTCTGGGTAGCCCCATAGGGCAATGTTTTTCTTCTGTAAGGCAGGCAGATTGCTGTACTGTATCTCCATAATTCCCAAACTGGAGGGCTTGTGAGCCAGGAGTGGAAGGACGGAAGTCTGAGAACACAAGCTAGGCATAGGTTTTGGGGCAAGGGCATGACAGGAACACTCTGCACAGTTGAATTGAGATCTCATGCACTGAAGTCAAGGCAAATATCAGACATTGCCTCAGGTTGGAGTTTCTGACCATGATGATCCCTACATGAAGGTGGGGACATCATGAGGCCATGGAGTTTTTCCCACGGTGGGATAGTGTGATGCTGCAAACCACAAAGATTCCTTCTGCAGGACAGTCGAGACCTGTTGGATGGATCAAGGACGCCTCATAAAAAAAAAAAAAATTCTCCAGAGGAGGTTCTAACGATGGTTGTCTGGGAAGCCCAACTCGTATTCTAACCTTCTCTTACTGACAACACAGGTTCGCTCTGCTGCCTCTGGGGGACCAACTTAGGGGTATGAGTTGAAATGGAGTCTCCCAAGGATGGGTCATAATGTGGGTTTGTGTCCATGGAGACCTTGGAATGGGGCAGTGGCGCCGGCGCCCTGAAGGATTCTCCTAACTGGAAGTATTGACAAAGATCCAAAGAGCAAGTTTCCGATGTGGAGACGAGATTTGTTCTGATTGTTGCCTCAGGAAAACCCATCAGCTGGTATTGGAAACCAGGCCTCTGAGGAGAGATGCCTGGATACCAAAGCAATAGATCCAATTAGGGCCTGTCCACTTCAAACTTCTTCTCTGTGAACATCTGTCCACGGTTCTGAGTGGAGGTGATTTCTCAGCTTGCGTCTAATCGCCACTCTTTCTCCCGGGAGGTCTACACTATTGGGATGGTCTCGGGGTGTTTGGAGGTTTCTTGTAATCTGTAGGGTTGTGGCCAATGGAATGGGCAGAATTCCCTTGGAAAGGGTAGGCACAATCCTGAGATATGGCCAAAGCTGGCCGGGTGTCAGTTGGGAGGTCTGGGCTCAGGCTGTGTCAGACAGCACATGAGTGTGCAGAGTACACTGTACAATTGGGGTACAGTAGTGTGGGGTCCAGGTTGATACTCATTTGGAGTTCCTTGGTAGTCCCATAGGTCAAAGTTTTTCTTCTGGATGTCAAGCAGAGTGCTGCATTGTGGCTCCAGAATTACCAAACTGGAGGGCTTGTGGCCTAGGAGTGTGAGGAAGGAAGTCTGAGAACACAAGCTAGGCAAAGGTTTTGGAGCGAGGGCATAGCAGGCACACTCTGCTGAGCTGAATCGATATCTCATGGATATGAAGTCAAGGCGAGGATCAGACTTTGGCTTAGGGTGGAGTTTCTGTCCATTTTCCCCCTTCACAAAGGGGTGGTGCATCATGAGGCCATTGTGGTTTTCCCAAGATAGGAGTAGTGAGATGCTCCAATCCCCAAGGAATCCTTCTGCCGAACATTCGAGACTTGTCAGATGGCTCCAGGATGTCCATTACGGAACGATGCCAGAGCAGGGTTCTAAGCATGGTATCCTGATCAGCCCGCCTTGCATTCCAATTATGTACTTGTGATAAGGCAGGTTTGATTGTTGGCTCTGGGGGAGCAACCAAGGGGCCTGAGTTGAAATGTGTTCTCTTGAGGATGGATCATAATGTGGGTTTGTGTCCATGGAGACCTTGGTATGGGGCATTGGCTCCGTGTACCTGAAGGTTTCTCCTAACAGGAGGTTTTGATACAGCTCCAAAAAGCAAGTTTCCCATGTGGAGACACGATTTGTACTGATTGATTCCTCCGGGAACCCACATATGCTGGTATTGGAAACCAGGCCTCTGAGGAGAGATGCCTGGAGAATTCTACCACTGAACCACCAATGCTCCAGCTGGAGAGATGCCTGGAATCAAAAGCAATGGATCCAGTTAGGGCCTAGGGGCCTGTCCGGTTCAATCTATTTCTCTGGGGATATCTGTCTATGGGTCTGAGTGGGGATAGTTGCACAGCTTTTAATAGATCACCACTGTTTGTGCTGGACGGCTGACACTATTGGGATGGCCTCGGGGACATTGGAGGTTTCTCCTAATCTGTCATGTTGTGTCCAAAGGAATTAGAATTCCCTTGGAGAGGGCAGGCACAGTCCGGAAGTGTCTCTCCAGGGGACCCACCCTAGAGGAATGTTTCGGCCAGGACTGTGGGGACAGAAATCTGAAAACACAAACTCGGCTTAGGTTTGGGGACATAGGTATTGCAGGCTCGATCTACAGACTGTGAGGAAAAATTTTCAGACTATGATCAACGAGCGAGTGTGAGGCATTTTATCAGACATTTGTCTCCAAATTTTGTGTCATTGGTGACCGTGAAATGTCGGGCTGGCCTCATCGGCCATGGACAAGTTTTTCTTTCTGGGGATTTGGCCTGATTCCAAGTGTTTGGGGTCATTCTTTGGATGGTAGGAGTCCATTCTCTATTTTTTTTTTTTACCTTATGTGTCCTACCAAAGAGGGATTCCAGAGAAGAGCTCTGAGTAGGGGGGACCAGACTTCTCGAGCTCTGGTTATGATTGGGGGACTAGGGGCATGGTAAGTCCCATATGCGGGCTCTTGGTCCAGCCCCTGAAAGGCTTTACTTGAAGACAGGGCTCACGCTGAGGGTCCCAATGTGTGTTTGTGCCCATCACGGCCCTCAAGCATGGCCAGGGCCTCATGGCCATGCTGGTATCTCCTACAATGAACATTGGACAACATGCCAACCGCAAGGATTCTGGTCATGGAGAAGGAGGAGTTCTGATTTCTGCATCACGTACACTGCTTGGCAGTGGGTGGAGATAAGGTCTATATCCTGAAGCCTGAAAACCATGGTTCGGAGGAAATGACCACCTAAGACCATGGCGTGTGCGATGTGCTCAGTGTGCGGCCAGCTGTCTGGGTGTCGGTCAGGAGGTCCGGGCTCAGTCTGTGTCAGACTGGGCATTACTGCCCAGGCTAGACTGTATAATTGGGGTATAGTCGAGGGGCATGCAGGTAGAACCTCATTTGTCGTTTCTGGGTAACCCCATATAACAACGTTTCTCTTCTGGAGGGCAGGTAGAGTGCTGCATCGTGTCTCCAGAATTCCCAATCTGGAGGGATTGTGATCAAGGAGTGTGAGGACAGAAGTACAAAAAAACAAGCTAGGCTTAGGTTTCGGGATAAGGGTATGGAAGGCACACTCTGCAGTGCTGAATCACAATCTCATGCATCTGAAGTCAGGGCAAGGATGAGACATTGCCTCAGGTTGGAGTTTCTGTCCATGATGTCCCCTACAAAAAGGTGGGGGGATCACGAGGCCATGGAGTTTAGCCTACTGTGGGAGTGTGTGTTGCTGCAAACCACATGGATTCCTTCTGTGGGACCGTCGAGACCTGTTGGATGGATCAAGCACACCCCATAAGGAACTTCTCCAGTCGGGGGTTCTAACGATGGATGCCTGGGCAGCCCAACTCGCACTCCAATTGTCTCCTAGTGACAAGACCAGTTCGATCTGATGGCTCTCAGGAGCAACTGAGGGGGCTGAGTTGAAGTGGACTCTCCTGAGGAGTGGTCATAATGTGATTCTGTGTCCATGGAGACCTTGGAATGGGCCGGTGGCTCCAGGGAACCGAAGGTTTCTCCTAACTAGTGGTATTGACACTGCTCCAAAATGCAAGTTTCCCATGTGGAGACGAGATTTGTTCTGATGTTGCCGCAAGAAACCCCATAAGCTGGTGTTGGAAACCAGGCCTCTGAGGAGAGATGCCTCGTTTCAGAGCAAGGGCAGAGAAGGCACACTCTGCTGAGCTGTATTGAGATCTCGTGGATATGAAGTCAGGACGAGCATCAGACTTTGACTCAGTTTGGAGTTTCTGTCCATTTCTGTCCAGTTAGTTTACTCCTAACTGGAGCTTTTGACACAACTCCATAGAGCAAGATTCCCATGTGGAGAAGAGATTTGTTCTGATTGGTATCTCCGGATACCTCCATATGCTGTATTGGAATCCAGACCTCTGAGGAGAGATGGCTGAAAACAAAAGCAATGGATCCAATTAGGTCCTAGGTGCTTTTCAGGTTCAATCTTCTTCTCTGGGCATATCTGTCTATGGGTCTGAGTGGAGGTAGTGGCTGAGCTTGTGTCAGATTGCCATTGTATGTCCTGGATGTCCTACACTATTGGGATGGCCTCGGGCAGTTTGGAGGTTTCTCCTAATCTGTAGGGTTGTGTCAAAAGTAATGAGCAGAATTCCCTTGGAGAGCACAGGCACAGTCCTGAGGTGTGGCTCCATGGGCCCCAGCCTTGAGAGTGTGTGGGCCAGGAAAAGGGAGACAGAAGTCTGAAAACACAAACTTGGCTTAGGTATGGGGACATAGGTATGGCAGGCAGGATCTACAGAGTGTGTAGAGAATTTTTCAGGCTAAGAACAAAGGGAAAGTGTGAGGCACTTTTTCAGGCTTTTGTCTCCGGATTTTGTGTCAATGGTGGCAGTGGAATGTCGGGCTGGCCTCATCGGCCAGGGACAAGTTTTTCTCTCTGTGGATTTGGCCTGATTCCAAGTATTTGGGGTCATTCTTTGGATGGTAGGGGTCCTTTATCTCTCTCTCTCTCTCTCTCTTTTTTAACCTCATGTGTCCCACCAAAGAGGGATTCCAGAGAAGAGCTCTGAGTAGGGGTGACCAGACTTCTCGAGCTCTGGTTAAGATAGGGAGACTAGGGCCATGGCAAGCACCATATGTGGGCTTTTGGTACAGCGACTAAGAAGATTTACTTGAGGACAGGGCTCATGCTGAGGGTTCCAATGTGTGTTTGTGCCCATCGTGGCCCTCAAGCATGGCCGGGGCCTCATGGGCCACGTCAGTTTCTCCTAAACTGAACGCTGGACAAATTGCCAACCACAAGGTTTCCGGTCATGGGGAAGGAGGAGTTCTGATTTCTGCATCACGTACACCACTTGGCAGTGAGTGCAGATAAGGTCTAGGTTCTGAAGCCTGAAAGCCGAGGGTGGGAAGAGATGACGACCTAAAACCATGGTGTGTCCGATGTGCTTATTGTGCGGCCAGCTATCTGGGTGTCAGTCACGAGGTCCAGGCTCAGTCTGTGTCAGAGTGGGCATTACTTCCCAGGCTAGACTGTGTAATTGGGGTACAGTCAAGAGGCATGCAGGTTGATCCTCATTTGAGGTTTCTGGGTAGCCCCATAGGGCAAAGTTTTTCTTCTGGAGGGCAGGCATATTGCTGTATTGTGTTTCCAGAATTCCCAAACTGGAGGGATTATGGGCCAGGAATGTGAGGACGCAAGTCTGAGAACACAAGCTAGGCTTAAGTTTTGGGGCAAGGGCACGGCAGGAACACTCCGCAGAGCTGAATCGAGATCTCGTGCATCTGAAGTCAGGGCGAGGATCAGACATTTCCTCAGGCTGGCGTTTCTGTCCATGATGTCCCCTATATGAAGGTTGCAGCATCATGAAGCCATGGAGGTTTTCCCACAGTGGAGTGTGTGATGCTGCAAACCACAAGGATTCCTTCTGCAGGACAGTTGAGGCCTGTTGAAAGGATCAAGGATGCCCCATAAGGAACTTCTCCAGAGCAGGGTTCCTAGGATGGATGCCTCGGCAGCCCAACTCACATTCCAATTGTCTCTTAGCAACAAGGCAGGTTCAATCTGCTGGCTCTGGGGGAGCAACTGAGGGGGCTGAGTTGAAATGGGCTCTCCTGAGGAGGGCTCATAATGTGGTTTTGTGTCCTTGGAGACCTTGGAAGGGGGCGGTGGCTCCAGGGAACCAAAGGTTTCTCCTAACTAGAGGTTTTTAGACAGCTTCAAAGAGCAAGTTTCCCATGTGGAGACAATATTTGTTCTGATTGGTACCTCCAGAAACCCCCATATGCTGCTATTGGAAACCAGGCATCTGAGGAGAGATGCCTGGAAAGAAAAGCAATGGGTCCGATTAGGGCCTAGGTGCCTGTGCAGTTCAATCTTCTTCTCTGGGGATATCTGTCTACGGGACAGAGTGGAGGTTGTTGCTCAACTTGTGAGAGATCTCCCCTGTTTGTCCTGGGCGACCTACATGATTGGGATGGCCTCGGGGACTTTTAGGTTTCTCCTAATCTGTAGGGTTTTGACCAATGGAATGGGCAGAATTCCCCTGGATAGGGCAGGCACAGTCCTGAAGTGTGGCTCCAGGGGACCCAGCCTGGAGGGTGCGTGGGCCAGGACTGTGGGGACAGAAGTCTGAAAAGACAAACTCGGCTGAGGTGGATACGTATGTATGACAGACAAGATCTGCAGATGCTGACGAGAATTTTTCAGGCTTTGAACAAAAAACGAGTGTGAGACGCTTGCTCAGGCTTTTGTCTCTGGGTTTTGTGCCAACGGTGGCCATGGAATGTTGAGGTGCCTCATGGGCCATGGACAAGTCTTTCTCTCTTTGGATTTTTCCCGATCACATGTGTTTGGGGTCATTCTGTGGATGGGAGGAGATTTTCTGTATTTATTTACCTCAGGTGTCCCACCAAAGAGGGATTCCAGAGCATAGCCCTGAGTAGGGGTGACTAGACATCTCGACCTCGGGTTAAAATTGGGGGACTAGGGGCATACCAAGCCCCATATGTGAGCTGTTGGTCCAGTCACTGAGAGGTTTTATTTGAGGACAGGGATCACGCTGAGGGTCCAAATGTTTGTTGTGCCCATGGCGCCCCTCAAGCATGGCCGGGCCTCATTTGCCATGCTGGTTTCTCCTACACTGAACGTTGGACTACATGCCAACCACAAGGTTTCGGGCCATGGGAAAGGAGGAGTTCTGATTTCTGCATCATGTTCACGCCTGGGCAGAGATGGGAGATAAGGTCTAGTTTCTGAATCTTAAGAACCAAGGTTGGGAAGAGATGATGACCAAAGGCTATGGCATGTCTGATGTGCTCAGTGTGCGGCCAGCTGTCTGGGTGTCGGTCAGGAGGTCTGGGCTCAGGCTGTGTCAGACAGGGCTTTAGTGTCGAGGCTAGATTCTATAATTGGGGCACAGTCAAGTGGCATGCAGGTTGATCTTCATTTGTTGTTTCTGGTTAGCCATATACGGCAATATTTTTCTTCTGGAGGGAAGGCAGAGTGCTGCATTGTGTCTCTGGAATGCCGCACTGGAGGGCTTGTGGGCCAGAAGTGTGAGGACGGAAGTCTGAGAACACAAGGTAGGCTTAGGTTTCGAGGCGAGGGCATGGCAGGCACACTCTTCAGAGCTGAATTGAAATCTCGTCAGGGCAGGATCAGATGTTGGCTCAGGTTGGAGTTTCTGTTCATGATGGCCCCTTAATGAAATTGGGGGGGGGCATCTCGAGGCAATGCAGGTTTTCCCACGGTGGGAATTTCTGATGCTCCAAACCCCAAGGATTCCTTCTGTGGGACAGTCGAGACCTGTTGGATGGATCTAGGACGCCCCATAAGGAACTTCTCAAAAGCTGGGTTCTAACGATGGATGCTTGGGCAACCCAACTCGCATTCCAATTGTCTCCTAGTGACAAGGCAGAATTGATCTGCTGGTTCTGAGGAAGCAACTGAGGGGGATGAGTTGAAATGGACTCTCCTGTTGATCGGTCATAATGTGGGTTTGTGTCTATGGAGACCTTGGAATGTGGCAGTGGCGCCAGCGCCCTGAAGGATTCTCCTAATCGGACATATTGACACAGCTTCGAAGAGCAAGTTTCCAATGTGGAGACGAGATTTGTTTGGATTGTTGCCTCAGGAAACCCCATCAGCTGGTATTGGAAACCAGGCCTCTGAGGAGAGATGCCTGGATAGCAAAGCAATGGATCCAATTAGGGCCTGTCCACTTCAAACTTCTCTGCGAACATCTGTCCATGGTTCTGAGTGGAGGTGATTTCTCAGCTTGCGTATAATCGCCACTCTTTCTCCCGGGAGGTCTACACTATTGGGATGGTCTCGGGGTGTTTGGAGGTTTCTTGTAATCTGTAGGGTTGTGGCCAATGGAATGGTCAGAATTCCCTTGGAGAGGGCAGGAACAGTCCTGAGGTATGGCCCCAGCTGTCCGAGTGTCGGTTGGGAGGTCTGAACTCAGGCTGTTTCAGACAGTGCATTAGTGCCCAGGTTATATTGTACAATTGGGGAACAGTCGAGTGGCGTGCAGGTTGATCATCATTTGGGGTTTCTGGGTAGCCCTATAGGGCAAAGTTTTTCTTCTGGAGTTCAGGCAGAGTGCTGCATTGTGGCTCCAGAATTCCCAAACTGGAGGGCTTGTGGCCCAGGTGTGTGATGATGGAAGTCTGAGAACACAAGCTAGGCATAGGTTTCGGAGTGAGGGCACGGCAGGCACACTCTGCTGAGATGAATCGAGATCTCGTGGATATGAAGTCAAGGCAAGGATGAGACTTTGGCTCAGGTTGGAGTTTCTGTCCATTTCCCCCCATCACGAAGGGAGGGTGCATCATGAGGCCATGGTGGTTTTCCCAAGATGGGAGTAGTGAGATGCTCCAATCCCCAAGGAATCCTTCTGTGGGACAGTCGAGACCTGTCGGATGGCTCCAGGATGTCCATTACGGAAGGATGCCAGAGCAGGGTTCTAAAGATGGAATCCTGGGAAGCCCCCCCCATTCCAATTATCTACTTGTGATAAGGCAGTTTCGATCACTAGCTCTGGGGGAGCAACCGAGGGGGCTGAGTTGAAATGGATTCTCCCGAGGAGGGTTCATAATGTGGTTTTGTGTCCATGGAGACCTTGGAAGGGGTCAGTGGCTCCGTGTACCTGAAGGTTTCTCTTAACTGGAGGTTTTGACACAGCTCCAAAGAGCAAGTTTCCCATGTGGGACGAGATTTGCTCTGATTGATACCTCCGGGAACCCACATATGCTAGTATTGGAAACCAGGCCTCTGAGGAGAGATGCCTGGAATCAAAAGCAATAGATCTTTGGGGTACCAGGTGGTGGGTATTATAGAGGGCACAGCTTGCATGGAGCACTGGGTGTGGTGAAAAAATAATGAATACTGTTTTTCTGAAAATAAATAAATTGGAAAAAAAAGCAATAGATCTAATTAGGGCCTAGGTGCCTGTTTGGTTCAATCTTTTTCTCTGGGGATATCTGTCTACGGGTCTGAGTGGAGGTAGTTGCGCAGATAGTGACAGATCTCCCCTGTTTGTCCTGGTGCCCAAGAGTGTTGGGATTGCCTTGGGGACTTTGGAGGTTTCTCCTAATCTGTCAGTTTGTGTCCATAGGAATAAGCAGAATTCCCTTGGAGAGGACAGGCACAGTCCAGAGCTGTGACTCCAGGGGCCGCAGCCTGGAGGGTGTGTGGACCAGGACTGTGGGGACAGAAGTCTGAAAACACAAACTCAACTTAGGGCTGGGACGAAGGTATGGACGGCCTGAAATACAGACCAAGAGGAGAACTCTTTGTGATATGAAGAAAGAGCAAGTGTCATGCGCTTGCTAAGGCTTTTTTCTCTGGACAAATTAAGGCCTTTCAGTTGTTGGATAAAGAGATGGCATACTGGGCTTGCCATGTAGCTAGACCCCAATTTTTAACCATAGTTTGGGTTGTCCATTCGCCCTTCCCCACTTCTCTGTTTGGAATTCCTCTTTTGGTGGGACATCTGAGTTAACAAAAGAGAAAGGACTCCTCTCGTCGCACAGATTGACCCCAAACAATTGGGATCTGGCCAAATCCACAGGGAGGAAGACTCGTCCATGGCCCATGAGGCCTCCCCGACATTCCACGGCCATCATGGACACTAAATCCATAGACAAAAGCCAAATAAACGCCTCAAACTCACTCTTTCTTCATATCCTGAAGAGTTCTCCTCACAGTCTGTAGATCGGGCCTGCCATACCTACGTCCCCAAACCTAAGCTGAGTTTGTGTTTTCAGACCTCTGTCCCCAGAGTCCTGGCCCACACACCCTCAAGGCTGGGTCCCCTGGAGCCACACATCAGGACTGTGCCTGCCCACTCCATGGGAATTCTGTCCATTCCATTGTCCACAATCGTACAAATTAGGAGAAACCTCCAAAGTCCCTGAGGCCATCCCAATAGTGTAGGCCGTCTGGGACAAACAAGGGCAGGCTGACACCTGCTGAGCTTCTACCTCCACTCATACTGTAGATGGATGTCCCCAAGGAAGAAGATTGAACTGGACAGACCCCTAGGCCCTAATCAGATCCATTGCATTGGTTTCCAAGTATCTCTCATCAGAGGCCTGGTTTCCAATATGAGCACATGGGGGTTATCCACATGGGTAACTTGTCCCTTGGAGATGTCTCAAAAACTCTAGTTAGGAGAATCCTTCAGGTCCCGTGTGCCACTGCCCCATTCCAAGGTCTCCAAGGACTCAAACCCACATTAGGATCCATCCGCAAGAGAGTCCATTTCACCTCAACCCCCTCAGTTGCTCCCCCAGAGCCAGAAAATCAAACCTGTCTATTCGCTAGGAGACAATTGGAATGCGAGGCAGGCTGCACAGGCATCCATCCTTAGATCCGTGCTCTGGCGTCATTCTGTATGGGACGTCCTGGAGTGATCCAACAGGTCTCAATTGTCGATCAGAAGGAATACTTGCGGTTTAGAGCATCTCACAACTCCCACCGTGGGTAAACCTCCATGGCCTCAAGATGCTGCCCCCTTCATGGAGGGGCCATAATGGACAGAAACTCCCACCTGAGCCTAGGTCTGAACCTCAGCCTGACTTCAGATGCATGAAATCCCGATTCAGATCTGCAGAGGGTGCCTGACTTGCCATCGCCCTGAAAAACCTATGCCTAACATGTAATCTCAGACTTCGGTCCTCACATTCCTCGCCCACAGGGCATCCAGTTTGGCAATTCTGGAGCCACAATGCAGCACTCTGCCTGCCCTCCAGAAGGAAAACATTGCACTTGGGACTACCTAGAAAGTCCAAATGAGGATCAACCTGCACACCACTCGACTTTACCCCAATTATACAATCTACCCTAGGCACTAAAACCTTGTCTAACACATCCTAAGCCTGAACCTCCTGACCAACACCAAGACAGCTGGCTTCACACAGAGCACATTGGACCCAACATGGCCTTAGGTCGTCATCTCTTTCCAACCTCGGTTTTCAGAATTCACAAACTAGAACTTATCTCCAATCACTGTCCAGACATGAATGAGATGCAGAAATCAGAACTAGTACTTCTCCATGGCAAGAATACACAGGGTTGGCATGTTGTCCAACTTTCAGTGTAGGTGAAACCAGCAGGCACCATGAGTTCCCACCCATATTGAGTGCGACGAGGACATAAACACGCATTGTGACCCTCAACGTGAGTTCTGTCCTCAAGGATGGCCTCTCAGTGGCTGGACCATTAGAAGGCATATTGGGCTTGCCATGCCCCTAGGCCCCAATTTTTAACCAGATTTCTGGTTGTCCAGTCACCCCTCCCCAGGGCTCTGCTCAAGAATCACTCTTTTGGTAGAACACGTGAGGTAACAAAACTGAAATGACTCATCCCATCCCACAGATTGACCCAAAACTATTGGGATCGGGACAAATCCACAGAGAGGAAGACTCGTCCATGGCCCATGAGGCCTCCCCGACATTCCACGGCCATCGTTGACACTAAATCCAGAGAAAAAAGCTTGAGCAAGCACCTCAAACTCGCTCTTCTTCATATCCTCACGGTCTGTAGATCAGGCCTGGCATATCTACGTCCCCAAGCCTAAGCTGAGTTTCTGTTTTCAGACTTCTGTCCCCACAGTCCTGGCCCACACACTCTCCAGGCTGGGGCCGTTGGAGTCACACATAAGGACTGTGCCTGCCCACTCCACGGGAATTCTGCCCCTTCTATTGTCCATAATCATACAAATTAGGAAAAAACTCCTAAGAACCTGAGGCCATCCCAATAGTTTAGGCCACCCGGACAAACGGGCGATCTGACACCAGCTGAGCAACTACCTCCACTCATACCATAGACAGATGTCGCCAGAGAAGAAGATTGAACCTGACAGGTCCCTAAGCCGTAATCAGATCCATGGCTGTGGTTTCCAGGTATCTCTCCTCAGAGGCCTGGTTTCCAAACCAGCATATGGGGGTTTCCTGAGGCACCATTTAGAACATTCTTGTCTCCACAAGGGAAACTTGCTCTTTGGAGCTGTCTCAAAAACTCTGGTTAGGAGAATCCTCCAAGGCCCCGGTGCCACTGCCCCATTCCAAGGTCTCCATGGACACAAACCCACATTAGGACCCATCCGCAGAAGATTCCATTTCAACTCAGCCCCCTTGGTTGCTCCCCTTGAGCCAGCCGATCGAACCTGTCTTGTTGCTAGGAGACAAGTCGAATGAGAGGCGGGCTGCCCAGGCATCCATCCTTAGAACCCTGCCCTGGCGTCCTTTGGTATGGGACGTCCTGGAGCCATCCATTAGGTCTCAAATGCCCTGCAGAGGGAATCCCTGAGTTTGGAGCATCTCACAACTCCCAACTTGAAAAAACCTCGATGGCTTTGTGATGCCACCCCCCTTTATGAAGGGGAAGTCATGGACAGGAACGCCAACCTGAGCGAAAGTCTGATTCTTTCCCTGACTTCAGATGCAGGAGATCTCGTTTCAGCTCTTCAGAATGTTCCTGCCTTGCCATCACCCCGAAACATAAGTCTAGATTGTGTTCTCAGGCTTCCGTTTTCACACACCTGGATGCAAGCTCTCAAGACTGGCAATTCCGGACCCATAATGCAGCAATCTGCCTGCCCTTTAGAAGAAAAATGTTGCCCTATGGAGCTTCCAGGACACCCCAAATGAGGATAGACCTACACGGCACTCTACTGTACCCAAATGATATAATCTAACCTGGGCCCTAATACACTGTCTGACACAGCCTGAGCCCGGACCTCCTAACCAACACCCAGAGAGTTGAAGCACACTGAGCACATCAGACCCGCCATGGCCTTAGCTTGTAATCTCTTCCCAACCTAGCTTTTCAGGCTTCAGAACATAGACCTTAACTCCAAACCCTGCCAAGGGGTGAACATGGTGCAGAAATCAGAACTCCTCCTTACCCATAGAAAGAAACCTTATGGTTGGCATATTGATCGACGTTCAGTGTAGGAGAAACCAGCGTTCACCATGAGGCCACGCCCATGCCTGAGTGCTGTAAGGGCATAAACACACATTGTGACCCTCAGCGTGAGTCCTGTCCTCTAGTAAGTCCTCTCAGGGACTGGACCATTAGAAGTCATAATTGCTTGCCATGCTCCTAGGCCCCAATTTGTAATCAGATTTCTGGTTGTTCAGTCACCCCTACCCAGGGCTCTGCTCTGGAATCCCTCTTTGGTGGAACACCTGAGGTAAAAAAAAAAAAAAATAGACTCCTCCTGTCCCACAGAATGACCCCAAACTCTTGGGATCGGTCCAAATCCCCAGAGAGGAAGACAGGTCCCTTGCCCATGATGTCAATCGGACATTTCACGGCCATGAGTGATACAATAACCAGAGACAAAAGCCTAAGCAAACACCTCACACTCGCCCTTTGTTCATATCTAAAAGAGATCTCCTCGGGGTCTGTAGATCAGTCCTGCCATACCTACGACCCGAAAGCTAAGCTGAGTTTGTTTTTTCAGACAGCTGTCCCCATAGCCCTGGCCCACACACCCTACAGGCTCAGGCCCCTGAAGCCAAACCTGTGCTTTCCAAGGGAATTCTTCCCATTCCATTGGTCACAACCCTACAAATAGGATAAACCTCTAAAGTCTCCGAGGCCATCCCAATAGTGGTGGCTGCCCAGGACAAACAGTGTCAATCTGACCCATCTGAGCACCTACCTGCACTCAAACCCATAGACAGATTTCCTCAGAGGTAAGTTGGAACGAAAACCCCTCTAGGCCCTAATCGGATCCATTGCTTTGGTTTCCAGTCATCTCTCCTCAGAGGCTTGGATTCCAATACCAGCATATGGCTGTTTCTTGAGGCACCCATCAGACCAAATCTTTTCTCCACATGGGTATCTTGCGTGTTGGAGCTGTGTCAAAGCCTCTGGTTAGGGGAACCCTTCAGGGCCCCGGTGTCACTGCTTCATTCTTAGGTCTTCATGGACACAAAACCACATTAGGACCCATCCGCAGGAGAGTCGATTTCAACTCAGCCCCCTCGGTTGCTCTCCCAGATCCAGCAGATCTAACCTGTCTTGTCACTAGGAGACAATTGGAATAAGAGGCCGGCTGCCCAGCCATCCATTCTTAGAACGCTGCTCCTAATCATTCCATATGGGAAGTCTTGGAGCCAACCAATAGGTCTCAATGGTCCCACAGAAGAGTATTTGTGGTTTGGAGCATCTCACAACTCCCATCGTGGGAAAACCTCCATGGACTCGTGACCCACCCCCCTTCATGAAGGGGCCATCAGGGACAGAAAATCCAACCTGAGCGATTGTGTGATCCTCGCCCTGACTTCAGATGCATGAGATCTGGATTCAGCTCTACAGAGTGTGATTGCCATACCCTCGCCCAGAAACCTAAGCCTAGCTCGTGTTCTCAGACTTCCATCCTCACATTCCTGGCCTACAACCCTCCAGTTTGGCAATTCCAGAATTACAATGCAGCACTCTGCCTGACCTCCAGGAAAAAAAAAAAAAAAACACACAAAAAAAAAAAAAAAAAAAAAAAAAAACAATGCACTATGGGGCTACCCAGAAACCCCAAATGAGGATCAACCTGCACGCCACTTGACTGTACCCCAATTATACAGTCTTCCCTGGGCACTAATGCCCTTTCTGACACAACCTGAGCCTGGACCTCCTGGCCCACAACCATCCAGCTGGCCGCACACTAAGCACATTGGACCCGCCATGGCCTTAGGTTGTCATCTCTTCCCAACCTCGGTTTTCAGGATTCAGAACCTAGACCTTATCACCAATCACTGCTCAGGGTTGAACATGATGCAGAAATCAGAACTCCTTCCCCATGGCAAGAAACCTTGTGGTTGGCATGTTGTCCAACATTCAGTGTAGGAGAAACCAGCGAGGCCCATGAGGGCCAGCCCATGCTTGAGGGCCGCATTGGGCACAAACATGCATTGTGACCCTCAGTGTGAGCCCAGTCCTCAAGTAAGGCCTCTGAGTGGCTGGATCAAAAGATAGCATATTGGGCTTGCTATGCCGCTAGGCCCCAATGTTTAACCATAGATTTGGTTGTCCATTCGCCCCTCCCAACTTCTCTGCTTTGGAATCCCTCTTTTGGTGGGACACCTGAGGCAACAAAACTGAAAGGACTCATCCCATCCCACAGACTGAACAAAAACAATTGGGATCGGGACAAATCCACAGAGGAAGACTCGTCCATGGCCCATGAGGCTCCCCGACATTCCACGACCATCGTTGACACTAAACCCAGGGACAAAAGCCTGAATAAGCGCCTCAAACTCGCTCTTTCTTCATATCCTGAAGAGTTCTCCTCACGGTCTGTAGATCAGGCCTGCCATACCTACGTCCCCAAACCTAAGCCAAGTTTGTGTTTTCAGACTTCTGTCCCCACAGTCCTGGCCCACACACTCTCCAGGCTGGGGCCCCTGGAGCCACACATCAGGACTGTTCCTCCACACTCCACGGGAATTCTGCCCATTTCATTGTCCACAATCGTACAAATTAGGAGAAACCTCCAAAGTCCCCGAGGCCATCCCAATAGTGTAGGCCGCCCAGGACAAACAAGGGTGATCTGACAACAGCTGAGCATCTACCTCCATTAATACCATAGATGGATGTCCCCAAGGAAGAAGATTGAACCTGACAGACCCCTAGGTCCTAATCGGATCCATTGCTTTGGTTTCCAGGTATCTCTCCTCAGAGGCCTGCTTTCCAATATCAGCATATGGGGGGTTTCCTGAGGCTTGGCTACTTGAGTGCCACCAGGGCACAAAGCTGCATTGTGACCCTCAGCGTGAGGCCTGTCCTCAAGTAAGGCCTTTCAGAGGCTTGACCAAGAGATGGCATATCGGACTTGCCATCAACCTAGGCCACAATCTTTAACTAGAGATCGGGTTGTCCAGTCGCCCCTCACCAGGGCTCTGCTCTGAAATCCCTCCTTTGGTGGGACAACTAAGGTAACAAAACAGAAATGATTCATCCCATCCCAAACACTGACACAAAACTTTTGGGAACGTGCCAACTACACAGAGAGGGACTCTTTCATGGACCATGAGGCCTCCCCGATGTTCCATGGCCAACGTTGACACAAAATACACAGACAAAAGCCTGAGCAAGTGCCTCACACGCTCTTTGTTAATATCCTGAAGAGTTCTCCTCATGGTCTGTAGATCGGGCCTGCCATACCTACGTCCCCAAACCTAAGCCAAGTTTGTGTTTTCAGACTTCTGTCCCCACAGCCCTGACCCACAAACTCTCCACACTTGGGCCTTTGGATCCACACCTCAAAACTGTGCCTTCCCTTTCCAAAAGAATTCTGCCCATTCCATTGGCCACAACATTGCAAATTAAGAGAAACCTCCAAAGTCACCATGGCAATCCCAAAAGTGTAGGCCTCCCAGGACAAACAGGGGCGATCTGACAACAGCTGAGCAACTACCTCCACTCAGACCCAGAGACAGATATTCACATAGAAAACGATTGAACTGGACAGGCCCCTAGGGACATCCCACTACTGTAAGCCACCCTAGACAAACAGGGATATTCTGACACAAGCTTAGCAACTACATCCATGCAGTCATGCAGACAGATGTCTGCAAAGACAGAAGATTGAACTGGATAGGCCCTTAGGCTTAATCACAACTCTTCCTTTGGTTTCCAGGTGTCACTTCTCAGAGGCCTGTGTTTGAAGAACAGCATATGGGGCTTTCCTGGGGCACCAAACAGAACCTCTCTCATCTCATCATGGGGATTTTCTTATGGGAGCTGTATCAAACCCTTCAGATAGGCAAATTCTGTAGAGCCCCTGAAACACCAGCACAATACAAACCATCTTCAAGAGACTCCATTTCAACTCAGCACCCTGGAAGCATGCCACAGAGCCAACAGATCAAACATGTCTTGTCACAAATAGAAAATTGGAATGCGAGGTATGCTGTACAGGCATCCATCCTTCGAAACCTGCTCTCCAGTCCTTCTGTATGGGATGTCCTTTTAGCCATCCAAAAGGACTCGACTCTCCTGCAGAAGGAAACCTTTTGGTTTGGAGCAACTCAAAGACTCAGTGTGGGAAAACCGCCTTGACCTCTTGAAGCCCCTGCTTCATGAAGAGGCCATCATGGACGCAAATTCCAGCACCATCTAACATCTGATCATCACTCTGAATCCAGATGCAGGAGATTTTGATTCAGCCTCTGCAGAGTGGGCCTGCCGTGCCCTTGGCCCCAAACCTCACCTTAGCTTGTGTTTTCAGACTTCCATCTTCACACTCCTGGCCCACAAGCCTTCCTGGCTGGGAATTCTGGGGCCACAACAAAGCACTCTATCTGTCCCCAGAAGAAAATCATTGTCTATAACGTTGCCCAGAAACCCCAAATGAGGATCAAACTGCTTGGCCCTCGGCAATGTCCCAGTTGCATAGGCTACCCTAAGCACTAATGCTCTGTCTTACATAGCCTGAGCCCAGACCTTCCAACAGACACTGAGACAGCTGGCTGCAAACCCAGCACATTGGACCTGCCACGGCCTTAGGCCATCATCCCTTCCCAACCTGGGTTTTCAGGCTTCAGAACCTAGACCTTATCTCCAATCCCTACACAGGGGGGAACCTGATGAACAGGTCAGAACTCCTCCTTCTCCATGACAAGAAACCTGCTGTTGACAGCGAGTCAAACCTTCAGTGTAGGAGAAACTTGCATGGCCCATAAGGCCACGACCATGCTTGAGGGTGCCTTGGGCACAAATACGCATTGTGACCCTCAGCACGAGTCCCTTACTCAAGTAATGCCTCTCAGGAGCTGGACCAAGACCCACATATGGAACCAGATGGCGGGTATTCCAGTTGTCAGTACCCTCTGCTGTGCTCTAGAATCCCTCTACTGGGGGGACACCTGTGGCAGAAAACAGTACTCTTCCCCTCCCACAGAATGACCCCAAACACTTGGGAGCTTGGCCAATCCCCAGCGAGGGAGACTCTTCCTCGGCCCATGAGGCAACCCCTACATTAAACGGCCATTGTGGACACAACACCCAGAGACAAAAGCCTGAGAGACCGCCTCTCACTCGCCCTCCTTTCATATCTAGAGGAGCTCCCCTCATGGACTGGAGGTCAGTACTGCCATAACCTTGGCCCCAAACCTGAGCCGGGTTTGTGTTTTCAGACGAGTGTCTCCACAGCCCTGTCCCACACAGCCTCCAGGTTGGGCCCTCTGGAGCCATACCACAGTACTGTGCCTGTGCTCTCCTAGGAAACTGTGCCCATTCCGTTGGCAACAACCCTACAGAATAAGAGATACCTCAAGGGCCTCGAGGACATCCCACTACTGTATTCCGCCCTGGACAAATAGGGGTATTCTGACACAAGATGAGCAACTACATCCAAGCAGGCATGCAGACAGTTGTCCACAGAGACAGAAGATTGAACAGGAGAGGCCCCTAGGCCCTAATCTGAGCTCTTGCTTTGGTTTCCAGGTGTCACTCCTCAGAGGCCTGGGTTCGAAGACCAGCATATGGAGCTTTCCTGAGGCACCAAATAGAACACCTCTCGTCTCCACATGGGAAGCTTCCTTGTTGGAGCTGTATCAAACCATTTGGGTTGGAGAATCCTGCAAAGTCCCTGAGCCACCACCACATTCCACGGTCTCCATGGCCATCAACACACATTATGATCCATCCTCAGGAGAGGCTATTTCAACTCAGCCCTTTGGGTAGCTCGCCCAAGAGCCTGGAGATTGAGCCTGCATTGTCCCAACCAAATAGTGGGAATGTGAGATGGCGTTTCCAGGCATCCATGTCTTAGACCCCTGCTCTCGAGTCTTTCTGTACAGGTCATTCTGGAACCATCCAATAGGACTCAACTATCCTGCAGAAGGAAACCTTGAGTTTTGGAGTAGCTCACAACTCCCATCATAGGGAAACCTCCCTGGCCTCATGAAGCCCCCACCCCCTTCAGGAAGGGGCCATCATGGAAACAAACTCCAGCCTGAGGCAACGTCTCATACTCGCCTTGACTTCAGATTCAGGAGATCTTGATTCAGCCTCTGCAGAGGGGGCCTGCCATGCCCTTGGCCCCTAACCTCATGCTAGCTTGTGTTTTCAGACTTCCTTCCTCACACTCCTGGCAAACAATCCCTCCAGACTGGGAATTCTGGAACCACAACGCAGCCCTCTGCCGGCCCACCAGAAAGAAAACGTTGCCCTATGGGGCTCTCCAGAAACTCCAAATGAGGATCAACATTTTCGGGCCTCAACTGCACCCCAATTGGATAGGCTGCCCTGGGCACTAATGCTCTGTCTGACACAACACGAGGCCAGACGTCCTGACAGACAAGGAGAAATCTGGCCGCACACCCAGCACATCGGACACGCCATGGCCTTCGGCCCTCATCGATTCTCAACCTGGGTTTTCAGACATCTAAACGTAGACATTATACCAAATCCCCACAAACTTGGGTACCTGAAGCACAAATCAGAACTCCTCCTTTCCCATGGCTGTAAAGCTTGCTGTTGGCACGGAGTCACACCTTCAGGGTAGGAGAAATCTTCATGGCCCCTGAAGCCACGCCCAAACATGAGTGCCGCCTTGGGCACAAACTCACATTGTGACCCTCAGCGTGAGCCCCATGTCGAAATAAGGCCTCTAAGGGCCTAGAACAAGAGCCCTCATATTGGGCTTGCCAAGCCACTCTGCTCCCAATCCTCACCAGAGTTCGAGTTTTCCAGTCGCCACTTCATGGGGCTCTGCTCTGGAATCCCTCTCTTGGAGAGACACCTGAGCCAGATAACAGGACTCCACCCTTCCCACAAAATGACCCCAAACTCTTGGGAGCTTTGCCAAATCCCCAGAGAGTGATAGTCATCCATAGACCCTGAGGCCACACCTACAATCCATGGCTATCCTGGACACAACATCCAGAGACAAAAGCCTGAGGGAACGCATCCCACTCACCCTTCTTTCATAAGCCAAGGAGCTCCCCTCTCGGCTTGTAGATACGGCTTGCCATACCCTCGGCGCCACACCTAAGCCGAGTTTGTGTTTTCAGACTTCTGTGCCCACAGACTGCACCCACACAACTTCTAGGCTAGGACCTCTGGAGCCACACCAAAAACTGTGCCTGTCCCCTCCAAGGAAACTGTGCCCAATCCATTGACCACAACCCTACAGGTTAGGAAAAACCTCCAAGGCCCCTGAAGCCATCCCGATATTGTAGGCTGCCCTGGACTAAGAGGGGGCACTCTGACACCAGCTGAGCAACTATCTCCACTTAGACACTCAGACAGTGTCTCCTGAGACAGAAGATTGAGACAGAAAGGCCCCTACCCCCTAATCTGAACCCTACTTTTGGTTTCCAGGTGTCCTTCCTCAGAGGACTGGTTTTGAAGACCAGCATATGGGGTTTTTCTGAGGCAAAAAAAACAAACCTCTCTCGTCTCCACATGGGGAGCTTTCTTTTCTTTTTTTTTTTTAAGATTTTATTTATTAATTTATTTATTTGACAGAGAGAAATCACAAGTAGGCAGAGAGGCAAGCAGAGAGAGAGAGGAGGAAGCAGGCTCCCTGTTGAGCAGAGAGCCCAATATGGGACTCAATCCCAGGACCCTGAGATCATGACCTGAGCCTAAGGCAGCGGCTTAACCCACTGAGCCACCCAGGCGCCCCACATGGGGAGCTTTCTTATTGAAGCTGTATCAAACCCTTCAGGTAGGCGAATTCTGCAGGGCCCCTGAACCACCAGCACATTCCTAGGTCTCCATGGACACAAACCCACATTATGACCCATCCGCAGGAGAGTTCATTTCAACTCAGCCCCCCCTGGGTAGCTTTCCCCAGTGCCAGCAGATCAAACATGTCTTGTTGCTATGGCCAATGGAAATGCGAGGCATGCGGTACAGGGATCCATCCATCGAACCCCGCTCTCAAGTCCTTCTGGATGGGACATCCTGGTGCCATCCAACAGAACTCGACTGCCCTGCAAAAGGAAGCCTTGTGGTTTGAAACAACCTCCAAACTCAGCATGGGAAAGCTTCCTTGGCCTCATGAGGCCCCCATTTCATTAAGGTGCCATCATGGGCACAAACTCTAGCCTCAGTCAACGTTTGATTCTCACCCTGACTCAGATGCAGGAGATTTTGATTCAGCCTCTGTAGAGTGGGCCTGCCATCCCCTTGGCCCCAAACCTAACCCTAGCTTATGTTTTCAGACTTCCGCCCTCACACTCCTCGCCCACAAGCCCTCACGATTGGGAATTCTGGGGCCACAAAAAAGCACCCTGCCTGACCCCCAGAGGAAAAACATTGTCTATGGCATTGCCCAGAAACCCAAAATAAAATCAACCTGCTCAGCCCTCAGCAACACCCCAATTGCATAGGCTACCCTAAGCACTAATGCTCTGTCTTACATAGCCTGAGCCCAGACCTTCTGACAGACACCAAGACAGCTGGCCGCACACCCAGCACATCGGATCCACCACGGTCTTAGGCCATTCATCCCTTCCCATTGACCTGTGTGTCTTCCCAGAAGTATGTTCTGAGGCTATGTCAGACTGTGCATTTTTTCCAGAGCAGCCTATGAAATTGGGGTGGGCATAGGGGCCTTGCAGGTTTTTCCTAATCTGGTGGGTTTGGGAAACTGAGACGGGCTAAGATTCCTCGGGAGAGCAGGCCCAGTGACGTGTTGTGGTTCTGGAGGCCCCATCCTGGAAAGCATATGGGTCAGGACTTTGGGTCCAAAGTCTTCAGACACAAACTCGGGTAAGAGTTAGGGATGAGGTGATGGTAGACCCGATCTGCAGAAACTGAGGGCAGCTCCTCGGGATTTGGAATTCAAGTGCTGGATATTCGATTCAACCACTGCACACTGGAAGTGCCTTTTGCTTGACATTGAATTTAACCATAGCTTGGGTTTACAATTCCATCCTCAGCCTCCTGGTCTACAAGCCCTATTGATAGGGAATTCTGAAGCCATAACGCAACATTCTTCCATCCCAATGGAAAGAAAAGGGCCTGTTGAGTCTGCCCAGAAACTCCACATGATGATCAATCTGCTCAGTGCTCAAGGGAACCCCGATTTATAGGCTGACTTGGGCACTAGTGTTGTGTCTGACAGAGCCTGAGCAAAGATCTTGTGTCAACCACCAGAGATCTGTGCCCATATCCAGCATGTGAGACTGGCCATGGCCCAAGTCCGTCACCTCTACTCATCCTTGGTATTCAGGCATCTTTCCCTAGACCTTTGCTGTAATCCCTTCCAGTGGGGGAACCTGAAGCACAATAGAGAACTTCTCCTTCCCCATGACAGGAATCCTGGCTGTTGGGATGGGTGTCCAACCTCAAAGTGGGCACTGGCTGCATGGCCAAGGAGATTATGCCCACTCATGAGGGCCACCCTGGGCACAAGCAGGCAATGTGAACCTCAGCCTGAGCATGCTTTCAAACAAGCCCTCTCAGTTGACCCAAAAGTATCCCGTATTACAGGCCAGGTATGCCCCTTGGCCCAAATCTTAACACTTAGTGGGATTATCCAGGGGCCCAGACCCAGAGCCAGTCTCTGGTATTCCCTATTTTGGAGAACCTCCAAGATGGAAAACATCACTCTTCCCTTCCATGAGAAAGCCACCAAACTATTGGGAGCAACCAGGTAACTTAGAGAGGAAAAACGTCCATGGACCCATTAGACCACACCCGGATTCCGTGGCCATCGTGGTTACGCAATGCAGATACAAAAGCCTGTGCTACCCCCTTTGAGTCATCTAATTCACAGTTCCTGACGAGTTGCTTTCCAAGTCTATGCATTGGGCCTGTGATCACCTCGCCACTAACCCTAACCCAAGTTTGTGTTTGCAGACTTCCCTCCCAAAACCATGGCTCACATGCCCTCCAGATTGTGGTATCTAGAGTCACACCTAAGGACTATGCCTGCCTTCCTCAAGGAAACTGTGCCCGTCACTGTTGCCCAAAATCTCTAGATTAGGAGAAACCTGAAAGGACCCTGAGCCCACATCAATATTGGAGGCCACTCTGGACTCAAATTCGCAGTCTGAAAAACCCTGATCACCTCCATCCAGGCAGATAACCAAGTCAATGATCTGGAGTCAGAAGATTGAACCTGACATGCCCCAAGGACTTCATTGGAGCACTAGATTAGGTTTTCAGGTATCTGTCCTCAGAGGCCTGTTCTGGAACACCAACTTATGATACAACATGTGGTCCATGAGACACAGAACAGAACATCTCCTGGACCCAGAAGGAAGCCGTGCTCCTGGACCTGTGTCAAACCCTCAGGGTAGATGAATCCTACACGGCCCCTTAGCAACCAGCACATTCTATGATCTCCCTGGTAACAAACCAGCATTGTGACCCATCTTCATTTGACTCCATATCAACTAAAGGCCTTGATACACAGCCACCAGAATGAACCTGCCATGTTCCTCAGCTGCAATGGTCAATGGAGGTGTGCTTTCTAGGCATCCATGCGGGAGTGCTCTACTACACAAACTTTCCACATGGAGATACCTGAGCAAACAAACCAGACTCCTCCTTTCCAGTAGAAAGAAACTTTGATGTTTGGATCATCTCACAAGCCACAGGGTGGGAAATCCTCCATGGCCTCTTGACGCCACCCCTCCATTTGTCAGTCATCATAGACACAAACTCCAGTCTAAACAAACATCTGACATCTGCCCATACTCAGGTACTGATATTGGAATCAGCAACTGTACACTGGAACTGCCTTTCGATTGGCACTGAATTTAACCCTCACTTCAGATTACAAATCCATCCTCACCTTACTGGTCTTCAAGGTCTCTTGAAAGGGAATTCTGGAGCCACAAAACAGCATTCTGCCTTCCCCATAGAAAGAAGAAGAACCTGATGAGTCTGCCCAGAAACTGCACATGAGGATCAATCCACTCAGCCCAAGAGGCAACCCTGATTTATAGTTTGCCCTGGCTACTAGTGCTGTGTCTGAGCCTGAGCCCCGACCTCATGTCAGCCACCCAGAGGATGGGTCCCATCTCCAGAATGTGAGACCAGCCATGGCCCAGGGCTGTCACCTCTATCCATTCTTGGTTCAGGCATATGTCTCCAGACATTTTCTGGAATCCCTGCCTATGGGGGAACCTGAAGCACAATAGAGAAATCCTCCTTCCACATGGAAGAAATCCTGGCCGTTGGTATGGGTGCCCAAACCTCAGAGTGGTAGCCAGTTAATGGCCAAGGAGACCCCAACCACTCATGAGGGCTACCCTGGACACAAGCAGGCATTGTGACCCCCAACCTGAGCATACTTTCAAACAAACGCTCTCAGTTGAATCTCCAGGATCCCGCATTGCAGGCCTGGAATGCCCCTAAGCCCAAATCCTAACCGCTGGTGGGATTTTTCAGGCGCCCAGAACCACAGCCCTTCTCTGGAATCCCTGTTTTGGGGCACCCTTAAGATGGAAAATAGCACTCTTCCCTTCGCCAAGAAAGCAACCATAGTATAGGGAGCCGCCAGGATTCTTGAGAGGAAAAGTCTCCCATGGACCCATAAGACCACACCTGCATTCCGAGGCCATCCTGGACACACAAGCCAGATAGAAAAGCCTGGGCTACCGCCTTCAAGGCACTTGATTTACAGTTCCTGATGAGCTGCCCTCCAGGTCTATGCATTGGGCCTATGATCACCTCGCCGCTAACCTTAACCTGAGTTTGTGTTTGCAGACTTCTCTCCAAAAACCATGGCTCATATGTCCTCCAGGATGGAGTCTCTGGAGCCACACCACAGGACTGTGCCTGTCATCCCCAAGGAAAATGTGTCCGTCACATTTGCCCAAAATCTCGAGATAAGGAGGAACCTGCAAGGACACTGAGCCCACCCCAATATTGGAGGCCGCTCTGGACACAAATGTGCAGTCTGAAACACCCTGATCACCTGAATCCAGGCAGACATCAAAGTCAATGGTCCTGAGTCAGAAGATTTAACCTGACATGCCCCTATGACCTTACTGTAACCCTAGATTAGGTTTTCAGGCATCTGTCCTCAGAGACCTGTTCTGGAGTACCAACTTATGATACAACATATGGTCCCTGAGCCCCACAACAGAACATCTCCTTTCCCCAGATGGAAGCCGTGCTCTTGAGCCTGTGTCAAACCCTCAGGGTCAATGAATGCTACACGTCCTGTAGCCACCAGCAGATTCTAAGTCCTCACTGGTAACAAGCCAGCATTGTGACGCATCTTCATGAGATTCCATGTCAACTCAAGGCCTTGGTACTTCGCCCCAGAACCTTCAGAATGAACCTGCCATGTTCCTCAGCTCCAACATTCAATGGAGGAGTGTTTTCCAGGCATCAATGTGGGAGTGCTCTGCTACCCAAACTTTCCACATGGGGGACTCTCGAGCAAACAAACCAGACTGCCCCTGTCTGGTAGAAGGAAACCTTGCTGTTTGGAGCATCTCACAAGCCCAAGCGTGGGAAATCCTCCATGGCCTCTTGTCACCTCCCCTCCATTTGTTGGTCATCTTAGACAAAAACTCCAGCATGAGAAAACATCTGATGTCTGCCCTTGCTCTGGTACTGGATGTTCGAATCAACCACTCACACTGGAAATGCCATTTGCTTGTCACTAAATTTATCTGTAGCTTGGGTTCACAATTACATCCTCACCCTACTGCTCTGCAAGCCCTCATGATAGGGAATTCTGGACCCACAACACAGCATTCTGCCTTCCCCATAGAAAGAAGGGCCTGGTGAGTCTGCCTAGAAATGCCACATGAGGATCAATCTACTCAGCCCTCAAGGGAACCTCAAATTATAGACAGCCCTGGACCCTAGTGCTATATCTGACAGAGCCTGAGCCCCGACCTCGTGCCAGCCACCCAGGGGGGGCCCATATCCAGCATGTGAGACAGGCCAAGGACCAGGGCCGTCATCACTACCCATCCTTGGTATTCAGGCATCTGTCCCCAGACCTTTCCTGGAATCCCTACCAATGGGGGAACCTGGATCACAATAGAGAAATCCTCCTTCCCCATAGCAGGATTCCTGGAAGATGGGAAGGTGGTCCAACACTCAGAGTGGTAGCCTACTGCATGGCCAATGAGACCACACCCACTCCTGAGGGCCGCCCTGGGCAAAAGGTGGCATAGTGACACTCAGCCTGAGCATGCTTTCAAACAAACGTTCTCAGTTGTACCTCCAGGGTTTGCATTGGAGACCTGGTAAGACCCTAGGCCTAAATCATAACCTTTGGTGGGTATTTCCAGGTGCCCAGAGCCAGAGCACATCTCTGCAATCCCTGTTATGGGACACCCTTAATATGGAAAACAGATCTCTTCCCTCTCTGAGAAAGCAACCAAACTATAGGGAGCCGCCAGGATACTTGAGAGGAAAAATCACCCATGGACCCCTGAGACCTCACCTGCATTCCTAGTCCATAGTGGATACACAATCCAGAGACAAAAGCCTGTGCTACTGCCTTCGAGGCATGCAATTTACAGTTCCCGACGAGCTTCCCTCCAGGTCTGTGCACTGAGCCTGCAATCACCTCGCCACTAAACCAAACCCATGTTTGTTTTTGCAGACTTCTCTCCCAAAACCAAGGCTCACATGCCCTCCAGGATGGGGTCTCTGCAGCCACACCACAGGACTGGGCCCACCATTGCCAAGGAAACTGTGCCCATCAAAGTTGCCCAATCCTTCCAGATTAGGAGAAACCTGCACGGCCCCTGAAGCCACCCCAATACCAGTTGCCACTCTGTACACAAATGCACAGTCTGGAACACCCTGATCACCTACATCTGGGCAGACATCGAAGTCAATGGTCCGAGTCAGAGTATTGAACCTGACATTCCCCTAGGTTATCACTGGAATCCTAGATTAAATTTTCAGGCATTTGTCCTCAGAGGCCTGTTCTGGAATACCAACTTATGATACAACATGTGTTGCATGAGCACCACAACAGAACATCTCCGGTCCTAGAAGGAAACCGTGCTCTTCGACCGGTGTCAAACCCTCAGGGTAGATGAATCCTACATGGTCCCTTAGCCACCAGCACATTGTAAGTTCTCTCTGGTAACAAACCTGCATTGTGAACCATATTCATGAGACTCCATGCCAACTCCAGGCCTTCGTACTTTGCCCCAGAGCCACCAGAGCAAACCAGCCATGCTCCTCAGCTGCAATTGTCAATGGAAGTGCGCTTTTCAGGCACCCATTCGGGAGTGCTCTGCTACCCAAACTTTCCACATGGGGGACCCTGGAGCACATAAACCAGACTCCACCTGTCCGGTAGAAGGAAACGTTGCTGTTTGGATCATTTCACATGCCCCAGCGTGTGAAATCCTCCATGGAGTCTTGACGCCACCCCTCCATTTGTCGGTCATCATAGACAAAAACTCCAGCATGAGAAAACATCGGACATCCACCTTTACTCCGGTGCTGGATATCTGGAATCAGCCACTGCACACTTGAACTGCCTTTTGCTTGGCTCTAAATTGAACCGTAGCTTGTGTTTACAATTCCATCCTCACCCTACTGGTCCCCAAGCCCTCATGATAGGGAATTCTGGAGCCACAACGCAGCATTCTGCCTTCCCCTTAGAAAGAAGAAGGGCCTGGTGATTCTGTCCAGAAAATATACATGAGGATCAATCTGCTCGACCCTCGAGGGATACCCGATTTATAGTCAGCCCTGGCCACTAGTTCTGTGTCTGACAGAGACTGAGCCCTCAACTCATGTCAGCCACTCTGAGAGTTGGGCCCATATACAGTATGTGCGACTGGCCATGTCTCAGGTCCCTCATTTCTACCCACCCTTGGTATTCAGGAATTTGCTGGAATCCCTAATAATGGGGGAACCTGAAGCACAATAGAGAACTCCTCCTTCTCCATGGCAGGAATCCTGATAGTAGGGATGGGTGTCCTACCTTAAACTGGAAACCAGCTGCATGGCCAAGGAGACAACACCCACTCATGAGGGCCGCCTTAGGCACATCAGGCATTGTGACACTCAGACTAGCATGCTTTCAAACAAACGCTCTCAGTTGCACCTCCAGGTCACGCATTGCAGTCCTGGTCCTCCCCTAGGCCCAAATCCTAACCCTGGTGGGATTTTCCAGACACCCAGACCCACAGCCTGTACCTCGAATCCCTGTTTGGGGAACCTCTAAGATGGAAAACAGCACTCTTCCCTTCAACAAGAAAGCCACCATACTATTGGGAGCTGCCAGGATCCTTAGAGAGGAAAAGTCTTCCATAGACCCATTAGACCATACCTGCATTCCGAGGCCATCATGGACCCACAATCCAGATACAAAAGCCAGTGCTACCGCCTTCAAGACAATTGATTTACAGTTCCTGACAATATGCCTTCCAGGTCTATGCATTGGGCCTACAATCACCTCGCCACTAAACCTAACCCGAGTTTGTGTTTGCAGACTTCTCTCCCAAAACCATGGGTCACATGCTCTTCAGGATGGGGTCTCTGGAGCCACACCACAGGACTATGTCCCCCACCCCAAGGAAACTGTACCCGTCAAAGTTGCCTAAACCTTTCAGATTAGGAGAAACCTGCAAGGCCCCAGAGCCCACCCCAATATTGGAGGCCGCTCTGTACACAAATGCACAGTCAGAAACACCCTGATCGCCTACATGTAGGCATACACTGAAGTCGATGATCCTGAGTCAGATGATTGAATCTGACCTTCCCCTAGGACTTCATTGGAACTCTAGATTAAGTTTTTATGCATCTATCCTAGGGGCCTGTTCTGGAATACCAACTTATGATACAACATTTGGTCCATGAGCCCCACAACAGAACATCTTCAATCCCCAGAAAGAATCCGTGTTCTTTGACTGGTATCAAACTCTCAGAATAGATGAATTCTACATGACCCCTCAGCCACCAGCACATAGTAAGATCTCCCTGGTTACAAACCTGCATTGTGACCCATCTTCATGAGATTTCATGTCAAATTCAGGCCTTGGTATTTCGCCCTAGAGCAACCAGAATGAACCTGCCATGCTCCTCAGCTACAATGGTAAATGGAGGTGTGTTTCCCAGACATTCACGTGGGAGTGCTATGTTACCTAAACTTTTCACATGAGGCAACCTGGCGTAAACAAACCAGACTCACCCTCTCCTGTAGAAGGAAACTTTGCTGTTTGGAGCATCTCACAAGCCCCAGCGTGTGAAATCCTGCATGGCCTCTTGACTCCACTTCTCCATTTCGGTTATCATAGACACAAACTCTAGTGTGAGCAAACATCTGAGATCCACCCTTATTCTGGTGCTGGATGTCTCGAATAAACCACTGAACATGAGAACTGCCTTCCACATGGCAACAAATTGAACCGTAGCTTGTGTTTACAATTCCATCCTCACCTGACTGGTCCACAAGCCTTCTTGATAGGGAAATGTGGAGCCAAAATACAGCATTCTGCCTACCCCATCGAATGAAGAAGTGCCTGATGAGTGTGCCTAGAAACCCCACATTAGGATCAATCTGCTCAGCCCTAGAGTCAACCCTGATTTATAGGCTGCCATGGCCACTAGTGCTGTTTCTGACAGAGCCTGAGCCCCTACCGAGTTTCAACCACCAGAGAGCGGGCCCCATATCCAGCATATGGGATGGTCATGGACCACGTAGATCATCTCTACCCATCCGTGATATTCAGGCCCCTGTCCCCAGACCTGTGCTGGTATCCCTGCCAATGGGGGAACCTGAAGCACAATAGACAACTCCTCCTTCCCCATGGCAATGAAGCTGGCTGTTGGGATGGGTGTCCAACCCTCAAAGGGGAGCCAGGTACAAGACCAATGAGACCACGCCCACTCCTGAGGGCCGCCCTGGGCGCAAACAGGCATTGTGACCCTCAGCCTTATCATGCTTTCAAAAAATACATCTCAGTTGCACCACCATGATCCCGCATTGCAGGCCTGCTACACCTCTAGGCACAAGTCCTAAAACTTGGTGGGATTTTCCAGGTGGGCAGACCCAGAGCCCGTGTTTGGAATCCCTGTTTTGGAGCACCCCTCAGATGGAAAACATCACTATACCCTTCCCTGAAAAAGCCAACAAACTATGGAGAGCTGCCAGGATCCTTAGAGAGGAAAATTCTCCCATGAATCCTTGAGACCACACCGGCATTCTGAGGCCATCCTGGACACAAAATCCAGAAGGAAAAGTCTGTGCTACTGCCTTCCAGTCACCCTAACTAAAATTACTGATGAGCTTCCCTCCAGGTCTAGGCATTGGGCCTGCAATCACATCACTACAAATTTGCTACTTGAATATGTGTTTCCAGACTTCTCTCCCAAAACCATGTCTCACATGCTCACCAGAACGAGATCTCTGGAGCCATACTACAGAACTATGGCTGCCATCCCCAAGGACTCTGTGCATATCAGAGTTGCACAAACCTTCCAGATTAGGAGATACCTGTAAGGCCCCTGAGCCCGCCCCAATATTGTCGGCCACTCTGGATGCAAATGCCTAATATGAAACACCCTGATCACCTACATCCAGAGAGACAGCCAAGTCAATGATTGTGAGTTAGAAGATTGAACCTGAAATGCCCCTAGACCCTCAATGGAACCCCATTAGGTTTTCAGGCATCTGACCTCAGGGACCTGTTCTGGAATACACATTGATGACACATCGTTTGGTCCCTGAGCCACACGACAGAACATGTCCTGTTCCCAGAAAGATACTGTGCTCCTCGACCTGTGCCAAATCCTCAGCGTAGGAGAATCCTGCCTGGCACCTTAGCAACCAGCACATTCTAAGATCTCCTTGGTAACAAACCAGCATTGTGACCCATATGTAAAAGATTCCATGTCAACTCAATGCCTTGGCATTTCGCCCCAGAGCCACCAGAACGTACCTGTCATGTTCCTCAGGTGCAATGGTCAATCGAGGTAAGGTTTCCAGACATCCATGATGGTGAGCTCTGCTTCACAAACTTTCCACATGGGGAAACCTAGAACAAACAAACCAGAGTTCACCTGCCCAGTAGAAGTAAAACTTATGTTTAGAGCAGCTCATAGGCCTCAGCATGTGAACTTCACCATGGCCTCTTGATGCCACCCCTCCATTGGTCAGTCATCATAGACATAAACTCTAGTTGTGCAAACATCTGACATGCACCCTTATTCCAGTGCTGGATGTCTTGAATAAACCACTGAACATTGCAGTTGCCTTCTGCTTGGCACTGAATTGAACTGTAGCTTGTGTTTACAATCCCATCCTCACCTGACTGGTCCACAAGCCCTCTTGAGAGGGAAATCTGGAGCCATAACGCAGCATTCTGCCTTCCCCATCGAATGAAGAAGTGCCTGTTGAGTGTGTCCAGAAACCCCACATAAGGATCAATCTGCTCAGCCCTCAAGTCAACCTCGATTTACAGGCTACCATGGGCACTAGTGCTGTTTCTGACAGAGCCTGAGCCCCGACTGACTTTCAGCCACCAGAGAGCAGGCCCCATATCTAGCATTTGGGATGGTCATGGCCCAATTATGTCATCTCTACCCAGCCTTGGTATTCAGGCACCTGTTCCCAGACCTTTCCTGGAATCCCTGCCAATGGGCAAACCTGAAGCACAATGCAATAAACCTGGCTGTTGGGATGGGTGCCCAACCCTCAAATGGGGAGCCAGTTACAAGACCAATGAGACCACGCCCACTCCTGAGGGCTGCCCTGGGCAAAAACAGACATTGTGACCCTCAGCCTGAGCATGCTTTCAAACAATCCCTCTCAGTTGCACCACCATGATCCTGCATTGCAGGCCTCGTATGCCTCTAGGCACAAATCCTAAAACTTGGTGGGATTTTCCAGGTGTGCAGACCCAGAACCCGTCTCTGGAATCCCTGTCTTGGGGCACCCCTAAGATGGAAAACAACACTCTTCCCTTCCCCGAAAAAGCTACCCAACCATTGGGAACCACCAGGATCCATAGAGCGGAAAAGTTTCCCATGGACCCATGAGAACACAACTGCATTCCGAGGCCATCCTGGACACAAAATTCAGAAAGAAGCATCTGAAGTCAGGGTGAGGATCAGACGTTGCCTCAGGTTGGAGATTCTGTCCATGATGACCCCTTCATGATGGGGTCATCATGAGGCCATGGGGTTTTTCCCATGATGGTAGTAGTGAGATGATCCAAACCACAAGGGTTTTCTGTGGGTCAATTGAAACCTGTTTGAGGGCTACAGGATGTCCCATACGGAATGACGCCAGAGCAGGGTTCTAAAGATGGATGGCTGGACAGCCCGCCTCACATTCTAATTGTCTCTTAACGACAAGAGAGGTTCAATCTGCTTGTTTTGGGGGAGCAACTGAAAGAGCTGAGTTGAAATGGAATCTCCTGTGGATGGGTCCTAATGTGGGTTTGTGTCCATGGAAACCTTGGAATGGGGCAGTGGCACCAAGGCGCTGAAGGTTTCTCCTAACCAGAGGTTTTGAGACAGTTCCAAAGAGAAAGTTTCCCATGTGGAGATGAGATTTGCTCAAATTGGTGCCTAAGGAAACCCCCATATGCTAGTATTGGAAACAACCCCTCTCAGGAGAGATACCTGGTAGCCAAAGCAATGGATCTGATTAGGGCATAGGGACCTGTCCAGTTCAATCTTCTTCACGGCGACATCTGTATACGGGTCTGAGTGGAGGTACTTGCTTAGCTGGTGTCAGATCAACCCTGTTTGACCTGGGGGATGACACTATTGGGATAGCCTCAGGCACTTTGGAGGTTTCTCCTAATTTGTACAGTTGTAGCCATTGGATTCAGCAGAATACCCTTGGAGAAGGCATGCACAGTCCTGAGGTGTCACTCCAGGGACCCCAGCCTGGAGTGTGTGTGGTCCAGGGCTGTGGGGACAGATGTCTGAAAACACAAACTTGGCTTACGTTTGGGGATGTAGGTATAGCAGGCGGAATCTACAGACTGTAAGGAGAACTCTGGGATATGAACAAAGGACGAGAGTGAGGCGCTTGCTCAGGCTTTTCTCTCTGGGTTTTGTGTCACCAATGGCTGTGCAATGTCGAGGTAGCCTCATGGGCCATGGAAGAGTCTCCCTCTCTGGGGATTTGGTCCAATCCCAGGAGTTTGGGTTCATTCTGTGGGATGGGAGGGGTCTGTTCTTTTTTTACCTCAGGTGTCCCACCAAAAGAGGGATTCGAGAGCATAGCCCTGGGGAGGGGCGAATGGAAAAACCAAAATCTGATTATGAATCGGGACTTAGGGGCATGGCAAGCCCCATATGTGGGCTCTTGGTCCAGCCGCTGACAGGCCTTACTTGAGGACAGGACTCACACTGAGGGTCACAATGCATGTTTGTGCCCAATGCAGCCCTCAATCATGGGCGGGGCCTCATGGGCTATGCTGGTTTCTCCTACACTAATTGATGGAAAACATGCCAACCACAAGGATTCTTGCCATGGGGAAGGAGGAGTTCTGATTTCTGCATCACGTTCACCCCTGGGCAGTGATTGGAGTTAAGGTCTAAGTTCCTAAGCCTGAAAAACGAGGTTCGGAAGAGATGACGACCTCAGGCCATGGCGGATCTGATGTGCTCAGTGTGTGGCCAGCTGTCTTGGTGTCGGTCAGGAGGTCCGAGCTCAGGCTGTGTGAGACAGGTCATTAGTGCTCAGCGTAGACTCTCTAATTGGGGTGCAGTCAAGTTGCGTGAAGGCTGATCCTCATTTGGGGTTTCAGGGTAGCCCCATAGGGCAACATTTTTCTTCTGGAGCGCAGTCAGAGTGCTGCATTGTGGTTCCGGAATTGCCAACCTGAGGGCTTGTGGGCCATGAGTGTGAGGACGGAAGTCTGAGAGCACAAGCTAGTCTTAGGTTTTGGGGCGAGGGCAAGGCATGCACACTCGGCAGAGCTAAATTGAGATCTTGTGCATCTGAAGTCAGGGCAAGGATCAGACGTTGGCTCAGGTTGGAGTTTCTATCCATGATGGCCCCTTCGTGAAGGGGGTGTTGCATTACGAGGCTAAGGAGGTTTACCCACGATGGTAGTTGTGACTTTCTCTAAACTGCAAGGATTCCTTTTTCAGGACAATTGAGACCTGTTGGATGGCTCAAGGACATCCCATAGAGACAACTCCAGAGCATGGTTCTAAGGATGGATGCCTGGGCTGCCCTCCTCGCATTCCAATTGTCTCCTTGCGATAAGACAAGTTCAGTCTGCTGGATCTCAGGGAGCAAATCAGGGCACTGAGCTGAAATGCACTCTCCTGTGCATGGGTCATAATGTGGGTTTGTGTCCATGCGGACCTTGGAATGGGGCGGTGGAATTGGGATCCTGAAGGTTTCTACTAACCAGAGGTTTTGACACAGTTCCCACATGCAAGTTTCCCATATGGAGACGACATTTGTTCTGATGGGTGCTTTAGGAAAGCCCCATATGCTGCTCTTGGAAACCAGGCCTCTGAGGAGAGATGGCTGGAAACGAAAGCAATGGATCTGATGAGATCCTGGGGGCCTGTCCTGTTCAATCTTCTTCTCTGGGGACATCTGTCTTCGGGACTGAGTGGAAGTAGTTTCTCAGCTGGTGACAGATATCCGCTTTTTGTCCCGGGCGGCCTACACTCTTAGCATAGCCTTGGGGACGAAGGAGCTTTCTCTTAATTTGTTCTGATTGGTACCAGCCCCACATTCCACGGTCATGATTGACACAAAATCCAGAAAAAAGCCTGAGCAAGTGCCTCACACTCGCGCTTTGTTCATATCCCGAAGAGTTCTCCTCATGATCTGTAGATCAGGCCTGCCATACCTACATCCCCAAATCTAAGTTGAGTTGTTGTTTTCAGACTTCTTTCCCCACAGCCCTGGCCCACACACCCTCCAGGCTGGGGCGCCTCGAGCCACACCTCAGGACTGTGCCTGCCCTCTAAAAGGGAATTCTGCCCGTTCCATTGGCCACAACCGTACAAATTAGGAGAAATCTCCAGAGTCCCCAGGGGCCATCCCAATAGTGTAGGTCGCCCGGGACAAACAGGGGAGATATGACACCAGCTGAGCAGCTAGCTCCACACAGACCGAGAGACAGATATCCCCAGAAAAGTAGATTGAACTGGACAGACCCCTAGTCCCTAATCAGATCCATTGCTTTGGTATCCAGGCATCTTTTGTCAGAGGCCTGGTTTCCAATACCAGCCTATGGGGGTTTCCAGAGGCACACATCAGAACAAATCTCGTCTCCACATTGGAAACTTGCTCATGGGAGCTGTGTCAGAACCTCAGAGGCCTGGTTTCAATACCAGCATATGGGGGTTTCCAGAGGCACACATCAGAACAAATCTCTTCTCCACATAGGAAATTTGCTCTTTGGAGCCGCGTCAAAACCTCTGCTTAGGAGAATCCTTCAGGGCCCCAGTGCCACTGCCCCATTCCAAGGTCTCCATGGACACAAACCCACATTAGGACCCATCCGAAGGAGAGTCTATTTCAACTCAGCACCCTTGTGTCCTCCCCTACAGCGAGCAGATCAAATCTGTCTTGTCAATAGGAGACAATTGGAATGCGAGGCAGGCTGCCTAGGCATCCATCCATAGAACCATGCTCTGGAGTAATTCCATAAGGGACGTCCTGGAGCCATCCAACAGGTCACAACTGACCCGAATAAGGACTCCTTGCATTTTGGAGCATCTCAAAACTCCCATCATGGGAAAGCCTTTATAGCCTCGTGATGCCCCCCAACTTCATGAAGGGGCCATCATGGAAAGAAACTCCAACCTGAGCCAACATCTGATCCTCGCCTGGACTTCAGATGCACGAGATCTCGATTGAGATCTGAAGAGTGTGCCTGATGTGCCCTCGCCCTGAAACCTATGCCTAGTTTGTGTTCTCAGACTTACGTCTTCACACTCCTGGCCCACAAGCCATCCATTTTGGGAATTCCGGAGCCACAATGCAGCACTCTGCCTGCCCTCCAGAAGAGAAACTTTGCCCTATGGGGCTACCCAGAAGCCCCAAACGCAACTCGACTGCACCCCAAATATACAGTCTACCCTGGGCACTAATGCCCTGTCTGACACAGCCTGAGCCCGGACCTCTCGACTGACACCCAGACAGCTGGCTGCACACTGAGCACATTGGACCCGCCATGGCCTTAGGTCATCATCTCTTCCCCACCTGGGTTTTAAGGCGTCAAAACCTAGACCTTATCTCTACTTACTGCCCAGGGGTAAACGTGATGCAGAAATCAGAACTCCTCCTTCCCTGTGGAAAGAAACCTTGTGGTTGGCATGTTGTCCAATGTTCAGTGTAGGTGAAACCAGCGACCCCAGGTGGCCCTGCCCATGCTTGAGGGCCGCGTTGGGCACAAACACGCAATGTGACCCTCAGCGTGAGCCCTGTCCTCAAGGAAGACATCTCAGTGGCTGGAACAATAGCCCACATATGGGGCTTGCCATGCCCCTATGCCCCCATTCTTAACTAGGGGTCGGGTTGTCCAGTTACCCCTCCCTAGGGCTCTTCTCTGGAATCCCTCTTTTGGTGGGACACCTGAGGTAAAACAAACAAACCAATAAACAAACAAACAAACAAATAAACATACAGAAAGGAATCCTCCCATCCCACAGAATGAACCCAAACTCTTGGGGTCGGGCCAAATCCCCAATAGGGAAATTCGTCCATGGCCCATGAGGCAACTCTCACATTCTACAGCCATCGTTGACACAAAATCCAGTGACAACAGCCTGAGCAAGCACCTCACACTCGCCCTTTGTTCATATCCCTTTGAGTTCTCCTCAAGGTCTATAGAATGTGCCTGCCATACCTATGTCTCCAAACTTAAGCCGAGTTTGTGTATTCAGACTTTTGTCCCTACAGCCCTGGCCAACATACCCTCCAGCATGGGGCCCCTAGAGCCACACCTCAGAACTGTGCATGCTCTCTCCAAGGGAATTCTTCTGAATCCATTGGCCACAACCCTACAGATTAGGAGAAACCTCCAAAGACCCTGAGGCCATGCCAATAGTGTAGGCAGCCTGGGACAAACAGGGGTTATCGGACAAAAAGGGCCCATGTGACACACGCTGAGCAACTACCTCCAATATGACCTGTAGACTGATGGCCCCAGAGAATCAAATTGAACCAGATAGGCCCTAAGCCTGTAATTGTATCCATTGCTTTGGTTTCCAGACATCTCTCCTCAGAGGCCTGGTTTCCAATACCAGCATATGGGGGATTCCAGAGGCACTCATCAGAACAAATCTCATCTCCACATTGGAAACATAATCTTTGGAGCTCTGTCAAAACCTCTGGATTGGAGAATCCTTCAGGTCCCTGGTGCCACTGCCCCATTCCAAGGTCTCCATGGACACAAATGCACAATATGACCCATCCTCAGGAGAGTCCATTTCAACTCACCCCACTCGGTTTCTCCCCCAGAGCCAGCAGATTGAACCTGCCTTGTCACTAGGAAATATTTGGAATGTGAGGCGGGCATACCACGCATCCATCCTTAGAATCCTGCTCTGGAGTCGTTCCATATGGGACTTCCAGAAGCCATCCAACAGTTCTCAAGGGTCCTATAGACGTAAACCTTGCTGTTTGGAGCATCTCACAACTCCCATCATGGGAATACCTACATGGCCTCTTGAGAACCTCCCCCTTCATAAAGAGGCCATCATGGACAGAAACTCCAACCTGAGCCAAAGACTGATCCATGCCCTGAGTTCAGATGCACGACATCTCTATTCAGCTATGCAGAGAGTACGTGCCGTTCCTTCACCTTGAAACTTAAGGCTAGCTTGTATTCTCAGACTTCCATCCTCACACTCCTGGCCCACAAGGCTCTAGGTTGGGAATTCCGGAGCCACAATGCAGCATACTGCATGCCCCCCAAAAGAAAAACGTTGCCCTATGGGGCTACCCAGAAACCCCAAATAAAGATCAACCTACATGCCACTCGACTATACCCCAATTATACAGTCTACACTGAGCACTAATGCCCTGTCTGACACAACCTGTGTCCGGACCTCTCGACCGACACCCAGACAGCTAACCACAACCTGAGCACATCGGATCTGACCATGGCCTTATGTCGTCATCTCTTCCCAACCTCGGTTTTCAGGCTTCAGAACCTAGACCTTATCTTCAATCACTGCCCAGGGTTGAGCATGATGCAGAAATCAGAACTCATCCTTCCACATGGCAAGAAGCATGTGGTTGGCATGTTTTTGAACGTTCAGATTAGGAGAAACCAGATGGCCCATGAGGTCCCACCCATGCTTGAGGGCCAGGTTGGGAACAAACTTGCATTGTGACACTCAGCGTGAGCCCTGTCCTCTAGTAAAGCCTCTGAGTGGCTGGACCAGGAGCCAATATATGGGGATTGCAATGTCCCTAGGCCCCCATTCTAAACCAGAGGTCGGGTTGTCCAGTTGCCCCTCCCCAGCGCTCTCCTCTGGAATCCGTCTTTTGGTGGGACACTTGAGGGAAAAAAAAAAAAAAACAGAAAGGACTACTCCCATCCTAAAGAATGACCACTAACTCTTGGGATCGTGCCAAATTGCCAGAGAGGGATACACGTCCACCGCCAATGAAGCCACCTTGAAATTCAACGGCTATCATTGACACAAAATCCAGAGACAAAAGCTTGAGGAAGTGCCTCACATTTGCCCTTTGTTCACATCACAAAGTGTTCTCCTCACCGTCTGTAGATCATGCCTGCCATACCTACGTCCCCAAACCTAAGCCGGGTTTGTGCTTTCAGAATTCTTTAAGCCACATCCCTGGCCCACGCACACTCCAGGATGGGGACCCTGGGGCCACACCTCAGAACTGTTCCTGCCTTCTCCAAGGGAATTCTTCCCATTTCATTGGCTGCAACACTACAGATTAGGAGAAGCCTCCAAAGACTCCAAGGCCATCCCAATACTGTGGGACACCCGGGACAAACATGGGCGATCTGACACAAGTTTAGCAACTACCTTCACACAGACCAGTGCACAGATGTCCCCAGAGAAGAAGATTGAACCGGACATGCCCTTAGGCCCTAATTGGATCCATTGCTTTGGTTTCTAGGCATCTCTCCACAGAGGCCTTGTTTCCCATACCAGCATATGGGGATTTTCTGAGGTACCAATCAGAAAAAAGTGTCTTCTCCAAATGGGAAACTTGCTCTTCGGATATGTCAAAACCTCCACTTAGGAGAATCCATCAAGGCTCTGTAGTCACCACCCCATTCCAAGTTCTCCATGGACACAAACACACATTATGACCCATCCTCAGGAGAGTCCATTTCAACTCAGCCCACTCGGTTGCTCCCCCACAGCCAGCAGATTGAACCTACCTTGTCTGTAGAAGATAATTGAAATGTGAGATGAGCCGTCCACGCTTCCATCCTTAGATCCCTGCTCTGGAATTGTTCTGTTTGGGACGTCCCGGAGCCATCCGACAGTTCTCAATAGTCCCACAGAAGTAATCCTTGTGGTTTGGAGCATCTCACAACTCCCATCATGGGAAAACCTCCATGGCCTCATGAGATCCTCCCCTTCATGAACAGGTCATCATGAATGGAAACTCCAACCTGAGTAAACGTCTGATCCTTGCCCTGACTTCAGATGCACAAGATCTCGATTCAGATCTGCAGAGTGTGCCTGCCTTGCCCTCGACCCAAAAACCAAGCTTAGCTTGCATACTCAGACTTCCGTCCTCACACTCCTGATCTACAAGATGTCCAGTTTGGGAATTCCGGAGCCACAATGCAGCACTCTGCCTGCTTTCCAGAAGAAAAACGTTGCCCTCTGGGGCTACCCAGAAACCCCAAATGATGATCAACCTGCATGCAACTCGGCTGCACCCCTATTTTACAGTCTACCCTGGGAACTAATGCCCTGTCTGACACAGCCTGAGCCCGGACCTCCCGACTGAAACCCAGTCAGCTGGCCGCACACTGAGCATAATGGACCCATCAAGGCCTTAGGTGATTATCTCTTCCCAACTTCGGTTTTCAGGCTTCAGAACCTAGACCTTATCTCCAATCATTGCCCAGGGGCGAATATGAGGCAGATATAAGTACACTGTCTTTCCCATGGCCAGAAACGTTGTGGTTGGCATATTGTCCAACGTTCAGTGAAGGAGAAACCACCATGGCCCATGAGGCCCCGCCCATGCTTGAGTGCTACGTTTGGCACAAAGACGATTGGGACACTCAGCGTGATCCCTTTCCTCAAGTAAGACCTCTCAGTGGCTGGAACAAGAGCCTGCATATGAGGCTTCAATGCCCCTAATCCCCCAAACTTAAACAGAGGTCAGGTTGTCCAGTTGATCCTCTCCAGGGCTCTGTTCTGGAATGCCTCCCTTGGTGGAACTCCTGAGGTTACAAAAAACAGGAAAGACTCCTCCCCTCCCACAGAATGACCCCAAACTCTTGGGATCGGGCCAAATCCCCAGTAGGGAAATTCGTCCATGGCCCATGAGGCCACTCTGACATTCCACGGCCATCGGTGATACAAAATCCAGAGAGAAAAGCCTGAGCAAGGGCCTCACACTTGCCCTTTGTTCATATCCCAAAGAGTTCTCTTCACGGTCTGTAGATCGGGCCTGCCTAACCTAGCTCCCAAACCTAAGCCAATTATGTGTTATCAGCCTTCTCTCTCCACAGCCCTGGCCCACACACCCTCCACGCTGTGGCCCCTGGAGACACAACTCAGGACTGTGCCTGCCCTCTCCAAGGGAATTCTGCCCATTTCATTGGCCAAACCCTAAAGATTAGGAGAAACCTCCAAATTCCCCCAGGCAATCCCAAAAGTGTAGGCCGCCCGGGAGAAACAGGGGCTATCTGCCATCAGCAGAGCAACTAACTCCACTCAGACCAATAGACAGATTTCCCAAGAGAAATAGATTGAACTGGACAGGCCCCTAGGCCCTAATCAAATCCACTGTTTTGGTTTCCAGGCATCTCTCTTCAGAGGCCTGGTTTTCAATAAGAACATATGGGGGTTTCCTGAGGCACCAATCAGAGCAAATCTCATCTCCTTCTGGGAAACTCGCTCATTGGAGCTGTCTCAAAACCACCGGTAAGGAGAAACCTTCAGTGCCCCGGTGCCACCGCCCCATTCCAAGGTCTCCATGAACACAAACACACATTATGAGCCATCCGCAGGAGAGTCCATTTCAACTCAGCGTCCTCGGTTCCTCCCCCAGAGCCAACAGATCAAACCTACCTTGTCGAGAGGATACAATTGTTATGCGAGGCCGGCTGTCCAAGCATCCATCCTTAGAAGCCTGCTCTGGAGTCATTCCGTATGGGAGGTCCTGGAGGCATCCAACAGGTCTCAAATGTCCCACAAAAAGAATCCTTGCGATTTGGAGATTCTCACAACTCCCATCGAAGGCAAAACTCCATGGCCTCGTGATGCCCCCCCCCTACTTCATTAAGGGGCCATCATGTAAAGAAACTCCAACCTGAGCCTATGTCTGATCCTCGCCCTGACTTCAGATGCACGAGATCTGGATTCATCTCTGCATTGTGTGCCTGCCATGCCCTCGCCCCAAAACCTAAGCCTAGCTTGTGTTCTCAGACTTCTGTCCTCACACTCCTGGCCCATAAGCCCTCTTGTTTGGCAATTTCGGAGCCACAATGCAGCACTCTGCCTGCCCTCCAGAAGAAAAACGTTGCTTTATGGGGCTACCCAGAAACCCCAAATGACGACCAACCTGCACGCCACTCGACTGTACTGCAAATATACAGTCTACCCTGGGCATTAAGGCCCTGTCTGACACAGCCCGATCCCAGAACTCCCGACCGACACCCAGACAGCTGGCCGCACACTGAGCACATCAGACCTGCCATTGCCTTATGTCGTCATCTCTTCCCAACCTCGGTTTTCAGGCTTCAGAACCTTGCTCTTTTTTTTTTTAAAGATTTTATTTATTTATTTGACAGAGAGAGATCACAAGTAGGAAGAGAGGCAGGCAGAGAGAGAGGAGGAAGCAGGCTCCCTGCTGAGCAGAGAGCCCGATGCGGGACTCGATCCCAGGACCCTGAGATCATGACCTGAGCCGAAGGCAGCGGCTTAACCCACTGAGCCACCCAGGCGCCCCAGAACCTTGCTCTTATCTCCACTCACTGCCAAGCGATGTACGTGATGCAGAAATCAGAACTCCTCCTTCCCCATGACCAGAAGCCCTGTGGGTGGCATGTTGTCCAACGTTCAGTCTAGGATAAACCAGGGTCTTCCATGAGGCCCCGCCCATGCTTGAAGGCCATGTTTGGCACAAACAGGCATTGTGACCCTCAGTGTGACCTCTGTTTTCTGTTTCACCTCTCAGTGGCTGGACCAAGAGCCTGCATATGGATTTTGCCATGCTCCCAAGCCCCCAATCTTAACCAGAGGTCAGTTCGTCCAGTCGCCCCTCCCCAGGACTCTGCTCTGGAATCCCTCTTTTGGTATGACACCTGAGGTATAAAAACAGAAAGGACATTTCACATCCACAGAATGAACCTAAGCTCTTGGGATACGGCCAAATTCCTGGAGATAGAGACACGTCCATGGCCCATGAGGCCACCCCGTTATTCCATGGCCATCGTTGATACAAAATCCAGACAAAAGCCTCAGCAAGCGCCTCACACTCGCTCTGTGTTCATATCCCGAAGAGTTCTCCTCATGGTCCATAGATAGGCCTGCCATACCTCCATCCCCAAACCTAATCCGAGTTTGTGTTTTCAGGCTTCTCCTGTCACCACAGCCCTGGCCCACACACCCTCCAGGCTGCGGTCCCTGGAGCCACAACTCAGGATGTGCCTGCCCGCTCCAAGGGAATTCTGCCCATTCCATTAGCCACAACTGTACAAATTAGAGGAACCTCCAAAATCCCCAAAGTTATCCCAATGGTGTAAGTCGCAATGGACAAACAGTGGCATTCTGCCACCAGCTGAGCAACTACCTGCACTCAGAACCATAGGCAGATATCCTCAGAGAAAAACATTGAACCTGACATGCCCCTAGGCCCTAATCAGATCCATTGCTTTGGTTTCCGGTCATCTCTTCCCAGAAGTCTGATTTCCAATACCAGCATATGGGGTTTCCTGAGGCAACAATCAGAGCAAATGTTGTCTCCGAATGCTAAACGTGCCCTCTGGAGCTGTGTCAAAACCTCCAGTTAGGAGAATCCTTCAGAACCCCGGGGCCACCGCCCTATTCCAAGGTCTCCATGGACACAAACACACATTATTACCCATCCACAGGAGAGTCCATTTTTTCTCAGCCCCCTCGGTTGTTCCCCCAGTCCCAGCAGATCGAACATATCTTTTTGCTAGAAGATAATTGTAATGTGAGGCATTCTGCCCAGGAATCCATCCTTAGAACACTGCTCTGGAGTCGTTTCCTATGGGACATTCTGGAACCATCCAACAGGTCTCAATTGTATCACAGAAAGAATCCTTGTGGTTTGGTGCATCTCACAATACCCATCATGCGAAAACCTGAACGGCCTCCTGATGCCCTCCCCCTTCTTGAAGGGGCCATTATGGACAGAAACTCCAGCGTGAGCCAATGTCTGATCCTCACCCTGACTTCAGATGTATGAGATCTCAATTTAGCTCTGCAGAGTGTGCCTGCCCTGCCCTTGCCCCAAAACCTAAGACTAGCTCGTGCTCTAAGATTTTCATTCTCACACTCCTGGCCAAAATGTCCTCCTCTTTAGGAATTCTGGAGACACAATGCAGCACTCTGCCTGCCCTCCAGAAGTAAAATGTTTCCCTATGGGGCTACCCAGAAGCCTCAAATGAGTATCAACCTGCAGGCCACTCAACTGTACCCCAATTATACAGCCTACCCTAGGCACTAATGCCCTGTCTGACACAGGCTGAGCCCAGACGTCCCAACCGACACCTTGACATCTGGTCACACAATGAGCACATGGAACCAGCCATGTCCTTAGGTCGTCATCTCTTCCCAACCTCAGTTTTCAGGCTTGGGAACCTAAACCTTAACTCTGATCACTGCCCAGGGGTGAACGTGATGCAGAAATCAGAACTCCTTCTTTCCCATGGTAAGTAACCTTGTGGTTGGCCTGTTGTCCAATGTTCAGTGTAGAAGAAAACAGCATGGACCATGAGGACCCGCCCATGCTTGAGAGCCAGGTTGGGTACAAACATGCATTGTGACTCTAAGAGTGAGCCCTGTCCTCAAGTAAGGCCACTCAGTGACTGGAACAAGGGCCTGCATATGAAGCTTGCCATGCCCCAAGGCCCTCAGTCTTAACCAGAGGTAAAGTATTCCAGTTGCCCCTCCACAAGGCTTTGCTCTGGAATCCATGTTTTGGTCAGACACCTTAGGTTAAAAAACAAAAACAAAAACAAAACCAGAAAGCTTTCCTCCCATCCCAAGAACGACCCCAATCTCTTGGAATTGGGCCATGTCCCCAGAGAGGGAGACTCTCCATGGCCCATGAGGCCACCCTGACATTCCACAGCTATTTTTGACACAAAATCCAGAGACAAAAGCCTGAGCAAGCGCCTCACACTCGCCCTTTCCTCATATCCCGAAGAGTTCTCCTCTTGGTCTGTATTTCAGACCGTCCATACCTTCGTCCCCAACCCTAAGCTGAGTTTTTTTTTTTAGACTCAGTCCCCACAGCCCTGGCCCACAAAACCTCCATGATTGCGCCCCTGGAAACACACATCAAGACTGTGTCTGCCCTTTCCAAGTGAATTCTGCTCATTCGATTGACCACAACCCTACAGGTTAGGAGAAACCTCCGAAGTCCCCGTGGCCATTCCAATAGTGTAGGCACCCGGGACAAACAGGAGCGATCTGCTACCATCTGAGCAACTACCTCCACTCAGACCTGGAGACAGATGTCCCCAGAGAAGAACATTAACCGGACAGGCCCCTAGGCCCTACTCGGATCCATTGCTTTGTTTTCAAGGCATCTTTCCCCAGAGTTCTAGTTTCCAATACCACCATATGGGGGTTTCCTGAGGCACCAATCAGAAAAAATCTCTTTCCCACATGGGAAACTTACTCTTTGGAGCTGTATCAAAACTTCCAATTAGAGCAATCCTTCAGGGCCCTGGTGCCACTGCACCATTCCAAGGTCTCCATGGACACAAACCCACATTATTACCCATCAGCTGGAGAGTCCATGTCAACTAAGCCCCCTCGGTTGCTCCCCCAGATCCTGCAGATGGTGCCTGCCTTGTCACTAGGAGACCATTGGAATGTGATTGGGTTGCCCAGGCATCCATCCTTAGAACCCTGCTCCCCAGTCATTTTATATGGGACGTCCCGGAGCCTTCCAACAGGTCTCAAATGTCCCACAGAAGGAATCCTTCCTGTTTGGAACATCTCACAACTCTCATAATGGGAAAATGCCCATGGCCCCGTGATGCCCACCCCACCCCATGAAGGGGCCTTCATGGACAGAAACTCCAACTTGAGCCAACATCTGATCCTCCCGCTGACTTCAGGATGCACGAGATACAATTCAGCTCTGCAGAGTGTGCCTGCCATGCCCTCACCTTGAAACCTAAGCCTAGCTTGTGATCTCAGACTTCCGTTCTCATGCTCTTGCCCCACAAGCCCTCCAGTATGGGAAATTCGGACTCAAAATGCAGCACTCTGCCTGCCCTTCAGAAAGAAAACATTGCTCTTTGGGGCAAACCAGAAAACCCAAATGAGGATCAACCTGAAGGCCACTTGACTGTACACCCATATGGAGACTACACTGAGCACTAAAGCCCTGTCTGACACAGCCTGAGTCTGGATCTCCTGACTGAAAACAAGACAGCTGGGGCCACACCTCAGGATTGTGCCTGCCCTCTCTAAGGGAATTCTGCTCATTCCTTTGAACACAACCCGACTGATTAGGAGACACCTACAAAGTCCCCGAGGCCATTCCAATAGTGTCCGTCACCCAGGACAAACATGTGTGATCTGTCACAAGCTGAGCAATGACCTGCACTCAGACCCGTAGACCAATATCCCCAGAGAAGAAAATTGGACCAGACAGGCACCTAAGCCCTAATCGGATCCATTGCTTTTGTTTCCAGACATCTCTCCTCAGAGGCCTGGTTTCCAATACCAGCATATGTGGGTTCCCAGAGGTATCAATCAGAACAGATCTCATCTCCACATGGGAAACTTGCTCTTTGGAGCTCTGTCAAAACCTCCAGTTAGGATAACCCTTCAGATATATGGAGCCACTGCCCCATTCAAAGGTCTCCATGGACACAAACCCACATTATGACCAATCCTCAGGAGAGCTCATTTCAACTCAGCCCCCTCGGTTGCTCCCCCAGAGCCAGCGATTGAACCTGCCTTATCACAAGTAGATAATTGGAATGCGAGGGGGCTGCCCCAGATTCCATCCTTAGAATGCTGCTCTGGCATCATTCCATAATGGACATCCTGGAGCCATCTGACAGATCTCAAGTGTCCCGCAGAAGGAATCCCTGGGGATCCTTACGGTCTGTAGATCGGACTGACTATACCTATGTCCCCAATCCTAAATGGAGTTTGTGTTTTCAGACTTCTATCGCGACAGCCCTGGCCCACACACCCTCCATGCTTGGGTCCCTGGAGCAACACCTCAGGACTGTGCCTTCCCTCTCCAAGGGAATTCTTCCCATTCCATTGGCCAAAACCTTGCAAATTAGGAGAAACCTCCATAGTCACCAAGGCCATCTCAATAGTGTAGGCCGCCTGGGACAAACAGGGGCGATCTGATACCAGCTGAGCAACTAACACTCAGACCTGTCGACAGATGTCCACAGAGAAGAAGATTGAACCAGGCAGGCCCCTAGGACGTAATCAGATCCATCGCTTTGGTTTCCAGGCATCTTTCCTCAGAGGTCTGTTTTCCAATACCAGCATTTCCTGAGGCACCAATAAGAACAAATCTCGTCTCCCCCTGATAAACTTGCTTGTTGGAGCTCTGTCAAAACCTCTGGTTAGGAGAATCCTTCAGGGACCTGGTGCCACCGCCCCATTCCAAGGTCTCCATGGACACAAACCCACATTATGACCCATCCTCGGGAGATTCCATTTCAACTCAGGCCCCTCGGTTGCTCCCCCAGAGCCAGCAGAACAAACCTGCCTTGTCGCTAGGAGACAATTGGAATATGAGGCTGTCTGCCCAGGCATCCATCCTTAGAACCCTGATCTGGAGTCGTTCCGTATGGGACGTCCTGGAGCCATCCAACAGGTCTTAATTGTCGGAAAGAAGAAATCCTTGCACTTTGGAGCATCTCACAACTCCCATCGTGGGAAAACCTCCATGGCCTCGTAATGCACCTCCCTTCATGAAGGGGCTATCATGGACAGAAACTCCAACCTGAGACAACATCTGATCCTCGCCCTGACTTCAGATGCTCAAGATCTCAGTTCAGCACTGCAGAGTGTGTCTGCTGTGCCCTCACCCCAAAACCTAAGCCTCGCTTGTGTTCTCAGACTTCCGTCCTCACTCTCCAGGCCCACAAGCCCTCCAGTCTGGGAATTTCGGAGCAACAATGCAGCACTCTGCCTGCCCTCAAGAAGAATATCTTTGCCCTATGGTCCTGACGAGAAACACCAAATGATTATCTAATGCACACCAATCGACTTGTACCGCAATTATACAGCCTACTATGGGTACTAATGCCCTGTCTGGCACAGCCTGAGATGAGACATCCCAAATGACACCCAGACAGCTGGCCCCAAACTGAACATATTGGACCCGCCATGTCCTTAGGTTGTCATCTCTTCCCAACCTCGGTTTTCAGGCTTCAGAACCTAGACCTTATGTCCAATCATTACCCAGGGGTGAATGTGATGCAGAACTCAGAGTTTTTTCCTTCCCCATTGCAAGAAACCTTGTGGTTGGCATGTTGTCCAACATTCAGTGTAGGAGGAACCTGTGTGGTCTGTGAGGCCACGCCAGTGCTTGAGGGCCGCCTTGGGCACAGACACGCATTGTGACCCTCAGTGTGAGTCCCGTATTCAAGTAACTCCTCTAAGTGGCTAGACCAAGAACCCCATATAGGGTTTGCCATGCCCATAGGCCAGGAATTCCAGTGGCCAGTACCCACTGCTCTGCTTTAGAATCCCTCTATTGGGGGGAACACCTGAGGCAGAAAACAGAACTCCTCCCTTCCCACAGAATGACCCAAACTCTAGGGAGCTGGGCAAATCACCAGAGAAGGAAAAACCTTCCTCTGCATATGAGGGCACGTGTACAATAAACGGCCATTGTGGACACAACATCCAGAGACAAAAGCCTGAGCGACCGCCGACCACTCACACTCCTTTCATACCCAGAGGATATCCCGTCATGGACTGTAGATCAAGCCTGCCATATCCTTGGCCCCAAACCTGAACCGAGTTTGTATTTCGGATGACTGTCCCACAGCCCTGGCACACACAGGCTCCGGGTTGGGTCCTCTGGAGCCACACCACAGAACTGTGCCTGCTTTCTCTTAGGAAACTGTGCCCATTCCATTAACTACAACCCTACAGAATAGGAGAAACCTCAAGGTCCCCGAGAACATCCCACTACTATAAACTGCCCTGGACAAACAGGGACATTATGACACAAGCTGAGCAACTACATCCATGCAGACACACAGAGAGATGTCCACAGAGACAGGATATTGAACTGGACAAGACCCTAGGCCCTAATCTGAACACTTGCTTTGAATTCCGGGTGTCAATCCTCAGAGGCCCAGGTTCAAAGACCAGCATATGAGACTTTCCTGAGGCACCAAACAGAACACCTCTCGTCTCCACATGGGAAGCATCTTTGTTGGAGCTGTGTCTAACCCTTCAGGTTAGAGAATCCTGCAAAGACCCTGAGCCACCACCACATTCCAAGGTCTCCATATCCAGCAACCCACATTATAACCCATCCTCAGGAGAGTCCATTTCAACTCAGCCCTCTAGGTAGCTCGCCCAAGAGCCAGCAGATTGAGCCTTCCTTGTCCCAACAAGCCAATGGGAATGTGAGGTGGTGTTTACAGGCATCCATGCTTAGACCCTGCTCTCGAGTCTTTCCATATGGGGCGTCATGGAAACATCCAATAGGACTCGACTGTCCTTCAAAAGGAAACCTTGAGGTTTGGAGCAGCTCACAACTCCCAGCGTAGGGAAACCTCCATGGCCTCATGACGCCCCCACCCCCTTCAGGGAGGGGCCATCATGGACACAAACTCCAGCCTGAGGCAACGTCTGATACTCGCTGTGACCTCAGATGCAGGAGATCTCGATTCAGCCTCTGCAGAGTGGGCCTGCCGTGCCCTCGGCCCCAAACCTAACGCTAACTTTTTTTTCAGATTTCTTTCCTCACACTCCTGACAAACAAGCCCTCCAGACTGGGAATTCCGGAACCACAATGCAGCCCTCTGCCTGCACACCAGAGGAAAAACGTTGCCTTTGGGGCTTTCCAGAAACCCCATATGAGGATCAACTTGCTCGGCGTCGACTGCACCTCAATTGGAAAGGCTGCCCCGGGCAATATGCTTTGTCTGACACAGCCTGAGGCCTGACGTCCGGACAGAGAAGGAGACAGGTGACCGCACACCCAGCACTTCTGACACGCCATGACCTTAGGCCGTCATCTCTTCCCAACCTGGGTTTTCAGACATCTGAACCTAGACATTATATAAAATCGCCACACAGGTGGGTACCTGTGGCACAAATCAGAACTCCTTCCCCATGACTGTAAAGCTTGCTGTTGGCATGAAGTCACACATTCAGGGTAGGAGAAACCATCATAGCCCCTGAGGCCATGCCCAAACTTGAGTGTCGACTTGGGCACAAACTCGCATTTTGACCTTCTGCATGAGCCCCATGTCGAAGTAAGGCCTCTCAGGGCCTGGACCAAGAGCCCACATATGGGGCTTGCCAACCCCCTATGCTCCCAATCCTCACCAGAGTTCGAGTTTTCCAGTCGCCTGTACTGGGGCTCTGCTCTGGAATCCCTGTCTTGGAAAGACACCTGAGCCAGACAACAGGACACTATCCTTCCCACAAAATGACCCCAAACTCTTGGGAGCTGTGCCAAATCCCCAGAGAGGGAGACTCGACAATAGCCCCTGAGGCCACCCTAAAATCCACGACTCTCCTGTACAAAACATCCAGAGACAAAAGCCTAAGGAACTGCTTCCCACTCGTCCTTCTTTCATAAACCAAGGACCTCCCCTCACAGTCAGTAGATCTGGCCTGCCATACCCTCAGTGCCACACCTAAGCCGAGTTTGTGCTTTCAGACTTCTGTGCCCACAGCCCAGACCAAAACACCCTCCAGGCTAGGACCTATGGAGACACACCGAAGGACTGTGCCTGTCCAAACCATGTTAACTATGACGAATCGCTTGACCATCACCCTACATTTTACCAGAAACCTCCAAGGCCCCTGAGGCCATTCTGATAGTGTAGGCTGCCCTGGACTAAGAGGGGCCCTCTGACACTAGCTGTTCAACTATCTCCACTTAGACACTCAGACAGTGTTCCCAGAGACAGAAGATTGAAACAGATAGACCCCTAGGCCCTAATCTGAACCCTAGTTTTGGTTTCCAGGTGTCTCTCCTCAGAGGACTGGTTTCAATGACCAGAATTTGGGGCTTTTCTGAGGTACCAAATAGAACCTCTCTCGTGTCCACATGGGGAGCTTTCTTATTGGAGCTGTATCAGACCCTTCAGGTAGGCGAATTCTGCAGGGCCCCTGAGCCACCAGCACATTCTAAGGTCTCCATAGACACAAACCTACATTATGACCCATCCTCAGGAGAGTCCATTTCAACTCAGCCCCCTGGTTAGCCCGCCCCAGAGCAAGCAGTTCAAACATGTTTCGTTGCAAATAGCCAATGGAAATGCGAGGTATGCTGTACAGGCATCCATCCTTTGAACCCCGTTCTCTAGTCCTTCCATATGGGATGTCATGGAGCCATCCAACAGGATTCGACTGTCCCACAGAAGGAAACCTTGTGGTTTGGAGCAACTCAAAAACTCAACATGGGAAAACCTCCTTAACCTCATGAGGCCCCTGCCTCTTGAAGGGGCCATCATAGACACAAGCTCCAGCCTCAGCCAACGTCTGATCATCACCCTGACTTCAGATGCAGGAAAACTCAATTCAGCCTCTGCAGAGTGGGCCTGCCATGCCCTTGGCCCCAAACCTCACCCTAGCTTGTGTTTTCAGAGTTCCATCCTCACACTCCTGGCCCACAAGCCTTCCTGATTAGGATTACTGGATCCAAAACGAAGCACTCTGCCTGCCCACCAGAAGAAATACATTGTCTATGGCGTTGCCCAGAAACCCCAAATGAGGATCAACCTGCACGGCCCTCAGCAACACCCCAATTGCATAGGCTACCCTAAGCATTAATGCTCTGTCTTACATAGCCTGATCCTAGACCTTCTGAGAGACCCCGAGACAGCTGGCCGCACACCCAGCCCATTGGACCCTCCGTGGTCTTAGGGCATTCATCTCTTCCCATTGACCTGCATATCTTCCTGGACGTATGTTCTGAGGCTGTGTCAGACTGTATTTTTTCCAGAGTGGCCTATGAAATTGGGGTGGCCTTAGTTTTATCCTAATCTGGAGGGTTTGGGAAACTGAGATGGGCAGAGTTTTCTTAGGACAGCCGGCCCAATGATGTGGTGTGGTTCTGGAGGCCCCATCTTGGATGGCTTATGGGTAAGGGCTTTGGTACCAAAGTTTTCAGACACAAACACGGGTAATACTTAGGGGTGGGGTGATGGCAGTCCCAATCTGCCGACACTGTGAGCAGCTGCTCAGGATTTGAAATTTGGGAGTCTTGGGGGCAGGAGCACAGACATTCCTGTCTGGATTGTGTGTCTGGAATGGCCACGGAATGGAGGGATGGCCTCATGGGTCCATGGGAGATTCTACCTCTCTGGGGATTCTGCCCAGGACCCAAGAGTTTGGTGTCTTTCTGGGGAAAGGGGAGAACATGGTTTTCCATCTCATGAGTCCCATTCAAATAGGCATTCCAGAGATGGGTTCTGGGTCCTGGTGCCTGGACAACCCCACCAAGGCTTAAGTTATGGGCCTAAGGGCATGACAGGCCCGCTCTGTGGGCTCCTGGTCCAGCTCCCAAGGGGGCTTGTTGGAAAGGGGTCTCGGGCTGAGGGTCACAATGCCTGTTTGTGTCCAGCTGCCCATCCTGAATGGGGGTGGTCTCGTGGGCCATGCACCTGGCTCCCACTCTGAGGGTTGGACAGCCATCTCAACATTCATTTTTCCTGCCATTGTGAAGAAGGAGTACTCTTTTGTGCTTGAGGGTCCCCCATGGGCAGGAATTTGAGCTATGTTCTGGGACAGGTACCTGAATACCCAGGTTGGTTCGCGATCACAGCCTCGGGCCAAGGCTGGACCCACTTGCATGATATGAGGCCTGCTGTCTGGGTCGCTGACAGGAGGTCGGGGCTCGAGCTGTGTCAGACAGATCATTCGTGCAGAGGGAAGACTATGATAATGGGGTGCCATTGAGAGCTGTGCAGCTGGATCCTCATGTGGGGTTTCTGTGCAGACCTATAGGGCACTTCTTCTTTCTGGTGGGCAGGCAGAAGACTGCGTTGTGGCTCCAGAATTCTTAATATGGAGGGCATAATGGCGAGGAGTGTGAGGACGGAATTCTGTAAACTCAATCCATCGATAAGCTCAGTGCCGAGCACAAAGCCCTTCCAATGTGCAGCAGTTGTTTCTAGATCTCCAGCACCTGAGTATGCGCTAGGGTCAGATGTCTGCTCACACTGGAGTTTGTATCCATGATGGCCAATGAATGGTGGGTGGCCTTGAGAAGCCTTGGAGGTTTTCCCAAGCTGGAGCTTGTGAGTTGGTCCAAAGATCAAGGTGTCCAACTGCGGGACAGGGGAAGTCTGCTTTGAGGGCTCCAGGGTCTCCCATATGGAAAGATTTGATAGCAGAGCTCTCTGAATGGAGGCCTGGGAAGCACATGTCACATTACCATTACAGCTGAGGAACAGGGTAGGCTTGAACCGCTGTCTCTGGTTCCAAGTTCCAAGTGATCAAAGTTGACGGAAGTTCTCAGGCTAAAGGGTCCCAATGCTGCTTTGTGTCCAGGGAGACCTTAGAATGTGGCAGAGACATTTGCGACGACGTGGATGGAACTAGAGCATATCGTGCTTAGCGAAATAAGTCAAGCAGAGAAAGACAACTATCATATGATCTCCCTGATATGAGGAAGTGGTGATGCAACATGGGGGCTTAAGGGGGTAGGAGAAGAATAAATAAAACAAGATGGGATTGGGAGGGAGACAAACCATAAGTGACTCTTTTTTTTTCCAATTTATTTATTTTCAGAAAAACAGTATTCATTATTTTTTCAACACACCCAGTGTTCCATGCAAGCTGTGCCCTCTATAATACCCACCACCTGGTACCCCAACCTCCCACCCCCCCGACACTTCAAACCCCTCAGATTGTTTTTCAGAGTCCATAGTCTCTCATGGTTCATCTCCCCTTCCAATTTACCCAAAAGCACATACCCTCCCCAATGTCCATAAACCTACCCTCCTTCTCCCAACCCCCCTCCCCCCAGCAACCCACCCATAAGTGACTCTTAATCTCACAAAACAAACTGAGGGTTGCTGCGGGGAGGGGGGTTGGTAGAACGGGGGTGGGGTTATGGACATTGGGAAGGGTATGTGCTTTGGTGAGTGCTGTGGAGTGTGTAAACCTGGCGATTCACAGACCTGTACCCCTGGGGATAAAAATATATTATATGTTTATAAAAAAATAAAAAATTAAAAAATAAAAAAATAATGTGGCAGAGGCCCTGGAGCCATGCAAGATTCTTTTATCTTGAGGGTTATACCCAGTTTCCAGGAGACAGGTTTCTTTCTTGGGACAGGAGAGGTTCTTTTATATGGCTCAGGGACCACAGGTTGGACCATATATTGGTGTTTCAGTGTAGGTCTCTGGGGACAGAGGCCTGAAAACCTAAGCTAGGGTTCTGATGAGGTCCTAGGGGCATGGCAGATTCAATCTTGGGACTCACCACCATTGACCTGCGTGTCTTTCTGGAGGTAGGTCCTGAGGCTGTGTCAGACTGTACTTTATTTTCAAGAGCAGCCTCTGAAATTGGGGTGGGCTCAGGGTCCTTGCAGGTTTCTCCTGATCTGGAGGGTTTGGGCAACTGAGACGGGAATAGTTTCCTCCAGAGAGCAGGCCCAGTGATGTGATGTGTTTCTGGAGGTCCCATCCTGGAGGCCATGTGGTTCAGGGCTCTGGGACCAAAATCTTCAGACACAAAATCAGGTAAGAGTTAGGGGAGAGGTGACGGCATTCCCGATCTGCAGACCCAGAGGGCACCTCCTCGGGATTTGACATTTGGGTGGTTGAGATGCAGGAGCACAGGCTTTTCTGTCTGGATTGTGTTTAGGATGGCCACAGAATGGAGGGGTGTCCTCATGTATTCATGGGAGTTTCTTCCTCTCTGGGGATTCTGCCCAGCACCCAAGAGTTTGGTGTCTTACTGGGGAGATCGCGTTTTACCGTGTCAGGGTTCCTGTGAAAACATTGATTCCAGGGATGGGTTCTGGGTCATGGTGCCTGGGTAACCCCACCAAGGCATAGGATTTGGGCCTAGGGGCATGGCAGGCCCGTTCTGTGGGGTCCTGGTCCAGCTCCCGTGGTTGCTTGTTGGAAATAGGTCTCAGGGTTAGGGTCACAATGCCTGTTTGTGCCCTGGAGCCCATCCTGAGTGGGTGATGTCTCTTTTTCCATGTACCTGGATCCCAATCTGAGGGTTGGACTACCAACTCAACATTTAGTTTTACTTCCAGGGGGAAGGAGGAGTACTCTTTTGCACTTCAGGGTACCCCATGGGCAGGAATTAAGCTCTGTTCTGGAACAGGTACATGAATACCCAGGTTTGTTCGAGATGAAGGACCCATGTCAAGGCAGGTAACACCTGTAGGACATGGGGCCTGCTACCTGTGTGGCTTCCAGGAGGTTGGGGTTCGGGCTGTGTCAGAGCATTAGTGCACAGGGTGTCCTATGATATTGGGGTGCCATAGAGGGCCGTGCAAGTGGATCCTCATGTGGGTTTTCTGCACAGAGCCATAGGGCACTTCTTCTTTCTGGTGGGCTGCATTTTGGTTTGCAAATTCCCAATATGGTGGGCTTACAGGCAAGGATTGTGAGGACAGAAGTCTGAATAGACAAGCTATATTTAAGCTCAGTGTCTAGCACATGGCTGTTCCAATGTGCAACCGGTTTTTTTTTTGAGATCTCCAGCACCTGAGTAGGGGCAAGGTCAGATGTCTGCTCATGCTGGAGTTTGTATCTATGATGGCCAATGATCGAGATATCCAGCACCTGAGTAAGGGCGGATGAATGATGTTTGCTCACACTGGAGTTTGTGTCTATGATGACCGACAAATGGAGAAGTGGCATCAAGAGGCCATGGAGGATTCCGCACGCTGATGCTTGTGAGCTGCTCCAAACAGCAAGGTTGTTTTTTCTACTGACAGGTGGAGTCTGCATTGTTTGCTCCAGGATCCCTGGAGCAAACATGTGGAAAGTTTGCGTAGCAGAGCTCTTCTGCATGGATGCCTGAAAAGCACACCCCCAATGACTATTGCAGCTGAGGAACATGGCAGGTTCCTTCTGTTTGCTCTGGGGCGGAGTACCAAGGCCTTGATTGGATATGGAATCTCTTGCAGTTGGGTCACAATGCTGGTTTGTTACCAGGGAGTTCTTAGAATGTGCTGGTGGCTAATGTGCCATGCAGGGTTCTCCTACCCTGAGGGTTTAACACAGGTTGAGGAGCTGTGACCCCTTCTGGGGACAGGAGATGTAGTGTTGTAGTGGCTTAGGGACCACATGTTGTATCATAGGTTCGTATTCCAGAACAGTCATCTGAGGACAGATGCCTGAAAACCTAATCTAGGGTTCCAGTGAATTCTTAGGGTCAAGTCAGGTTGAATCTTCAGACTCAGGACAGTTGACTTGGGTGTCTGCCTAGATGTAGGTGATCAGAGTGTTTCAGACTGTGCATTTGCATCCAGAGCGGCCCCCAATGTGCTCAGGGGCCTAATCTGGATGGTTGGGAAACTGTGACGTGCACAGTTTCCTAGGGGATGGCACTCACACTGCTGTGGTGTGATTCCAGAGACCCACCCTGGGGGGCATGTGAGCCATGGTTATGGAGAGAATTATTCAAACACAAAGTCGGGTTAAGGATAGTGGCGACGTGATCACAATCCCAATGCATAGACCTGGAGGGAAGCTCATCAGGAACTGTAATTAGGGCGACTTGAAGGCAGTAGCACAGGCTTTTTTATCTGGATTGTGTGTCCAGAGTGGCTCAGAATGCAATTGTGGTCTCATGGGTCCTTGGGAGATTTTTCCTCTCTAAGGATCCTCGCGGCTCCCAATAGTTTGGTGAATTTTTCAAGGAAGGGAAGAGTACTCTTTTCCATCTTAGGGGTGCCCCAGAACAGGGATTCCAGAGACGGGCTCTGGGTCTGGGCACCTGGAAATTCCCACAAAGGGTTAGGATTTGGGACTAGGGGCATACGAGGCCTGCAATTCGGTATACTGGTGGTGCATCTGAGAGGGCTTGTTTGAAAGTATGCTCAGACTGAGGGTTACTATGCTGTTTGTGCCCTAGGCAGCCCTGATATATGGGTGTGGTCTCATTGACCATGCAGCTGGCTCCAACTCTGAGAGTTGGACACTGAAACCAACAGTTAGGATTCCTGCCATGGAAAAGGAGGAGTTCTCTGTTGTGCTTCAGGTTGCCCCATTGGCAGGGATTCCAGCAAAGGTCTGGGATTGGTTGCCTGAATATCAAAGATGATAGAGATGATGGAGTAAGGCCATGTTCAGTCCCACATGCTAGATATGTGTCCCACTCTCTGGATTGCTGACACTAGGTCGGGGCTCAGGCTCTGACAGGCAGTACATGAGTGTCCAGGGCAGTCTATAAATCGGGGTTCCCTTGAGGGCCTCACAGATTCTACCTCATGTGGGTTTGCTGGGCAGACTCACCAGGCACTTCTTATTTCTATGGGGAAGACGGAATGCTGTGTTGTCACTCTAGAATTCCCTATCCAGAGGGCTTGGGGACCAGTAGGGTGAGAATGGAATTGTAAACACAAGCTACAGTTAAATTCAATGCCAAGTGGAAGGCTGTCCCCTTCTGTAGCAGATTCTTCAAGATATCCAGCAACTGAGTAAGGGTGGATGTCAGATGTTTGCTCACAATGGAGTCTGTGTCTATAATGTCCAACAAATGGAGAGGTGGTGTCAAGAGTCCATGGAGGATTTCCAATGCTGGGGCTTGTGAGATGCTCCAAAAAGCAAGGTTTCCTTCTACTGGACAGGTGGAGTCTGGTTTGTTTGCTCCAGCGTCCCCCATGTGTTAAGTTAGGTAGTAGAGTTCGCCCGGATGGATGTCTGGAAAACACATCTCCATTGACCATAGCAGCTGAGGAACATGGCAGGATCCTTCTGGTGGCTCTGGGGAGAAGTACCAAGGCCTTGAGTTGACAAGGAATCTCTTGCATATGGGTCACAATGCTGGCTTGTTACCAGGGAAATCTTACAATGTTCTGGTCACTAAGTGGTCATGCAGTTTCTTGTACCCTGATGTTCTGACACAGGTCGAAAAACACGGTTTCCTTCTGGAGACAGGAGAAGTTCTGTTTAGTGGCTTAGGGATACATGTTGTATCATAATATGTTATTCCAGAACAGGCCTCTGAGGACAGATGCCTGAGAACCTAATCTAGGGTTCCAATGAGGTCCTAGGGGGATGTCAGTTTCAATCTTCTGACTCAGTACCATTAACTTGGTGTCGGCTTGGATGTAGATAATCTGTGTTTGAGACTGTGCATTTGCATCCAGAACGGCTTCCAATATTGGGGTGGGCTCAGGGGCCTTCCAGGTTTCTCCTCATGTGGAGGGTTTGTGCAACTGTAACAGGCAAAATTTCCTTGGGGATGGCAAGCACAATCCTGGGGTGTGGCTCCAGAGACCTAATCCTAGGTGGCATGTGAGCCATGGTTATGGAGAGAAGTCTGCAAACACAAACTCAGGTTAGGGTTAGTGGCGAGGTGATCCCAGGCCCAAAGCTTAGACCTGGACGGAAGCTCATCAGAAACTATAATTAGGGTGACTCAAAGATGGTTGCACAGGATTTTATATATGGATTGTGTGCCCAGAATGGCCTCGAAATGCAGGTGTGGTCTCATGGCTCCATGGGAGATTTTTCCTTTCTGAGGATCCTGGGGGATGCCAATAGTTAGGTGGCTTCTTCAAGGAAGGGAAGAGTGCTGTTTTCCATCCAAGTGGTGCCCCAAAACAGGGATTCCAGAGACGGGAACTGGGCCCGGGTGCCTGGAAATCCTACCAAGTGTTAGGATTTGGGCCTAAGGGCATACAGCGCTGCAATGCAGGATCCTTGTGGTGCATATGAGAGTGCTTCTTTGAAAGCATGCTCAGGCTGAGGGACACAATGCCTGTTTGTGCCCAGAGAGGCCCTCAAAAGTGGGCATGGTCTCATTGCCATGCAGCTGGTTCCCACTCTGAGAGATGGACACCCATCTGAACAGCCAGGATTCCTGTCCTGTGGAAGGAGGATTTCTCTATTGTGCTTCGGGTTCCCCCATTGGCAGAGAATCTAACAAAGGTCTGGGGACAGATGCCTGAATACAAAGGATGGGTAGAGATGACGGAATTGGGCCATGGCTGGTCTCACATGCAGGATATGGACATGCTTTCTCAGTGGCTGACACTAGGACGAGACTCAGGCTGTGTCAGACACAGCACTAGTGGCCAGGGCAGCCTATAAATTGGGGTTCCATCGAGGGAAGAGAAGATAGATCCTCATGTGGCGTTTCTGGGCAGACTCACCAGAAACTTCTTTTTATGGCGAATTCAGAATGCTGCGTTCTGGTTCCAGATTTCCCAATCAAGAGTGCCTTGGGACCAGGAAGTTGAGGATGGAATTGTAAACACAAGCTATGGTTAAATTCAGTTCCATGTGAAAGGCAGTCCCAATATGTAGCAGTTAATTAGTGATATCCAAAACCTGAGCAAGGGCGGATGTCAGATGTTTGCTCACACTGGAGTTTATGTCTATGATGACCGACAAAAGGAGGGGAGGCATTAAGAGGCCATGGAGGATTTCCTATGCTGGGGCTTGTGAGATGTCCTAACAGCAAGGTTCCCTTCTACAGGACAGGTGGAGTCTGAGTTGTTTGCTCGATGGTACCCCATGTGATAAGTTTAGATAACAGAGCTCTGCCACATGGATGCCTGGAAAGCACACCTCCATTGACGATTGAGCTGAGAAATATGGCAGGTTCGTTCTGGTGGCTCTGGGGCAAAGTACCAAGGCCTTGAGTGACATGTAATCTCTTGAAGATGGGTCAAATGCTGATTTGTTACTAGGAAGATCTTTGAATGTGCTGCTGCCTAAAGGGCCATGCAGGATTCTCCTACCCTGCATCTTTGACATCAGTCAAAGAGCACAGTTTCCTTCTGGGGACAGGGGATGTTCTGTTGTGTGGCTCAGGGACCACAAGTTTTATCATATGTTGATATTCCAAAACAGACCTCTGAGGACAGATGCCTTAAAACCTAATCTATGGTTCCAATGAGGTCCTAGGGTCTTGTCAGGTTCAGTCTCTGACTCTGGACCATTAACTTGGGTGTCTGCCTGTAGGTAGGTAATCAGGGTATTTCAGACTGTACATTTGCTTCCAGAGCTGCCTCCTATATTGGGGTGGGCTCAGGGGCCTTGCAGATTTCTCCTTATAGGGAGTGCTTGGTCAGCTCCGACAGGCAGTTTCTTTGGGGATGGCAGGCACAGTCCTGTGGTGTGGCTCCAGATACCACAACCTGGAGGGCATGTGAAGCATGGTTTTGGGCGAGAAGTCTGCAAACACAAACTCGGGTTAGTGTTAGTGGCGAGGGGATCCCAGGCCCAATGCACACCTGGAGGGCAGCACGTCAGGAACAGTAAACCAGGTGACTCGAAGGCAGTAGCACAGGCTTTTGTATCTAATTCTGTGTCCAGGATGGCCTCGGAATGCAGGTCCATGCAGACTTCTCCAAATATGGAGGATTTGTGCAACTATGACTGGCAAAGATTCCTTCGGGATGGCATGCCCAGTTCTGTGGTGCGGCTCCAGAGACCCCATCATGGAGGGCATGTAAGCCATGGTTTTGGGAGAGAAGTTTGCAAACACAAACTCAGGTTAGGGTTAGTGGGGACGTGATCACAGGCACAATGCTTAGACCTGGAGGGCAGCTCGTCAGGAACTGTAATTAGGGTGACAGGAAGGAGGTAGCACAGGTTTTTCTAACTGGATTTTGTGTCCAGAATGGCCTCAGAATGTATGTGTGGTCTCATGGGTCCATGGGAGATTTTTCCTTTCTAAGGAAACTGCTGGCTCCTTATAGTTTGGTGACTTTTTCGGGGAAGGGAAGAGTGCTCTTTTCCATCTTTGGGGTTTACCAAAACAAGGATTCCAGAAACAGGATCTGAGTCTGGGCACCTGGAAAATCCCACCAAGGGGTAGGATTGTGCTTAGGGGAGTACGAGGCCGGCATTGCAGGATCCTGGTGGTGCAACTGAGAGGGCTTGTTTGAAAGCATGCTCAGGCTGAGGGACACAATGCCTGTTTTTCCCAGAGCTGCCCTCAAGAGTGTGATGTCTTATTGGCCATGCAGTAGGATCCCACTCTTAGGGTTGGACACCCATCCCAACAGCCAGGTTTCCTGCCATGGGGAAGGAGGAGTTCTCTATTGTGCTTCAGGTTCCCCCATTGGCAGGGATGCCATCAAAGGTCTGGGGTCAGATGACTGAATACCAATGATGTGTAGAGATGACCGACTTGGGCCATGGCCGGTCTCACATGCTGGATATGGGCCCCGATCTCTAGAAGGCTGACATGAGGTCAGGGCTCAGGCTCTGTCAGACACAGCACTAGTGGCCAAAGCAGCCTATAAATTGGTGTTCCCTCGAGGGAGGAGCAGATTGATCCTCACGCTGGGTTGCTGGGCAGACTAACCAGGCAATTCTTCTTTCTTTGGGGAAGGCAGAATGCTGTGCTGTGACTCCAGAATTCCCTGTCAATATGTCTTGGGGAACAGTAGGTGAGGATGGAAGTGTAAACACCAGCTACGGTTAAATTCAGTGCCTGGCGGAAGGCAGTTCCAATGTGCTGCTTCTTATTCGAGATATCCGCATGGGAGTAGGGGTAGTTGTCAGATGTTTGCTCACACTGAAATTTGTGTCTATATTGACCGACAAATGGAGGGGTGGTGTCCAGAGGCTAAGGAGGATTTCCCTCGCTGAGGCTTGTGAGATGTTCCAAACAGCAAGGTTTCATTCTACTGGACTTGTGGAGTCTGGTGTGTTTGCTACAGGATCCCCCATGTGGAAAGCTTGGGTAGCAGAGCTTTTCAACATGGATTCAAGGAAAGTACATCTCCCTTGACCATTGCCACTGAGGAACAAGTATGGTTCATTCTGGTGGCTCTGGGGTGAAGTATCGAGGCCTTGAGTTGACATGGAATTTCTTGCATATAAGTCACAATGCTGGTTTGTTAACAGGGAGAACTTAGATTGTGCTGGTGGCTAAGGGGCCTTGCAGGATTCTCCTACCCTGAACATTTGACACAGGTCCAAGAGCACGGTTTCCTTCTGGGGACAGGAATTGTTCTGTTGTGTTGCTCAGGGACAATATGATGTATCATAAGTTGGTATTACAGAACAGGCCTCTGAGGACAGATGCATGAAATACTAATGAAAGTTTCCAAAGAGGCCCTAGGGTTCAATATTCTGACCCACGAAATTTGACTTGGGTGTCTGCGTGGATGTAGGGGATCAGGGTGTTTCAGACTGCACATTTGCGTCCAATGCGGCTTCCAATTCTGAAGTAGGCTCAGTGGCCTTGCAGGTTTCTCCTAATCTGGAGGGTTTGGGCAACTGTGATGGGCAGTTTCCTTGGGGATGTCAGGCCCATTCCTGTGGTAAGGCCCCAAAGACCAGATCCTGGGGGCATGTGGGACATGGTTTGGGAGAGAAGTCTGCAAAGACAAACTGGGGTTATGGTTAGTGGCGAGTCGATCACAGGTCCAACGTTATGGTTAGTGGCGAGTCAATCACAGTTGATCACTGTCCTTGGTTCAGGCCTTTGGGGACAGAAATCTGCCCCTAGAGGGCAGCTCGACAGAAAATGTAAATAGGGTGACTCGGAGGCGTTAGCACAGGCTTTTATATCTGGATTGTGTGTCCCGAATGGCCTCGGAATTCAGAAGTTGTCTCATGGGTACATGGGAGATTTTTCCTCTCTAAGGATCCTAGCAGCACCCAATAGTTTGGTGGCATTTTCGGGGAAGTGAAGAGTGCTGTTTTCCATCTTAGGGTTACCGCAACACAGGGATTACAGAGAAGGGCTCTGGGTCTGGGCACCTGGAATATCCCACCAAGGGTTAGGATTTGGGACAAGGGGCCTTCCAGGCCTGCAATGCGGGATCCAGGTGGTGCAACTGAGAGGGCTTGCTTAAAAGCATGCTCAGGATTATTGTTTGCATTATTGTAAGCATGTTTGTGCCCAAGGCTGCTCCCATGAGTGGCCGTGGTCTCATGGGCCATGCAGCTGGTTCCCACTGTGAGGGTTGGATACCCATCCCAACAGCCAGGTTTTCTACCATCAGGAAGGAGGAGTACTCCTGGGCTTCAAGTTCCCCCATAGGCAGGGATTTGAGCTATGGTCTGGGGAGAGATTCCTGAATATTCAGGTTGAGTAGAAGTGACGGCTTCTGGCCACAACAGGTCCCACCTGCAGGATATGGGGTCCAATGTCTGCATGGCGGACTGGAGGTCATGGCTCAGGCTGTGTCAGACAGAGCCTGAGTGCTCATGGCGTCCTATGATACTAAGGTGCCATCGAGGGCCATGCAGGTGGATGCTCAATGTGGATTTTCTGGGAAGACTCCCCAGGCATTTTTTCTTTCTGTGGGGCAGGCAGAATGCTGCCTTGTGGCTCCAGAATTCCCTATCAAGAGGGCTTGTGGACCAGGAGGGTGAGGGTGGAATGGTAAACACATACTACAGTTAAATTCAGTGCCAGGTGGAAGGCAGTTCCAGTGTGCAGTGGCTGATTCTAGCTATCCAGCACCTGAGTAAGGGCAGATGTCAGATGTTTGCTCACACTGTAGATTGTGTCTATGATGACTGACAAATGGAGAGGTGTTGCAAGAGGCCATGGAGGATTTACCACGCTGTGACTTGTGAGATGCTCCAAACAGTAAGGTTTCCTTCTAATGGACAGGGCGAGCCTGGTTTTTTTGTTCCACCGTACCCCATATGGAAAGTTTGTGTAGCAGAGCTCTCTCGTATGGATGCCTGGAAAGCACCCCTCCATGGTCCATTTCAGCTGAGTAACATGGCAGGTTCGATCTGGTGGCTCTGGTGATAAGTTCCAAGCAGCCTGAGTTGACATGGAGTTTCATGCTGTTGGATCACAATGCTGGTTGTTATCCATGGAGAAATTAGAATGTTGGTTGGTCAGAGGGCCATACAGGATTCTCCTACACTGTGTCTGGGACACAGCTACCAAGAGCAATGTATCCTTCTAGGGAAAGGAGGGGTTCTTTAGTGTGACTCAGGGACCACATGTTGGAATATAAGTTGGTATTGGGGAACAGGCCGATGTGTACAGTCACCTGAAAACCTAAGCTCGGGTATCGATGAAGTCCTAGAGGCATGTCAGGTTCAATCTTCTGACTCAGGAACTTTTACTTGGATGTCTGTTTGGAGGCAGGGGCTCATTGTGTATCAGAATGCACATTAGGGCCAGGGCATTCTTCAAGATTGAGCTGGGCTCAGGGACTTTGTACTTTGCTCCTAAGCTTCAGGGTTTGGGTAACCATGAAGGGCAGAGTTTCCTTGGGGAGTGTAGGCTCAGTCATCAGATGTGGCAACAGAAGCCCCATCCTGGAGGGCATGTGGGCCAGGGCTTTGGGGGCAGAAATCCTATCAAACTAGGGTAAAGGTTAGGGCTGAGGTGACCACACTCCCGATCGGCAGGCCCTGTGGGCAACTCACAGAGTACTGAAATTAAGGTGTCATGGAGGCAGTAGCGCAGGTTTTTCTGTCTGGATTGTGTGTCGAGGACGGTCACAAAATATAGTGGTGGATCATGGGGCCATGAGAGATTTTTGGTCTCTGGGGATTCTGCTTAGATACCAAGAGTTTGGTTTCTCTGGGCGAAGGGAAGACTGCTGTTTTCCGGCTCAGAGGACCCCCAAAAGAGGGATACCAGAGATAGGTTCTGGGTGGGAGCCTGGAAATAATGGAAGACAGTGAGGATTTGGCGCTAGGAACTTGGGAGGCCCACTCTGCAGGCTCCTGTTCCAGCTACCAAGGGTTTTGTTTGAAAGCAGGGTCATGCTGAGGGTCACAATGCCTGTTTGTGCCCAGGGCGGCTCCCATGAGTGACTGTGGTCTTATGGCCCATGCAGGTGGTTCCAACTCTGAGGGTTGGACACCCATCTCAGGAGCCAGTTTTCCTGCCATCAGGAAGGAGGAGTACACCTGGGCTTCAGGTTCCCCCATAAGCAGGATTTTGAGCTACGGTCTGTGGAGAGATGCCTGAATATCCAGGTTAAGTAGGTGTGACGGCTGCATTCCACGGCAGGTCCCTCCTGCAGGACATGCGGTTCTCTGTATAAGTGGCTGTCTGTAGGTCATGGCCCAGGCTGTGTCAGACAGAGCCTCAGTGCCCATGGCAGCCTATGATATTAGGGTGCCGTCTAGGGCCATGCAGGTGGATCCTCATGTGGGTTTTCTGTGCAGACTCACCAGGCACTTCTTCTGTGGTGCAGGCAGAATGCTGTGTTGTGGCTCAAGAATTTCCTATCAAGAGGTCTTGGGGACATGGAGGGTGAGGATGGAATTGTAAACACAAGCTACGGTTAACTTCTGTGATTAGCAGAAGGCAGTTCCAGTGCTGCTGCTGATTTGAGATATCCAGCACCTGAGTAAGGATGGATGACATATGTTTGCTCACACTGGAGTTGGTGTCTATGATGACCGCCAATTGCGGGGGTGGGGGGGCGTCAAGAGTCCATGGAGAATTTCCCACCGTGGGGCTTGTGAGATGCTCCAAACAGCAAGATTTCCTTCTATTGGGCAGGCGGAGTCTGGTTTGTTTACTCTAGGGTCCCCCATAGGTAAAGTTTGCGTATCAGAGCTCTCCCTCATGGATGCCTGGAAAGCACAACTCCATTGACCATTGGAGCTGAGGAACATGACAGGGCCAATCTGTTGCCTCTGGGGAGAAGTTCCAAGCGGCCTGAGTTGACATGGAGTTTCAAGCTGTTGGATCACAATGCTGGTTGGTATCCAGGGAGACGTTAGAATGTTGGGGTGGTCAGGGGGCCATGCAGGTTTCTCCTACGTTGAGTCTTGGACAGAGCTACCAACAGCAAGGAATGATTCTGGGGACAGGAGGGGCTCTGTAGTGTGGCGCAGGGACCACATGTTGGAATATAAGGTCGTCTTGGAGAAAAGGCCTCTGGGGAAAGGTGCCTGAAAATCTCAACTAGGGTATCGATGAAGGCCTAGAGGCATGTCAGGTTCAATCTTCTGTCTCAGGGCCTTTGACTTGGATGTCTTCCAGGAGGCAGGTGCTCATTGTGTGTCAGAATGTGCATTAGGGTCAGGGCATTCTTCAAAATTCAGCTGGGATCAGGGGATTTGTACTTTGTTCCTAAGCTTCAGGGTTTGGGCACGGTGAATGGCAGAGTTTCCTGCAGGAGGGTAGGCTCACTTGTCAGTTATGGCAACAGAGGCCCCATCCTGGGGGACTTGTGGGCCAGGGCTTTGGGTACTGAAATCTTCAAACACAAACTAGGGTTAGGGTGAAAGCCGAGGTGCTCACACTCCTGAACTGCAGGCCCTGTGTGGAGCTCAAAGAGTACCGAAATTAAGGTGTCATGCAGGTGGTAGGGCAGGCTTTTCTCTCTGGATTGTGTGTATAGGACGGTTGAAAAATGTAGGGGAGGCTTCACAGTGCCATGGGAGATTCTTCGTCTCTGGGCATTCTGCCCAGATCCCAAGAGTTTAGTGTCTTGGGGGAGAAGGGAAGACGGCTGTTTACCGTCTCAGGGGACCCTGATTATCTAATGCATGCCACTCGACTGTACCCCAATTTTGAAGCCTACCTTGAGGACTAATGCCCAGTCTTGCACAGCCTGAGACCAGAGTTCCCAAATGACACCCAGACCTCTGGCACCAAAGTGAACACATTGGACCTGCCATGGCATTAGGTCGTCATCTCTTCCCAACATCGGTTTTCAGGCTTCAGAACCTAGACCTTATTTCCAATCACTGCCTAGGTGTGAACGTGATGCAGAAATCAGTATTCCTCCTTCCCCATGGCAAGAAACCTTGTGGTTGGCATGTTGTCCAACGTTCAGTGTAGGAGAAACCTGCCTGTTCCGTGAGGTCACACCAGTGTTTGAGGGCCGCCTTGGGTACAGACAAGCATTGTGACCCTCAGCGTGAGTCCCGTATTAAAGTAACACATCTTAGGGGCTGGACCAAGAGCCTGCATATGGGGTTTGCCATGCCCATAGGCCCCCAGGCCTAAGCAGGTATTCCAGTTGTCAGTACCCATTGCTGCACTCTAGAATCCCTCTACTGGGGGGAGACCTGAGGCAGAAAACAGGACTCCTACCTTCCCACCGAATGACCCTAAATTCTATGGAGCAGGACAAATCACCAGAGAGGGAATACTCTTCCTCAGCTCATGAGGACACCCCTACATTAAATGGCCATCATGGACACAACATCCAGAATCAAAAGCCTGAGCGACCACCTCCCAGTCGCCCTCCTTTCATATCCTGAGAAGATCCCTTCATGGACTGTAGATCAGTCCTGCCATAACCTCGGCCCCTAACCTGAGCTGAGTTTGTGTTTTTGGAGGTCTGTTACCATAGGCCTGGCCCACACAACCTCCAGGCTGGGTTTTCTGGAGCCACACCACAGGACGGTGGCTGCTCTCTGCTAGGAAACTTTGCCCATTCCATTGGCCACAACCCTACAGAATAGGAGAAACCTCAAGGCCCTTGAGGACATCCCACTACTGTAAGCCGCCCTGGACAAACAAGGGCATTCTGAAAGAAGTTGAGCAACTACCTCCACGCAGACAGGCAGGCAGATGTCCTCAGAGAAAGAAGATTGACCCGGACAAGCCCCTAGGCCCCAATTTGAACTCTTGCTTTGGTTTCCAGGTGTCATTTTTCAGAGGCCTAGGTTCGAAGACCAGCATATGGGGCTTTACTGAAGCACCAAACAGAACACCTCTCATCTCCACACGGGAAACTTCCTTCTTGGAGCTGTGTCAAACCCTTCAGGTTGGAGAATCCTGCAGATTCCCTGAGCCACCACCACGTTCCAAGGTCTCCATGGCCACCAATCCACATTATGACCCATCCTCAGGAGAGTCCATTTCAACTCAGCCTTCTGGGTAGCTCGCCCAAGAGCCCACAGATTGATCCTGCATGGCCCGACCAGCCAAAGGGAATGTGAGGTAGCGTTTCCAGGAATTCATGCTTAGACCCCCTTCTCTCGAGACTTTCTGTATGGGGCGGCCTGGAACCATCCAATAGGACTCGCCTGTCCTGCAGAAGTAAACCTTGATGTTTGGAGCAGCTCACAACTCCCAGCGTAGGAAAACCTCCCTGGCCTCATGACGCCACCATCCCTTCAGAAAGGGGCCATCATCGACACAAACTCCAGCCTGAGGCAACGTCTGATACTCGTCCTAACCTCAGATGCAGAAGATGTTGATTCAGCCTCTGCAGAGTGGGCCTGCCATGCTTTCGGCACCAAACCTAACACTAACTTGTATTTTCATATTTCCTTCCTCACACCCCTGGCAAAGAAGCCCTCCAGACTGGGAATTCCGGAACCACAACTCAGCCCTCTGTTTGCACACCAGAAGTAAAACGTTGTCCTATGGGGCTCTCCAGAAACCCCAAATGAGGTTCAACCTTCTCGGGCTTTGACTGCACCCCAATTGGATAGACTTCCCTGGGCACTAATGCTCCGTCTGACACAGCCTGAGGTCAGAAATCCGCCAAACAAGGAGACAGCTGGCCGCACACCCAGCACATTGGACAGGCCATTGCCTTAGGCCGTCATCTCTTCCAAACCTGGGCTTTCAGACATTATATCAAATCACTGCACAGGTGGGTACCTGTAGCACAAATCAGAACTCCTCCTTCGCCATGCCTGTAAAGCTTGCTGTTGGCATGGAGTCACACCTTCAGGGTAGGAGAAACCTTCATGACCCCTGAAGCGATGCCCAAACTTGAGTGGCGCTTTGGGCACAAATTTGCATTGTGACCCTCAGCGTGAGGCCCATTTCGAAGTAAGACCTCTCAGGACCTGGAACAAGAGCCCACATATGGGGCTTGGCAAGCGCCTATGCTCCCAATCCTCACCAGAGTTAGCGTTTTCCAGTCACCCATACCAGGGGCTCTGCTCTGGAATCCCTCTCTTGGAGAGACACCTGAACCAGACTACAGGAATCCACCATTCCAACAAAATGACTCCAAACTCTGGGCCAAATCCCCAGAGAGGGATACTCGTCCATAGCCCCTGAGGCCACCCCTACATTCCACGGCTATCCTGGATACAACATTCAGAGACAAAAGTCAGAGGGACCGCCTCCCACTTGCCCTTCTTTCATAAGCTGAGGAGCTCCCCTCACGGTCTATAGATCCGCCTGCCATACCCTTGGTGCCACACCTAAGCCACATTGTGTTTTCAGACTTCTGTGCCACAGCCTGGACCCACACACCGTCCAGGCTAGGGCCTCTGGACCCCCACCGAAGGACTGTGTCTGTCCTCTCCAAGGAATCTGTGCTCAATCCATTGGCCACAACGCTACAGATTCGGAGAAACCTCTAAGGCCCCCGAGGCCATCCCAATAGTGTGGGCTGCCCGGGACTAAGAAGGGCACTCTGACACCAGCTGAGCAACTATCTCCACTTAGACACTTAATGTCCCCAGATACAGAAGATTGAAACAGAAAGGCCCCTAAGCCCTAATCTGAACCCTAGTTTTGGTACCCAGGTGTTTCTCCTCAGAGGACTGGATTCAAAGACTAGCATATGGGGCTTTTCTGAGGCACCAAACAGACATCTCTCGTCTCCACATAGGGAGATTTCTTACTGAGGCAGTATCAAACCCTTCAGGTAGGAGTATACTTCAGGGCCCCTAAGCCACCAGCACATTCCAACGTCTCCATGGACACAAACCCACATTATGAGCTATCCTCAGGAGAATCCATTTCAACTCAGCCCCCTGGGTGGCTCACTTCAGAACCAGCAGTTCAAAAATGTCTTGTCACAAATAGCCAATGGGAATGCGAGGTATGCTGTACAGGAATCCCTCCTTTGAACCCTGCTCTCCAGTCCTTCCATATGGGACATCCTGGAGCCATCCAACAGGACACGACTGTCCCGCTGAAGGAAACCTTGTGGTTTGGAGCAATTCAAAAACTCAGTGAGGGAAAACCTCCTTGTCCTCATGAGGCCCTGCTTCATGAAGGGGCCATTATAGACACAAACTCCAGCCTCAGCCAACATCTGATTCTCACCCTGACTTTAGATGCAGTAGATTTCGATTCAGCCTCTGCAGAGTGGGCCTTCCATGCCCTTGGCCCCAAACCTCACCCTAGCTTCTGTTTTCAGACCTCAGTCCTCACACTCCTGACACACAAGCCCTTCCGATTAGGAATACGGGGGCCACAATGAAGCACTCTTCCTGCTCACCAGAAAAAAAAAAATTGTCTATGGTGTTGCCCTAAAACCCCAAATGAGGATCAACCTGTTTAGCTCTCGGCAACACCCTAACTGCATAGGCTACGCTAAGCAGTAATGCTCTGTCTTACATAGCCAGAGCCCAGAACTTCCTACAGGCACCAAGACACCTGGCCACACACCGAGCACATTGGACCCACCATGGACTTAGGCCATCATCCCTTCCCAACCTGGGTTTTCAGGCATCAGAACATAGACCTTATCTCCAATCCCTGCACAGGTGGGAACCTGATGCACAAGTCAAAGCTCCACCTTCCCCAGGCAAGAAAACTTGCTCTTGACAGGGAGTCAAACATTCATGTAGGAGAAACCTGCATGGACCATGAGGCCATGCCAATGATAGAGGGCAGCCTTGGGTACAAACACACATTGTGACCATCAGCGTGAGTCCCGTATTCAAGTAACACCTCTCATTGGATGGACCAAAAGCCCACATATGGGGCTTGCCATGCCCATAGGCCTCCAGGCCAAATCAGAGGGCGGGTATTCCAGTTGTCAGTACCCACTCCTCTGCTCTAGAATCCCTCTACTGGGGGGACACCTGAGGCAGAAAGCAGGACTGTTCCCTTCCCACAGAATAACATCAAACTCTTGGGAGCTGGGCAAATCACCAGAGAGGGAGGAACTTCTACATCCCATGAGGCCACCCCTACATTAAACGGCCATCGTGGACACAACATCCAGAGACAAAGCCTGAATGATGTCATCCCAGTCTCCCTCCTTTCATAGCCCGAGGAGATCCCCTCACAGACTGTATATCAGGACTGCCATCACCTCGGCTCCAAACATGAGCCAAGTTTGTGTTTTCAGACGTCTGTCCCCATAATCCTGGCCCACACACCCTCCAGGCTGGGTCCTGTGGAGCCACTCCACAGGACTGTGCCTGCTCTCTCCTAGGAAAATGTGCTCATTCCATTGGCCACAGCCCTACAGAATAGGAGAAACCTTAAGTCCCCCGAGGACATCCCACTACTGTAAGCCGCCCTGGACAAACAGGGGCATCCTGACACAAGCTGAGCAACTACCTCCATGCAGACACACAGACAGATGTCTGCAGAGACAGAAGACTGACCAGGACAGGCCTCTAGGCCCTAATCTGAACTCTTGCTTTGGATTCCAGGTGTCACTCCCCAGAGGCCTGGTTCGAAGACCAACATATGGGGCTTTCCTGAGGCACCGAACAGAGCACATCTTGTCTCCACATGGGAAACTTCCTAGTTGGAGCTTTGTCAAACCCTTTCAGTTGGAGAATCCTGAAGAGTCCCTAAGCCACTGCCACATTCCAAGGACCCCATGGCCAACAGCCCACATTATGACCCATCCTCAGGAGAGTCCATTTCAACTCAGCCCTCTGGGTAGCTCGCCCAGGAGCTGCAGATTGAGCCTGCATGGCCCGACCAGCCAATGAGAATATGAGGTGGTGTCTCCAGGCATCCATTCTTAGACCCCTGCTTTCGAGTCTTTTAAAATGGGGCATCCTAGAACCATCCAATAGGACTTGACTGTCCGTAGAAGGAAACCTTGTGGTTTGGAGCAGCTCATAACTCCCAGCATAGGGAAAACTCCATGGCCTCATGACGCCCCCAGCCCCTTCAAGAAGGGGCCTTCATGGATACAAACTCCAGCCTGAAGGAACATTTCATACTCTCCCTGACCTCAGATTCATGAGATATCGATTCAGCCTCTGCAGTGTGGGCCTGCCGTGCCCTCGGCCCTAAACCCAATGCCAGCTTGTTTCTTCAGACTTCCTTCCTCACACTCCTGGCAAACAAGCCCTCCAGATGTGAATTCCGGAACCACAAGGCAGCCCTCTGCCTGCCCACCAGAAGAAATACGTTGCCCTATGGGGCTCTCCAGAAACATCAAATGAGGATCAACCTGCTCGGGCCTCAACCTCACCCCAATTGGATAGACTGCCTGGGCACTAATGCTCTGTCTGACACAGCCTGAGGCCAGAAATCCCGCCAGGCAAGGAAACAACTGGCCACACACCTGGCAATTTGCACACACCATGCTCTTAGGCCATCATCTCTACCCAACCTGGGTTTTCAGACATCTAAACCTAGACATTATATCTGTGTGTTTGGACATCTGTCCCCATAACTGTGGCCCACGCACCCGCACAGGTGAGTACCTGAAGCACAAATCAGAACTCCTCCTTCCCCATGGCTCTAAAGCTTGCTGTTGGCACGGAGTCACAACTTCAGTGTAGGAGAAACCTTCATGGGCCCTGAGGCCACGCCCAAACTTGAGTGCCGCTTTGGGGACAAACTCGCATTCTGACCTTCAGCGTGAGGCCCATGTAGAAGTAAGGTCTCTCAGGGCCTGTACCAAGAGCCTTCATATGGGGCTTCCTTGCCAAGCCCGTATGCTGCCAATCCCCACCAGAGTTCGAGTTTTCCAGTCACCTATACCCAGGACTGTGATCCGGAATCCCTCTCTTTGAGAGACACATGAGCCACACAGTAGGACTCCACCCTTCCCACAAAATGACCCCTAACTCTTGTGAGCTGGGCCAAATCACCAGAGAGGGAGACTCTTCCATAGCCCCAGAGGCGACCCCTACATTCCACGGCTATCCTGGACACAACATCCAGAGACAAAAACCCGAGCGACCGCCTCCCACTCATCCTTCCTTCATAAGCCGAAGAGCTCTCCTCTCGGTCTGTAGATCCCGCCTACCATACCCATGGTGCAACACCTAAGCCAAGTTTGTGTTTTCAGACTTCTGTGCCCACAGCCCGGACTCACACACAACCTCCAGGATAGGGCCACTGGAGCCACACTGAAGGACTGTGACTGTTCTCTCCAAGGAAACTCTTCCCAATCCATTGGCTACAACCCTACAGATTAGGAGAAACTTCCAAGGCCCCCGAGGCCATCCCAATGGTGTAGGCTGCCCTGGACCAAGGGGGGCACTCTGACACCAGCTGAGCAACTATCTCCATTTAGACACTCAGACAGTGTCCCCAGAGACAGAAGATTGAAACAGAAAGGCCTCTAGGCCCTAATCTGAACCCTATCCCTGGTCTCCAGGTGTCTGTCCTCAGAGGACTGGTTTCAAAGACCAGCGTATGGGGCTTTTCAGAGGCACCAAACAGAACCTCCCTCATGTCTGCATGGGGAGCTTTCTTATTGGAGCTGTATCTAACCCTTTGGGTAGGCAAATTCTCCAGGGCCCCTGAGCCACCAGCACATTCCAAGATCTCCATGGACACAAACCCACATTATGACCCATTCTCTGGAGAGTCCATTTCAACTCAGCCCTCTGGGTAGCTCGCCCAAGAGCCCACAGATTGAGCCTGCCTTGTCACGACTACCAATGGAAATTTGAGGTGGCATTTCCAGGCATCCATTCTTAGACCCCTCCTCTCGAGTCTTTCTATATGGGGCTTCCTCAGACTATCCAATAGGAATCGACTGTCCTTCAGAAGGTAACCTTGAGCTTTGGAGAATCTCACAATTCCCAGTGTAGGGAAACCTCATTGGCCTCATGATGCTCCCACCCCCTTCAGGAATGGGCCATCATAGACACAAACTCCAGCCTTAGTCAAGGTCGGATCCTCACCCTGACTTCAGATGCAGGAGATCTCGATTCATCCTACAGAGTGGGCCTGCCGTGCCCTTGGCCCCTAACCTCACCCTAGCTTGTGTTTTCAGACTTACGTCCTCACACTCCTGGCACATAAGCCCTCCCTATTGGGAATTCTGGGTCACAACGAAGCACTCTGCCTACCCAGCATAAGAAAAACATTGTGTATGGCTTTGCCCAGAAGCCCGAATGAGGTTTAACCTGCTCAGACCTCGGCAACACCCCAACTGCATATGCTACCCTAAGCACTAATGCTCTGTCTTACATAGCCAGACCTTCCGACAGACACCGAGACAGCTGGCCACACACCCAGGATATCGGACCTGCCATGGTCGAAAGGCATTCATCCCTTCCCACTGACCTGCATATCTTCCTGGATATATTTTCTGAGTCTGTGTCAGACTGTCTATTTTTCCCAGAGTGGCCTATGAAATTGGGATAGGCTAAGGGGCTTGCAGGTTTCTCCTAATCTCGAGGTTTTGGGAAACAGAGACTGGCAGAGTTTCCTTGGGAGAGCAGGCCCAGTGATGTGGTGTGGTTCTGGAGGCCCTATCTTGGACGGCTTATGGGTAAGGGCTTATGGACCAAAGTATTCAGACACAAACTCGGATAATAGATAGGGGTGAGTTAATGGCAGGCCCGATCTGCAGACACTGTTTGCAGCTGCTCGGAATTTGAAATTCAGGTGCCTGGGACATAGGTGCACAGGCTCTTCTGTGTGGACTGTATGTCTAGGATGGCTGCGGAATGGAAGGGTGACCCCATGGGTCCGTGGGATGTTCTTCCTATCTGGGGATTCTGCCCAGCACCCAAGAGTTTGATGTCTTTCTGCGTAAGTGGAAAACGCTGTATTCCGTCTCAGGGGACCTGTCCAAACAGGGATTCCAGAGATGGGTTCTGGGTCCAGACGCCTGGCAAACCCAACCAAGACTTAGGATTTGGGCTTCCGGGCCTGGGAGGCCCAATCTGTGAGCTCCTGGTCCAGTTCTCGAGTGACCTTGTTTGAAGAGGGTCTCGGGCTGTGGGTCACAATACTCGTTTGGCCACTTGCCCATACGGGGTGTGGGTGGTCTCATAGGCCATGCACCTGGCTACCACTCTGAGGGTTGGACAGCCAACTCAACATTCAGTTATCCTGCCATGAGGAAGGAGATGTACTCTTTTGTGCTTCAGGGATACCCATGGGCAGGAATTTGAGCTATGTTCTGGGACAGGCACCTGAATACCCAGGTTGGTTCGAGATTATGGCCTTGGGCCAAGGCAGGACTCATCTGCTGGATATGGGACCCGCTGTCTGGGTGGCTGACAGGAGGTCGGAGCTCGAGCTGTGTAAGACAGAGCATTTGTGCAGAGGGCGGCCTAGATATTGGGGTTGTGTTGAGAGCCGTGCAGCTGGATCCTCATATGGGGTTTCTCTGCAGAACCATAGGTCACTTCTTCTTTCTGGTGGGCAGGCAGAAGGCTGTGTTGTGGCTCCAGAATTCCCAATATGGAGTGTTTGCAGGTGAGGAATGAGAGGACAGATCTGAAAACACAAGCTACAGTTAAGCCCAGTGCCGAGCACATGGCCGTTCTAGTGTGCAGTTGTTGTTTCGAGATCTCCAGCGCCTGAGTAAGGGCGAGGGGCAGATGTCTGCTCACGCTGGAATTTGTATCCATGATGGCCAACAAATGGTGGGGGGGGGGGCTCAAGAATCCTTGAAGGTTTTCCCAAGCTAAATCTTGTGAGCTGCTCCAAATAGCAAGGTGTCCTCATGCAAGACAGTGGAAGTCGACTCCGAGGGCCCCAGAGTCCCCCATATGGAAAGATTCGATAGCAGAGCTCTCTGAGTGTAATCCTGGGAAGCCCACCTCGTGTTAACATTGCAGCCAACAAACAGGGCAGGCTTGATCCACTGGCCCTGATTCCAAGTTCCAAGTGATCTGCATTAATGGAAGTTCGAAGTCTAACAGGTCCCAATGCTGCTTGGTGTCCATGGAGAACTCAGAATGTGGCAGTGGCCCTGGGCCCAGGTAGGATTCTCCTATCTGAGGGTTAGACCCAGTTCCCAGAAGCCAGGTTTTTTTCCTTGGGACAGGTGGGGTTCTCTTGTATGGCTCAAGCACCACAAGTTGGACCATATGTTGGTTTTCCAGAACGGGCCTCTGGGAAAGAGGATTGAACCTTAGCTAGTTTCTGATGAGGTCCTAGGGGCATGTCAGGATCAATCTTCGGACTCAGGGCCATTGACCTGCATGTCTTCCTGGAGGTAGATGCTGAGGCTGTGTCAGAATGTGCATTTTTTCCAGAGCAGTCTGTGAATTGGGATGGGCTCAGGGGCGTTGTAGGTTTCTCCTGAACTGGACGGTTTGGGCAACTGGGACAGGCAGTTTCCTCGGGAGGGCAGCCCAGTGATGTGCTGTGGCTCTGGACGTACCATCCTGGAGGGCATGTGGTTCAGGGATTTGGGATCAAAGACTTCAGACACAGGGTTGGGGTGAGGTGGTCACATTCCGGATCTGCAGACCCTGAAGGCAGCTCCCCAGAATTGTAGTTCGGGCAGCTGGGAGGCAGGAGCACAGGCTTTTCTCTCTGGATAGTGTGTCTAGGATGGCCACGGAATGGAGAGGTGACATCATGGGTCCATGGGGCATTCTTTCTCTCTGGTTATTCTGCCCGGCACACAAGAGTTTGGTGTCTCTGTCAGGGAAGGGGAGAGCGTGGTTTCTGTGTCAGGGGTCCCATCCAAACAGGCATTCCAGAGATGGGTTCTGGGTCGTCATGCCTGGATAACCACACCAAGGCTTAGAATTTGCGCTTAGGGAATGACAGGCATGCTCTGTTGGGTCCTGGTCCAGCTGCCGAGGTGAGTGTTGGAAAGGGGTCTCAGGCTGAGTGTCACAATGCCTGTTTGTGTCCAGCTGCCCATCCTGAGTGGGAATGGTCTCATGGGCCATGAACCCAGCTCCCAATCTGAGAGTTGGACATCCATCTCAAAATTCAATTTTCCTGCCATGGGGAAGGAGGAGTACTCTTTTGTGCTTCAGGATCCCCTATGGGCAGGAATTTGACCTACGTTCTGGGACAGGTACCTGAATACCCAGGTTGGTTTGAGATGACTGCCTCAGGCGAAGGCAGGACACACCTGCAGGATATGGAGCCAGTTATCTGGGTGGCTGACAGGAGGTCTGGAATCGGGATGTGTCAGAAAGAACATTAGTGTACAGGGCAGCCTATGATATTGAGATACCGTTGAGGGCCGTGCAGGTGCATTCTCATGCTGGGTTTCTGCAAAGACCCATAGGACACTTTTCCCTTCTGGTAGGCAGACAGAAGTCTCTGTTGTGGTTCCCAAATTTCCAATTTCAGGGGCTTGTAGGTGAGTAGTCGAAGACAGAGTTCTGAAAACACAAGCTACGGTTAAACTCAGTGCCAAGCACATGGCTTTTCCAATATGCAGAGGTTATTTTTAGATCTCGAGCACGTGAGTATGGGAGAGGGTCAGATGTTTACTCACGCTTGAGATTGTATCCACGATGGCCAATGAACGGTGGGGTGGCCTCAAGAATCCTTGGAGAGTTTCTCTATCTGGAGCTGTGAGCTGCTCCAAACAGCAAGGTGTCCTACTGCGGGACAGCGCAAGACCACTTAGAGAACCCCAGGGTCCCCCATATGGAAATATTTGATAAAAGATCTCTCTGAATGTAGTCCGGGGAAGTCCACCTCACGTTACTATTGCAACCGAGGGACAGGGCAGGCTTTATCCGCTGGTTCTGGTTCCAAGTTCTGAGTGATCTGAGTTGACAGAAGTTCTCAGTCTAATGAGTCACAATGATGCTTGGTGTCCAGGGAGAACTTAGAATGTGGTGGTGGCTCTGGGGCCATGCAGGATTCTCCTTCCTGAGGGTTAGAGCCAGTTCTCATGAGCCAGGTTTTCTCGGTACTGAAGGGTTTCTTTTGTATGGCTCATGCACCACATGTTGGACCATATGTTAGATTTCCAAAACAGGACTCTGGCGACAGAGGTCTGAAAATGTAAGTTAGGATTCCAATGAGATCATAGGGTCATGTCAGTGTCAATCTTCAGACACAGGGCTATTGGCCTGCATGTCTTCCTTGAGGTAGGTGCTGAGACTCTGTCAGACTGTGCATTTTTTTCAGAGCGGCCTATGAAAATGGGGTGGGCTCAGGGGCCTTGCAGGCTTCTCCTGATCTGGAGGGTTTGGTCAACTGAGATGGGCAGAATTTCCTCAGGAGAGCAGGCCCAGTGATGTGGTATGGTTCTGGAGGGCCCTTCCTTTAGGGCATGTGGGTCAGGGCTTTGGGACCAAAGTCTTCAGACACAAAATCGGGTAAGAGTTAGGGGCGAAGTGATGGCATTCCCGAACTGCAGACCCGGAGGGCAGCTCCACGCGATTTAAAATTTGGGCGGCTGGGAGGCAGAAGCATGGGCATTTCTGTATGAATTGTGTATCTAGGATGGCCACGGAATGGAGGGCTATCCTCATGTGTCCATTGGCGTTTCTTCCTATCTGGGGATTCTTCCTGGAATACAAGAGTTTGGTGTCTTTATTGGGGAAGGGAGAGTGTGGTTTTTTGAGTCAGGAGTCCCATCCAAACAGGGATTCCAAAGATGGGTTCTGGGTCTGGGCGCCTGGATAACCACACCAAGGCTTATGATTGGGCCTAGGGACATGGCAGGCTCGCTCTGTGGGCTCCTGGTCCAGCTCCCCAGGGGGCTTGATGGAAAGGGGTCTCAGGGTGAGGGTCACAATGCCTGTTTGTGTCCAGCTGCCCATCGTGAGTGGGAGTGGTCTCATGGTACATGAACCTGGCTCCCACTCTGAGTGTTGGACATCCATCTCAAAATTCAGTTTTCCTTCCATGGGGAAGGAGGAGTACTCTTTTGTGTTTCAGGGTCCCCAATGGGCAGGAATTTGAGCTATGTTCTGGGACAGGTACCTGAATACCTAGGTTGGTTCAAGATGACTGACTCGTGCCAAGGCAGGACACATGCCAGATATTGGCCCACTATCAGGGTGGCTGACAGGAGGTCAGTTCTTGGGCTGTGTCAGACAGTGCATTAGTGCACAGTGCAACCTATGATATTGGGGTGCCATTGAGGGCCGTGCAGGTGGATCCTCATGTTCAGTTTCTGTGCAGACTCATAGGACACTCTTTATTTCTGGTGGGAAGGCAGAATGATCCGTTGTGGCTCCAGAATTCCCAAAATGGAGGGATTGAGGTGATGAGTGTGAGGACAGAAGTATGAAAACATAAGCTATGGTTATGCTCAGTGCCGAGCGCATGGGAGTTCCAATGTGCGCAGTTGTTTGGAGGTCTCCAGCACCTGAGTATGGGCGAGGGTCAGATGTCTGCTCACACTGGATTTTGTATCCATGAAGGAAAACAAATGGTGGGGTGCCCTCAAGAAGCCTTGGAGAGTTTCCCATGAAGGAGATTGTGAGCTGCACCATGCAGCATGGTGTCCTACTACGGGACAGGGGAAGTCCACTAAGACACCTCCAGGGTCCCCCATATGGAAAGATTGGATAGCAGAGCTCTCTGAATGGAGGCCTGAAAAGCCTACCTCGCATTACCAGGGCTGCCGAGGAACAGGGCAGGTTGATCCCTAGGCTTTTTCGAAGTTCCAAGTGATCTGAGTTGACAGAAGTTATCAATCTAATGGGTCACAATGCTGCTTGGTGTCCAGGGAGACCTTAGAATGTGGCCATGGCTCTAGAGCCATGCAGGATTCTCCTACCTGAGGGTTAGACGAAGTTCCCAGGATCCAGGTTTCCTTTTCGAGAAAGGAGGGGTTCTCTTGTATGGCTCATGGACCACATGTCTTACGATATGTTGGATATCAAGATCAGTCTTCTGGGCACAGAGGCATGAAAATCTAAGCTAGGTTTCCAATGAGGTCCTAAGGCCAAGTCAGGTTCAACCATCGGACTAAGGGTCTTTTACCTGTGTGTCTTCCTGGAGGTGGGTGCTGAGGCTGTGCCAGATTGTGCATTCTTTCCAGAGTGGCCTATGAAGTTGGGGTGGGCTCAGGGGCCTTGCAGTTTTCTCTTAATGTGGAGGGTTTGGGCAACTGAGAAGGGCAGAATTTCCCCTGGAGAGCAAGACAACTGATGTGGTGTGGTTCTGAAGGCCCCATCCTGGAGGGAATGTGGGTCAGTGCTTTGGGATCAAAGTCTTAGGACATAAACTCAGGTAAGTGTTAGGGGTGAGGTGATGGCAGGCCCGATCTGCAGACCCTGAGGGCCACTCCTCGGGATTTGAAATTCGGGCGGCTGGGAGGCAGTAGCAAAGGCTTTTCTGTCTGGATTGTGTCTAGGATGGCCACGGAATGGAGGGGTGTCTTCATGGGTCCTTAGGACATTATTCCAATCTGGGGATTCTGCCTGGCACCCAAAAATTTGGTGTCTTACTGGAAGAAGGGGAGAGCGCGGTTTTCCATGTCAGAGTTCCCGTCCAAACAGGGATTCCAGAGATGGACTCTGGGTCCTCGTGCCTGGATAATACCACCAAAGCTTCGGATTTTGGCCTAGGGGTATGACAGGCCCGCTCTGTGGGTTCCTGGTCCAGCTTCCTAGTGGGTTTGTGGGAAAGGAGTGTCAGGGTGAGGGTCAAAATGCCTGTTTGTGCCCAGTTGCCCATCCTGAATGGGTGTGGTCTCATGGGCCATGCACCTGGTTCCCATTCTGAGGGTTGGACAACCATCTCAACATTCAGTTTTCCTGCCATGGGGAAGGAGGAGTACTCTTTTTTCCTTCAGGGTCCCCCATGGACAGGAATTTGAGCTAAGTTCTGGGACAGGTACCTGAATACCCAGGTTTGTTCGAGATGAAGGACTCAGGTCAAGGTAGGTCACACCTGCAGGGTATGGGGCCCGCTATCTGGTTGGCTGACAGGAGGTCAGGTCTTGGGCTGTGTCAGACAGAGCATTAGTGCATAGGGTGGCCTCTGATATTGGAGTGCCATTGAGGGATAGGCAGGTCGATCCTCATGTGGGGTTTCTGTGCAGACTCATAGGGCACTTCTTCTTTGTGGTGCGCAGGCAGAAGGCTGCATTGTGGCTCCCAAATTCACAATATAGGCGAGGAGTTTGAGAAAGGAAGACTGAAAACACAAGCAAAGATTTAGCTTAGTGCTGAGCACATGGCTGTCCCAGTGACCAGCGGTTTTTTTGTGATCTCCAGCACCTGAATATTGTCGAGGGTCAGATGTCTGCTCATACTGGAGTTTGTATCCATGATGGCCAAGGAATGGTGGGGTGGCTTCAAGAAGCCTTTGAGGCTTTCCCATTAAGGAGCTTGTGAGCTGCACAAAAAAACAAGGTGTCCTTGCGGGACAGGAGAATCTGCTTCAAGGGATCCAGGATCCCCCATATGGAAAGATTTGATAGCAGAGTTCTCTGAATGGATGCCTGGGAAACCCACCTTGTGTTACCATTGTAGAGGAGGAACAGGGCAGGATTGATCCACTGTCTCTATTTCGAAGTTCCAAGTGATCTGAGTTGACAGTAGTTCTCTCTAATGGGTCACAATGCTGCTTAGGGTGCTGGGAGACCTTAGAATGTGGCGGTGGGTCTCGGGCCATGCAGGTTTCTCCTACCTGAAGGTTATACCCAGTACCCAGTAGCCAGGTTTCCTTGTCTGGACAGGAGGGGTTCTCTTGTATGACTCATGGACCATATGTTGGACCATATGTTGATTTTCCAGAAGAGGCCTCTGGGCACAGAGGCCTGAAAACCTAAGCTAGTTTTCTGATGAGGTCCTAGGGGCATGTCAGGTTCAATCTCAGACTCAGGGCCATTTACCTGCGTGTCTTCCTGGAGGTAGGTGCTGAAGCTGTGTCACACTGTGCATTTTTTCCAGAGATGCCTATGTAATTGTGTTGGGCTCAGGGGCCTTGCAGATTTCTCCTAATGATGAGGATTTGGGCAACTGACATGGGTAGAATTTCCTCGGGAGAGCAGTCCCAGTGATGTGGTGTGTTTCTGGTGGTCCCATCCTGGAGGACATGTGGGTCAGTAGTTTGGGACCAAAGTCTTCAGATACAAACTCAGGTAAGAGTTAGGGACGAGGTGATGGCAGGCCGGATCTCTAGACCCTGAGGGCAGCCAATCAGGATCTGAAATTCAGGCAGCTGGGAAGCAGGAGCACAGCCTTTTCTGTTTGGATTGTGTGTCTAGGATGGCCTGGGAATAGAGGGGTGGCCTCATGGGTCCATGGGAGATTCTTCCTCTCTGGGGATTCTGCCCGGCACCCAAGAGTTTGGTGTTTTTCTGGGGGAAGGTGAGAGTGCTGTTTTCCGTGTCAGAGTTCCCGTCAAAACAGGGATTCCAGATATGGGCTCTGGGTGCGGGCACCTGGATAATCCCACCAAGGTTTAGGATTTGGGCCTAGGCTCATGACAGGCCCGCTTTGTGGGCTCCTAGTCCAGCTCTGGTGGGGGCTTTTTGGAAAGGGGTCTCAGGGTGAGGGTCACAATGCCTATTTGTGCCCAGATGCCCATACTGAGTGGGCGTGGTCTCATGGGCCATGCACCTAGCTTCCACTATGAGGGTTGGACAACCATCTCAGCATTCAGTTTTCCTGCCATGGGGAAGGAGGAGTTCTCTTTTCTGCTTCACAGTCCCCCATGGGCAGGAATTTGAGCTATGTTCTTGGACAGGTACCTTAATACCAAAGCTGGTTCGAGATGATGGCCTTGGGCCAAAGCAGGTCCAACCTGCAGGATATAGGGCCCGCTGTCTGGGTGGCTGACAGGAGGTCGGGTCTTGGGCTGTGTCAGACAGAGCATTTGTACAGTGGTAGGTCTATGATATTGGGTTGCCAATGAGGGCCATGTGGGTGGATCCTCATGTGGGGTTTCTGTGAAGACTCATAGGGCACTTCTTCTTTCTGGTGGGAAGGAAGAAGGCTGCATTGTGGCTTCAGAATACCCAATATGGAGGGCTTACAGGCAAGGACTGTGAGGAAGGAAGTCTGAAAACACAAGCAAATGTTAAGCTCTCTGCCGAATTCATGGCCGTTCCAATGTGCAGTGGTTGTTTCGAGATCTCCAGCACCTGAATATGGGCGAGGGTCAGATGTCTACTCACGCTGTAGTTTGTATCCATGATGACCAATGAATGGTGGTGTGGCTTCAAGAAGCCTTGGAGGTTTTCCCAAGCAGGAGCTTGTGAGCTGCTCCAAACAGCAAGGTGTCCTACTGCAGGACAGGGGAAGTCTGCTTAGAGGGTTCTAGGGTCCCCCATATGGAAAGATTCGATAGCAGAGCTCTCTGAATGGAGGCCTGGGAAGCCTTCCTCTTGTTACCATTGCAACTGAGGAACATGGCAAGCTTGATCCTCTGGTTTTGGTTCCATGTTCCCAGTGATCTGAGTTGACAGATGTTCTCAGTCTAATGGGTCACAATGATGCTTGGTGTCCAGGGAGACCTTAGAATGTGGCGGTGGATCTGAGGCTATGCAGGATTCTCCTACCTGATGGTTATACCCTGTTCCCAGGAGCCAGGTTTCTTTCTCGGGACAGGAGGAGCTCTATTGTATAGCTCAGGGACCACATGTCAGACCATATGTTGGATTTCAAGAATTGGGCACAGAGGCCTGAAAACCTAAGCTAGGGTTCTGATGAGGTCCTAGAGGCATGTCAGTTTCAATCTTCAGACTCAGGGCCTTTGACCTGCGTGTCTTCCTGGAGGTAGGTGCTGAGGCTGTGTTCAGACTGTGCATTTTATCCAGAGCAGCCTAGGAAATAGGGTTTGGCTCAGGGGACTTTCAGGTCTCTCCTAACCTGGAGGATTTGGGCAACTGAGACGGGCAGTTTCCTCTGGAGAGCAGGCCCAGCAATGTGGTGTGTTTCTGGAGGTCCCCTCCTGGAGGGCATGTGATTCAGGGCTTTGGGACCAAAGTCTTCAGACACAAACTTGGGTAAGGGTTAGGGGCAAGGTGATGCAGACTGGATCTGCAGACCCTGAGGGCAGCTCCTTGGGATCCGAAATTCGGGCATCTGGGAGGCAGATGCAGACTTTTCTGTCTGGATTGTGTGTCTAGGATGGCCTTGGAATAGAGGGGTTTCCTCATAGGTCCATGGGAGATTCTTCCTCTCTGGAGATTCAGCCAGCACCCAAGATTTCGGTGTTTTTCTCGGGGAAGGTGAGAGCGCAGTTTTCCATGTCAGAGTTCCCAATCAGAACAGGGATTCCAGAGATGGGTTCTGGGCATGGGTGCCTGGATAACCGCAGCAAGGCGTAGGACTTGGGCCTCCCTAGAACCATGACAGGCCTGCTCTGTTGGGTCCTGGTCCAGCTGCCAAGGGGGCTTGTTGGAAAGGGGTCTAAGGGTAAGGGTCACAATGCCTGTTTGTGCCCAGCTGTCCATCCTGATTGGGCGTGGTCTCATGGGCCAAGCACCTAGCTCCCACTCTGAGTGTTGGATTCCACCAGTTTTCCTGCCATGGGGAAGGAGGAGTACTCTTTGGTGCTTCAGGGTCCCTCATGGGCAGGAGTTTGAGTTATATTCTTGGACAGGTACCTGAATAATCAGGTTGGTTCGAGATGAAGGACTCAGGTCAAGGCAGGTCACACCTGCAGGATATGGTGCCCACTATCTGGTTGGCTTCCAGGAGTTCGGGGCTCCGGCTGTGTCAGTCAGAGCATTTGTGCACAGGGTGGCCTGGACATTGAGCTGCCATAGAGGGCCATGGAGGTGGATCCTCATGTGGGGTTTCTGTGCAGACACATATGGTACTACTTCTTTCTGGTGGGCAGGCAGAAGGCTGCATTGTGGCTCCCAAGTTCCCAATATGGATGGCTTGCATGCGAGCAGTGTGAGGACAGAAGTCTGAAGACACAAGCTACGGTTAAGCTCAGTGCCGAGCACATGGTCATTTCAATGTAGCGGTTGTTTCGAGATCTCCAGCACCTGAATATGGGCGAGGGTCAGATGTCTGTTCACACTGGAGATTGTATCTATGATGGACAACGAATGAGATATCCAGTACCTGAGTTAGGGTGGATGAATGATGTTTGCTTACACTGGAGTTTGTGTCTGTGATGACCGACACATGGAGGAGTAGCGTCAAGAGACCATGGAGGATTCCCCACTCTGTTGCTAGTGTGATGCTCCAAAGAGCAAGGTTCTTTTTCCTACTGTACAGGTGTAGTCTGGTTTGTTTGCTCCAGGGTCCCCTATCTGGAAAGTATGGGTAGCAGATCTCTCCAGCATGTATGCCTGGAAAGCCCATCTCTATTGACCATTGCAGCTGAGCAACATGGCAGGTTCGCTATGGTGGCTCTGGTGCAAAGGACCAAGGCCTTGAGTTGACATGGAATCTCCTGCAGATGGGTCACAATCCTGGTTTGTTACCAGGGAGATCTTAGAATGTGCTGATGGCTAAGGGGCCATGCAGGATCCTCCTACTCTGATGGTTTAACACAGGTCAAAGAGCATTGTTTCATTCTGGGGACAAGAGATATTCTGTGGTGTGGCTCAGAGACCACATGTTGTATCATAAGTTTTTTGCATCCAGAGCGGCTTTCAATAATGGTATGGGCTCAGGGGCCTTGCAGTTTTCTCCTAATCTGGAGGGTTTGGGCTAATATGATGGGCAAATTTTCCTTGGTGATTGCAGGCACAGTACTGTGGTGTGGCTCTAGAGACAACATCCTGGAGCGCATGTGAGCCATTGTTTTGGGAGGGAAGTCTGCAAACGCAAACTAGGATTAGGCTTTGTGGCGTGGTGATCACAGGCCCAATGCGTCGACCTGGAGGGCAGCCCATCAGGAACTGTAATTAGGGTGACTCGATGGCAGGAGCAAAGGCTTTTCTATGTGCATTATGTGTCCAGGATGGCCTCAGAATGCAGGTGTGGTCTCATGGGTCTATGGGAGATTTATCCTCTCTAAAGATCCTGGCGGCTCCCATTTGTTTGGTGGCTTTTTTTGGAAAGGGAAGAGTGCTATTTTCCATCTTAGGGGTTCCCCAAAATAGGGATTCCAGAGAAGGGCTCAGGTTCTGGACGCCTGGAAAATCCCACCAAGGGTGTGTATTTGGCCTAGGGTCGTATCAGACCTGCAATGAGGGATCCTGGTGGTGCAACTGAGAGGGCTTGTGTGAAAGCATGCTCAGGCTGAGGGTCACAATGTTTGTATATGCCCAGGGCAGCCCTCAGGTGTGGGCATGGTCTCATTGGTCATGTAGTTGGCTCCCACTTTAAGGGTTGGACACCCATCCCAACAGCCATGGTTCCTGCCATGGGGAAGGAGGAGTTCTCTATTGTGCTTCAGGTTCCCCCATTGGCAGGTATTCCAGCAAAGGTTGGGGACAGATGCCTGAATATCAAGGATGGGTCAAGATGATGGCCCTGGGCCATGGGCAGTCCCACATTCTAGATATGTGGCCCACTCTATTGGTGGTAGAAGCTAAGTCGGGGCTCAGGCTCTGTCAGACACAGCACTAGTGGCCAGGGCAGCCTATAAATCGGGGTTCCCTCAAGGGCCAAACAGATTGATCCTCATATGGGGTTTCTGGCCTGACTCATCAGGCTCTTTCTTTCTATGGGGAAGACAGAATGCTGTGTTGTGGCTCCAGAATTCCCCATCAAGAGGGCTTGGGTATCAGTAGGGTGAGGATGGAATTGTGAACACAAGCTATGGTTCAATAAAGTGCCAAGCGGAAGGCAGTTCAATGTGCAGCATTTCATTCGAGATATCCAGCACCTAAGAAAGGTGGAATCAGATGTGTTCTCACACTGGAGTTTGTGTCTATGATGGCCGACATATGGAGGGGTTGCGTCTAGAGGCCATGGAGGATTTCCCACACTGAGGTTTGTGAGATGCTCCAAAGAGCAAGGTTTCCTTTTACTGAAAAGCTGAAGTCCGGTTTGTTTGCTCCAGTTTCCTCCATTTGGGTATTTGGATATTTGGGTAGCAGAGCTCTCCTGCATGGATGCCTGAAAAGCACACCGCCATTGACCATTGCAGCTGAAGAACATGGCAGGCTTGTTCTGGTGGCTCTGGGTGGAAGGACCAAGGCCTTGAGTTGACATGGAATGTCTTGCAGATTGGTCACAATGCTGGTTTGCTACCAGGGAGATCTTAAATGTGCTGGTGGCTAAGGTGCCATGGAGGACTTTCCTACCCTGAAGGTTTGGCATAGGACGAAGAGCACAGTTTCCTTCTGGGGGCCAGAGATGTTCTGTTGTGGGTAAAGGGACCACCTGTTGTATCATAATTTGGTATCCAGAACAGGCCCCAGAGGACAGATGACATAAAACCTAATCTGAGGTTGCAATGTTGTCCTAGGGGAATGTCAGCTTCAATTTTCTAACTCAGAACCATTTACTTTACTGTCTGCCTGGATGAAGGTGAACAGGGTGTTTCAGACCACGTATTTGCCTCCAGAGTGGCTGCCAATATTGGGGTGGGCCCAGGAGCCTTGCAGGTTTCTCCTAATATTGAAGGTTTGGGCAACTGTGATGGTCACAGTTTCATTGGGGATGGCTGGCACAGTCCTGTGGTATGGATCCAGAGACCTCATCCTTGAGAGCATGTGAGCCATGGTTTTGGGAGAGAAATCTGCAAACTCAAATTCGGGTTTTAGTTAGAGGCCAGGTGATCACAGGCCTAATGCCTATACCTTTAGAACAGTTCCTCAAGAAATCTAATTAGGGTGAGTGGAAGGCCTTAGCAAAGGCTTTTCTATCTGGATTGGGTGTCCAAGATGGCCTCGGAATGCAGGTGTGGTCTTATGGGTCCATAGGAGACTTTTCCTCTCTAAGGATCCTGGTAACTCTCCATAGTTTGGTGATTTTTTCGGGGAAGGGAAGAGTGTTGTTTTCCATCTTAGTGGTGCCCCAATACAAGGATTCCAGAGATGAGATCTGGGTCTGGGCACCTTTAAAATCCCACCAAGGGTTAGGATTTGGGCCTATGTGGGTACCATGCCTGCAATGCGGTTATCCTGGTCGTGCAACTGAGAAGGTTGTTTGAAAGCTTGCTCAGACTGAGGGTCACAATGCCTGTTTGTGCCCATGGTGCCCCTCAAGAGTGGCATGGTCTCATTGGCTATGCAGCTGGCTCCCACTCTGAGGGTTGGACACCCATCTCAAGAGCCAGGTTTCCTTCCATGAGGACGGAGTTCTCTATTGTGCTTCAGGATCCCCCATTTGCAGGGATTCAAGCAAAGGTCTAGTGACAGGTGCCTGAATACCAAGGATGTGTAGAGTTGACGGACTTGGGCCATGGCCGTTCCAATATGCTAGATATGGGTCCTGCTCTCTGCATGGCTGACACTAGATCGGGGCTCAGGCTCTGTCAGACACAGCACTAGTGGCCAGGGCAGCCTAAAAACCGGGATTCCCTCTAGGACCGAGCAGATTGATCCTCATGTGGAGTTTCTGGCTGACTCAACAGACACTTCTTCTTTCTATGGGGTAAGCAGAAGGCTGTGTTGTGGCTCCAGAATTCCCTATCAAGAAGGTTTGGAGACCAGTTGTGTGACGATGGAATTGTAAACACAAGCTATGGTTCAATTCAATGCAAAGCGGAAGGCAGTTCCAATGTGCAGCAGCTTATTCGAGATATCCAGCACCTGAGTCAGGGCAGATATAAGATGTTTTCTCACACTAGAGTTTGAATCTATGATGACCGACAAATGGAGGGGTGGCGTCAAGAGTCCATGGAGTATGTCCCACACTGAGGCTTGTGAGATGCTCCAAACAGCACGGTTTTCTTATACTGGACAGGTGGAGTCTGGTTTGTTTGTTCCAGGGTCCACCATTGGAAAGTTTAGGTAGCAGAGCTCTCCCGCATGGATGCCTGGAAAGCACACCTCCATTGACAATTGCAGTTGAGGAACATGGCAGGATCATTCTGATGACTCTGGGTGAAGTACCAAGGCCTTGAGTTGACATGGAATCTCTTGCAGATGGCCCAAAATGCTGGTTTGTTACCAGGGAGATATTAGAATGTGTTGGTATCTAAGGTGCCATGCAGGTTTCTCCTAACCTGAGGCTTTGGCACAGGTCTAAGAGCATGGTTTCCTTTTGGGGAATGGAGATGTGCTGTTGTGTGGCTCACGGACAACATGTTGTATCATAAGTTTTAAGTTCTATTCCAGAACAGGCCTCTGAGGACACATGCCTGAAAACCTAATCTAGGGTTCCAATGAGGACCTAGGGGCATGTCAGGTTCAATATTCTTACTCAGGATCATTGACTTGGCTGTCTGCCAGGATGTAGGTGATCACGGTGTTTCGGACTTCGCATTTGCATCCAGAGCAGCCGCCAATATTGGGTTGGGCTCGGGGATCTTGCAGGTTTCTCCTAATCTGGAAGGTTTGGGAAACCTTGAAGGGCACAATTTCCTTGGGGATGGCCAGCACAGTCCTGTGGTGTGGAATCAGAGATTGTATCCTGCAGGGAACGAGAGCCATGGTTTTGGGAGAGAAGTCTGCAAACAGAAATTTGAGTTAGGGTTAGTGATGAGGTGATCGCAGGCCCAATGCATTTACCTAGAGTGAAGCTCAACAGGAACTGTAATTAGGGTGACTGTTAGGCGGTAGCACGGTCTTTTCTATCTGGATTGAGTGTCCAGGATGGACTCTGAATGCAGGTGTGGTCTCATGAGTCCACGGGAAACTTTACCTCTCTTAGGATCCTGATGGCTCTCCATAGTTTGGTAACTTTTTTGGGGAAGGGAAGAGTACTGTTGTCCACCTTAGTGGTGCCCCAAAACAGGGATTTCATAGACGGGCTCTGGGTCGGGGTGCCTGGAAAAGCCCACCAAGGGCCTAGGGTCATACCAGAGTTGCAATGAGGAATCCTGGTATTGCAAGTGAGAGGACTTGTTTGAAACCATGCTCAGGCTGAGGGTCACAATGCCTGCTTGTGCCCAGGGAGGCCCTCATGAGTGGGCATGGTCTCATTGGCCATACATCTGTCTCCCACTCTGAGGGTTGGACACCCATCCCAAAATCTAGGTTTCCTGTCATGCAGAAGGAGCAGTTCTATTGTGCTTCAGGTTCCCCCATTGGCAGGAATTCCAACAAAGGTGGGGGAAAGATGCGTGAATGAAAGGATGGGTAGAGAGGACGGACTTGGGCCATTGCCGGTTTCACACACTGGATATGGGCCTGGCTTTCTGGGTGGCTGACACGAGGATGTAGCTTAGGCTCTGTCTGACACAGCACTTGTGGCCAGGGCAGCCTATAAATCGAGGTACCATTGAGGGCTGAGCAGATTGACTCTCATGTGGCATTGCTGGACAGACTCAACAGACATGTCTTCTTTCTATTTGGAAGGCAGAATGCCACATTGTGCCTCCAGAATGAACTATCAAGAGGGATTGGGGACCACTCGGGTGAGGATGGAATTGTAAACCCAAGCTATGGTTAAATTCAGTGCCAAGTGAAAGGCAGTTCCAGTGTGCAGCAGCTGATTCGAATATCCAGCACCTGAGTAAGGGTGGATGTCAGATGTCTGCTCACACTGAATTTGTGTCTATGATGACCGACAAATTGAGAGATAACATCAAGAGGCCATGGAGGATTTCGCACAAGGAGGCTTGGGAGATGCTCCAAATAGCAAGGTTTCCTTCTACTGGACTGGAAAAGTCTGATTTTTTTTTTCCTCCAGGGTCCCCCATGTGGTAAATTTGGGTAGCAGAGCACTCCCGCATGGATGACTGGAAAGCACACCTCCATTGACCATTGCAGCTGAAGATCATGGCAGGTTCGTTCTGGTGGCTCTGGGGCAAAGTTGACTTGAAATCTCTTGCACGTGGGTCCCAATGCTGGTATGTTACATGGGAGATCTTAGAATGTGCTTGTGGCTAAGGTGCCATGCAGGATTCTCCTACCCTGAGGGTTTGACACAGGTTGAAGTGTACGTTTTCTTTCGGGTGACAGGAGATGTTCTGTTGTGTGGCTCAGGGACCACGTGTTGTATCCTAAATTCATACTCCAGAACAGGCCTCTGAGGACAGATGCCAGAAAACCTAATCTAGCATACCAAGGAGGTCCTAGGGGCATGTCAGATTCAATTTTCTGACTCAGGAACAATGACTTGGGTTTCTGCCTGAATTAGGTTATCATGGTGTGTCAGACTACGCATTTGCATCAGGAGCAGCCTCCAATATTGGCGTAGGCTCAGGGGCCTTGCAGGTTTCTCCTAATCTGGAGGGTTTGGGCAACTGTGATGGGCAAATTTTCCTTTTGGGTGGCAGGCACAGTACTGTGCTGTGGTTCCAGAGACCCCATCCTGGAGGGCATTTGAGCCATGGTTTTGGGAGAGAAGTCTGCAAACACAAACTCGAGTTAGGATTAGTGGTGAGGTAATCACAGTCCCAGTGGGTAGACCTGGAGGGCAGCTAGTCAGGAAAAGTAATTAGGGGGACTCGAAGGTGGAAGCACAGGCTTCTACATCTGGACTGTGTGTCCAGGATGACCTTGGAATGCAGCTGTGGTCTCATGGGTCCATGTGAGATTTTTCTTCTCTAAGGATCTTGGCGGCTACCAATAGTTGGGTGCCCTTTTCGGGGAAGGGAAGCATGTTGTTTTCTATCTTAGGGGTGCACCAAAACAGGGATTCCAGAGACGGGCTCTGGATCTGAGCACTTGGAAAAATCCCAACAAGGGTTAGGATTTGGGCCTAGGGGCTTCCCAGGACTGCAATGCGGGATCCTGGTGGTGCAACTGAGAGTGCTTGTTTGAAAGTATGCTCAGGCTGAGGGTCACAATGCCTGCTTGTGCCCAGGGCGGCCCTACTGAGTGGGTGTGGTCTCATTGGCCATGCAGCTCTCTCCCACTCTGAGGGTTGGACACCCATCCCAACAGCCAAGTTTCCTGCCATGGGGAATGAGTATTTCTCTAATGTGCTTCAGGATCTCCCATTGGCAGGGATTCCAGAAAGTCTGGGGACAGATGCCTGAATACCAAGGATGGGTAGAGATGATGGACTTGGCCACGGCTGGTCTCACATGCTGGATATGGGCCCCACTCTCTGGGTGTCTGACACGAGGTGGGGGCTCAGGCTCTGTCAGACACAACACTTGTGACCAGGGCAGCCTATAAATCGGGGTACCCTTGAGGGCCGAGCAGATTAATCCTCATGTGGGGTTTTTGGGCAGACTCATCAGCCCCTTTTTCTTTCTAGGGGATGGCAGAATGCTGCACTGTGGCTCCAGAATTCCCTATTACGAGGGCATGGGGACCAGTCGGGTGAGGATGGAATTGTAATTACAAGCTACGGTTAAATTCAGTGCCAAGAAGAAGGTAGTTCCAAGGTGCAGTGGCTTATTTGAGACATCTAGTACCTGAGTAAGGGCAGATGTCAGACATTTGTTCACACTGGAGATTGTGTCTATGATGAATGACAAATGGATATTTGACATCAAGAGGCCATGGAGGATTTCCCATGCTGAGGCTTGTGAGATGTTCCAAATAGCAAGGTTTCCTTCTACTGGACAGAAGGAGTCAGGTTTATTTGCTCCGGGGTCCCCCATGTGGAAAGTTTGGGTAGCAGAGCTCTCCCACATGGATGCCGGGACAGCACAGTTCCATTGACCATTGCAGCTGAAGATTATGGCAGGGTCCTTCTGGTGGCTCTTGGGCGAAGTAACAAGGCCTTGAGTTGACTTGGAATCTCTTGAACTTGTGTCACAGTGCTGGTGTTACCAGGGATATCTTAGAATGTTATGTTGGCTAAGGTGCCACACAGGAGTCTCTTACACTGAGGGCCTGACACAGGTCCAAGAGCACGGTTTCTATTTGGAGACAGGAGATGTTGTGTTGTGTGGCTCAGGGACCACATGTTATATCATAAATTGGTACACCAAAACAGCCCTCTGAGGAAAGATGACTGGAAACCTAATCTAGGTTTTCAATGATGTTCTAGGGGCATGTGAGCTTCAATCTTCTGACTCAGGTCCATTGACTTGGGTGTCTGCCTGGATATACTTGATCAGGGTGTTTCAGACTGTGCATTTGCATCCAGAGTGCACTCCAATACTGGAGAGGGCTCAGGGCCTTGCAGGTTTCTTCTATTATGGAGGGTTTGGGCCAATGTGATGCACACAGTTTCCTTGGGTATGGTAGGCATAGGCCTGTGGTGTGGCACCAGAGATCTCATCCTGGAAGGCATGTGAGCCATGGTTTTGGGAGAGAAGTCTGCAAACAAAAACTTGGGTTATGGTTAATGGCGAGTTGATCACAGGCAGAATGCATAGAGCTGGATGACAGCTCCTTAGACACTGTATTTAGAGGGAATAAAAGGCGGAAGCACTGGATTTATATCTGGATTTGGTGTCCAGGATGGCCTCAGAATGCAGGTGTGTTCTCATGGGTTCATGGGAGATTTGTCTTCTCTTAAGATTTTGGCGGCTACCAATAGTTAGGTGGTTTCGAGGGGGAAGGGAAGAGTGCTGTTTTCCATCTTAGGGGTGCCCCCAAACAGGGATCCATTGACGGACTCTGGGTCTGAGCACTTGGAAAATCCCACCAAGGGTTAGGATTTGGGCCTAGGTTCGTACCAGGCCTGCAATGCTGGATCCTGGTGGAACAACTAAGAGGGGGTGTTTGAAAGCATGCTCAGACTGAGGGTCACAATGCCTGCTTGTGCCCAAGAAGGACCTCATGAGTGGGCGTGGTCCCATTGGTCATGCAGCTGGTTCCCACTCTCAGGGTTGGACACCCATCCCAAAAGCCAGGTTTTCTGCCATGGGGAAGGGGCAGTTCTCTAATGTGCTTCAGGTTCCCCCAATGGCAGGGATTCCAGCAAAGGTCTGGGGAGAGATGGCTGAATAGCAAGGATGGGTAGAGAGGATAGACTTGGGCCATGGCCAGTCTCACATGCTTTATATGGACCCCATTCTCTGGGTGGCTGACACAACGCCGGGACTCAGCTCTGTCAGAAACAGCACTATGGGCCAGGGCTGCCTATAAATCGGGGTTCCCTCGAGGGCTGAGCAGATTGATTCTCATACGGGGTCTCTGGGAAGACTCACCAGGCACTTCTTCTTTCTATGGGTAACACAGAATGCTACCTTGTGGCTAAAGAATGCCTTATCAAGAGGGCTGGGGGACCAGTCTGGTGAAGATGGAATTGTAAACACAAGCTACGGTTCAACTAAGTGCCAAGCGGATGGCAGTTCCAATGTGCAGCGGTGTATTCAAGATATTCAGCAACTGTGTAAGGGCGGATGTCAGAAGTTTGCTCACACTGGATTTTTTGTCTATGATGATAGACAAATGGAGGGGTGGCGTCAAGATGCCATGGAGTATTTCCCTCGCTGAGGCTTGTGAGATGCTCCAAATAGCAAGGTTTCCTTCTACTGGACAGGTGGAGTCTGGTTTGTTTACTCTGGGATCCCCATGTGGAAAGTTCTGGTAGCAGAGCTCTCCCGCATGGATGCTGGAAAGCACACTTCCAGTAACCATTGCAGCTGAGAAACATGGCAGGTTCGTTCTGGTGGCTCTGGGGTGAAGTACCAATGTACTTAGTTGACATGGAATCTCTGGCAGGTGGGCCATAATGCTGGTTTAATAGAGATCTTAGAATGTGCAGGTGGCTAAGGTGCCATGCAGAATTCTCCTACACTGAGGGTTTTGCACTGGTCTAAGGCTACGGTTTCCTTTGGGTACAGGAGATCTGTTCTGTTCTGTGGCTCAGGGACCACATGTTGTATCAGAAGTTGGTATTCCAGAACAGGCCTCCGAGGACAGATGCCTAAAAACATAATCTGGTGTACCAATGAGGTCCTAGGGGCATATCAGGTCCAATCTTCTGACTCAGGACAATTGACTTGGCTGTATGCATGGATGTAGGTGATCAGGGTGTTTCAGACTATGCATTTGTGTCCAGAGCGGCCACCAAAATTGGGGTGGGCTCAGGATCCTTGCAGGTTTCCCTTAATCTGGAAGGGTTGTGCAGCTGTGACGGGCACATTTCCCTTGGGTACGGCAGCCACAGTACAATGGTGTGGCTCTAGAGACCTCATCCTGAAGGTCATGTGAGCCATGGTTTTGGGTGAGAAGTCAGAAAACACAAACTCGGGTTAGGGTTAGTGGTGAGGAGATCACAGGCCCAATGTGTAGACCTGGAGGGCAGTTCATCAGGAAAGGTAATTAGGGTGACTGGAAGGTGGTAGCACAGGCTTTTCTATTTGGATTATGTGACCAGGATGGCCTCGGATTGTTGGTTTTGTCTCAAAACCATGGGAGGCTTTTTCTCTCTAAGGATCCTGGTGGCTCTCCATAATTAGGTGGCTTATTAAGGGAAGGGAAGAGTGCTGTTTTCCATCTTAGGGGAGCCCCAGAACATGGATTCCAGATACCGGCTCTGGGTCTGGTCGCCTGGAAAATCCCATCAAGGGTTAAGTTTTGGGCCTAGATGCATACCAGGCCTTCAATGCGGAATGCTGGTTGTGCAACTGAGAGTGCTTGTTTGAAAGCATGCTGAGGCTGAGGGTCAAAATGCCTTTTTGTGCCCAAGTTGGCCCTCTGGAGTGGATGTGGTCTCATTTGCCATGAAGGTGGTTCCCACTTTGAGAGTTGGACACCCATCCCAACAGCAAGATTTCCAGCAATGGGCTAGGAGGAGTTCTCTATTGTGCTTCAGGTTCCCCCATTGGCAGGGATTCCAACAAAGGTCTGGGGACAGTTGCATGAACACTAAGGATGGGTGGTGATGCCCAATATGGGCCATGGCCAGTCCCACATTCTAGATATGGGGCCCGCTCTCTGGGTGGCTTACACGAGGTCGGGGCTCAGACTCTGTTAGACATAGCAGTAGTGGCCAGGTCACCCTATAAATTGGGGATCCCTTGAGGGTCACGCAGATTGATCCTCATGTGGGGTTTCTGGGCATACTCACCAGGCCTTTCTTCTTTTTATGGAGAAGGCAGAATGCTGCGTTGTGGCTCCAGAATTCCCAATTATGAAGGCTGGGGACCAGTGGGGTGAGGTTGGAATTGTAAACACAACTACGGTTCAATTCATTTCCAGGAGGAAGTCAGTTCCAATGTGTAGCAGCTGATTTGTGATATCCAGGACCTGAGTAAGGGCAAATGTCAGATGTTTGCTCACACTGAATTTTGTTTCTATGACGACCGACAATTGGAGGGGTGGCTTCAAGAGGCCATGGAGTATTTCCCACACTTAGGCTTGTGAGATGCTCCAAACAGCAAGCCTCCTTCTGCTGGAAAGGTGGAGTGTGATTTGTTTGCTCCAGGGTCCCCCATGTGGAAAGTTTGGTAGCAGAGCCTGCCGCATGGATACCTGGAAAGCAAACCTCCATTGACCATTGCAGCTGAGGAATAAGGCAGGATCTTTCTGGTAGCTCTGGGGCGAAGTACCAAGGCCTTGAGTTGACATGGAGTCTCTTGCAGACTCGTCACAATGCTGGTTTGTTACCAGGGAGATCTTAAAATGTGCTGGTGGCTAAGCTGCCGTGCAGGATTCTCCAACCCTGAGGGTTTGGCACAGGTCAAATGCATGGTTTCATTCTGGGGAAAGGACAAGTTCTGTTGTGTGGCTCAGGGACCAAAAGTTGTATTATAAGGTTGTATTCCAGAACAGGCCTCTGAGGACAGATGCCTGAAAACCTATTCTAGGGTTCCAACGAGTTCCTAGGCGCAGGTCTGGTACAACCTTCTGCCTCAGGCCCTTTGACATGGGTGTTTGCCTGTATTTAGGTGATCAGGGTGGCTCAGAATGTGCATTTGCTTCCAGAACAGCCTCCAGTATTGGAGTTGGCTCAGGGTCCTTGCAGATTACATATGGCATAATGGTCATCTACTGCACGGAGTGTCCTGGTCTGGGATTTATATGGACAGACCTTAGCTAAGATGCTCCTAAGTTCCCGCGAGGGATGTGAGCAGGATAGCATCAGAAATATCCCCCTCCCTTTTTCTGTGACATCATTCACGATGGGAGGGAATCCTAGTAAACTCATTATCTGCTTACTTTAAAAAAAATACACTGGTATAGAAAAGCTGGTTTTCTCTTTGTTTAGAAAGACAAATTGATCTGTTATGGTTTTTTCTTTGACTGCCCAGAAAATTCCGTTTCTATGTTTTGTTTTATCAGGTGTTTAACATCCCTAATTATATTTAGGCATGTGTTTTAAAACTTTCTAAGGTTTTAGCAATTGTTGACAAGATTTAAACCAATGATAAACCTTGGGTTACATTTAGGAAAATGCCATGCATTTCCTAAAGTTCTAATATGTTGAAAGATCACCACTTGATATTGTGATTATGGAAATGTTACATGTCACAGAAGTAACCTGATTTTCTTGCCAGTTACATTGTAAATTCTCATCTCACCAGCTCTTTACCATATCTATTCTGAGTTTTTGACATTTGTAATTGTTTTAATTCTCTTGTAAGATGAATTCCATCTCAAAGAAAATTCATGTGGGAGACTTTCAGGACAAATACAGGTCTTTGATATGTTGAAATTCTGGAACTGAAATGGGTAAGAATTTACAGAAGTAAAAGCTGCATTCAGACAAAACTAGAATTATTAACGTAGGACTAGGTGACCTGAAAGACTGTAATGTTGTATCTCTTGATGTTTTGCCTTATGTTTGCTCTTTCAGACTAGGGAAACTTTTTCTCAAGTCATCTGTAACTTACAGAGATAAAATGTAGTCATTTGTAACCAAATCAAGGTATTCAACTCTTTCTCTCTATTTGAACCCTCTGAGATCAAAAGGCCTCAGCAAGTATTCTTTCTTCCATGGCAATCAATCATTTGCATAAGTTCAATAAGAAACTGTTCTCCTTGTAACAGGACACCATTGGAAACATTGGTTATTTTATTTTACATGGCTTTGACTGGAATGCCATATTAGAAAGGCTCAGATATGACTAGACAGCATAAAGGAACTAAGGTTGACTTTATAAAACCTGGAACCGTAAAGCCCTTTGGAACTGTTGGCCTGATACCTTGCTTACAGAATTCCCAGAAGCCTCACCAGGTGATTAAATGAGGTTACTTCCTGGCAGGGGCCAGAACCTCAGGATTATTTGGGGGCCTCAGGAATAGGAATTCACCCAAATCAACAGGAATTGCAGGCATGTCTGATGCCAAGTATGTAGCTTGGCTGCTGGCCTGGAGAGGCTATCATAAATTCAACCTAGAGATTCCTTACAAAAAGTTCCAGCAGAGGAGATTCCAAAAGATTTATATGATTCCTCACTGTTCCTGCTGAGCTTATGTAAATAATTAGGCCAAGCTTGTTAAAAATGGACTTTTTTTTTCAAATAACTTAGTCCTGATGTGTCTATCTCTTAAAAAGAGGGTTATTTTAGAGACAAAATTATGTTTTAATAACACACCTTTATGGATGTTGAATTCTAGATTTGATTGTCTTTAAATGTTTGTTCACTTAAGCTAGACAACTTGAGGTAAACTTCAGGAAAGTTGCACAATATCTCACTTATATGACCTTGCTTTGTCAGTCAGTCAGCCATAGATATAGGAAACTTCAGAAAATTGAAGTATTTGAAGGGAAGAATCTGAGTGAGTTAGTGGGAATAGCAGAAAAGGTGTTTAACAACTGGGATGCACAAGAGGATGAAAAACAGACCAAAAAACTCTTAAGGTTATGGCATTTCATGAGGTAGAGAGGAGATGGGTAGGTGATAGCATATGGAATGAAAAACCTAAGCACAGAGAAGGCAGGCGGGAAGACTTAGATTCAGATCAGTGTGCTTACTGTTAGGAAAGAGAACATTGGGCTAGGGAGTGCCCCAAAAGGAAGACAGCAATGCTTGCCACCAGAGACTGAAAGGGTCATGGTTCGGAGCCTCTCCCCGAACCTCGGGTAAAACTTGAAGTGGAGGGGAAATCAGTTGATTTTTTGGTGGACACGGGAGCCCAATTTTCATCATTACTTAAACCTATGGGGAAACTATTTGGAGAGAAAGTCTGGGTACAAGGAGCAAATGGCACAGAGAGACATAAATGGGCAACAGAAAGGACTTTAATTTGGCCTCGGGAGTAGTTAAACATCAATTTTTTGTCCTCCCTCCCTAATGCCTCATATAACTTGATGGGAAGAGATCTCCTCCACAAGTTAAGAGCTGGCATTCAGTTCTCGGAAGGAGGCATGACTGTAACCTTGAGACAATCCACTGTACAATTGCTTATGGCAGCAGTAGATGAATACCTCCTTTACAAGACAGTCTCAAAACCAGAGGAAACAAAGGGCGAGGAGAGCCTTCTCAAATCCTACAGGACGAGTTTCCCAAGGTCTGGGCAGAAGGGAAACCCCCGGCTTGACCAAGAAACAACATCCAGTGGTGGTACAATTAAAGGCGACAGCTATGGTTGTTCACGTTCGGCAGTACCCCCCCCCCTTCCTCGGGAAGCAAAGGAAGGGATCAGAAAACACATTAACCACATCCGAGGAGAGGGGATCCTAGTTCCTCACAAATCTCCATGGAACATACCTTTGCTTCCCGTTCAAAAGGCCGAGACTGGGGAGGACCGACCCGTCCTGGACTTGTGAGAAGTTAATAAATGGGACAAGATGGCGGGGTACTAGGAAGAGGCGTCTTTTCAGCTGGTACCCCAAAGTGAGCTGATTACCTACCAAAGAACTCTGATCACCCATGAAATCAGCCTGAGATCAGAATTATACACGTCTGGATCTCTACAGGGGCAGAAGACGCCAGTGAGCAGGTAAAGCGGAATGGGAACAGCGGACTGATATCGGAAGATAAACAAAAGGGGGAGGGAGCCACCAGAGGCGACCGGTGCAAAAGTAATACCCCGATACGAGCGAGAGTGCCCTGCGTCTGGGGACCAGCATTAACTCGGAGACTGGTTGAAAGCACTCCAAAAGAGCAAAGGATCGCGGGGGCAAACTGTGGGAATCGGGGCGGCTAGGGACAGGGGCTTGAGTCCCCGGTCCCAGACGGCCTCCCCGGCGCGGAGGCAGAGAGAGTGCGGCGGAGAAACCGGCTCCTGGTCCCTAAGCCGCCAGCATGCCCCAGAGCGCGGGGTTCCGGCTCCTGTGAGGGGATGGGAGCCGGTCTGCAGAACGCGCGCTAGCCCTGCCACAAAGCTTGAGATGCGCGTGCACGTCGCTCCAGCTCTCCTGGGTTTCTAAGGCCCTGGGGCGCTTCTTGACCCGGGCCATTGTTTCAAAGTCTAAGCCTCGCGCCCGCGAAACTCTTCCCCGGACAGAGGCGCGCAAAAGCCCAGCCTGCGGCTTACGGACCAGCGCCCCGTTCTCAGTGCCCCAGACGCGCGCCCGACCCACAGCCGCCTCTGAAAAGAGGTGCGCGCAAGCCGGGCACTCCCAGCCCCGGCCGGCGGCAAAATCTCAGTGTGCGATCGCTGCTTGGAACCTCTCTGGCGGTCAGGAGCTCCCAGAAAGCCACCACTGCCTTGGCTTTGGGGACGAGCAAAAGATCCTGCGCCCCCAGGGTCTTTAACTTGGAACCTGCACTGCCAGCGTCCAAGGGGGAATTTATTCAGCTTCTGCACCCAGACTGAGGCTTCTGAGACGGAGATCAGGAAGTGTTCCAGGGTGCACCTTGACTGCACCAGAGTTGATACATCCAGCTACATCTGTTCAGTCTTCTCCCACCAAAATGACTAGGAGGAGGAATGCCCAACAGAAGAAAAATACAGAGGATGGACCTTCCGCAACAGAGCTAACGGCTATCAACATAGACAATATGTCGGAAAGAGAATTCAGGCTAACAATTATCCAGGCAATACCTAGGTTGGAGAAAGCCATGGATGACCAAACAGAATTGATTAGAGCCGAACTGAAAGCGACCAGACAGGATGTTCACAATGTTAGGGCGGAGCTTAAAGCTACCAGGGAGGAGGTCCACAATGCTCTCAATGAGTTCCAATCCAATCTAAACTCTCTCAAAGCTAGGGTAACTGAGAGAGAAGATAGAATTAGTGATCTGGAAGACAAACAGATAGAGAGAAAGGATCAGGAGGAAGCCTGGAACAAACAGCTTAGATCCCACGAAAGCAGAATTAGGGAAATAAGTGATGCCATGAAGCGTTCCAACGTCAGAATTATTGGAATTCCTGAAGGGGAGGAGAAAGAAAGAAGTCTAGAAGATGTCGTGGAACAAGTCCTTCATGAAAACTTTCCGAATCTCGCGAATGAAACCAGCGTTCATGTACTAGAGGCGGAACGGTCTCCACCCAAGATTATACACTCCAAAAAAACATCACGACACCTGATAGTCAAATTGAGAAATTATAATTGTAGGTATAATCTCTTGAAAGCTGCCAGGGCAAAGAGGCTCCTTACTTACAGAGGGAAGCCCATCAGAATAACGTCAGACCTGTCCACAGAGACCTGGCAAGCCAGAAGAGGCTGGCAAGATATATTCAGGGCACTAAATGAGAAGAACATGCAGCCAAGAATACTTTATCCAGCAAGACTGACATTCAAAATGGATGGAGAGATAAAGAGTTTCCAAGACCGGCAAGACTTAAAAGACTATGCAACCACCAAGCCGATACTGCAGGAAATATTAAGGGGGGTTCTATAAAAGAGGAAAAATCCCAAGAATAGCATTGAACAGAAATATAGAGACAGTCTACAGAAAGAAAGACTTCAAAGGTAACTCGATGTCAATAAAAACGTATCTATCAATAATCACTCTCAATGTGAATGGCCTCAATGCACCCATAAAACGGCACAGGGTTGCAGATTGGATAAAACGACAGGACCCATCCATATGCTGTCTACAAGAGACCCATTTTGAACCTAAAGATACATGCAGACTGAAAGTGAAGGGGTGGAGAAGCATCTTTCATGCCAATGGGACTCAAAAGAAGGCTGGGGTAGCGATTCTCATATCAGATAAATTAGACTTCAAACTAAAGACTGTAGTCAGAGATACAGAAGGACACTACATAATCCTTAAAGGGACTATCCACCAAGATGATCTAACAATTGTAAATATCTATGCTCCCAATATGGGAGCAGCCAATTACTTAAGAAAACTGTTAATCAAGATAAAGAGTCATATTGATATGAATACACTAATCGTAGGTGATCTTAACACGCCTCTTTCAGAATTAGACAGATCATCGAAGCAGAAAATCAATAAAGAAACAAGAGCATTGAACGACACATTGGACCAGATGGACCTCATAGATATATACAGAACATTCCACCCTAAAACAGCAGAATACTCATTCTTCTCAAGTGCACACGGAACCTTCTCCAGAATAGACCACATACTGGGTCACAAATCAGGACTCAGCCGATACCAAAAGACTGAGATTATTCCCTGCATATTCTCAGATCACAATGCTTTGAAACTGGAGCTCAATCACAAGGAAAAGTTCCGAAGGAACTCAAACACCTGGAAGCTAAAGACCACCTTGCTTAAGAATGCTTGGATCAACCAGGAGATCAAAGAAGAACTGAAACAATTCATGGAAACCAATGAGAATGAAGACACTTCGGTCCAAAACCTATGGGATACAGCAAAGGCGGTCCTAAGGGGAAAATATATAGCCATCCAAGCCTTGCTCAAAAAAATTGAAAAATCCAGAACACACCAGCTGTCTCTACACCTTAAAGAACTGGAGGATCAACAACAAATCAAACCAACTCCACACATAAGAAGGGAAATCATCAAGATTAGAGCTGAGATCAATGAGGGAGAAACCAGAGATACAGTAGAACGTATCAATGAAACTAGAAGCTGGTTTTTTGAAAGAATCAATAAGATCGATAAGCCGCTGGCTACACTAATCCAAAAGAAAAGAGAGAAATCCCAAATTCATAAAATTATGAATGAAAGGGGAGAGATCACAACTAACATCAAGGAAGTAGAAACAATCATCAGAAGTTACTACGAACAGTTATATGCCAATAAGCTTAGCAACCTTGATGAAATGGATGCATTCCTGGAAAAATATAAACTACCAAAATTGAACCAGGAAGAAATCGACAACCTGAATAGACCGATATCTAATAACGAGATTGAAGCAGTGATCAAAAATCTCCCAAAAAACAAGAGCCCAGGACCTGACGGATTCCCTGGGGAATTCTACCAAACCTTCCAAGAAGAAATAACACCTATTCTCCTGAAGCTGTTTCAAAAAATTGAAGCAGAAGGAAAACTTCCAGACTCTTTCTATGAAGCCAGCATTACCCTGATCCCCAAACCAGGCAAGGACCATACCAAAAAGGAGAATTTCAGACCAATATCACTGATGAATATGGATGCTAAGATTCTCAACAAGATCCTAGCCAACAGGATCCAACAACACATTAAAAAGATTATCCACCATGATCAGGTGGGATTCATCCCTGGGCTACAAGGATGGTTCAACATTCGTAAATCAATCAATGTGATACAACAAATTAATATGAGAAGAGAGAAGAACCACATGGTCCTCTCAATTGATGCAGAAAAAGCATTTGACAAAATCCAACATCCGTTCCTGATTAAAACGCTTCAAAGTATAGGGATAGAGGGAACATTCCTGAACCTCATCAAATCTATCTATGAAAGACCCACAGCAAATATCATCCTCAATGGGAAAAAGCTTGCAGCCATCCCGTTGAGATCAGGAACAAGACAAGGATGCCCACTTTCACCACTCTTGTTCAACATAGTATTAGAAGTCCTAGCAACAGCAATCAGACAACAGAGAGAAATAAAAGGTATCCAAATTGGTAATGAAGAAGTCAAACTCTCTCTCTTCGCAGATGACATGATTCTTTATATGGAAAACCCAAAAGACTCCACCCCCAAACTACTAGAACTCATACAGCAATTCAGCAGCGTGGCAGGATACAAAGTCAATGTGCAGAAATCAGTGGCTTTCTTATACACTAACAAGGAAAATACAGAAAGGGAAATTAGAGAATCGATTCCATTTACTATAGCACCAAGAACCATAAGATACCTGGGAATAAACCTAACTAAAGAGGTAAAGGATCTATACTTGAGGAACTATAGAACACTCATGAAAGAAATTGAAGAAGACACAAAAAGATGGAAGACCATTCCATGCTCTTGGATCGGAAGAATAAACATCGTTAAAATGTCTATACTGCCTAGAGCAATGTATACTTTTAATGCCATTCCGATCAAAATTCCACCGGCATTCTTCAAAGAGCTGGAGCAAATAATCCAAAAATTTGTATGGAATCAGAAGAGACCCCGGATCGCTAAGGAAACGTTGAAAAACAAAAATAAAGCTGGCGGCATCACCTTACCTGATTTCAACCTTTATTACAAAGCTGTGATCACCAAGACAGCATGGTACTGGCATAAAAACAGACACATAGACCAGTGGAACAGAGTAGAGAGCCCTGATATGGACCCTCAACTCTATGGTCAATTAATCTTCGACAAAACAGGAAAAAATATACAGTGGAAAAAAGACAGTCTCTTCAATAAATGGTGCTGGGAAAACTGGACAGCTATATGTAGAAGAATGAAACTCGACCATTCTCTTACACCGTACACAAAGATCAACTCAAAATGGATAAAAGACCTCAACGTGAGACAGGAATCTATCAGAATCTTAGAGGAGAACATAGGCAGTAATCTCTTCGATATCAGCCACAGCAACTTCTTTCAAGATACGTCTCCAAAGGCAAAGGAAACAAAAGCGAAAATAGACTTCTGGGACTTCATCAAAATCAAAAGCTTCTGCACAGCAAAGGAAACAGTCAAAAAAACAAAGAGGCAACCCACGGAATGGGAGAAGATATTTGCAAATGACAGTACAGACAAAAGGTTGATATCCAGGATCTATAATGAACTCCTCAAACTCAACCCACACGAAACAGACAAACACATCAAAAAATGGGCAGAAGATATGAACAGACACTTCTCCAATCAAGAAATACAAATGGCTATCAGACACATGAAAAAATGCTCATCATCATTAGCCCTCAGGGAGATTCAAATTAAAACCACATTGAGATATCACCTTACACCAGTTAGAATGGCCAAAATTAACAAAACAGGAAACAACATGTGTTGGAGAGGATGTGGAGAAAGGGGAACCCTCTTCCACTGTTGGTGGGAATGCAAGTTGGTGCAGCCTCTTTGGAGAACAGTGTGGAGATTCCTCAAGAAATTAAAAATAGAGCTTCCCTACGACCCTGCAATTGCACTCCTGGGTATTTACCCCAAAGATACAGATGTCGTGAAAAGAAGGGCCATCTGTACCCCAATGTTTATAGCAGCAATGGCCACAGTCGCCAAACTATGGAAAGAACCAAGATGCCCTTCAACGGATGAATGGATAAGGAAGATGTGGTCCATATACACTATGGAGTATTATGCCTCCATCAGAAAGGACGAATATCCAACTTTTGTAGCAACATGGACGGGACTGGAAGAGATTATGCTGAGTGAAATCAGTCAAGCAGAGAGAGTCAATTATCATATGGTTTCACTCATTTGTGGAGCATAACCAATAGCATGGAGGACAAGGGGCGTTAGAGAGTAGTAGGGAATTTGGGTAAATTGGAAGGGGAGGTGAACCATGAGAGACTATGGACTCTGAAAAACAGTCTGAGGGGTTTGAAGTGGCGGGGGGGTGGGAGGTTGGGGTACCAGGTGGTGGGTATTATAGAGGGCACAGCTTGCATGGAGCACTGGGTGTGGTGAAAAAATAATGAATACTGTTTTTCTGAAAATAAATAAATTGGGGAAAAAAAAAAAAAAGAAGTTAATAAATGGGTTGAAGATATCCACCTGACCGTGCCTAACCCCTATACTCTACTCTCCCTCCTGAGCCTCAAAAGAAATGTGTATACCCTCTTAGAGCTCAAGGATGCATTTTCTCTGCATGTCTTTAGCAAAGAAATTCTCAGCATCTTTTTGCTTTTGAGTGGTCTGACCCTCAGGAAGGATTCCAAGGCCAGCTCAAATGGACAAGACTTCCCCAAAGGTTCAAGAATTCGCCCACTATCTTTGACAAGTCCCTTCATGAGGATTTGCGTGAGTACAAAACCTCCAACCCAGGACTCACTCTGTTACACTACGTTGATGACTTGCTAGTAGCCGCTGAGGACTATGAGTAATGTTTGCAGGTGACAAGAGCTCTCTTATAGACTCTGCAGGAAAAGGGTATCGGGTGTCAGCGAAGAAAGCACAGCTCTCTCAGAGCCATGCCACTTAAAGGCTTTGATCTCCATGAGGGAGTGTGCATTCACTGTCTGAGTCCAGGGAACAGGAGATCACCCGATACCCCCACCTCATGATGTCCTGACAAGTGACGGAGTTTCTTGGGACAGTGGGCTACCATAGGCTGTGGATACCATGGTTTGCAGAGATTGCCTGACCTCTCTACAAACTGGCAAAAGGAGGGCGCACTATGATAAAGTGGGCAGCTGAAGCAGAAGGAGCATTTCAGGAATTATAAACAGCCTTACTGCGTGCCCCCAGCATTGGCCATCCCAGATGTTGCCAAGCCCTTCCACTTGTATGTGGATGAAAAAGCAGGGGTGGCCGAAGGAATCTCAACTCAGACTCTGGGGCCTTGGCAAAAACAAGTAACCTATCTTAGAAAGAAACTAGATCCAGTAGCAATGGGTTCCCCTGTGCCTTTGCGTAATTGCTGCCACGACCTTCCTGGTCAAGGATGCAAGTTTTGACTTTGCAAGGATGCAAATTTTGACTTTGGGTCAAAATCTCATCTTGACCACCACCCATGCTATCGAGGGCATTCTCTGGACTCCAACCGAGTGATGGATGATGAACACCCAAGTGAGAGGGTATTAGGCCCTCCTCCTAAATGAACCAAGAGTGACCTTTCAGCCCCCTGTGGTGCTAAATCCAGCCACACTGCTGCCAGTGGAGCTGGCTGACCATCCACATGACTGTGGGGAGGTCCTAACCCAAGTCACAGGAATAAGGCCAGATCTTGGGACATTCCCCTCCCGGATGCCGAGATGACTCTCTTCACAGATGGGAGTAGCTACATGGTCAATGGAAAGAGGTATGGGGGCGCTGTGGTGGTTTCTTCTGAGCAGGAACTCTGTACAGCAGCCCTGCAACATGGAAATTCGGCACAAAAAGCGGAACTGATTGCACTCACTAAGGCACTGAAGATGGCCAAAGGTAAAACCACCAACATCTATACGGACTGTAGGTATGCCTTTGCTACTCTCCATATACTATTTATAAAGAAAGGGGCCTCTTAGAGGCAGAAGGAAAAGGAATTAAAAACAGAGGAGAAATATTGGCTATGCTCCAGGCTCTTTGGGACCCAAAAGAGGTAGCTGTTCTGCATTACCCGGGACACCAAAAGGGGACTGATCTGATTTCAAAAGGAAACCACTTAGCAGATCAAGCCACAAAGAAAGCAGGCTGAGAAACAGTGCAAAAGCTGGTTACACTTCCGGCACTAGCCCTACCAGAAAAACTGGACTATTCAGAAGAAGATTTAAAGTATTTACAAAAATGGGCTAAATTAGACTATGAAGAGGATTTGGCTAAGACTAAAAGAGGAAATTTAATTCTTCTTCGAAAACTAGGTAGGAAGTTAGTAGACCAGATACATCAGGGTCCTTAGTTGGAGACACACAAACTCAAGGACCTTATAGGCAAGCAATTCCAGGTTTCTAAATTAGGACATATGGTTCAGGATGTAGTTGATAGATGTGCTCAATACCAAGCAGTTGAGGTGGGAGGAACTAGAATTGGAAGAAGGAAAAGAGAAAGAGGTAAGGAACCAGGAATTTATTGGGAAGTTGATTTTATAGAAATGAAACCTCTAAAATATGGGCACAAGTACATGTTGGTTTTTGTAAATACCTTTTCAGGCTGGGTAGAGACTTTTTCCACCAAACGTGAGAAGGCAGGAGTGGTAGGCAAAAAAAGGCGACTAGAAGAAATAATTCCTAGGATTGGGCTACCTCTCCTGATTGGGTCAGAAAATGGCCCTGCATTTGTGAGCTCAGTATCACAGACATTGGCCAAGGCCATGGGCACAAATTGCAAATTACATTGATCCTATTGGCCCCAGAGTTCCGGGCAAGTAGAGAGGATGAACCAGACTCTTAAAGAGACCTTGACAAAACTAATTCTGGAGACTGGTGATGGATGGTTGGATCTCCTTCTTTCACCCTCATCAGGGCACGATGTACACCCTATTTAAACAAGGTGACCCCATTTGACATAATGTTTAGCGGACCTCCCCCACTCTGTTCTCTGCTACAAGAGGTTGCCCTAGCAGAAATTACTGATAAGTCTGTACTCCAGTCACTACAGGCAAAAAGTCTGTCTTTAAAAAAAAGCCCATGCAGGGATCCAGCCTGCCCACACTTGGATGGAGACGGAGGTGGAACCACATCCTTACCAACCCAAGGACTTGGATTGGATACGTCGCTATCAAGTGGGGAACTTGGAGCCTCACTGGAAGGAACCGTTTACTGTTATCCTGACCACCCCCACAGCAAATGTAGAAGGCCCCGAGGCCTGGATTCACAAGGGTCACGTCAAACGAGCTGAGGATGAAGATGCCCCCAAGAGGTGGAAGCCTCAGCCAATGGACCCTGCTGACCAGGAACTAAAGCTAAGACACAAAAGACTATGAGTTTATTGTTGCTCTTATTGTTACCAGTTTATGTAAAGTATAGGTAGGTAATTAGATGAAGCAGTAAATGGTTAACTCAGCCAACTGTGCACTAGTGTCATTTGTACAAAAGAAAACTAGAGTGTTAAAATTTTAGACTTCCATGCTCAATATAACCCCTTCCAATCAGAGAACATATAACTAACTGAAAAGTCAAGGATTTGACTCCTTGACTTCAAGGATTTGATCTCCAAAGAAAAGGGGGGAATGTAAGGGTCTGGTTGGCCAGAGGGTATCATTTTGTGTTTATGTAGTAAACTTAGATTGACCCCATGCAATAAACTTAGATTGATCCTGCCCCTCCAAGAGGAACTTAATTGCAAAGCTTAGATACAAGGGCTGGTCAGGCCAGGTGAAGACATCCAATCAGTGGGGCATGCATATATCTACTAGGGTAAATTTAAATTCAATTGGGCACTCATGTGTTACTTAGCATTTTTTTTTTCTTGTGTGGCAGACACAGCATGACTGTGCAGTGTTCTCTGTGTACTGAAATCTCATTGGCCACCTGTGTATAGCCTGGCTATACTACCTCTATAAAAGTCTGTGAGGCTGGGAGGGTCGCCTCTTTGCAAAAGATGGCCCTGACAGGTCATTTTGACTCTCGATGCTTGGCGCAAAATCAACTTTTGCTTGACCTTCGCTTTGTATCAGTCCCGCTTCTTTGATTATGGACCCTAACACCCCCATTTGGAGGGATTCTAGGAAAGGACTGGGGAGAGATGCCTGAATAACAAGGATGGGTAGAGATGATGGTCTTGCACCATGACCAGTCTCACATGCTGGATATGGGCCCTGCTCTCTGGGAGGGGGCTCAGACTCTGCCAGACAAAGCACTAGTCACCAAAGCAGCCTATAAATCGAGGTTCCCTCAAGGGCCGAGCAGATTGATCCTCAAATGGTGTTTCGGGGAAAACTCACCAGGCAGTTCTTCTTTCTATGGGGATGGCAGAATGCTGTGCTGTGGCTGGGGAATTCACTTGACTTCACATGGAATTTTTTTGCTGCTGGGTCTCAATGCTAGTTTGTTACCAGGGAAATCTTAAAATGTGCTGGTGGCTAAGGGCCCTTGAAGTATTCTCCCACCCCGAGGGTTTGACACAGGCCGAAGGGCACAGTTTCCTTCTTGGGAAAGGAGATGTTCTGTTGTTTGGCTCAGAGACCACATGTTGTATCCTAAATTGGTATTTCAGAACAGGCCTCTGAGGACAGAAGCCTGAAAACATAATCTAGGCTTCCAATGAGGTTCTAGTGGCATGTACATTTCAAAGTTCTGACTCAGGACCATTAACTTGGGAGTCTCCCTCGAAGGAGGTGATCAGGGTGTTTCAGACAGTGCATTTGCCTTGAGATCAGCCTCCAATATTGGGGAGGTCTCAGGGGCCTTGCAGGCTTCTCCTAATCTTGCGGGTTTGGGCAACTGTGACAGGCACAGTTTCCTTGAGGATGGCAGCCACAGTCCTGTGGTGTGGCTGCAGAGACCCCATCCTGGAGGGCATGTGTGCTATGGTCTTGGGAGAGAAGTCTGCAAACACAAACTCGGGTTAGAGTTAGTGGAGATGTGATTGCAGGTTCAATGCATAGAATTGGAGGACAGCTGATCAGAAACTGTAACTAGGGTGGCTCGGAAGTGGTATTACAGGCTTTTATATCTGGACTGTGTGTCCAGGATGACTTGGAGCACAGGTGTGGTCTCATGGGTCCATGGGATATTTTTCCTCTCTAAGGATCCTGGTGGTTCCCAATACGTTGTTGGCTTTTTCAGGGAAGGGAAGAGTGCTGGTTTCCATCTTAGGGGTGTCCCAAAACAGGGATTCTAGAGATGGCCTCTGGGTCTGGGCGCCTGGAAAATCCCACCAAGGGTTAGGATTTGGGCCTAGGGGCATACAAAGTGAGATCAAAGCGAGATCATGGTGGTTCACCTAAGAGGGCTGGCTTGAAAGCATGCTCAGGCTGAGTGTCTACATGCCTTTTTGTGCCCAGGGTGGCCCCCCAAATTGGGCGTGGTCTCATTGGCCATGCAGCTGGTTCCTACTCTTAGGGTTGGAAACCCATCCCAAAAGCCATGTTTCCTGCCTTGGAGAAATAGGAGTTCTCTATTGTGCTCCAGATTCCCCCATTGGCAGGGATTCCAGCACAGGTCTGGATACAGATGCTGGAATACCAAAGATGGGTAGAGAGGACGGACATTGGCCATGGCCATTCTCACATTCTGAATATGGGCCCGGCTATCTGGGTCGCTGACACGAGTTCAGGGCTCAGGCTCTGTGAGACACAGCACTAGTCGTCAGTGAACCTATAAATTGGGGTTCCCTTGAGGGCCGAGTAGACAGATCCTAATGTGGGATTTCCTGACTGTCTCTCAGGCACTCCTTCTTTCTAGGGTGAAGGCAAAATGCAGTGTTGTGGCTCCAGAATTCCCTATCAATAGGGCATGGGGAAGTGTAGGGTGAGACTGGAATTTTAAACCCAAGCCACCGTTAAATTCAGTGCCAGGCAGAAGACAGTTCCAATGTGAAGCCGCTTATTCGAGATATCAAGCACATGAGTAAGGGCCGATGTCAGATGTTTGCTCACACTGGAGTTTGTGTCTATGATGACAGACAAAGGGAAAAGTGGCATAAAGATGCCATGGAGGATGCCCCACGCTGATGCATGTGAGATGCTCCAAAATCAATGTTGTTTTTTCTACTGGAAAGGTGGTGTCTGATTTGATTGCTCCAGGATCCCCCATGTGGAAAGTTTGGGTAGCAGAGCTCTCTCACATGGATGCCTGGAAAGCACATCTCCATGGACCATGAAGCTGAGAAGCATGGCAAGTTCGTTCTGGTGGCTCTGTGACGAAGTACCAAGGCCTGGAGTTGATATGGAATCTCTTGAAAAGGGGTCACAATGCTGGTTTGTTACCAGGGAGATATTAGAATGTGCTGTTGGCTAAGGTGCCATGCAGGATTCTCCTCACCTGAGGGTTTGGCACAGGTCCAAGAGCATGGTTTCCTTCTGGGGACAGGAGTTCTGTTGTGTGCCTCAGGGACCACATGTTGTATTGTAAGTTGTTATTTCTGAACAGGCCTCTGAGGACAGATGCCTGAAAACCTAATTGGAGTTCCAATGAGGTCCTAGGGGCGTGTCAGATTCAATCTTCAGACTCGGGACCATAGACTTGGATGTCTATCTGGATGTAGGGAATCAGGGAGTTTCAGTCTGCACATTTGCGTCCAGAGCAACCTCCAGTACTGGGGAGGGCTCAAGGGCCTTGCAGGTTTCTCCTAATTTGAAGGGTTTGGGCATCTGTGATGGCCAAAATTTTCATGGGGATGGCAGACACAGTCCTGTGGTGTGGCTCCAGAGACCAAATCCTGGAGGGCATGTGAGCCATGGTTTTAAGACAGAAGCCTGCAAACACAAACTTGGGTTAGGGTTAGTGGCGATGTGATTGCAAGCCCAGTGTGCAGACCTGGAGCGCAGATGGTCAGGAATTGTAATTAGGGTGACTCTAGTTGGTAGCACTGGATTGTGTGTCCACGATGGCCTCGGAACGCAAGTGTTGTCTAATGAATCCATTGGAGATTTTAAATCTCTAAGGATACTGGCAGATCCTAATAGTTTTGTGGCTTTTTTTTTGGGGGGGGAGTGCTGTTTTCCATCTTATGGGTGTCCCAAAACAGGGATTCCACAGACGGGCTCTGGGTCTGGGTACCTGGAAAATCCCACCAAGTCTAAGGATTTGGGCCTAGGGGTGTCCCAGGCCTGCAATGCAGTATCCTGGTGGTGCAACTGAGAGGGTTTGTTTGAAAGCATGCTCAGGTTGAAGGTCACAATGCCGGTTGGTGCCCAGGGCGGCTCTCAGGAGTGGGAATGGTCTCATTGGCCATGCAGCTGTCTCCCACTTTGAGGGTTGGACAGCCATCCCATCCACCAGGTTTCCTGCCAAGGGGAAGGAGGAGTTCTCTATTGGGCTTTAGGTTCCCCCATTGGCAGGGATACTATCAAAGGTCTGGGGACAAATGCCTTAATACCAAGGATGGGTAGAGATGATGGCCTTGGGCCATGGATGGTCTTACATGCTGGATTAGGGCCCCGCTCTCTGGAAGGCTGACATGAAGTCGGGGCCCAGGCTCTGTCAGACACAACACTAGTGGCCAGGGAATGCTATGAATCAGGGTTCCCTCAAGGGAGGTGTAGATTGATCCTCATGTGGGGTTCCTGGGCAGACTCGCCAGGCACTTCTTCTTTTTATAGGGACGGCATAATGCTGCATTTTGGCTCCAGAATTCCCTATCAAGAGGGCTTGGGGACCATTAGGGTGAGGATGGAATTGTAAACACATGCTACAGTTAAATTCAGTGCCAGGTGGAAGGCAGTTCCAATGGGCTGCTTCTTATGCAAGATATCCAGCATGTGAGTAAGGATGGATGTAGCACAGGCTTTTCTATCTGAACTGTGTGTCCAGAATCGCCTAAGAATGCATGTGTGGTCTCCAGGGTCCATGGGAGATTTTTCCTCTCTAAGGATCCTGGCTGCTCCCCATAGTTTGTTGGTTTTTCGCCAAAGGGAATCATGCTGTTTTCCATCCTAGGGGTGCCTGAAAACAGGGATTACAGGGATGGGCTCTGGGTCTATGCACCTGGAAAACCCCATCAAATGTTAGGATTTGCTCCTAGGGGCGTACCATGCCTGCAATGCGGGATCCTGGTGGTGCCACTGCTAGGGCTTGTTTGAAAACATGCTGAGCCTGAGAGTCACAGTGCCTGTTTTAGCCCAGTGCGGCCCTCAGGGGTGGGCGTGGTCTGATTGGCCATGCAGCTGGCTCCGAATTTGAGGGTTGGGCACACATCCCAACAGCCAGGTGTCGTGCCATGGGGAAGCATGAGTTCTCTATTGTGCTTCAGGTTCCCCCACTGGCAGGGATTCCAAGAAAGGTTTATGGACAGGTGCCTGAATACCAACGATGACTAGAGCTGACAGACTTGGGCCATGGCGGTCTCACTTAGTGGATATGGGGCCCGCTCTCTGGGTGGCTGTCACTAGGTCAGGACTCAAGCTCTTTCAGACACAGCAGTAGTGGCCAGGGCAGCCAATAAATCGGGGTTCTCTCGAAGGTCTAGCAGATAGATTCTCAAGTGGGGTATCGGGGAAGACTCACCAGGCACTTCATTTTTCTATGGAGAATGCAGAATGGTGCCTTGTGACTAAGGTATTCCCTATCAAGAGGGCTTGGGGACCAGTAGGGTGACGGTGGAATTGTAAACACAATCTAAGGTTCAATTCAGTGCTAAGCGGAAGTCAGTTCCAATGTGCAGCTGCTTATTCGAGATATCCAGCACCTGAGTAAGTGCGGATGTCAGATGTTTGCTCACACTGGAGTTTGTTTCTATGATGACCGACAAATGGAGGTGTGGCGTCAGGAGGCCATGGAGGATTTCCCATGAAGAGGCCTGTGAAATGCTTCAAACGGCATGGTTACCTTCTACTGGACAGGTGGAGTCAGGTTTGTTTGCTCCAGTGTCCCCATGTGGAAAGTTTGGGTAGCAGAGATCTCCTGCAGGGATGACTGGAAAGCACACATCCATTGACCATTGCAGATGAGGAACAAGGGAGCTTCGTTCTGGTGGCTCTGGAGTGAAGAACCAAGGCATTGAGTTGACAGGAAATCTCTTGCAAATGAACCACAGTGCTGGTTTGTTACCATGGAGATCTTAGAATGTGCTGGTGGCTCAGGGGCCGTGTAGTATTTTCCTACCCTTAGGGTTAGGCACAGGTCGAAGTGCATGGTTTCCTTATGGGGACAGGAGATGTTTTGTTGTGTGGCTCAGGACCACAGCTTAAATCATAAGTTGGTATTCCAGAACAGGCCTCTGAGAACAGGTCCCTGAAAACCTAATCTAGTGTACAAATGAGGTCCTTGGGTCATGTCAGGTTCAATCTTCTGACTCAGGACCATTGACATGGATGTCTGCCTGCATGTAGGTGATCAGGGTGTTTCACACTGCATATTTGCGTGCAGAGCAGCCACCAATATTTGGGTGGGCTCAGGGGCCTTTAATGTTTTTCCTAATATGGAAGATTTGGGCAACTGTGACAGGCACAATTTCCTTGGGTCGGGAGGCATAGTCCTGTGGTTTGGCCCCAGAGACCCCATGCTGGAGGGCATGTGATGCGTGGTTTTGGGAGAGAAGTCTACAAACACAAATTTGGGTTAGGGTTAGTGGCGAGGTGATCGTAGGCCCAATGCATAGACCTGGATGGCTGCTCGTCAGGAAATTTAATTAGGGTGAGTGGAAGGTGGTAGCACAGACTTCTTTATCTGGATTGTGTCCAGGATGGCCTCGGAATGCAGGTGTTGTCTCCTGTGTCCATGGGAGATTTTTCTCCTCTAAGGATTCTGGTGGCTCCCCATAGTTTGCTCACTTTTTCGGGGAAGGGAAGAGTGCTGTTTTTCATCATAAGGGTGCCCCTAAACATGGATTCCAGAGATGGGCTCTAGGTCACGGCGCCTAGAAAATCCCACGAAGGGTTAGGATTTGGGCCTAGGTGCACACCAGGCCTGCAATGCGTGATCCAGGTGGTGCAAATGAGAGCACTTGTTTGACAGCATGCTCAGGCTGAGGGTCACAATGCCTTTTTGTTCCCAGGGCAGCCCTCAGGAGTGGGCATGGTCTCATTGGCCATGCAGCTGGCCTGCACTTTGAGGGTTGGACACCCATCCCAACAGCCAGGTTTCGTGCCTTGGGTAGGAGGAGTTCCTTACTGTGCTTCAGGTTTCCCTTTGGCAGAGATTCTAGCAAAGGTCTGGGGAAAGGTACCTGAATACCAAGGATAGGTAGAGTTGACCTACTTGGGACATGGCTGGTCTCACATGATGGATATGGGGCCAGATCTCTTGGTGTCTGACACGAGGTCGGGGCTCAGGCTCTGTCAGACACAGCATGAGTGGCCAGGGCAGCCTATAAATTAGGGCTCCCTCGAGGGCACTTCATATCGATCCTCATGTGGGGTTTCTGGGAAGACTAATGAGCATTTATTCTTTCTATGAGGAAGGCAGAGTGTTGTGTTGTGGCCCTAGAATTCTCTATCAAGTGGGCTTGGAGACCAGTAGGTTGAGGATGGAATTGTAAACACAAGATATGGTTCAGTTCATTTCCAAGCAGAAGGTAGCTCCAATGTGCAGCGGCTGATTCGAGATATCCAGCACCTGAGTAAGGGCGGTTGTCAGATGTTTACTCACACTGGAGTTTGTGTCTATGATGACCGACAAATGGAGTGGTGGTGTCAAGAAGCCATGGTGGATTTCCCACTCTGAGGCTTTTGAAATGCTCCAAACAGCAATGTTTCCTTCTACCTGACAACTGTAGTCTGGTTTGTTTCTTCCAGGGTCCCCCATGTGGAAAGTATGGCTGGAAGAGCTCTCCCACATTAATGCTAGGAAAGGACACCTACACTGACCATTGCTGCTGAGGAACATGGCAGGTTCGTTCTTGTGGCTCTGGGGCAAAGTACCACGGCCTTCGGTTGACATTGATCTCTTGCAGATGTGCCACAATGCTGGTTTGTTACCAGGGAAAACTTAGAATGTGCTGTTGGCTAAAGTGCCATGAAGGATTCTCCTATCCTGAGGGTTCAACACGGGTCGAAGAGCACGGTTTCCTTCTGGAGACAGGAGATGTTCTGTTGTGTGGCCCAGGGACCACATGTTGTATCCTAAGTTGGTATTCCAGTACAGGCCCCTGAGGAAAGATGCTTGAAATCCTAATATAGGGTTCCAATACAGTCTTAGGGGCATGTCTGTTTCAATCTTCTGACTCAGGACCATTGAATTGGCTGTCTTCCTGGATGTAGGTGATCAGGTTATTTCAGACTGTATATTTGCATCCAGAGCCACTGCCAGTTTTGGGGTGGACTCAGAGGCCTTTTCAGGTTTCTCTAATCTGAAATGTTTGGGTAACTTTGACAGGCACAATTTCCTTAGGGATGGCAGCACAGTCCTGTTGTGTGGCTCCAGAGACCCCATCCTGGAGGGTATGTGAGCCATGGTTTTTGGAGAGAAGTCTGCAAACACAATCTCAGGTTAGGGTTAGTCGCAGGCTCAATGCATAGACCTGGAGGGCAGCTTGCCAGGAAGTGTAATTAGGGTGGCAGGAAGGCAGTAGCACAGGCTTTACTATCTTGATTGTGTGTCCAGGATGGGCTCAGAATGCAGGGGTGGACTCATGGGTCCATGGGACACTCTTCCTCTCTAAGGATCCTGGCGGCTCCCCATAGTTTGAAGGCTTTGTCGGGGAAGAGATGAGTGCTCTTTTCTATCTTAGGAGTGCCCCCCAAAACAGGGATTCCCTGTTTTTTTTTCCCCCAGAAACGGGCTCTGGGTCTGCCCACCAGGAAAATCCCACCACAGGTTAGGATTTAGGCCTAGGGGCATACCAGGCCTGTAATATGGGATCCTTGTGGTGCACCTGAGAGGGTTTCTTTGAAAGCATGCTCACTCTGAGAGTCACAATGCCTGTTTGTGCCCAGGGCGGCCCTCAGGATTAGGCCTGGTCTCATTGGCCGTGCAGCTGGCTCCCATTCTGAGGGTTGGACACCCATCCCAACAACCAGGTTTCTTGCCATGGGGAAGGAGGAGTTCTTTATTGTGCTTCAGGTTCCCCCATTGCCAGGGATTCCAGCGAAGGTCGGGGGACAGGTTCCTGAATACCAAGGATGGGTAGAGCTGACAGAATTGGGTCATGGCCTGTCTCACATGCTGGATATGGGGCTCGCTCTCTGGGTGACTGACACGACATCGGGCCTCAGGCTCTGTCAGACACAGCTCTAGTGGCCAGGGTAGCCTATAAATCGGAGTTCCCTTGAAGGCTGAAGATTGATTCTCATGTGGGGTTTCTGGGCAGACTCACCAGGCACTTTATTTTACTACAGGGAAGGCAGAATGATGGGCTGTGTATCCAGAATTCCCTTTCAACAGGGCTTGAGGACCAGTAGGGTGAGGATGGAATTGTAAACACAAGATATGGTTCAATTCAGTGCCAAGCAGAAGGCAGTTCCAATGTGCAGTGGCTTATTCGAGGTATCCAGCACTAGACTAAGGTCGGATGTCAGATGTTTGGTCTCACTGGAGTTTGTGTTTATGATGACCGACAAATGGAGGGGTGGCGTCAAGAGGCCTTAGAGATTTTCCCACGCTGAGGTTTATGAGATGCTCCAAACAGCCAGGTTTTCTTCTACTGGACAGGTGGAGCCTTGTTTTTTTTTTTCTGCAGGAAAAGTTTGGTGAAAGAAAGGAAAGAAAGGAAAAGTGGGAAGTTTGGAGAGCAGAGCTCTCTGACATAGATGCCTGGAAAGCACACCTCCATTGACCATTGCAGCTGAGGAACATGTCAAGTTTGTTCTGGAGGCTCTGGGGCAAAGTACCAAGGCTTTAGTTGACATTGAATCTCTTACAGATGGGTCACAATGCTGGTTTGTTACCAGGGATATCTTAGAATGTGCTGGTTTCTAAGGGCCCATGCAGAATTCATCTACCCTGAGGGTTTAAAGCAGGTCCAAGAGCATGGATTAAATTGGGGATAGGAGATGTTCTGTTGTGTGGCTCAGGAACCACATGTATCATAAGGTGGTATTCCAGAACAGGCCTATCAGGACAGATCAAGTGTTCCAATGTGGTCCTAGGGGCATATCAGGTTCAATCTTCTGCCTTCGTAACATTGATGTGGCTATCTCCTGGATTTAGGTGATCAGGTTGTTTCAGACTGCGCATTTGAGTACAGAGCGCTGCAAATATTGGGGTGGTCTCAGGAGCCTCAGGTTTCTCCTAATCTGGAAGTTTTGGGCAAATGTAATGATCACAGTTTACTTGGGGATGGCAGGCAGAGTCCTGTGGCATGGCTCCAAAGACCCCATCCTGGAGGGCATATGAGCCATGGTTTTGGTAGAGAAGTCTGCAAATACAAGTTCGGGTTAGGGTTGGAGACAAGGTGATCGCAAGCCCTATGTGTAGACCTGAGTGCAGCTCGTCAGGAACTGTAATTAGGGTGACTGGAAGGCTGTAGTACAGGCTTTTCTATCTGGATTGTTTGTCCAGGATGGCCTCGGAATGCAGGTGTGGTCTCCTGGATCCATGGGAGATTTTTCCTCTCTAAGGATCCTAGTGGATCCCCATAGTTTGGTGGCTTTTTCGTGGGAATGAGAGTGCTGTTCTCCATCTTAGGGCTGCCCCAAAACAGGGATTCCAGGGTCTGGGCACCTCAGAAATCCCTCCGAGGGTTAGAATTTGGGCGAAGGTGCGTACCAGACTTTCAATGCAGGATCCTGGTGGTGCAACTGAGAGGGGACGTTGGGACGCATGCTGAGGCTGAGGGTCACAATAATTGTTTGTGCCCAGGGTGGCCCTCAGGAGGGGGTGTTTTCTCATTGGCCATGCAGCTAGCTCTGACTTTGAAGGTTGGACACCCATCCCCAAAACCACGTTTCCTGGAATGGGGAAGGAGGTGTTCTCTATTGTGCTTCAGTTTCCCCATTGGAAGGGATTCCAGCAAATATCTGGGGACAGGTGCCTGAATACCAAGGATGCGTAGATATGACGTACTTGGCCCATGGCTGGAATCTCATGCTGGATATGGGACCCGCTCTCTGGGTGGCTGACATGACCTCGGGGCTCAGGCTCTGTCAGACAAAGCACTAGTAGCCAGGGCAGCCTATAAATTGAGGTCTCCTCTAGGGCCGAGCAAATTGATCCTCATCTGGGGTTTCTGGGAAGACTCACCAGTCACTTCATTTTACTATGGGGAAAGCAGAATTATGGGTTGTGGCTCCAGAATTCCCTTGTCATCAGGGCTTGAGGACCAGTAGGCTGAGGATGGAATTGTAAACACAAGCTATGGTTCAATTCAGTGCCAAGCAGAAGGCAATTCCAATTTGCAGTGGCTTATTTGAGATATCCAGCACCTGAGAAAGGGCGGGTGTCAGATGTTTGCTCACAATGGAGTTTTTGTCAATGTCCATTTTGACAAATGGAGGGGTGGTGTCAAGAGGCCATGGAGGATTTCCCAAACTGAGGCTTGTGAGATGCTCCAAACTGCAAGGTTTCCTTCTACAGGACAGGTGGTGCCTGGTTTGTTTGCTCCAGGGTCTCCCTTGTGGAAAGTTTGGGTCAAAGTGTACTCATGCATGGAAGCCTGGAAAGCACAAATCCATTAACCATTGCAGCTGACATCTGCCCTTACTTAGGTGCCGGATATCTGGAATAAGCACCTGCACATTGGAGCTGCCTTCCGCTTGGCACTAAATTTAACCATAGTTGTGTTTACAACTCCAACCTCACTCTAATTGTCCCCAAGCCCTCTTGATAGGGCATTCTGGAGCCACAACACAGCATTTTGCCTGCCCCATAGAAAGAAGAAGTGCCTGGTGCGTCTTCCCAGGTCCCCCACATTAGGATCCACCTGCATGGCCCTCAACAACACCCTAATATCATAGGCCACCATGGGCACTAAAGCTCTGTCTGACATAGCCTGACCCACAACCTCCAGTCAGCCACCTAGACATTGGGCCCCATATCCTGCATATGGCACCCGCCATGGCCCAAAATCAACATCTCTGCTCTACCTGGTTATTCAGGCATCTGTCCCCAGACCATAGCTCAAATCCCTGCCTATCGAGGAAATTGAAGCCCAGGTGTACTCCCCCTTCCCGATGGTAGGAAACCTGGCTATTGAGATGGGTGTCCAACCCTCAGAGTGGAGCCAGCTGCATGGGCCATAAAATCACGGTCACTCATGGGAGCCGCCCTGGGCACAAACAAGCATTATGACCCTCAGCATGAGCCTGCTTTCAAACAAACCGCCTAAGTAGCTGGGCCAGTAGCCCGCAGAGTGGGCCTCCCAAGTTTCTAGGGCCAAATCCTCAGTGTCTTTCATTATTTCCAAGCTTTCACCCAGAACCTGTCTCTGGTATCCCTCTTTTGGGTGTCCCCTGGGACTGAAAACAGCAGTCTTCCCTTCCCCTAGAGAAACCAAACTCTTGTGATCCGAGCAGAACCCCCAGAGATGAAAAATCTCCCATGGCCCCATGATCCACCCCTACATTTTGCTACCATCTTGGACACACAATCCAGACAGACAAGACTGCACTACTGCCTCTAAGACACCTTAATTTCAGTACCATATGAGCTGCAGTCAGGGCCTGTGATTACCTCGGCCCTCACCATAACCCTAGTTCGCATTTGCAGATTTCTGTCCCCAAAGCCTGACCCACATGCCCTCAGGAAGGTACTTCTGGAGGCACACCGGACAACTGTTCCTATCCTCCCGAAGGAAACTCTGCCCTTCACTGTTGCCCAAACCCTGAAGATTAGGAACAAAGTACAAAGCCCCTGAGCGCCCCTTCATTTTGAAGAACGTTCTGGACCCAAATGCGCATTCTGACACATAATGAGCACCTGCCTCAATGCAGACATTCAAGTCAAAGGCACTGAGTCAGAAGATTGAACCTGATATTCCTCTAGGAGTTCATTGATACCCGAGCTTAGGTTTTCAGGTGCCTGTCCACAGGTGTCTCTTCCCCAATACCAACTTATATTCCAACATGTGGTCCCTGAGCCACACTAAAGAATCCCTCCTGTCCCCAGTAGGATACCTTGCTCTTGGTAGCTGTGTCCCAGATACAGTGTAGGAGAATCCTGCATGGCCCTCTGACCAATCAACATTCTAATTTCTCCATGGATACCAACCAGCATTGTGATCCAACAGCATGAAACTCCATGTCAACTCAGGCTGCTTGGAACTTATCCCCATAGCCACCAGATCAAATCTGCCCTGTTACTCAGCTGAAATGGACCATGGAGGTGTACTTTCCAGGCATCCATCCAGGCGAATTCTACTACCTAACTTATTACATGGGGGATCCTGTAGCAAACACACCAGACTCCACCTGTCCAGTAGAAGGAAACCTTGTTTTTTGGAGCATCTCACAAGCCCCAGCTTTGGAAATCCACCATGGCCACTTGACGCCACCTCTCCATTTGTCAGTCATCATAGACACAGACTCAAGTGTGAGCAAACATCTGTCATCCTCCCTTACTCAGGTGCTGGATATCTCACAGAATCCGCTGCAGATGGGGACAGCCTTCCACTTGGCACTGAATTTAACTGTAGCTTGTGTTTACAATTCCATTCTCACCCTACTGGTCCCCAAGCCCTCTGGATATGGAATTCCAGAGTCACAACACAGTATTCTGCCTTCCCCATAGAAAGAAGAAGTGCCTTGTGAGTCTGCCCAGAAAACCCACATGAGGATCAATTTGCGAGGCCCTCGAGGGAACCCCGATATATAGGCTATCCTGGACTCTTGTAAGGTGTCTGTAAGAGCCTGAGCCCCTACCTAGTGTCAGCAGCCCAGAGACTGGGACCCGCATCTAGCATGTGGGACTGAACATGCCCTTACTCCATCATCTCTATTCATCCTTCATATTCAGGCATCTGTCCTCAGACCTTTGCTGGAATCCCTGCCAATGGGGGAACCTGAAGCAAAACAGAGAACCCCACCTTTTCCATGGCAGGAATCCTAAATGTTGGGATGGGTGTCCAACTCTCAGAGTTGGAGCCAGCTGCATGGCCAATGAGACCACAACCACACATGAGGGCCACCTGGGGCCCAAACAGGCATTGTGACCCTCAGCCAGAGCATGCTTTCAAACAAGCCCTCTCAGTTGCACCATCAGGATCCCACTTTGTAGGCCAGGGACGCCTCTAGGCTCATATCCTAACCTTTGATGGGATATTCCAAACATTCAGACCCAGAGCCCGTCTCTGAAATCCCTGTTTTGGGGCACCCCTAAGATGGAAAGCAGCACTCTTCCCTTCACCGAAAATCCCACCAAACTATTGGGAGACACCAGGATCCTGAGAAAGTAAAATCTCCCATGGACTCATGGGACCACATCTGCATTCTGAGGCCATCCTGGATACAGAATCCAGATATAAAAGCCTGTGCTACTGCCTTCGCATTGCCCTAATTACAGATTCTGATGAGCTGCCCTCCAGGTCTACACATTGGTACTGCGATCACCGCGCCATTATCCCTAACCCGAGTTTGTGTTTGCAGGCTTCTCTCCATAAACATGGCTCACATGTCCTCCATGGTGGGGTCTTGGAATCCCACCACAACACTGTGCATGCCGTCCCCTAGGAAACTGTACACATCACAGTTTCCCAAACCTCCAGATTAGGAGAAACCTGTCAATCCCCTGAGCACACCGAAATATTGGACGCTGCTCTGGATCCAAATGTACAGTCTAAAACACTCTGACCACCTACATCTAGGCTGACACCCAAGTCAAATGTCCTGAGTCTGAATATTGAATCTGACATGCCCCTAGGACTTCACTGGAACCCTCGATTAGGTTTTCTGGCATCTGTCCTCAGAGGCCTGTTCTGGAACATGAACTTGTGATACAACATGTGGTCCCTGAGCCACACAACACTACATCTCCTGTCCCCAGAAGGGGACACAGCTCTTTGACCTGTGTTAAACCCTCAGGTTATGAGAAGCCTGCATGGCACCTTTGCTACCAGCACATTCTAAGATCTCCCTGGTAACAAACCAGCATTGTGAGCCATCTGCAAGAGATTCCATGTCAACTCAAGGCCTTGGCACTTCGCCATAGAGCCACCAGAAGGAACCTGCCATGTTCCTCAGCCACAATGGTGCTTTGGGGTGTGCTTTCCAGGAATCCATGCGGAAGAACTCTGCTATCCATACTTTCCATGCGGGGGACTCTGGAGCAAACAAACCAGACTCCACCTGTCAATAGAAAAAAAAACTTTGCCCTTTGGAGAATCTCACAAGCATCAGCATGTGGAATCCTCCATGGCCTTTTGAAGCCACCTCTCCATTTGTTGGTCATCATAGACACAACCTCTAGTGTGAGCAAACACCATTCACCTGCCCTTACTCAGGTGCTGGATATCTCGTTCGTTGGCCATCATAGATACAATCTCCAGAGTGAACAGACATCTGACCTCACCCATACTTAGGTGCTGGAGATCTCGAAAAAACCACTGTACATTGGAGGGGCTATGTGCTTGGCACTGAGCTTAAATGTAGCTTGTCTATTCAGACTTCTATCCTCACACTCCTCTCCTGTAAGTCTTCCATATTGGGAATTTGGGAGGCACAATGCAGCCTTCTGCCTGCCCACCAGAAAGAAGAAGTGTCCTATGGGTCTGTGCAGAAAATCCACATAGGATTCACCTGCATGGCCCTCTATGGCACCCCATTAAAATAGGCCACCCTGTGCACTAATGCTCTGTCTGACACAGCCCGAGCCCCGACCACCTGGCAGCCACACAGATAGTGGGCCCCATATCCTACAGGTGTGAGCTGCCTTGACCTAAGTCTTTCATCCTGAACCAACCTGGGTATTCAGGTACCTGTTCCAAAACATAGCTCAAATTCCTGCCCATGGGGGACCCTGAAACACAAAAGAGTACTCATCCTTCCCCATGGAAGGAAAAGTAAATGTTGAGATGGTTGTCCAACCCTCAGATTGGGATCCAGGTGCATGGAACAAGAAAAAGCGCCCACTCAGGATGGGGAGCTGGGCAAAAATAGGCATCGTGACCCTCACCCTGAGACCCATTCCCAACAAGCCCCAGCGGAAGCTGGACTAAGACCCCACAGAGCAGGCTTGTCAGACCCCTAGGCCCAAATACTAAGCCTTGGTGAGGTTACCCAGGCACCAGGACCCAGAACCCATCTCTGGAATCCATGTTTTACAGGAACCCTGACATGGTAAAATGCGTTCTCCCCTTCCCCAATAAGATACCAATCTCTTTGGTGCCTGGCAGAATCCCCAGATAGGAAGAAACTCCCATGGACACGTGAGGACACCCATCCATTCTGTGGCCATCCTAGATACAATCCAGACAGAAAATCCTGTGCTCCTGCCTCCCAGACACCTGCTGCAAAGATTTATTCTTTGGGACAGTCAAGACCTGTTGAATAGCTCCAGGACGAACTATCCGGAATGAAGCCACAGCAGGGTTCTAAGGATGGATGCCTGGAGAGCCCTCCCCGCATTCCAATTGTCTCCTATTGAAAAGATAGTTTCGATCTGTTGGCTCTGGGTGAGCAACTGATGGGACTGTGTTGAAATGGACTCCACTGAGGATGGGTCAAATTGTGGGTTTGTGTCCACAGAGACCATGGAATGGGGCAGCGGTGGTTTGAGGGACCTGAAGGATTCTCCAAACTAGAGGTTTTGAAACAGCTCCAAAGAGCAATTTCCCATGTGGATACAAGATTTCTTATGACTGGTACCTCAGGAAACCCCCATATGCTGGTATTGGAAAGCAGGCCTCTGAGGAATTATGCCTCAAAACAAAAGCAATGGATCCGATTAGGGCCTAGGTGCCTGTCCAGTTCAATCGTCTTCTCTGGGGATATCTGTCTATGGGTCTGAGTGAAGGTAGTTGATCAGCTTGTGACAAATCATCCCTGTTTGTCCTGGGAGGCTGACACTATTGGGATGGCCTTGGTGTCGTTGGAGGTTTCTCCTAATATGTAGGGTTGTGGCCAATGGAGTGGATAGAATTCCCATGGAGAGGGCAGGCACAGTCCTGAGGGGTGGCTCCAGAGGCCCACGGCAGGAGGCTGTGAGGGTGAGGGCTGTAGGGACAGAAGTCTGAAAACACATACTCGGCTTAGGTTTGGGGACGTAGGTATGACAGGCTCGATGTACAGACCATGAGGAGAACTCTTGGAATATGAACAATGGGCAAATGAGAGGCGATTGCTCAGGCTTTTGCCTCTGGATGTTGTGTCTCCGATGGCCTTGGAATGTCCGGGTGGCATCATGGCCCATGGACAAGTCTCCCTTTCTGGGGATTTGGCCCTATCACAAGACTTTGGTGTCACTCTGTGGGACGGAAGGAGTCCTTTCTGTTTTTTTTTTTTGTTTTTTTTGTTTTTTTTTTTTTTACTTCAGGTGTCCCACCAAAAGATATATTCCAGAACAGAACCCTAGGGAGGGGCGACTGGACAATCTGAACTCTGGTTAAGAATGGGGGCTAGGGCATGGCAAGCCCTGTATGCGGGCTCTTGGTCCAGCCACTAAGAGGCCTTACTTGAGGACAGGAATCATGATGCCTGTCACAATGCATGTTTGTGGCCAACAGAGCCCTCAAGCATGGGCGGGGCCTCATGGGCCAAGCTGGTTTGTCCTACACTGAACGTGGGACAACATGTCAACCACAAGGTTTCTTGCCAGGGGGAAGGAGGAGTTCTGAATTTTGTATCACGTTTACTGCTGGGCAGTGATTGGAGATAAGGTCTACTTTCTGAAGCCTGAAAACAGAGTTTGGGAAAAGATGACGATCTAAGGCCATGGCAGGTCCGATGTGCTCAGTGTGCTGCCAGCTGTCTGGAAGTCGGGAGGTCCGTGCTCAGGCTCTGTCAGCTGGGCCCAGGGTAGAGTGTATAATTGGGGTACAGTCAAGTTGTGTGCAGGTTGATCCTCATTTGGGGTTTCTGGGTAGACCCATACGGGAAGTGTTTCTTCTGTAGGGCAGGCAGAATGCTGCATTGTGGCTCCAGTATTGCCAAACTGGAGGGCTTTTGGGCCAGGGGTGTGAGGATGGAAGCCTGAGAACAACAGCTAGGATTATGTTATGGGGCGAGGTCTCGGCAGGCACAGTCTGCAGAACTGAATCAAGATCTCGTGCATCTGAAGTCAGGGCGAGGATCAGATGTTGGCTTAGGTTGGAGTTTCTATCCATGATGGCTCTTTCATGAAGGGACGGGGCATCATGAGGCAACGGAGCTTTCCCCACGATGGGAGTTGTGAGGTACTCCAAACCACAAGGATTCCTTCTTCGGAAACATTGAGACCTTTTGGATGTCTCCAGGACGTCCCATATGGAACGACTCCAAAGTAGCTTTCAAAGGATGGATACCTGGGCAGCCCCCATCGCATTCCAATTGTCTCCTTGCGAGAAGATCTGCTGGCTGTGTGGGCGCAACAGAGGGGGCTTAGTTGAAATGGACTCTCCAGTGGATGGGTCCTAATGTGGGTTTGTGTCCAAGGGTTTGTGTCCCACCTGGGAATGGGGCGGTGGCACCGGAGCCCTGAAGGATTCTCCTAAGCAGAGGTTGTGACACCACTCCAATGAACATGTTTCCCATGTGGTGATGAGATTTGTTCAGATGGGTGCCTCAGTAAACCCCCATAGGCTGTTATTGGAAACCAGGCCGCTGAGGAGAGATGCCCCAAAACCAAAACAATGGATCTGAATAGGGCTTAGGGACTTGTCCGTTTCCATCTTCTTCTCTGGGGACATCTGTCTCCGGGTCTGCGTGGAGGTAGTTGCTCAGCTGGTGTCAGATCGCCCCTGTTTGTCCCAGGTGGCCTACACAATTGGGATGGCCTTGGGGACTTTGGATGGTTTCCCTAATTTGTAAGGTTGTTGCCAATGGAATGGGCAGAAATCCCTTGGAGAAGGAAGGCACAGTCCTGAGGTGTGGCCCCACTGTCCGGGTGTCAGTCGGGAGGTCCGTGCTCAGGGTGTGTCAGACAGGGCATTAGTTCCCAGGCTCAACTGTATAATTGGGGTAGAGTCAAGTGCGTACAGGTTATTCCTCATTTGCATTTCGAATAACCCCTGGGGCAACGTTTTTTTTCTGGAGGGCAGGCATAATGCTGGACTGTGGCTCGGAAATTCCCAAACTGGAGGGCTTTTGGGCCAGGAGTGTTAGGACGGAAGTCTGAATACACAAGCTAGGCTAAGGTTTCGGGTCGAGGGAACAGCAGGCACACTCTGGAAAGTGTGCCTTTCTGGTTCAATCTTCTTCTCTGGGGACATCTGTCTACAGGTCTGAGTGGAGGTAGTTGCCCAGATCGTGTCAGATGGCCCTTGTTTGTCCCGGGCGGCCTACATTATTGGGATGACCTCGGGGACTTTAGAGATTTCTCCTAATTTGTAGAGTTGTGGCCAATGGAATGGAAAGAATTACCTTGGAGAGGGCAGGCACAGTCCTGAGGTGTGGATCCAGGGTCGCCAGTCTGGAGGAATTGGAATGTGATGAGGGCTGCCCAGGCATCCATCCTTAAAACCCTGCTCTGGAGTCGTTCCATATGGGAGGTCCTAAAACCATCCAACAGGTCTCGACTGTCTCGCAGAATGAATCCTTGTGGATTGGTGCATCTAACAACTCCCATCATGGGAAAAACTCCGTGGCCTCATGAAGCCCTGCCCCCTTCATGGAGGGGGATCATGGACAGAAACTCACACCTGAGCCAAAGTCTGATCCTCGCCCTGCTTCAGATGCATGAAATCTGGATTCAGCTCTGCAGAGTGTGCCTGCCGTTCCCTTGACCCGAAACCTTAGCCTAGCTTGTGTTCACTGACTGCCGTCCTAACACTCCTGGCCCACAAGCCCTCCAGTTTGGGAATTCTGGAGCCAGGATGCAGTACTATGCCTGCCCATCAGAAGAAAAACGTTGCCCCTGGGGCTACCCAGAAATGCCAAATGAAGGTCAACCTACACGCCACTCGACTGTACCCTAAAAAAACAGTCTACCCTGGACAATAATACCCTGTCTGACAAACCCTGACCTATTGACACACCCAAACCTATTGGTCAGGACTCCCGACCAATACCCAGACAGCTGGCCACACACTGAGCACATCAGATCCCCCATGGCTTTAGGTTGTCATCTCTTCCCAACCTCGGTTTTCAGGCTTCAGAACCTAGACCTTACCTCCACTCACTGCTCAGGGGTGAATG